>NC_135783.1:53088946-53688946 GCF_051106095.1 Pogona vitticeps
CCCACATAATGAGCGATTAGTTTAACAACGAATCAGCATAGCAATGTGTTTTTTGCGATCGCAAAAGCGATCGCATTGCGATGTTTTAGATGGCAAAATGTCGCTTTGCGATGATCGGTAAGCGTTTCGCTTACTGATTATCGCATAACGATGTTTTTGGAACAGCTGATTGGCAGTTCCAAAATGGCCATCGGGTAAAGAAAATGGCCACCCGCTGTGTTTTCACGCCCTTTCCTCGCTTACTGGGCAGTGAAAATGGCAGCCGCGTGGAGGATTTCCGCATAACAGTGAGTATTTTCCCCATTGGAACACATTAAATGTGTTTTAATGCATTCCTATGGGCTCTTTTGCCCCACATAGCGATGAATCTGTACAGCGACGATTTTTTCAGAACAGATTATCGTTGCTATGCGGGGCACCACTGAATTTGAGCAACTTATTTGCAATTTTTTCTTAGTACTGTATGCACAAGATAATGTATCTGCACACATGCACACACAGAGAATGAAAATACAATGCATTATGTTCCTGTGTAATCAGTCATGTTCTTCATTGCATATGACAACATATTTAACTGGCTGAAAAAGACAAGTAATGTCCTCAAGAAAAGAGCATCTAGAAATTTTTTTTTGGAATAAACTGAAATTATCTCAGAATCTTTATGCTACTGACTACTCTTTTATGCAAGGTACCATAGAAATCCATCACATTTTCAAACAAGTGAAAGTACTCAGCTTTGCCTATTAGTTCTACAATTCCAACTCCAGTGTGCTTCTTTTTGTAGCCCAGTTTTTTCTTTTCATCCTAAAATGTTTGTAAGGTGTTTTTTGCATTATATTATACTATATCACCCAAACCGATTACCGTATTTTCGCTCTATAAGACGCACTTTTTCTCCCCCAAAAAGTGGGGTAGAAAACCTGTGCGTCTTATGGAGCGAAGATGGTGATTTTGCCCCCCCAGCCCCGCGGGGGGGAGCCTCCCAAGGGTCCGAGTGAGCCTTCCAGGACCCTTCTGATGCTCCCCCCACCCCCCACGGGGCCAGTGCGGGCGAAATCGGGAGCTTCCAGGACCTTTTCTGAGCCTGGAAAGGCTCAGAAAAGGTCCTGGAAGCTGCCTATTTCGCCCGCGCCAGCCCCATGGGGGGTGGGGGGAGCGTTGGAAGGGTCCGAGTGAGCCTTCCAGGACCCTTCCAATGCTCCCCCCACCCCCACGGGGCCAGTGGGGGTGAAATCGCCACCTTCTGGGGCTCTTCTGAAGCTTCCCAAGCCTCAAAAGAGCCCCAAAAGGTGGCAATTTTGCCCCCTCTGCCCCCCCGGGGAAGGCAGGGTGAATCACCAAAGGGTCCTGGAACACACCCTAGGACCCTTTGGAGACTGACCCTGCCTCCCCCGGGGGCCAGAGGGGACGAAATCGCCACCTTCTGGGGCTCTTCTGAAGCTTCCCAAGCCTCAAAAGAGCCCCAAAAGGTGGCAATTTTGCCCCCTCTGGCCTCCGGGGGAGGCAGGGTCAGTCTCCAAAGGGTCCTGGAACACACCCTAGGACCCTTTGGAGACTGACCCTGCCTCCCCTGCGGGCCAGAGGGGGCGAAATCGCCACCTTCTGGGGCTCTTTTGAGGCTTGGGAAGCTTCAGAAGGGCCCCCAAAGGTGGTGATTTTGCCCCCTCTGGCCCCCAGGAGAGGCAGGTTCAGTCTCCAAAGGGTCCTAGGGTGTGTTCTAGGACCCTTTGGAGACTCCCCCTGCCCCCCCCGGGGGCCAGAGGGGGCAAAATCGCCACCTTTTGGGGTCCTTCACCCTAGGACCCTTTGGAGACTGACCCTGCCTCCCCTGCGGGCCAGAGGGGGCGAAATCGCCACCTTCTGGGGCTCTTTTGAGGCTTGGGAAACTTCAGAAGAGTCCCAGAAGGTGGCGATTTCACCCCCTCTGGCCCCTGGGGGGGCAGGGGGAGTCTCCAAAGGGTCCTGGAACACACCCTAGGACCCCAGGGTGTGTTCCATAAGATGGACCTCTCCATAAGGCTCACCAAATTTTAGGAGAAGAAAGCAGATTATTTTTTTTCCCGTTTTCTTCTCCTAAAAATTTGGTGCGTCTTATGGAAAGGTGCGTCTTATGGAGCGAAAAATACGGTACTTGACACAATGATTAGAATGCACATAAAAGAGAGTTGATAGAAATCTAGTGGACAATAGATAGAGTACTTCGTTCAAACGCAGAGCAAAAGGACCTCGCAGCTGTTGTTTTAAATGATATATTTAACAGAAGAATCCTTGATCATGTCTATGATGAAGTACCACTGAAAGCTAATTAGCTGTGATTTCAACTGGAGCTCTGATAGAATCAGTTCTGAGAGATAACCAATTCAGTTCTATGAACAATCCAGTTCTTTTCTTAAGCCTGGAATTTAGGATTGGATAGGAGACTTGCAGCACTTTTCAAATAGCCTCACAAGCAGAAGCGACAGGCAATCCAAACTCAAAGATACATTGGATGCAATGGATCTAGAATGAGCAGAAGCCTTGTTCTGGCTGAGTTCAGATCTGTTGATACAACTTGATGTGCCAGCACAAGTGCTGTGCTGACTTAGATAAACTGGCAAAATTGTCAAAAAGGGATGAAGAAGGGGAGATGATTCACACCACATCCAAATCCCTTTCAGCCCACATTCACAGCTATTATGGTACCACAAATGAAGGCAGGGTCAGGGTAGTCCTAAGTAATTTCCATCATCCTTAAACTGAAAGGGGTTTTGACTGAGCACAGCCTTAGATGGCTTCCTGTTACCTCAGCCAGCCCTGAGCAATCTCTGCTAGTTACAATTGCTCTCTAACTCATATTACATAAATGTGAAAGAGATAAATTCAGGGAATCTGAACACTGAGATACTTTCAGATAAATCTGTGTCTATATAAGAAGCCAAAGTACCTTTCCTGCTGAAATTTTGTGTTTTTTTCAAAATCCTTTTTTCAGAAGTGCATTTTTCTAGAACAAGCGTTTCATCTGCAGTGAAACTTCTACATGGCTTATCACTTTCATCATCTTGGCAGGAAGAAGTGTAGTCTCCACTGTTCTCATTATTATTTATGCTGTCCTGCTCAACTCTTCCCATTCTGGTGTCACTGCTCTTCAGGGCATCAGGTTTGCTGTCATTAAGCTGATTTTTATTTTCATCTGGGGAAGTCAAGCAAGTCTTGATCCTTTCGATGTGTGTGTCAATATGAAGGAAGTCTTGTAAATTTAACTGCTGGTCATTTGTAGGAGATTCCCTGTCATCCATTAGAACTCTGGAAAAAATGAACTTTATATCCAGTTTGGGTAAATGATTTTCAGCTCTTAAAAAGAAAAGAAAAGAAAAAGTTGACATTTTATAATAATCAATAAATAATGTTTTAACCAATGAGCTACATCACATAGGATCCAAAAATTCAAAATAAACATGTTTCCCCCATAATTTTTTTAAAATTTGATTTTATGAGCTGAATTTCAGATGCCATAGGATTTCACAGTTGGGAAATCACCATACTTTGTTAGCCTGACAGAATTGCTCTCTTACAAAATGGAATGCTTACTTCTACTAACAGGTCTTCAAGAACATACAGATGTGTTTTTGCTAAAGCCACAAATTATCTAGACTTGCTATGTCCAAACACCAATGCACATATGGTATTTAATAAAAATGCTTAATTAAACAGAGGGCCTCCATTATGATCAGGAATGTTGTCACACCAGCCCTAACATTAGGCAAATAAACGAATTACTCATTTGAAATATATTTCATAAAATTCAAAGATCGCTCTATACGTGATATGGATTTCATATTTTTTCCCCACAATGGAAGGAACCGAAACTGAAATACTGTATTTAAATGGCTGCCTATCAAAGAATAAATCATAGAGGAAGATACTTAAGTTGGGAACGCATCTCTGTCACAAATAAGACGAGAGACACTTTTCTAAGAGGTAGCTGTTTTAGCCTTTCCCAGCTACAACAAAAATTAAACGGTTTAATCTTATACTAGAAAGAATAATTTTTGGGTGGGGGAGCCATGTCAAACTTATTTATTTGTATATTTAATGACTCAACTGCAGCTTGCTTAATTCAGGAAACGAGTGATTAAATTGGGACAAATTTCCACAAAGCAAAACATTATAATAGCATAAAAGAAGATTAAAATACTAGACAGACACAGCATGATTTTGGATAGATATTTTAGCAGCAGCAACAGCAACAGCAACAGCAACAGCAACAGCAGCAACAGCAACAACAACAACAACAACAACTATTATTATTATTATTATTATTATTATTATTATTATTATTATTATTATTATTATTATTATTATTATTATTATTATTATAACAAATACTTAGGTTTTTGGTTAAAACTTGAATCTACTGTATAATATCAGTCAATGTATTTATAATTTTGATTGACTGTGTCTGGTATTTTTAAATTACTACTACTATTACCACCACCACCACCACCATTTTGGCAATCAAAACATCTTGCTTGTGGATGAAACACACTTCAGGGGTCCCCATTGTCACCATGGCTTTGGGAACAAAACTACGGAATTTCACACAGTATTATCAGCAGTTGCAGATTTCAGAAATAACACCATCAGAGCTACAAAAACCAGCAAGATCAGGAACAGGATAAATACTGTGCTGATATTTAGCAGATTTTAAAAAAGTAACATGTTCTGGCTATATGCTGGCCCATAATGCTTTAAGTACTCTCTGGGCGGTTTACAAATTAATTATTTAAGCTACACATCACACACACACACACACACACACACACACACACACACACACACACACACACACACACACACCCTGAGCTGCGTACTCATTTTACTGACCTGGGAAGGATGGACGGCTCAAAGTGAACCAAAGCCAGCTACCTGGGATTGAACCCCAGGTCATGAGCACAGTTTTGGCTGCAGTACAGCACTTTAACCACCGTGCCACAAAGCTTACATAAGATACTGTACTTAGATTTTTGGTAAAAACTTGCATCTGTTATACAATACCAAGTCAATGTTTTTATAATTTTGATTTACTGTGCTTGGTATTTTTGAAAGAGAAGGATGAGATGTCATTAAATGAATTCTGGTTAATGGTGACTCTTTCCAGGGTTTTCTAGGTATACAGTACTTAGAAGTGGTTTATAATTTCTTTCTTCTGGGAGAACCCTGGGACTGTGCAGCTTCCCCAAGCCTATACAGGTTGGGCTGGCTTTTCTCTAAGGATACACAATATGGAATCAAACTCCCAACTTTGGTTTTGCAGCCAGATATTTAACTCTCTGAGCTATCCAGTGAGTTGATGTGTTAGTAACTACTGCAAAAAGCAAAACTACATGGACAGAACAAGTTTTCAGTGAAACCAGAACTTGTCAGTAACCACTGAGTTACACAACTGTCTTGGACTCAATACTAATTATATAGGCCTGAATCCAGTTGTTACTCCCACCAAAAGCAGACTGACCAGTTCAGTGACATTTACCTAAATGCCACCTCACTACCCAGCAATCCAAGTATATCTGCCAGTTCCCTGCATATATTTTACTTGCAATTACCAAATGGATTGTGATTATAGATAAAATATTTTAAAAGAGTGAATGCTAGTAAATCATGAGAAAAATCCCTTTTATTTGATGAATATATTTCTAAAGAAAGGGACAAGTGCTTGCTAAATCAGATAATATTCAAACAGATTTTTGTGCTACATGTACTGAGATACACCTACAAGCGCCTATATTTCACTAACCTGCAGCAAGGTCCTTCTCCCAGGCTGCCTTGGGCCTACTTTGTGTACAAAAAAGAAACTGCCCTGGCATTCCTATGTCTTTACAGGGAGATAGTTTTTAGGGACACTCTCCATAGAGTCTAATGGGTAGCAAAGCTATCCGTCTCATAAAGAATTTAGGTCTTCCAGGAAGCACCAGGGACTGGGGCTGGCAGCAGTGACTTTGAACAATAACGGCTCCCCTACAACCTTGAGGCCCACAAAGGTTTCCCCAGGTCAAATGGGATCTCTAGGGAGCCTTGAAATCTGAGGAGAGGAAAATAAGAAACTTTTAATCAAAGATAAAATTCTGCAGTTGATGACATCATCAGCCTTATGTGCATGGAACTGCACCAACAAGATTCTGGCCATTTCCCCCCCAAGGAGTAGCCAATTCCCATGTACATTTTTTTCACATATTGAAAACAGCCAGGGCAAAAAATATCCTAACAAATCTATTAATTTTTGCCATTGGGGGAGCCAAACTCTCACATTGTTTTGAGTATATCATACTGTAGAATGGCAGATGTGATATAGCCTGGTTTTCAGTAAGTTGGACCAATTTGGGATGAACATGAAAGTTCTCAGTGGGGTAAAGAAATAAAGGAAGTACACATTCAACTCTGATCCTAATTTTATTACCAACCTTACTGTTAACTCTGAATACAGTACACCAGAATTCTAATTGAGAACAGAAAAAACATCATAACTTACTCTATACAGGTTTTTTTACCATGGTGCACAAGATTAACCTAAACTTTTATTTAAAATCATCATCACTTTGACAACAACACATGAATGGAAACTTAAAGAGGTGCCATGCCAAAATCAGTAACCATTTATGCTTTCTTACTATTATGCTCAACTTGATTTCATTCTAAAAATGATCATTTCTTCACATATTTCTTATAATTTCTTGATGCACTATTGTGGTAGGTTAAGTGGAAATGGAATACACATTTTGAAAATAATTATGCAAATTATAATTTTAACCTTGTATTTAATAAACAGAACCATCCATTAATTTTATATTATTTAACTCCTATGACTTTTGTTAATATTCAGAAGTTACCTACTAGTTCTTTGCCTTGCTGAATCCAACTTACCTTCCTCCTTCTTATATCTACATTATAGCCACTGATACAGCTGTACTGCCTTGATAGAACCTGCAAGTCACCTTATGCAGACAAACATTTCCTGTTAGACAAGTAGTAGCCTGCTAAGTGAGCCACTTAAGTCACTTTGTCACACATACCTACATGGGTGCTGTCTGGTAAATTTCCTATGTAGATCAGCAAGGCTGTATTAGTATATGCAACCCCCAACAGACTTGAACATTAGTTCAGTTTGTTACAACATATGTACCAACATATCTACCGTGTTTCCCTAAAATAAGACAGGGTCTTTTTGCTCCAAAAAACACACTAGGGCTTATTTTCAGGGGATGTTTTATTTTTTTCCTGTACAACTATCTACATTTATTTAAATACAGTCATGTCATCTTCTTCTGGTTGCTGCACAATGCTGCACAATGGTGGAGGGCGGGGTTTCACTTAATTGGGGCTTATTTTTGGGGTAGGGCTTATATCATGAGCATCCTGAAAAATCATACTAGGGCTTATTTTCAGGTTAGGTCTTTTTTCAGAGAAACAGGGTATTTGCAATTTGGTTGGCTTTGGCAACTGCAAAAATTAGATATACAGTACTGGATGTAGCTGTGGCAAACCAGCCTAATTTCACATATATACTGATGAAGTTTTGAACTGGCAGTCATTGAGCAGGAAAGGAATTCTGTTTTTGTGGGAAACAACTTAATAGAAATGTTAGCTCAGGCTGTAACTGCTGTGGAAAAAGCAAATTCCAACTTAGGGATCAGCAGAAAAGGAATCCCAGGGCAGGGGCGCTGATATGATGATGTCTGAAGGTTTGGAATACTGAGCACAGCTCTTGTCACCATACTCCAAAACAGGTATCAAAACCAGCTAGAAAGCAATCAAGGATATGGAGCAACTCTCCTACAAGGAAAGACTAATGGCTGGAGCTTTTTATATTAGTGGAAAAAAAGAGAATAGAGAGAAACATGACACAGATATGTAAAATCATGCATGGTACGGAAGATCCCATTAGTAGTGATGCAGCATCAATTCCTGATTTTTATAGCCCATTCCACCTCACCATAGCTCCCAAAAGCTTTCTCAGGTGGCTAACAAAGGATGAAACAAATTTATGGAGGGTAAGGCTATCATGGTTACTATCCACAACAGCCACACATTGCTGTCGTGTTAGAGAAATAATGTATTTGAATACCACTTATTGTTTGTAGACTTCACTTAGCCATCTGGTTGGCCACCTTGGGAAGAGCTCTCACATTTTTATGTTCTAAAACATTAGTGATTAAAACCTAATAAGGATTGGGTTTGGCCTTTGTGATGATTAGCTATTCATAAGAAACAACAACAACAACAACAACAACAACAACAACAACAACAACAACAACAACAACAACAACAACAACAACAAACTACCAGGAAGCAGTGCTTTCATTAAAAATGCCACCTACATAGAACCAAGAATACATGATATTAGCCAGCAAACCAAGTTCATCATTTTGCAGAAGGGAAGGTTCAGTAATAAGTTTTACAACATTTTTTTGCTGTGGACCTGGATTGGAGAGAAGGTTAAAGATGAAAAATATTTAATGTCTGGACACAACTTTTCTTTCCAGTCCTACTTTCCAAGAGAGATAATTGCCACTCACTGCAGCTGCTCATGGTGCCACCTCATTAGTAGTTTCTCTCACCATGAGATTATTGTTATATGCAATCTCATTAGTGAGTATGCCTACTATCAGACAATCTCTTTAATCTAACCTTTTGACTACTTATGACAGTTGGATGCTTTCTCTGCATGAACGAACGAGCTGAAAAGTACAAATACTCCTCAGTAAGCAATTCAGTAAAGCTACTTTCTTCATTCCCTACTTTCTCCCTTCCCAAACAAGTAAATCCTGAGCATCCTTCAATATGCAGAAACACATCTAATTCTAAGTAATCCTTGCTAGTATTGGCGCAGATACAACACCATTCCATAAACAGATCCATAAACAGAGTTACAGCAAAATCCTGTTGGTGTAACTCTGTACTGGCATAGCCCAACTTGGGCACAGGGGAGTAGACTTTAATAGTAAAAAAAATAATCACTGGATTGCTAGTGGTGGTCCTGATCCCATCAATAATGATGCAGCATCAATTCCTGATTTTTTATAGCCCATCCCACCTCACCATAGCTCCCAAAAGCTTTCTCAGGGCAAAAGGAAGACCTAAGGAGCATCAGAATCTAAAATGGGCAGATACAAAGCTTTTAATTAGTGTAAATGAAATGTTTCTGGCACATTATCCAACTTATGCCAGCCCAAAGTTATCCCAAATAGGAATTTGCCCAATATTAAGTGAAGGAAGGAGAGTTTGTGAATAAGTATGAGGAGGAAGGGAATATGAGATCCTCTAGTTTGTTCCCAGTCTAACAGTAATTGACGTACCCTGTGTACATACGTCTGAAGGAACTGTGGGGAAAAACTCAAAGATATGACTGAATGCCTGATTAAAATGTGGACATTGGCTTAACAGGCAGTTATTAACCAACTATCAAGCATTATTTAATAATATTAATGAGAAATATAATTATTTAAATCATATAGTCTGTGTATATATGTGCGTACATGCACAAAATACTGTTTGAATACAGTGGTGCCTCGCATAGCGAGGTTAATCCCTTCCGGATTAACCTTCGTTATAGCGAAACATCGCTGAATGTTTAATGCGTTTAATGCGTTCCAAAAGGCTCCTTTACTCACCGTTCAGTGAGGTTTCCTATGGCCGGCAGCCATTTTCGCGCCCTCGTTAAGCGAGGGGAGGGCGCAAAAACGCTGCGCGCGGCCATTTTGAGGCTTCCGGCGGCCATTTTGTCCGCCAAACAGCTGATCGTCGGAGCTTCGTTTTGCGAAGATCGGTAAGCGAAACGCTTACCGATCTTCGCAAAGCGAAATTCTCCCTATCTGAAGCTCGTTGAGCGATCGCATTAGCGATCCGAAAAAACGGACTGCTATGCGATTTCATCGTTATATGGTGCGCTCGTTAAGCGAGGCACCACTGTACTTTATATACGGTGTGTTATATGCCTGTATTATTCTTTAAAACTTGTTTGCAGCTTGCAGCTCTACAGCAGCCCTACAGAAGGCATGGTTACAATGTAACTACTTAAGATGTAAACTAGGGTTTTCTCATCTGATTATCTTTCTTTTGGGGGGGTGTCTAGGTGCCCTAGTGCAACAATGCTTGCACCAAGCTGTTAAAAAAAAATCTTGCCGCTGAAGAGATGCTTTGCTCGCTATTCCGAAACTGGTTTTTTTTAAAGAAAATCTTTTTGTCAGTGGAGAAAGGTTTGTTTGCCATTCCTAAACTGTTCTAAAAAGAAAAAAGGAAAGGAAAGAAAAATCTTGCCAATGGAGAGAGGTTTTCTTTGCCATTCCTATGAGTCTGCGCTGGCACAGTGACTTTTCTGACTTTTCTGCATCAGTTCAAGTGATCACACTGCCTCAATCTATGGAAATGGGTCCATTCCCCCCCCCAGTAGACGTCCTAGTGGTGGAGGTAAAAACTACAGATTGCAGACGGTGCGAACTCTGGGCTGAGTGATATTTCCTTCTGCATCATGTGGTCATTGAAATCACTGCTAATTTCTCAGAATTTATATTAGTCTTCAGTATAATTGTTCTTGAAAGCTGTGACAGTCTCAGGAAACAATTTCTTACTGTACTGAATACTTTCCTTCTGGCTAATTATTTATCTTCATTTTTGAGAATGTTCATCTCTTTCTGTGACTATACACAGAGATTATAATCTAACACAATTACAGACCAAGCCTGTTGAATCTGCTTGAAAGTAAATCCCAGTGTGTTAAAACAAGTGTATACCTAAGTATGTTTAGAAGCCTAATAGAACACAGCTAGATGTTGAGACCTCTTTGTATGAATGAAGGTTTAGATCCAGAAGGTTAAAAATCATTGCTTTCCTTCAAATGCCCTGGTTTTGGACCTGCCCATCACTGGCACTAAATCTAAATATTTATAGCTTTCTGTGGGTGTGTTTGGAGGGGGGTTGGCATGTGACATCCCCAGTGACATCCCAGCCAATGTTAATCTTTCTTGCAAAACTGTCTGAAGATCTTAGAATTGTACTGTTTGCTCTCAAGCCTGCAATGATGTCCTGATTCTCCTTCACAAGTTATTTATTTTCTCACTACAATAATTTAGCCTTAACTATGAATGGTTTTTCCAGTAGCAATGTATGGAAATGAGAGCTGGATCATAAAGAGCTGACCGCTGAAGAATTGATACTTTTGAATTGTGGTGCTGGAGGAGACTCTTGAGAGTCCCAGGGACTGCAAAGAAAACAAATCTATCCATTTTGAAGGAAATCAACACTGAGTGCTCACTGGAAGAACAGATCCTGAAATTGAGGCTCCAGTACTTTGGCCATCTCATGAGAAGACTCCCTGGAAAAGATGTTGATGTTGGGAAAAGGTGAAGGCAAGAGGAGAAGGGGACGACAGAGGACGAGATGGTTGGATAGTGTCATATAAGCTACCAGCATGAATTTGACCAAACTCCGGGAGGCAATGGAAGACAGGAGGGCCTGGTGTGCTCTGGTCTATGGGGTCACAAAGAGTCGGACACGACGTAATGGCGAAACAACAACATGAATGTAGAAACAACATATCATCAAAATCAAAATGTTGCTGCTGGCAGTGATTGCTAAATTAAAAAGTAGTATAAAATAGAATTTCATTTCGTACAGCAAAAAATGGATTTGTTTTCATTGACTCCCAATGATGAGTTAATTGCTATGTTGACAATTTTGGCTCAAACAATCTCAATCTAATCAGCCATATTTTACTGGAAGGAGGATGAGCTTCATGCCTCTTTGCAACTCAACCTGTCATGTGCCCAGATTCACCGAAGCTAACAAAGTTTCTGGAACCCCACTTTACGAATTCCCCCCTGAAACTAGGTGTACAATTAGATCCAAAGTGCTACGTACTTAGATATACTCATGAACTTGTGATCCCAGTGAAACTGTTGACTTTTTGTTTGAATAGAAAACTCTTCTCTAATTAAGTCACTTTAGTAAATTAAGATAATTAATTAGTGCATTTATATTTGACACTATGTAGGTAAATCAAAATCAGAAAGTTAGAACAAATGACTTTGTATTTGGATTATTTCTTTTCATGTGAAAAGTTACCCAAAACAAGAGTGAGGTATTCTGATTCTCAGAATTCTGAATTCTCTATATCAGAAATCATAGTTCCATAAACATGGTACAAAGCATATCCATATTTTGAGAAAAACAATACCAAGGAGCTATTCTTTAATCAGTTGGTTTTTATGACTTAAATCTACCTGCTAGTGTCAACTACAATCAATTACTGAATGCTAAATCAACACTTCAGTAAATCCCATTGATTCAACAGGTCTGCTCTAGCTGGGGTGAGGAAATTGCCACCTATTTCTTTGCTTCTGTTGTGTTGTCAGGCTGAGAGAGTGGGAAAGTGTCATCCCTAAAGGATTAGGTAACAGGGCAGATGCTGCAGTCTCAGTGGATCTTCCCAGGCAAGACAGTCATGACAAGCTGCTTAACTGAAAGATTCTGGTTGAGAAGGCAAGCTGAGGTAAGTTTAAGCAGTACAGCTTGGGTGGGCAGCACAGACAGCATGGCAAAGGAGGAGAAAGGAGAGATCTGGTTCTGGAAGCACAGATAGAAACAACACAAGGGACAGAATTGATGAACTTCACAGAGGTGTTGTTTGCTGTGCAAACATGCTCTGTTGATAAGAAAAGGAAACAAATTCAGAATGAGAAAATAAATAATCTGTAGTGCAGAGACTGGGGACCAGGGCGTCCATGATAATAGAGTATTTCTCTTCCTTCAGGTGGGTCATGAACTAGCTTAAGGTGGTTTCCAATAGCAGTACTAGCATCATGCAGAAATTTGATAAAGAGGGGATCCTAACACATGTTTGAACTAAAGGTGGGCTTCAGATTTGAAAAGGAAGGTGGCTCAGAGATGGAGGCTTCTGCTAATTTTTCAGCAGTTCTCTGGTTCAAGAACGTCCATGGTTTGAATCTTGACTCTCCAGTCTTTACTATGGTAGATATTTTGTGTCATTTCAGAGATGATACTGGGTACAAATAATTATCCTTACCTATCTTTAGTCTCAGAATGAAATGCCATTCACTGCCGAGATTAGTTATAAAGTATTATTCTTTTACAGGGTGGATTTGATTTGAATCAAATTGATTTAAATAGTGATTTAAATTTTTTCATTTGGATTTTTTTTGATGATTTAAATTTAAAAAATAATTTTTTAATTTAAATTGTGATTTAGATCAATTTGATTTTAAAAAATCATTGTTTTTTAACCACCTTGCTCTTTTCTCAATGCTACCTAAATAAGAAAAAACTAACATTTGTATTAAATTATTGATCTCTCAAACCTGTACAAAATAAAATACAGATTTTACCATTGTCTTGAAACAATTAGAGAATAGTCTCTTACCATTTTCTAATGTTAAAATGGTTCCTTAGAGATACTGCATAGGCAAGGAGACGGCTTTTTTAGGCAAAGTGTTAATACAGAGCTATCTGGCAGATGCTCAATCTGAAAAAGAGGAAGAACAAAATTAAATTAATACTTTCATAATAAATCTGAATACAGTGTGTACTGTCTGGAATAAACAGGCCAGAAACTAACCAGTTGGAACTCAGAAATAGGAAACCATAAAATACTCATCAGTTTTGGTACCACATTAAGATGGGAAAAAATCTTTATCTTGATAAATTACAGTAATCAATCAGAAAAGCCTTTTAACTTTGTTGAGATATAAAATACATGGTCTTTGAAGAAAGAGAACATTAATGAAAAATTTAGTTAAGAGCCATAAAGAAAACAAATATTCAGGATCACTCAGAAAAAGCCCAAACCTTCAAACTGGAAACATACTCATCAACAGTAGAAGTACAATGGATTCCCCTGTGAGATTTCATTTTAAAAGTTGTTGGCAAGATCACTGTCACAATGTACTAACACAACTTTCTGAAAAACTGCCAAGGTTTGAAATGTTTTAGGCACAAGTTAGGTAGTCTGATTGAAGTTTTTTAAAAAAATAAAACTCCAAAGACAAAGGTAGTACAATAGTTTGTCTTCCTCAATGGCTACCAATCTGATGATTACAACTCCCAATCTCTCCAGACAATGGGAATCACACCTCTTTTGTAAAATTATGCTGGTCTGTTGTCTGCTATCTTATGTCCCAGACAGGTGATTTTATTGGGGGGATTAGAGTTTGTTTTCTTTTAATACTGTATATGTTTTATATGGTTTTAATAATATTTTGTAAGCCACCCAGAGTAGTGGCATGTTCACCAAATGGGCTAGGTATAAATATAAATAAATAAATAAATAAATAAATAAATAAATAAATAAATAAATAAATAAATAAATGAATGAATGAATGAATGAACGAATGAACGAATGAACGAACGAATGAACGAATGAACGAATAAATAAATAAATAAATAAATAAATAAATAAATAAATAAATAAATAAATAAATAAATAAATAAAATATCAAATACCTGGAGTGTTTCAGATTAGAGAAAGCTGAATTACAAAACCCAAAAAGCAGCTAGAGAGGATTTTGCTTAGATGTTATCATAACAAATTATTCCCTTTAAACAAATGAAGGGAATACTGGAAAGTTAAAGACAATTTGTGTTATTTCAAGAGAGCCTTTTTTACGAATTGGCATGTGTCTTTATCAGCCTTAAGTGTTCTTTTTCATATTTATACTGAATAGTAATACGTTTCAAAGATAGGACAAAGTTAACATATACTGAGAGAATAAGCTCAAACTGCTATCAACACAGTTACACAACTTACAAATGTTCCAAATATCATAAAACTATTGACGTTTGAGAAAGTAAAACTGGTTTATCTGCCTTTATGTATACAGGGATAAAATCAGGTATCCGGAGAAAAGACATCAAAGGGAAAATGAAGATTATTCAACCACATAGCAAATGCTTAGCATTCAGATTTTTATTTTCTATAAACTGTAACAGATTTCTAGTACCAATATAATACAAAAGCAAGTATAACTACAACACTCCTGAACTTGAGCAACTGCTTGGTATTTGATAATCAGTAATATCTTGCTCCAGCAACACCTCATTTAAAATCATACACAATCAATATACTTCATGCAATAATTTATATAAACACTAACATGGAGTGTTAGTGTTTATATAAATTATTGCATGAAGTATATTGATTGTGGAGAGCCGTCCCTCCTCAATAGCAAGGGTAAGGAAGTAAGACCCAAGCCCGCACCAGAGCCAACACTGAAATCTCAGCCAGAGACAGAAATACAATTGAGGAGCTGACAGAAAAGATACAGAAAGTGACGATGGGGGAGGTTCAGGAGGAAAAGGCAAGAAAGGAAAGGAAAAAGGAGAAAAGATCCACAATCATGTTACAGACACCTGTTTATTGTTAAATACACCAATAAATATTTCACTTGTTTTGAAGCAACAAAAATCTGCTGATTTCTTTGAGCTGAATATGGAGCCAAAAGTCAAACCCTCACGATTCCTACTTTAAGTTTTCATCTGGCAGATTATTTCCTATCATGGAAAAGTTCTCCTTTTTTGACCAAATTATTAAACCCATCGGTTTAGAATAGAAAAAAAAGTTTTTTTTGCCAAATGTTTGTCTTAACTTAATGATAAGGAACAGTCTGAACATTTCTTGGGCAATTATGAAGACAATTTCAGGAATGTTATGACTAAGGCATTAGGACACTTAGGTACCTCTCACTGACCATTCTGGTTTTATTAAATCCCTCATGCCAGATGGCATCTGGTAGAGAAGAGAATGTCCTTAGAATCACAGTTCCCTACAAGGAATCCATGCTCCCAAACAGATTTTCAAAGTACTCATGGTAGCCTTTAAAATAAGTCACTAGCTACTGCAAGCATCAATATGACAGTCAGTTCACTGTTAGTGACTCAAGCATCAGTAGCCTGCTGGGCATCAATACAACTCGGCAATTTTAGACCTTGGACTTAATCACCTAATGGGTCTTCCTGTGTAGACAGCCTTGTGTATTACTCTAGTGGTTAAGTACATGATTAAAATTTCTTTGTTTCCCCATTCTATATTCTACAATTTTCACTTACATTCCTGATATTATACAGTTTTTTAAAAATTCTGTTTGCCAACTCTGATTTTTTTTAAAAAATGGGAACAACTTTGAGCACATGCAGTTTTGTGTTTTCAAATCAACTCTCATAACACAACAAGGCTCACTGGGGGAAATGCTTTGCTAAACATATCTGTTTCAGAATAAGCACCACTCTGTTGTAGAAAACAACCACTAGTGGTGATCCGCGCCATGTTTATGACTATGCTCATTCCCTACTGTTTTCTGGGTAGCAGGGAAAGGGGCAGATCTTTGCCTCAAGATGCTGTCCAAGTTACATGTCTGCCTCTGGGGGCTGCCAGAAGAGGCTCTAAGACAGGGGTCTCAAACACGTGGCCCAGGGGCCATTTGCAGCCCACCAGATGATAGTTTGTGGCCCCCGCTTTGCCTGCCCCCCCCCAGTGCCAACGCATCCTCTGCTGTCAAGAGTCAAGCCTCGCCTCTCTCGCCGGCTCTCTCCCAAGACAGCGCCTCTTGCACCCTCCAGGCTGCAGTTCCAGATGGAGGGTGCAAGAGGAGCTGTCTTAGGGGAGATCCAGCAAGTGAAGCGCCCCTTTCCCTTAGCGCCGGAGCTGCCACCAAGCAATGCCTGAGAGTGGAGCTCGCTCCCAGCCCGTCCTTGAAGAGCATCTCCAAGCCGCCAACAGCAGCTGCCGCCACTGCCGCCTCTTCCAGGGAAGTGGCTCTCTGGCTCTCTTTCTCTCTCGGCACCCCCAGCACCAGCCCGGCCAGTGGCTGTCGCAGCACCCGGCGGTGCTTCCTCCTCCTCCTCCTCCTCTTCCTCCTCCTGCTTCAGTCTCCTTGGCTCTGCAGGGTGCCTGGGTTCGCCTCGCAACATTTACTCCCGTGTCATGGTGGGGGTAGCTGCTGCTGCTGGTAGTAGCGAAGAAGGAGCCGGAGGGGGTCGTGGCCGCTCCTCCTCCTCCTCGAAGCCCCAGCCGGGCTAAGGAAACTCCTGGGCAGCTTCCTTGGGCTCTTGCTCCACTTGGTGGAAAATCTGATGTGGCCCAGCCTCACCCAGACTCTGCCTCCAGTGGCCCCCAGGTAAATTGAGTTTGAGACCCCTGCTCTTAGAGTTGCTGTCTTCTTTGGGCATCGCTAAACTCAATGAAGATGAAGAAGCTTCCTTCGTCTGGCCACCCACTTGGTTCCTCTGGTGGGAATGGAGCAGAGACAGAGTATCCTATCCCTCTCCTCTGCCAGCTTTTCGCTGCATGCAGTTCCTTGTTGCCAGTGGCTGCCAAGGGAAAACTTGGAAATAACACCCAGTAAACCAAAAGCAAGGACTCGAGTATTCTATTCTTCTTTCTTAAGTTGTAAACTGGATAAACATGGACAGAATCCACCCATGAAAGGAGGAGCAAATTGCAGTAGTAACATGATCATTACTGAGTAAACAAACAGGTATCACACGGGACTAGGTGGTATTCAGAAACATCCAGCCTGGGTCTGGGTCTCTCAGGGCTTGCGGAAAACAACAGCCAATATACGCACAGTACAGTATAAGCAAAACAGAGGTGCCGAAGGGCAAGCAAGCAACGTGGCGGTGTACTTATGTGTGTGTGTGGGGGGGCGCCAATGGCTTGACCCACCGTGACTATTTCAAGGGATCCGAGAGCGGGCGCTCTAGATCTCCAGGTCAGCCCCTGATAATCTCTTCCTACACAGAGCAAGAGAGGCTCTTCCTTACCCTTCCTCATCATCCCGGCCAGGGCAGCATCCACCTTTATGTCCAAGCCTCTGCCTCGCTCCCTCTCTCTCTCTGTCTCTCTCTCTCTCTCTTGCCCGTCCACCTTCCGCTTCTCCTGCCTGACCTCCATTTGCTCTGCGAAGGCTTCTCGGGCAGCAGTGAGCCGCTCAACACAACAACCCTGTGAAGGGATGAGTTCTCCCCCCCTTCCACACACACACATACACACGTAACTGCGGCGACACGTTATGGCAGCCCTGCTCTCCTTCCCTTCCTCACCTCAGCACCCGCCCGCCTTGCGAAGATCCCGGCGAGACCCCTTGGCGCTCACACGACCCCTGGTTCGGAGGGAGCCGGCCCGGCCCACGCGGGGGCTTCCTGCCGACCCGCCTGCGGACTCCGAGACACAGCAGCAGCGGCAGCCACGGCGAAAGGTGAGCACCATAGAGCCGGCGAAGCCTAGAGAGGTCGCTGTCGTCCAGAGAGAGCCGGCTAGAGCGTCCCCCTAGCAACAGCCTTGCCAGCGCGGAGCGGAAGCGGAACGAAGGACGAGCGTCCGTCCCTAACGCGTTCCGGGTGCTCGGTGTTGTCTTTTGGTCCCGGCAAGGTCATCCGCACGTGGTCGCGGCCGGGTGGTGGCTGGCTGGCATTGGCAGGGAGGAAGGATGCTGCGCTTGACGGTTGTCAGGCTGGTCCCCGCCGGCCTGTCAGGGCAGCAGGCCAGGCCAGCGGCGTTGGCGGCCTTCTGGGCGCGAGGCTTGGCGGATCAGAGGCACGGCCCCGCCAAGCCTGGTTTCCCGCTGTGCATCCCGAAGGTAGAGACGACGGCCAAGGCGGTCGCGGATCAGGGCCCGCGCCCGACACGGCGCTTTATCGCTTGCCCAGAGCTGGCGCGCACCGTGGTCTCCCGACTGGGTGCTGAGCTGCAGAAGACCGTCGTGCTGGAGTGCGAGCCAGGTGAGGCGGATACGAAGGAGGATCCGGCGCCGATGCCGCGCCAGGCGCTGTTTTGCCTTCATTACTGACCAATTTCTAAAGTGTCGTCCCGCCCTTGCAAGCGAGAAGGGCGCTCCCTTTCTTCCGCGCAAAAGTGACAGTGATCATCGTTATGCAGTGCTTTGGGGAGTCCTCCACCCCCAACTAGCAGGAGGGCAGAGATTGAACCGGGGATTTTTCTGGGGTCTAATTTTTTGTGTCTTGGTCGTTTTTGCTTCATAAAGTTATCCCACTTCAGCATTCAGAACGTTACTATTTCCTTTCCCTCATTGTTTCTCTCTTGTTTGCCTGCTGCCGGAATATAACCCTGAAATTACTGGACAGAATCGTTTTCAGTGGCCATGTGGTGTACACCATGTTTTAAATTCATGAAGATTGCTATGAAACTGGCCGTTGTGGTCCGGTATCATGGCAGACATGTTGAAATAACTGGCATGGGGTGGGAAACTTACAAAACTCTGATTTTCGTTTATATGTGTGGCACATTAGTGCTGTGCACTAATAGGGTGTTACATAAATAACAGGAATGAATGCCTAATAAATAAGTAAATTATTTAGCTAAAGTGGTAACTTGATCAATAAAGAGATAACATTCTCAGTATAAATGTCTCCCAGTCTGTTATAAAAAATGTTCTTGGTGGTTGCTAGTTTCAAAAGGAAACTTTAGTATGCTGATAGTTCCTCAGAAGTGTGTGAAGTTATCAGTATTGTCACTTAATCATCTAGAGCCAGACTATGGAATAACTGTTGCTTCTTTTCTCAATAAAGCTGATCCCTTGTGTTTCTCTGTATTCTGAATTTGAAGACATAAAATAACCATACAAATGTATCCCCTTCTAAATTGGAACCGTAGTGATTTCATGTATACTCCCACTCTTGGTGTGCTTCTCAAACTGTCAAGTATATTTTTCAGTTATGATGTGTAGCTCTAAAATCTGGAGTCCAAGGTGCAGTGAAATGTTGGCACAAATAGAAGATCATAATGTGCATTATGATTTTTAGCATATTAAGAATGTGAACATTTTTCTGATTAATAGAAACGCATAATCTCTACTGATTCCAGCAAACGTTGCAGAAAAAGAGGGATCAAATTTTGCATTCTGGATAATAAATTGTAATGCAAGGCTGCCTCTGGAGAAAGAAAACTGCTTTTCTAAGGCACATATAGGTGATCCATTGGTTGTTCATGTCCGTCAGAGGCTTCCCTTGTGGTCTACAGTGGGTGCTCATGCTGTTACCACTTTAGTTAAATATTCACATGCTGTCAAGTTGGATTTGGACTTATAAACGCCCTTTCCAAGGTTTTCTAGAAACAGCTGGAATTTGAAATCCACATACCTGACTGTGCTTCGATACGTTCTAAAAACTTATTCTGTATATATTGTATTATGTTTTGAATTTTCTGGTCTATGACCATTTAAGAAAACTTAACCAACTAACTGCAGCCAGGTACTCCCAACTCACTGAGCTATATAGGCGCATTGAATTTTTCTCCCCTGAGCTGTGATCGGATCAAATTCCCCACCTGTGTTTATCTGTGATTGTGCTACAGAAGACGACGTACAAATAATGTTTTGCTTATATGTTCTCACATGCTTTATGAAGCATGTCTGGGAAATGTATGAGATCAGGGTAGCTGGGGAAGGGGAGGGATTTAAGCTGTTCATCAGATCTCTTAAACTAAAACAACTGTTTGGTGCTGGAGTTGTTAAAGTAATTTTAGGGAAAAAGTATTAAGATTTGGCTCGCTCTTTTCAGGCCCTGGGATCCTGACCCGAACACTGCTCAATGCAGGTGCCCAAGTGATAACTCTAGAGAGTAATAAGTCGTTCCTTTGTGACTTAGAGGTAGGTATTTTTGTTTTATTCCACTGAGCATAAGGGGACAAAATGTGTTGCTTAAAAAAAGATAAAATTAAAGCAGGTAGGCAGCCTATGGCCCTCTAAATGTTTCTGGACCATGGTTCCTATTTAGCAAAGAAAATGAGTGGTTGTGATGAAATTTGTCGTAAACTGGAGGCTGATAATGCTGGGAAAATCAGTCCTGTTGTTGTCTAGATAGACAGTACAGGATAGAAATGGCTAGTTAACTGACTCAGTAAAAGAGAATTTCAAATGTTAAAATAACCTCTTTGTTTTGTTTAGATGTTAGAAGAGAAACTAAATGGCCAACTGAAAGCGGTGCATTGTGACTTCTTCAAATTAGACCCTATAGGTTTGGGATTACTTATGCCACCTGTAATGTATTCTGAAAATCTTTTTGATAAATTGGGTATCTTGGATGTTGCTTGGACAGCAGGTAAGTTAAAAGTTGTGAGCTGTGGCTAATTAAAGAGCCACTATTGAATTGTTTCTATTTTGTCTTCCTTTGGTGGATTCAAGTTACATTTTGTCTAGAAAAAAGAATAATATGCTAGAATAGTTACAGTGCAGATGTATGGGAAAGTCTTCATGGCTTCCCCTAACTCATTACCTCTCATAAGAGGGTTCAGTCACAGACCGTCATGATTTTAAAGTATAAATATAAAAATATATTCAAAGAGTGTGAAGAAAAGAGTATATGTATTCGCGAAAGAGTATATGGTTGTGTAAAAGCCTATGGTCCTATAAAAGGTAGGTATGTGTGGGTAAGGGGCAGAGGAGAAAGAGGAAGAATTATGTATATAAAATTGGCGGAAAGAATATGCATGTGAAAAGAAAGAGAGCACATAAAAGGTACTTGTATATGTGATGTCCACCCTCTGGTTGCATATAACTCCCATTCACATGTAACCATCAAGATTAGAAAGGCCATGCATTCCTGTGTTTCAGAGGCAGGAGGGTTCACATAAGATTAAGTAGATAAGTATCAGGTTATTAATGAAATGGGACAGAATTTTGATAATAGATTGTTTCTTTTTTTGAAATTAATTTAATTATCATTTTTATTTCAGTTACAGAAGTGTTATAATATATTATATTTTTGATACATATTTTATGTTTTTAAAATAGATGTTCCCGTAAAAGTGATTGGAATTGTCCCACAGGAAAAAGAAAGGAACCTACTTTGGAAGTTTATCTATGCCTTATATGAGCGTAGTTCTATATATAAATATGGACGAATAGAGCTGAACTTGTTTCTCAGTGAAAAAGAATACAAGGTATTTATGTGCAAGAAATTCTGGTAACAGTTTAAACGCTTTGTTATAATAATATGAAGGTTTTATGTAACATGGCGTGTTGCTGATGTATTCATCTGTGTTATTTAGATTTGCATTTTGAAAACATTGATACTTCCATAGATAAATTTTGTTAAGTGTTTTCAGGGTTGATCTAGGACAGTGATGGGCAACCTTTTTGAGCCTGAGTACTCAAACTGGAAAAATAAAATAAAAAACCAGCAGGCGGCAGCGGAAGACGAAATGGTGGCGAAAGGGGGAATTCTGTGCATGGAGGTGCCTCCAGACCCCACTCCGGATTTGCCTCCAGTCGTGCCCAACCCCCACCAGTGCCAGCTGTCTGCATCCTGGGCGGGGTGCTAGCACCATGGCTGCAGTTGCCTCCTCAGGTTCGGCTGCCGGGGGTAGCAATCTGGCGACTTATGGCTTGTGTGCCCGCAGAGAGCGCTCTGCATGCCAGCTTTGGCACGTGTGCCATAGGTTCACCATCGCTGATCTAGGGCCTTTTTGAATAATTAGGGAATGGTAGAAATAACCTAAGTTGCATTGCCAATAAGAAGTAGCAATTAGG
Organism: Pogona vitticeps; assembly: GCF_051106095.1. Lineage (NCBI taxonomy): Eukaryota > Metazoa > Chordata > Lepidosauria > Squamata > Agamidae > Pogona > Pogona vitticeps. The sequence continues at coordinate 53,111,473 of NC_135783.1, forward strand.
CATTAAGATAGATAATACTATATTGACTATATATAGAGCAGATGCATATTTTTATTTCTGGTGAAATGCTGGATGAAATCCAGTGCTGATCATCTGTGAATACAGTTGCAGTAACATAATCTTCTTCCTCCAGATCTGTTCTGGGTGCGGGACATTTGGAGCAAATTGGGAATGAAGGAAGGAGAGGAAGAAAAGGTCCCACCATGTGAACAGGAGGGCCCTTGTGTGAAATTGGATGGGATCTATTACTTTGTTTTTGACACATTGCTCAAATAGATAAAATACATGTTTCATTTTTTAAACAATTTGTTTATTCTTAGGGGTATTAGTTGTCAGTTTCCAAAGAGAGATTCAGTGAGCCTTTGCCCTTATTTTATTTCTGGTGCTCATTCAAGAATTGTTATAATAAAGGAAGATTGTATGTCCATAATCAGAAGCATTTAAAAAAATTGTGGGGGGGGGGGGATAAAGCCCTTGTATTGAAACAAGTTCTTTGAATTAAGTCCACATAGTGTAATTAATCCCTGACAAGTACTTGGAGAAGTGCTTTATTGATCAGCAGATTTCCTCAAAGTAGGGTGGGTGAGCAAATTATAGGGGTGTGCATTTGGTTTGGGGGCAAAGTGTCCTAGTGAGGCATGGCAGTTATTTGTACATTACTATTTGTACATTATTACAATGCAGGACAGTTCAAGAAGGCACTAGTTACACTTTGGTTGGTTAGGGTGCCCCTGAAAATTACTAACCTTTACTCCACCATTTTTGGGATTAAAGATGCTGAAATCTGAATAAAAATATTTGATGCCCGTTGCTGTAGTACGTAGATGAAGGAAGCATCAGAGTGGAAGGAGATTGACCATTAAAGTGCCAATGAAAGCCAAAACCTTTCCTGGAAACTCCAGTCACTGAGCCGTTATGGGACTATTTCCCCTTTATTCAGTTGATAGCCGTTTTGCATCTAGTTGTGTCAAGAGGAGGGTGGTATATCACTTGTTAGCTTGGCAGAGTCCTAGAATATTCTTGTTTTTTCTTTTGATAGCTTCACTGAGTCTTCTAGGAAAGTGGGCTTGGAATTTGTGGACTATGCATCCCATCATTCCCTTCTGGAGGTTCCACCTGAGACAGACACCTAAATGTGGCTCATCTGGGAGAAAGTGTTCAAGTGCTAGTTGGGAGTTTCTTTTGAACAGGAAGCTTGGGCAGAGCTAGGTCAAGGGAGGCCAGAAAGCCTTCCTCATTAGGCTTTCCTCCCAGGCGAGCCACATTTAGACATCTGTAGGTGTCTGTCTCTTAGGTGGGACTCTGAGAATGAAGGATGATAGAATTTGTAATCCAAACATTCCAAATGGGTGAGGTAAAGGTAAAGGTTCCCCTTGACAATTTTTGTCCAGTTGTGTTCGACTCTAGGGGGCGGTGCTCATCCCCGTTTCCAAGCCATAGAGCCAGCGTTTGTCCAAAGACAATCTTCCGTGGTCACATGGCCAGTGTGACTTAGACACGGAACGCTGTTACCTTCCTACCGAAGTGGTCCCTATTTATCTACTTGCATTTGCATGCTTTCGAACCGCTAGGTTGGCGGGAGGAAATGGGTGAGAGTCTTCCTTAAATTTAAGAATGAATGTGTATGCAAATATAAAATGGATGACTGACCCTCTTGTGTGTACTTTGATTGAACAGATCAAAGTAGAGCTAGACACTAACATCCTCCCCATCACCATTGGGGTTTTCACTTAATTTACTTTTTATATTTCTGCTGCTGGCCAATGTGCAGTGGAGTCACAGAAGTGCAGGAGCTGGGCAAGAGTAAAGTGAACAGCTTTGGCGGCAGGATGGAAGAAAGAAGGGTAGCTTGTAGAAGTTTTGTTCATAATTTTGTAACTATTCTAATAAAGGAGTCACCTACCTTTCTCTTTGGGGCCACATGGCTTTTTTTCTTTTTCTGTGACTGTGGAAGATACTGTGAATTGAATTTGCTATTTAATCAATATGTAATGTTACATACAGTGCCGTTTTGTAGTTCCAAATGGGGCTATTTCAGCAACAACTTACTTTAGCTTAATAAGTTGGAGTAGGCCTATTTGAGTCAGTGGAACTTACAGAGGAGTTGACTTGTTGAATCTCCATTGAGTCAATCAACCTACCTTAGTGTGATTTTTGTATACTAAACAACATAATTTTGGCCAATGAAATTGAGGTAGCGTGTGCCGATTAATATTTTAATATATGACTAACCAGTCCAGCCCTGTTGTGTTATATACATGCTTCTGTTACAACTTTCCGTGTGCATTTTACAGCTGAAATAAGATATGTGCCTGGATAAAAATTTAGACAATATTTGGAACTTCCTGCTTTAATCAAGCTTTTTGGTTACATTCAAGAGTAAAATTCTGTTGTACTAATTTAAAGTCAGAAACATTGTGTGAAATGTAACTGGTTTTTGTCTCTGCCAGACACTTATTGCAAATCCTTCAGAAAGAAGAATTTATCAAGCATTAAGTATTCTTTGGCAAACTGCTTGTGATATTCAGCTTGTGCACATGGTGAGTATTAGAACATGTAATAATTTGTAATACAAGTCTTTTCACATGTATTAGTAATTCTTGACATGTTGCTCAAAAGCGTGAGATAGAAACAGAAATGCCCAGAATCCTGTTAGTTATGAATTTATTTTATTTATTTTATTTTATTTTATTTATATCCCGCCTATCTGGTCGTGTGAGGACCACTCTAGGCGGCTAACAACATAAGATAATACAATAAAATACATAATTTGAAGAATAATCTTCAAAACATCCTGCCCTCAACAGCCCTGCTCTGCTTTTGTAAACTCAAGCCTGGGGAGTCAATCCTGCTTTTATTTGGTCTTCCTCTTTTTCCTGCCTTCCATCTTTCCCAGCATTATCTTCTTTACAAACTTAATATAAGAATATTGAAGTTCAAGTTGCAGCCCAGCCAGTGAGTAAATATATTTTCCAAAGGCAAAGAGAAGGATAAAATAATAATATAATGCAAATGCTGACCAATTTTACCCTATTAGTGGGCTACACCTCCCTCCCTGCCACTGAAATTCTATGATCCATTAGCAACTGGAAGCTTAAAAAATAAGAACTGGAAATGTTTTTTTCAGGAAGCAATGTATCATTTAAAAAACCCTTGTTTTAAAGCAGAATTCCACTTACTAAAGGGTCCCTCGAGCACCCTTCCCCTCTAAAATCATGGGGGGGGGGAAACTTTTTCTCGTATCACACCGCCAAAATTCATTGGAAGCAGGCCTGGGCATATGTGTGTGTAGGGGCCAAAAAAGCCAAGGGGGTACATATAGGTGGCACACTGTCCACTCTTTCCTCATTCAAAGGGGGTGAATGAAATGAAATTTGTATAATACTTACACTCACTATAATCATGATGGCACATCTCAGACAGAGGGTTACTTCCACATAGTGGCTTCTCTTAACAGAAAGAAGCATGGAAACTACTTGACTCCATAATACAAGTTAACAGCCAAGCCAATCAACAGTACAGAAAGAAAGAAAAAGGCTGTGAGGTGCAGGCTAAATAGAAAGACAGAGAGTACAGCATTAACTGTTATGGAGCAGGAAATCACAAAAAGTCTGGTAATGTTAGTACTGTGCTTCATTACTACAGACATGATTAGGCCATTCAGAGCTTGGCTTAAAATAACCAACAGCACCCAAAAGGAAAAACCTTCCCAGAACCCAGTGGCTGGGCTACTTGTCAGATGGATGATCACATTCACCAAAACACCAAAAAAATAAAGAAACAAATTTTGGAGGTTAAGAGGCAGGTCCTGGGTCTTCAAGACAACTTCTGTATAGACAGCCGAAAGGCCTGAGATCAAGCAATACAGAAACATCAGCATCAGGCCAACAGGAGTGATGTGCAGTTGCATCCCGGAGACAGGCAAGTGTTGTGGGTCCTGCAGGCCTCCGTATGTATAAAATGCACCAGCTGCTGTTAGCAGGAAAAGAGCTAGCCACTTGCGTAGAGTCAATCTTTGGTGCAAGAATATGCTGAAAAGGAGGGCAGTGCTGCCAATTTTCAAGTTGCTCAGCACCTGGAAGGTACTAGGATCCATGAACAGCTGCAGATGTACCACTAAGTTGTTGTTGGCTGCATACAGCAATGCTGAGAGAGCAAAGGGGGCCGCATGATACCAGGACACAGAGATTCTTAGTTGTCTCCTGTCCCAAATTAGCAGGAACACTAAGGAGAGCACTAACTTGGTTAACTCAATCAACACCACTACAGAGGAGGCACTAAATGGGATTTGGCCATCTTCTTTACTGAAGATGTTTTGATTATTTCTATTTACGATTTACATCATCAGGAAGAAAAGTACACAGCAAATTTAATAATTAGATCAGCAAGACAGAAGTAGTCTCTATGAGATATATATGCCAGTATAGTATTTAACATGATAAAGATGTTGGCATAAGTCAAATAGTGTAAATCTCAATAGCAAACTGACACAAATTAAGGAATGTCTGTATTACTTGTGCACCATGACAAGAAATACAAGTGGTGACTATAACTAATGGCAATTATCATGGAGGTTTTATATTATTTGACTTAGTGCTACATTGTGTAAGTAATAGTATACAGACCAACAGTTTTTACGACCTGGAATATGTGAGCAGCAAATGTTTTCTCTGGCCAATAGGTGAGGCCATCCCTCCTCTGACCTTGCTGAATTTGACAGCTTTTTAAATATAATTTTTCATGAATTCATTTTGTGATTTCTCTAGCACTTACAGAGTGGTCACATGTTTGGACTGGAATCCATAGTAATAGATCAAATTTCTGTATGTTCTGATCAATGCATGCTCAGATGGGCATCTTATTCTTCTATGCAAATTCACCGCTAGAAGTTGGAGGAATCTCCACATGAGAAAATGTGCTGCCTAGCTGTATATGTGTACAGCAACTCTATCTTATCTCTTTTAGAGTCTGTGTTATTTTTTGTCCTATTAATATTCAAGGAGCCTTGTGCCGCAGTGGCTAAACAGCAGTGCTACAGCCCAAACTGCTCACTACCAGGTTCAATCCCAGGTAGCAGGCTCAAGGTTCACTCAGCTTTCCATCCTTCTGAAGTTGGTAAATTGAGTACCCAGCTTGTGGGGAGGGGGTACAATGTGTAGCCTGCATGATTAAATTGTAAACTGCCCAGCTAGTGCTTTAAGCACTGTGAGGTAGTATATAAGCAGCATGCTTTGCTTTTTAAAAAAATCAGTTCTTTATTTCTGGTTTTTTGATTTTTTTAAAGTCTCAGTCTGATGATGCTTGAAGATCACATTCTGCTGAGTGCACAGTTTTTCAAAATCCCTTTTTAAATTTTGCTTCTTCCTTGTTTCCTCCTTCCTTCTTTCCAGGAGCCTTGGTCTTCATTTTTAACTAACTCGAAAAGGCCTAATCCCCCTGTACCCAAGAAGGCGGTAAGATAAATACTTGTACATGCTAACGTAAAAGCAGAGATGATGCTTGATTTTTAAAACAGGTTTTTTATAGAATAAAAATAAGTGTGAAGAGAAGTTTTCTGATTTGCTGAATGTACAAGCACTGACATTTTTGGAAATTTGTAGTCGTTTGGCTCTGTGCCAAGTGTATTTAAAATACAGTGGTGCCTCGCACAGCAAGGTTAATCCGTTCCAGATTAACCCTCGCTGTGTGAAAGCATCGTTGAATGGGGCAAGAAAACCAATTGGAACGCATTAAACAGTGTTTAATGTGTTCCATTTGGGCTGAATACTCACCGTTCAACGATGCTTCCGGGCGGCTGGCAGCCATTTTCGCGCCCTCCCGTCGCTGAACAAGGGCGTGAAAATGGCTGCAATCAGCTGTCCGGCGGGTCCAAAATGGCCGCCGGAACAGCCAAAATGGCCGGCCGCAGCTTTTTCGTGCCCTTGGTAAGCGAGGGGAGGGCGCGAAAACGCTGCGCGCAGCCATTTCGGCTGTTCCGGCAGTGTTTTCGCGCTCTCCCCTCACTTACCAAGGGCGCGAAAACGCTGCGCGCAGCCATTTTGGGGTCGCGCGGCGGCCATTTTGGACCCGCCGACCAGCTGATCGGCGGGTTGCAAAGCGAAGGTCGGTAAGCGAACCGCTTACCGACCTTCGCTCTGTGAATTGTGCCCTATCTAGGTGCCGTTTTGCAATCGCTTTTGCGATCGCAAAAACGGCACCGTTGCGCGGATTCGTTGCTCTACGGAGCGACCGTTCTGTGAGGCACCACTGTATTAAACTCCCTTCAACTAGGGCTGTAGTTTATTCATTGTGCTCTGAGTTTCCCCTTTGCAAAATTTCATGATTTAGACTGAGCAGTGATGCACCCATTTAGTTTAGGTACAGTAGTGCCTCAACTTACAAACTTAATCTGTTCCGGAAGATGGGTGTAAGTCGAAATTGTCGGAAGTTGAAGCATCATTTCCCATTGAAGAAAAAAATCACTGCAAGACCCATCAGAAACGCGATTAATTCCTTCCGGCCAAAGGGGGGGGGAAGTAAGCTGAGCATGCAAGACAGATGGAAATGGGGAAAAAGCAATTCAAAAAGCAAGCAAAGCATGCAAGACAGATTGGGAAATGGGGAAAAAGCAATGCAAAAAGCAAGTGAAGCATGCAAGACAGATCGGAAATGGGGAAACAAGCGAAGCATGCAAAAACAGATCGGAAAGAGCAATGCAAAAAGCAAGCAAAGCATGCAAGACAGATCCGAAATGGGGAAAGAAAATCAAAAAGCAAGCAAAGCATGCAAGACAGATCAGAAATGGGAGAAAAAGCAAAGCACCAACAAACACCCCCAAGACCCATCGGAAATGGGGGAGAAACAAAAAACAAACAACGCCCCAAGACAGCATAGAAACATCACCCCCTCAGCCCGAAACCATGCTGCAAAAACACCTAGAACAGTTTTTAAAAAGCAGAAAACAGCACCTTACCTTACCAGCCAACCTCCTCCGATCAATCGCACACACTCTAACTGCTGGGGCGAAAGAGCTACAAAGAAGTAGCCTCGTTGCCACCTACATTTAGCAATTTGAATTTCCCTTTTTTCACCTGCCTTTTTTTCTGTTCATAACTCGAAGATCAAGTTGCAAGTAGAAGCAAAATTTCGCGGCTGGAGCTGGTCATAACTCGAAATAGTCTTAAGTAGGGACATTTGTAAGTCGAGGCGCCACTATAGTTTGAATGCCAGACATTCAAGGATGAATTTTTAATCCCCAGGTGAAAATTTTGGTGAGCAGCACAGAGAGACATTCACTGTGCATTTGATCTCGCAGTCAGCTCTCAGTCCCCAAAGTGCTTCTGGCATAAACCAGATGTATATTGGAGGGCATAGTGCAAATGGGGAATCTAGGTTGCAAAACTTCCTTCAGGGTAGTTATGCAGTAATTGGTTGTATTTCTCACCACACAGTGGTTTGTGCATGGTGGTGGGAGAGTTGCACTACCCAGCCTATACTGCACTTACATATTGATGCATAATTTAGCAGATTGATGCATAATTTAGCACTGAGATGGCAGTTTGTATATTACTTAAATTTGACTTTTAAATTAAGTTTTTCTTTTGTTTTATGTTTAGCTGCTACAGAATGATCATTTGTGCTTGGTACGGCTGACACCTCGAAAGGATTTATTTTCAGACAGCTTGACGACAGCTAATTCCAAATTATTTGTTTTGATGGTAAAACAATGTCTTATTAAATCCAAGACCCAACTAGTAGATAAATTAAAGTAAGTGTTGACATTTTCATCCATTTACTACCAGTTTAGAAAAGAATTTAACAGAATACAGCTCTTGCACAATTTTAAAACATGGCATGCAAGGTGTTTTGAAGCAAATAATGGGTTGGCAGTGTATGTCTATAACAGGTTTATGGCTGCAATCTCTATATTAAAAACACATGGCTAAATACTTTTAAGCTTGTGGGACAACTTAGTTCTTTCTAGCCTGACAGTGGCTTAGTTCAAAGATCTATTTTAGATATGCTTAAGAGGTTGTGCTTACCCACTGGGATTTTTTACTTTGAACAACAGCTCCCCATACCCTACCAAAAACTGCTTTTGGGACTTTCTTCAGCATTAGCCCGGCAATACAAGAGATTGCAGCTTGGTATATATAAGCCCATCCATCACAAGTTTAAATATTGGCCATTTATGTGTCAGATAACTTTACAATTTTCATTTATGTAAATGTACCAAAAGTATTTGGGAATTCAAGTTATGGTGTATTAAAATGCACATTGAAATTGATAGTGGAGTTCCAGAGTTTCATGGCAGTGAAGTACGTATAAGTATCAAATTCTATTAGCAGTAAGAGGGAGCGAACTTATCCATATGGCTAAAGGATTAGAGCAGTGAGTCTCAACCTTGGGTCCTCGGAGGTTCTTGGACTAAAACCCCCAGAAGCCTCCACCTCTAGCTGCGTTGACCAGGTGTGAAGGAGAGAACACCAGTGTGCTGTCCTCGTAGAACAGAACCCCGAGGAGAACCGTGGCTGTGTGGAGGGAGTGTTGGTAGAGACAGAACAGGAGAGGGAGGAGTGGAAAGGGTCGTTGGAGGTTTGTTTAGCCGACGAGAAGGGGGAGGAGTTAGTTGGACCTAATCATCTGGGAGGAGGACATAAATGGAGAGGGAGGCGCGTGAATTTTCAGAATCTTAACAGGTGGCGAACCACCAGAAAAGAAGGATCAGGTGGTACAGATTGAGCTGAGCTATGGGCAAGAGGACTTGGTACATTTAATGAATGACTTTCCTAACCTCCGGACCGGAGGAGGCTTGCTGCCAGACCCAAAAGACCAACACGCAAGAAGAGAGGACCTAGAGCCAGTAGAATGGACGCAATTAGTGGGGGGGGGGAGGGTGATCCATCCCAGTCCCTCTTTACTCCAACAACCGCACGAAGGGGACTGGGCGAGACACCCTTGTTGTGGGACAGTTTGTGCTGTGAGGAGCATCCCCCTGAGGCCCATGACCGATCGGGAGTGGTTTGGACCGGCCCCAGTGTAAGAAGTGATTTGTTGACACTGGATGTAAAGGTCCGAAGTTATAAGAATCTTCCAGAGTTAAGTTTATTGGATCCTTTTGAGACTGTTGAGTTGAATATGTTGAATAAAAGAGACTATGGTAAGTATACCAAACCACTTCCGACTCTCCTTCCCGCACAGTCCTTGGGGTCGCCTCCAGCAGATGAACCCAATCACACCAGGGTTGCTGGAAGTTGTAGTCCAAGAATATCTGGAACCCAAGGTTGGGAACCACTAGGTTAAGGAATAGCAAGAGATGCTTTCAGCAAAAGTGTTGCAGTGTGGAGAGTTTCAGGTGAGAGTTTCATCCCCTTTGTTCAATTCTGGCTTGCCATAGTTTTCTTCCCATCCAGCCGATCTCTAGAGTCAGTCAGTATCCTGCGTTGTCTGAGCAAGTTCAATCCTCATTGGATTTATTTTTGGATTTTTTCCTCTGTGTCGGTCACCTACTTTATTTTGTGCTCTTTCCTTGCTACATAAAAATTGATCTCTGTGGAAAGATCTTATTTTTGACCTTGGAAATAAAGGTTGTCGCTTGTGGGACACCTATATTGTGCTGTAGTAATGTACTTTCAAAAAGTATCAGTAGAACCTTCTCCCCCTCCTTTTAAATCTCTTTCCATTTCTCCCTTAAATTGCATGGCTCTGAGTAGCACGGTTTTGGTTATACATTGATATTTTCAATCAATCAATAAATATTCAATAAATACTGTGGCATAAGTTCAACACTGAAGGCATCAAAGTGGTCTGCTTTCCGACAAACACATCTCTAATTCATCCTCTAGAGCAGGAGGGTCATAAGGACCTTTAAGGCTCATTACACACAATATTGTATGGAAATGATTATCAATACTATAGAAGAGAACCTTGATAAAGAGAACTGATCTCTATCTGTGTTAGTCAACTGTTTATGCTTTGTAGTTGTGTTTTGTAGGCCATAAGAATTATACACAGATTTTGAACTACATGGTGGTCTGGCACCCCTAACCTCAGCATTGTTGAAGGAAGAAGTGTATTAACATACTAAACCTCTCAGAAAATATTCATCCTTAGCTAGTTCATTTTTAATTTATTTTTTGTTTGTTGTCTTGTGTTTTAGTTTATGGACCTGTGAGAATGTGAAGCAACTGCTGGGACAATTAGAGATACCAGAGAACAGTACAACGGGTAGTTTATATCCAGAACAGTACAAATGCCTTTTTCACCTCATGCAACAATCTAACAGATTTGACCAAAGCTGGGTCTATGATAATGATTTCTTGGAATATCACATGGATTTTTTAAACGAAGCTTATTGTTGAAAATAGATTTTCCTGTGACTTGGGGTATGACGCAAAGCATGAAATGGCTTCAGATGTTGCTCAACAAAGCTACTTTCTGGGCAAACAAGGATGACATCTCTTGAAAATCCGAGATCCTGCAGATCCAACCAAAGAATGGCACAATAGTACTTCTGTAGCTAATTTTGAAGTGATTGTATCTCCTTACTAGGATTGCTGGTAAAACCTTTTGTTCTAAATACTGGACTGAGTGAACACTTGGTTAACTAATGCACTGCATCTGACCTACAGTTGGAAACTTTATTATGGCATGTTGTGCAGTTTGTTGTAGAAAGAACAATGACAACAAAGCTAACAGTATATAGGCTCACAGCACACAAGAGGCTATTCTCAGAGTAGCAGGTACTCTAAAGTTAGCTGCCAGAATAACAACAAATAAAAATCACAAGGGGCAAAAAGTGGAAGGTGGAAGTTGTGCTTTTAGTTTAAAGGCCCATTCTTACATACTGGAGTTGCATCAGAAATGCCAAAAGAGGCAAAATGCTTGTAAGAATCTTGCTTTGATCTATATGGGCTGAAATCCAATAGTAAGTCACAAGTAGTACAGGACCATTGAATCAGTGGAACTTAACAAAGGTGTTCATTTACCAAGTCTCCACTGAATCAGTGGGCCTACTTCTAGTTGTGACTTATTGCTGAATTTCAGCCATTGTATAATTGTTGTGTATATAGTTGTATAGTGTGCATATATTTGTGTGTGAATACAGCTCACCATGTTTCTGTTGCATAATATAAATTGTAAATGGTTTGTGTAATTACAAGAGGTTTGTATCTTAAGTCTCTTAATTTATACAAATATAAACATTTGTCATAAAACTGCAAAAATGTGTTTTTATTTAAAATAATATTATGTTTAATTTCCTTTTCAAGTATTATTTTCCTGTATCTTTGTGTGCTTGGAATTTGTATCCAGTGGCAGTATAGAAATGTGTAGATAGTGGATGCAGAACCTTCTGATACCAGTATCAAGCTGACCAGATGGTAATTGTCCTTTCCCTTCCACTTTTTGAAGATGGGGATATTTGTCCTGTTGAGTCTTCAGAGACAGCCCCTCACAACAAGGATTCTGAAAAATCATAGACAGAGGTTCTAACATGTGTTTTATATACAGTTGATCTGGCCATGTAGAATTTTTCAAATTTCTGCTGAGCAGACTCAGTATGAGAAGTCCAAGAGCCTGACTGATGGAACATCACTCTCAGATTAATGAACTGAGATATCTGTTCTAATATCCCCTCCTCCATTAATTATCCATTTGAAAGAGGGATCTTCTGTTAAAGACTCTAATTTTAGCTTTCTTATAGTTTACACTGAGCAGATTCTTAGTACAATAAGTATTGATTTTTTTTTCAGTAACCTGAGGCATGTTTGAATATGGGACTTCAGTAATATGTGATCTCCATATTGCTAGTATTGGAATGGCCTTTCTACCACCCCTCCCTGGAAAGAATTGCAATCTTGTTAAACAGTCCATTATATTGTTTAAATATTAATAAAATGCTTTGGGCCAAAGTACAACCTTGACATACCCTTTTAACTTATTAGACAATTGGCCTGAAATGCCAACTATGACTTTTAAAGAAGCATCAGTATGCAGATCTTTAATTCTCTCTAGCAACCTATATAGACCCCAAAGTTAATCACTTGGACTAGAGTCAAATACCACTTTAAGGTCAATAAAAGTGATGTATGGTTGCTCTAATAATCCCTCAGTATATTTGCTGATTATATGTTGTAATATAAAGACATGGACCAAAGTAGAAAGCCTTGACTTAAAACGAATTTGTTCAGGTACTAACAATTTGTTTTCAGTTACCCATCCTTCAGTTTCTGGAGGAGATTTCTTGCATAGAGTTTGCCTATAACAGTGATTCCTATCCAGGTGTTCTTGGACTGCAGCTCAGTGAGCACAGCTCGTGGTGAAGGCTTCTGGGAACTGGAGTCCAAGAACATCTGAGTTACTGATGGTTGGGAACCACTGGACTGTAACATTGAGTAACCTTATGTGTCTATAACTGGCAGGATCATTTATTTCAATTTAATTACTTATATCCTGTTGACACAGACTGTATTAATAATTCCACAGTCATGTTTTGGGTTTTTTTTTTTAAGTAAGGTGAAAAGGCTCATAGTAAATTATTGAATTACCTTGTACAAAAAGAAATAAATTCCTCCTTCAATACCCTTGCAAAAAGATTATTCTTAATTTTAAAATATAACTATACATCTTAGAAAGCTTTCATGTCTGACTGTTTCATTATTTAATAACAAACTGTTCCTTTGCAAGTAAAGGAGTCAAATTGCATGGCACAGTAGAATCAATTACCTCCACCAAACCCTACTCTTAGTAATATGAGCTCATTTGTATACTATAACATGTGATGCCAAAAAGCAACACAAGAATACCGGAGACACACTGTACTTGGTTGTTACTGAAAGTCAGATCGAAATCTGAAACACTGCATTGATCCACTTGAGCCTCTTCTTAACAAAACAAACAACACCCCCCCAAAAAAAAACATGTGGAGACTTCATAACAGTAAGACTCTGGAATAGTTAGTTGGAACACTGTAATTTTGCAAAAGTATAATTTTTGTCTTGAATTATTTTTAAAAATATGAAAGTTCACATATGAGATAGGCTGTAGTTGTTCAGTTTAAAAAGAGATTCCAAAATTTGCACTTGAGAAATGTATTTTACTAGGACCAGCCAAATTTGCTCAAAACTACAGGCAGACTTTTGAAAACTCCCAATCTCTTTGCATACATCTGCAAAAAAGGGGCAAAGGTCAAAAAAGAACTACAAAGTCATATGGCTGAAGCCAACTCTTGGTCTTGATGAGAGAGCAAACACAATGGGAATTCAATAATTTGGTACTGATGTAAGTCCCAGTAATGAACAAACAAATGAAGTTAGCTCATAAAGGTGGTATGACAAAAGTCTTAAGATGGAATGCAGATTGTGGAAAATGCATAATGGCTATTTTGTCCATTGCTTTTTGGGGTGGGGGTGGGGAGTCTAGTACATGACTTAAATTGAGAGCTCCAGTGTTTTAATCTTTACACTTTCAGTTCTTTTTAAACAGCTATATTATCTGCAAATTTTCTGGAGGGGTTTGTATCTTTTATAATATGCAAATTTTCCAAAGGGGTGTGTATCTTTTATGCTGACATAAAAGATAACCGCATAATATAGTAGTGGTTGTTGTGGGTTTTTCAGGCTCTTTGGCCGTGTTCTGAAGGTTGTTCTTCCTAACGTTTCGCCAGTGCTGTCCTCTGAAGATGCCGGCCACAGAGACTGGCTTAACGTTAGGAAGAACAACCTTCAGAACACGGCCAAAGAGCCCGAAAAACCCACAACAACCATTAGATCCTGGCTGTGAAAGCCTTCGCGAATACATAATACGGTAGCTTTGCAATTCACTTAAAGAAACAGAAGCACACACTTGCAAAATCAACAATCCTGTCAAAGTAAAATCATGCTGAGAGGAATGAAATGGGCAACAGAGCATGCCATTAAGTGAGGGAGCAACCTGTTTTAAAACAAAAATGTGGTTAAATATCAATGAAGATCAAAGCTTCTCAGAAACAGGAAAAATGGTGCCTAAGCATTAAAAAGGAGGTAAAGTAAAAATAATTTAATGGTTGAAGACTCGATTAACTGCCCATTAAAATAATTAAGAATGGAATTACAGGGTGATTGGAAGGCAGCATTTGCATTGATAGATAAGAAGCTGCTAAATCTTGAAGAAAATAAACAGTTTAGAAAAAGCTGTACATGAGGTAACAGATTTGGGGTTATACCAGAAGGAAAAAGTAAATGAACTTTAGATTTTATTGACTGTTATCCAGGACAAACTGGAAGGTCAAATGCCAAAATTTATGCTTCAGTTTTTCAGAGGAGGAATAAGGTAATATTACATAGAAACTGGTGAAGTGGCTGAATGCTATATGGCCAGACCTGCAGATATCAAAGACATAAATTGCATCCATAGGGCACTTGGATCAAAGTTGCAAAAACAAGGTCTGGCAAGGGACATCATGGCAAGATTCACCGACTACCAAGCTGAAGGACAAAGCTTATGGTTGCTAGGGTATACAGAAAATCTGAAATAGGTAGAAGCTGCCATTTGAAACTCCTCAAATGCCTGTCCCTGCAGAAACATTAAAAAGGAAGGTGTTACAACCATATACAGTATTGATCTACTGAAAGCAGCAGGATTACAATACAGCTGGGGCTTTGCCTTTTAACATATTAATTCACCAAGAAGGCAGTTTACTGATACTACCTTCAATTCAAGTAATCATAATCATCCATTATCATTATTCAACATGGGCATGGCTAAAACTGGGGACCTTTAAGGAAAAAAAAAAGGCTTGATTTTTGCTGCGCAAGAACAAGCACTCCAAACCAACGTGATGAAAGGTAAGATCCAAGGAGTTAGTGCTAACAGCAAATGTCGACTGCCAAGAACAAGATGAAACCGTGTCACACCTCATCTGTGAATGTCTGAAGATTGTACAAACAGATTACAAAGTCAGACATGATAGAGTGGCAAAGTTAGTGCACTGGTCATTATGCAAAAAACATGACTTGTCAGCCTCCAAAAACCCATGGGAACATCTTATTTATTAATTTATTTATTAATTTAACATATGCCGGCCACACTACCCAAAGGTGTCTGGATGGCTTACAACAATTAAAATACAGTAAAAAAGATAAAACAATTAAAATACAATTAAATATATATATACAGTACTCTAAAAATTGCCATCAGAACCCACAGTTGATATTATTGCCTAGAGTGGTTGTTTTCACCAGATAGGCAGGGTACAAATAGAATAAATAAATAAATAAATAAATAAATAAATAAATAAATAAATAAATAAATGAATAAATGAATAAATGAATAAATGAAAGAAAGAAAGAAAGAAAGAAAGAAAGAAAGAAAGCAAGCAAGCAAGCAAGCAAGCAAGCAAGCTTTCTGGAACACGAAGGTTTTGACCTGGCGCCGAAATGTCATCAGTGTCGGCGCCAGATGAATCTCAGTCGGGAGGGCATTCCATAGTCTGGGGGCAGCTGCCAAAAAGGCCCTGTGTCTACAAGCCGTCCCTCTTACCTCCTTGAGGGACGGCTTTTCAAAAGGGCCCCCTGGCTAGATCTTAACTGCCGGTTAGCTTCATATGGAAGGAGGCGGTCCTTCAGGTATCCAGGGCCCAAGCCATTTAGGGCTTTATATGTCAAAACAAGCTCTTTGATTTGGGCCAGGGCAGCAACCGGTAGCCAATTTAATTTAAACAGAATCAGTTTGATGTGTTCCCTAGCGGCCCCACCACTCACCAGCCGCGCAGCTCAATTCTGGAGCAGTTGCAGTCGCTGGACCGTCTTCAAAGGCAGCCCTATGTAGAGCACATTGCTGTGATCTATACGAGATGCTGCCAGTGCATGTGTAACTGTCATGAGACTCCGCTCGTCCAGGTAGGGCTGTAGCTGGTATAATTTCTGGAGCTGAAGGAAGGCACCCCTGGCCACCGAGTCCACCTGGGCTTCCAGAGTTAGACTGGGGTCCAGGAGCACCCCAAGGCTGCAGACTCTGTCCCTTAGGGATAGTGCAACCCCATTCAGAGCAGGCAAATGTCCCTCCAGCCTGTCCGGTGAAGCACCCACTAACAGCACTTCCATCTTGTCTGGATTGAGTTTCAATTTATTAACCCTCATCCAGTCCATTATCAAGTCCAGACACAAGTTCAGCACAGAAGCCACCTCACCTGGATTGGTGAAAAACGAGAGGTAGAGCTGAGTGTGGTCAGCATATTGCTGACTCCTGAGCCCAAACCTCCTGATGACATCTCCCAGTGGTTCCATGTAGATGTTAAAACACCATGGGAGACAGTATCAAATGCCATAGGACAGAGCAACTGTCCCCCAGCACCACCCTCTGGACACGGTCAGCCAGGAAGGAGCGGAACCACCATGAAGTGGTACCCCCCAACTCCCAACCCAGTCAGCCTATCCAAAAGGACACCATGGTCGATGGTGTTGAAAGCCGCTGAGAGGTCCAGGAGTATCAACAGGGTCACACTCGACCTGTCTCTCTCCTGGCAAAGGTCATTGTACAGGGCGACCAAGAGCCTCGTGGTGCAGTGGTTAAAACGCTGTACTGCAGCTAAAACTGTGCTCACGACCTGGGGTTCAAATCCCAGGTAGCCGGCTCAAGGTTGACTCAGCCTTCCATCCTTCCGAGGTCGGTAAAATGAGTACCCAGCTTGCTGGAGGGGGCAATGTGTAGCCTGTATAATGAAATTGTAAACCGCCCGGAGAGTGCTTGTAGCACTATGGGGCAGTATATAAGTCCAAAAATAAATAAAAATAAAATAAAGGCAGTCTCCATACCAAAACCCTGCCTGAAACCCATTTGAAATGGATCCAGAAAATCCGTTCCATCCAGCAGCGCCTGGAGTTGCCCGGCCACAACCCACTCCAACACTTTGCCTAAATAAGGGAAGTTCGCCACTGGTTGGTAGTTAGCTACCAGCCTTAGGTCCAGGTTAGGCTTTTTTTTAGGAGTGGCTGAATTACCACCTCTTTCAAGGCTATACAATATAAACAAACTGGCTCTAACAGGGTTTTAGACTAACAACAAAAACATTTCTACATGTTCATAGAATGCACCTGTTGGTTACTCGCCACAACCGTGTAATTTATGAATTACCATGTTTAGCTATGAAATATAAACTAGATCTAGTTTTATATTGTTTATTAATTTATTTATTTATTCCATTTATACCCCGCCTATCTGGTCATATTGACCACTCTAGGCGGTCAATATGTTTTCATAGTTTCTATATTATATAAAAATATATTTTTTAAAAATCCTGTATTTATTTTCATTTTTAGTAGTTTTATACTGTTGTTCCACAGACGTTACCAAGGGCAAAAGACAAAAATGGGCAGTAAAAACTCTGCTAAAGCATTAAGACAAAGTTACAGCAGGGAAAACAGAAGCAATCTGAGAAATGATGTTGTAGTGCCACCCATCTGTTATATGATAGGCAGGCTAGTCTTTCCAGGTGTTCCCATAAATTCTTAGAAACAAATGTAATTACTACATTTGCAAAATGTTGTTGTGATGTGCCATATGAGAAACAGGCCTTTGGAGGAGAAAGAAACCTCTACATTCTGAGAAGGGATGACTTTGCCCCATAAAAAATGCCTTTTTATGCAAACAAGGCAGGAGGGTTGCAGGTTACTTGGCTGTTATAAAAGGGGTTTGCAACTCAAAAAAGGTTAGAAACCACTGATCTACACACAGGGTGTTTCTGTAGTTTATAATAATCTAAAACAATAAAACACAGATGTTGACATTGTTTCAGAGTAAAGTTATCAAACATTAATGTGAAAAAAAGACTTTTTGAAAAAATGTTTTTAGTGTAACCTATCCTTTTAAGGTAGCTGTTCCAACACCACGAGGATTTTGGCTACAGAATAGGTATAGTGATCAGAATCACACACAGTGTTCCAGCATGAAGACATCATTGTTTCATTTGTTTTAATTCCTTTTGTAATGCTCCCAAACTTGACATTTGCTTTTTTCATAGTAAGTTCATGCTGATATATCCCTCAAAACTGCAGACTGATGATTCTAAACTTCTAGTTACTAGAAGTAGAATTGTTATCTTTTCTATCTCAATATATTTCTCAACACAACACAAGCTCTCTTCTTTTCTTAGCATAAGTCTGAATATGCTTTATTTTCCAAGGAGAAAGTGCATTGTTCTAACCCCTCTGATGTCGGAGTGAATCCTCAAGTTAACTCTGCTGCTTTTTGCTTTGCTAATAGATCGTTTCATCATCGTCGTTTAGTTGTGTCTGACTCTTCGTGACCCCATGGACCAGAGCACACCAGGCCCTCCTATCTTCCACTGCCTCCCGTAGTTGTGTCAAATTCATGTTGGTTGCTTCGATGACACTGTCCAACCATCTCATCCTCTGTCATCCCCTTCTCCTCTTGCCGTCACACTTTCCTAACATCAAGGTCTTTTCCAAGGAGACTTCTCTTCACATGAGATGCCCAAAGTATTGGAGCCTCAGCTTCAGGATCTGTCCTTCCAGTGAGCACTCAGGGTTGATTTCCTTTAGAATTGAAAGCTTTGTTCTCCTTGCAGTCCAGGGGAGTCTCAAGAGCCTCTTCCAGCACCACAATTCAAAGGCATCAATTATTTGGCGGTCTGCTTTCTTTATGGTCCAGCTCTCACTTCCATACATCACAACAGGAAAAACCATAGCTTTGACTATTCAGACTTTTGTTGGCAAGGTGATGTCTCTGCTTTTTAAGACGCTGTCAAGGTTTGTCATCGCTTTCCTCCCAAGAAGCAGCCGTCTTTTAATTTCGTGGCTGCTGTCTCCATCTGCAGTGATCATGGAACCCAAGAAAGTAAAACCTGTCACTGCCTCCATGTCTTCCCCTTCGATTTCCCAGGAGGTGATGGGACCAGTGGCCATGATCTTAGTTTTTTTGATGTTGAGTTTCAGACTGTTTTTTGCACTCTCCTCTTTCACCCTCATTACAAGGTTCTTTAATTCCTCCTCACTTTCTGCCATCAGAGTGGTATCTTCTGCATATCGGAGGTTGTTGATATTTCTTCTGGAAATCTTAATTCTGGCTTGGGATTCCTGCAGTCTAGCCTTCCGCATGATGTATTCTGCATATAAGTTGAATAAGCAGCCTTGTCGTACTCCTTTCCCAATTTTGAACCAATCAGTTGTTCCATATCCAGTTCTAACTGTTGCTTCCTTTCCCACATAGAGATTTCTCAGGAGATAGATAAGGTGGTGAGGCACTCCCATTTCTTTAAGGACTTGATATAGTTTGCTGTGGTCCACACAGTCAAAGGGTTTTGCATAGTCAATGAAGCAGAAGTAGATATTTTTCTGGAGCTCTCTGGCTTTCTCCATAATCCAGTGCATGTTAGCAATTTGGTCTCTAGTTCCTCTTGCTAATAGATAGCTCTAACCAACTCTGCCCTTCAACATATTGGCCGCATCGATCAACCTGTGCTTCCTGCCCCTCCCCAATGAACTTCTCATCATTTTGGTCCTTGATACCTTGTGCAAGCCATACCAAATCTAAAAGCATAAGAGGACAAAGCAAACAGTATTGGCCCTTTCTTTCCTAAGTAAGCCTCCCCCCCCCCCATTGCATGCCTAGCAATGTACTGTACATCTAGGACAAGCTGGTCAGTGTTTGGCTGCTTTAGAGGAAAAACAAGGTGGCTCCTTTTCTTATTCTACCCACAATAGCTACTGAACTATGAGTTGAATGCCCCCTACACTTTAAATACGATAGAGCAATGGTCTCAAACTGGAGTCCCCTGATATTCTTGGACTGCAACTCCCAGAAATCCTGGCCAGCACAGCAAGTGGTGAAGACTTATAGGAACTGCAGTCCAAGAATATTTGGGGGCCCCAGTTTGAGAACCACTGAGATAGTTTACGATTGAACCTGTGCGTGGTGCGCTAGCTTAAGGGCTACAGCAGAGGAAGGCAACACGTGGTTTCCCAGATGTGGGACTACTAACGGCAAGGGGGCGTGGGAGGCCAGCCCAACATCTTGTTCCGCCCTCTTATCTAATATACTTTGCTGCCCTCTCCCGGCATCCGGTCCTGGGAAGAAAATGCCTCACGCTGCCTGTCCGCAGAATCCGCTGTGCAGCTGCTCAAAAAAGTGGATGGGGTTTCTCCTATTTAAATCTGACTCGCACTGGGCAGGTAGGTGGGAGACCTTCCAAACACGGCCCAGGCTCCATCTTTAAATGGATGACTATAAACAGAGGATATCTAACCACCTGTCACTGGAGCATATAAAATGTTCTTATAAAATAAAACCCCGTCGCTCGCGCTTTTTAACAGCCAATACACTGGCCAAACGAGTCATTTCCTTGAACAGGTAACGGGAGGGGGCGCCAAAGAGACCGGACGCCGCCCGTGCCCCTACTAAACATGGTTCCGACGGCTCAACACAGGGCGTCACGTGGGCTCAGAGGCGGGAAGGGTGGCTGGCTCTGGGTCTTCTCCGTTTAGTTTCTTTCGTCGGTGAAAGCGGCGATGGAGAAGTTTGCCAGCCCGGGCAAAGGCAACGGCCTGCGCCTCCTGAGGCCGGTGAAGCCGGGCGAGTTGCTCTACTGCGCGGAGCCTTTGGCCTACGTCGTCACCAAGAAGCGCCTCGGAGGCGTGTGCGAGCGCTGCCTGAGCAGGTATTGGCTGAGCCGCCCTTCCTTCCTTCCTCCCCCCCCCTCCTCACAGCTTCCCAGCAACGGCCACCTCGCCCGGGCATCACCGCGCACCGAAACTTGCTGCTCCGCGTGCTCGCTGTTTAAGCCCCGAAGCAAGGGCGGTTGTCTCGCTTTTGCAAGGGCCGAGGTCCCGCTTGCCAGGGCTGCGGAGCGTGGCCCTCCTGCGTTGCCGTCAGCCGCGGCGGGGATTTGTGGGTTGTTGTTTTTTTGGGGGAGTGTGGGTGTGGAGGTAGGATTTCCCCGGCTGAGTTCCTGCCACGCGCTACCAGTCATGGCTCTGTACAGGCGCGGGAGACAGGCTGGGCTATTTGGGCAGCCGCAGATGTCGGCCTGTGAGGAGGGATGATGAGGATGATGGTGGTTTCCTGGATGCCTTTTTTCCTTAAAAAAATCGAAGAAAATCTAGCCTGACGGAAAGATCAGACCAAGCACATAAGTGTAGCACGTTGAGTCAGTCTAGTTTGGCCAATATTGGAGCCTTGCTGGGCAGAAATCTGATAAAAATGTGTTAAATAAATACTTTATTGACACTGACTGGTAGCTGCACTTCAGATATTATTTATTTATTTATTTATTTATTTATTTAAAACATATCCTACCTTTCTCCTCCACAGGAGCATCTTACAATATTAAACAATTTAAAAAGTGGAAGTGGAAGGAAAACAAACAGTACAACTTCCCAACACCTGGGCAGCTAGTCAATGGGAAAAGTGCCAGAAGAAGTCTTCATGCAGAGTGCAAGAAGAAAAAAGGTTTTGAGGTGCAGAAATAGGATACAGAGGAGAATGACTTTTGGTTGTATCTCCTCTTGTAGCCAACCATGCGACCCTGAATTGCTCTTATTTTGGAGGGCAGGATGTTTTACTCTGGTCACTTGATCCTGTTCCCCATTTTGATCATTTCATCATTCAAATAGGTTCAGTAGTCACCCCCCACCCCTGCTTCTTCACATCAGAATAAATCCTCTATTCACTGCTCTTCTGCTCCCCACAGAGCCTAGCTGTTAGTAATGCTTTTCAAAAATTTAGGATAGGTTTGATCTTTTCCCGCCCCACTATGCAACCATTTAGTAGGCTGTTTAGAAAGTAAGACAGTTGGGACTAATGCTTCATTCAGTCCATTCATATCTGCCCTCACTAACTGAAGATTTCCAGGGTATGTTGAAAATCTCAGAACAAAAATATATGGAAAGCGTTGGCAGTAAAGTTTATTTATTTATTGGATTTCTATCCTGCCCATCTAGACCAAAGGTTACTCTGGGAGGTAGTTGACCATATCTTTATAAAAAATAAACCTGAAAAGGTATAATTACTAAATTTAAAGATTTCCTAACTCTTCACTTAATCTGATAGAGATAATATTCTTAAAGGCTTACACTTCTGTTGTGCTTTTGTACACTTTTTTGTGCCTTTTTAGTTGGCCTGTACTGTAATTTGTGATGGATACTTTGTGTCTTTCAATAAATCTCCAGTAGATGGCAGTACATTAACACTGAAAAAGGTAATTCCTTGGCTTTTTAAAAGGCTTCTTTTAAACATGAAATGTGACCTGATTTTGTAATTTTAGTAGTACCAATAATCACACAGTGCTATGGTCAAGAAAATGCTGACAAAGATTACAGGATTGTTTTTCCATAAGAGGGACTAGTTTTTGGACATAAAGCCATCTCAGCCATTATGATGAACCAATTGAGACATATACTGAGTACTTAGTGGAAGTGTTAAGTTTGGGTTTTAGTAATAGAAAAAATTACAAGAAAGGGCTGACTAATTTGAAAATACATTTTTTATTTTGTAAAAGATGAACAGGCTGCCTTTAAGGATAAATGTCTTCTCAAGGAAATTTCCACAATACAATAATAATAACAATGAATTTAAAGTATCAGTAAGAGAAGGCATATTTTGTGCCTTGCAGGACTAAAAAACCGCAAGACCAATGGTTTTTTCGATTGCTATGGTGCCTCGCAAGACGGCTTCTATGCCCATGCTTCGCAAGACAATTCCCCCCCCCCCGAGACCGATGCTTCGGAAGACGAAAAAATTCATTCGTCTTGTGAGGTTCCCATTGCAACGCATTCCTATGGGAAGCTGCTTTTCGCAAGACAGCGCTATTCGCGGAACAAATTACATTCATCTTGCGAGGCACCATTGTATATTGAAAACATTCAACAGTTTAAAAAGATACTTTAAATTGGATTTGGAAGCAAATTAGCAAGCACTGCAATGGGTGCAGTATGTTGTTGGAATGGGTCATTGAGTTGTTTACAACGATGAATTAATGACCCTCAAAAAGTTTTTTAATTTAACAACTTTGCTCAGATCTTGCAAACGAATGACTTTCTTTATTGAGTCAATCTCAGCCTAGATCTTCCTCTTTTCGTGTTGCCTTCCACTTTTTGTAGCATTATAGCCTTTCTAATGGGTCTTATACTGTTTCGAAATGTCCAAAATACTATACCTTCAGAACACTGCCTAAGAGCCCGAAAAACCCACAACAACCGTACTATACCTTCAGTTTAAGGTATTTTAGGTTCTAGTGAGATTCGGACATGATATGATTAAATCCACTTATTTGTCTTCTTAGTGGTCCATCATATCCATAAAGC
Source organism: Pogona vitticeps (assembly GCF_051106095.1). Lineage (NCBI taxonomy): Eukaryota > Metazoa > Chordata > Lepidosauria > Squamata > Agamidae > Pogona > Pogona vitticeps. Next base: position 53,134,749 of record NC_135783.1, read on the forward strand.
TCTCCGACGCTGTTTCAAATGAATCAATATTGTTCTGTCAGCTTTCTTCATTGCCCAGTTATCACATCTATACAAGTACAGTAATTGGGAATACCATAGAATGGATTATTGTTCTTGTTTTCGGCAGCACATCCTTATACTTAAGGATTTTCTCTAGTTCCTTCATAGCTTTCCTTCCAAATCTGGACCTTCTGATTTCTTGGGTGCAGTCTCCATTTTGATTGATGATTGAACCAATGAATAGACAGTCTTTAACAATGTTAATTTCTTCCCTGCTAATGTGATCGGTAATCATTAGCTGAAATCCTGTAAGTTATGTAGCATTTTTCAAAAATTAAACAGTTACTGAAATCCTGTTGCTCAACATACTAAGTTGCACCTAGAACAGGCCAACTGAATCAACAGCAATTTGGTGAATTGATTCCTTTGTAATTTCCATTGATTCAACGAGCCTGCTCTAGTTGTGACTTACTATGCTGAACAACAGGATTTCAGCCATTTCCTGTTACTGTTTTGAGGCACCCACATCTGTCTTGTAATCCCTTTCATTGTTAGGAATCTGTGGGGGCCATGGGAAGGGAGAAGGAAATATTTAATTACGGAAAATCGCTGCTGCGAGGGTTACTTGACGAGTGGTGGCAATTTCCAGACTTCCTCCAATGGCAGAATCATAGAATAATTGAGTTGAAAGGGTCCTGTGTAAGGCCATCGAGTCCAACTCCCTGCTCAGTGCAGGAATAATCCAAATCAAAGCAGGCCTGACAGGTGGTTGTCCAGTGTTCTCTTGAATTAGTTCAGCGTTGGAGCATTCACCTGTCGCGACTGCCACCTCCTCCTACGTCACCACAAGAGATGACAGATCACGATCCTTCACACACACACACACTACTTCGCTGCCACCAACCACACATAAACCTGACACTTCAGACTTAGTATGGATTTCAAAATAAAAATGATGATTTATTGAATACAAAAATAAAATGGAAATCACTGAGTAAAAGAATCACTTGTCACACTATATTTCTCAGACCTTAACCCTGCACAGTTCTTTGTTACTTAACACTCAATTAATCAATTACCTAACCTATATCTAACCCTGTCTACAGATCTTCTTTTAAGCCCTCTCTCACTCTCCCACTCTCTAATTCTCTAATTAACTCTCCCCTCTTTGCACTCCCCCCTTATATACAAAAACTCCACCCCTTTAAGACCCACCTCCTGCCCTGCCATAGGCTAGGAAACTCCAGCCTTAGCCAAGACAGGCAGGTGACGTCATGGCACACGTCACATCACCACCTCCTAAAGTTTGATTGTTGTACTGCTTTAACAGTTAATAAGTTTTTACTGATAGCCTAAGTCTGGCATCCTGTAGGTGCCTGATGGTGAAAGAGATTACACAGGAGCCAAGATTGCCTCGGGACAGAACTAGGAAATATTTAATTTCTGAAAAATTGTCTTTTGCTGTGTAATTTACATGACCAGGATTTCTCAGTGAATAGGATCTGTCCTTGCACTTATGTATTTTGCATTTACCCTGTCTTGTTTTGGGGTTGGTCACTGGGAGATAAACATGGGCTTAATTTGCAGATATGATAGCAGATGTATATATCTTCGTGGGAAAGGAAAATAGGTTATTTGTAGACATTAAGCATTCTCATCAACATCTTGTTTGACTGACCTGTTGTGCCCTTCTGAGTAGTTAGTTTTCCTACCCAAAATAGTTCTGTATTGTCTGGATAATGACTTAATTTATTCATATTCGCACTCAGAAGCAGACAAAATATAAGCTGGTAGCTGGTGGCTTTTTCTTATCTGTTTGACTGGGGGGGGGAGTGTTTGGTAATCTGCTCCAATTCCCCTTTAAATGGTCCACTGGTACTATAACAGTTACTGGGATTTTAGTGGAATATATATTATATTTTAAGTTTTCCAAGCATTTAGCATACAGTACTTTGTCAGACAATCTCACAACATAGTTATAAGGAAGAACAGAATTATTATTCTGTATTACAGGTGGCATGGGGGGAAGGGTTGACAAAGGAAGAATTGGGGCCTTTTCCATAACCATGTAAGGAATTAATGGCTGAGGTGAGATAATGTTCTGCATCAGAGTTTTGGGCATTACACCAGTCTAATTCACAAAAAGATAAAGTGTTTGTTCCCTAAGCTGCTTTTACCTATTGAGTAATGATGGGTTTTGAATTTTAAAAAGTTTAAAAGCTTTACTAGTGATATGTAAAACTATATTAACAATATTGCTATTTTGGAACAAAATCTTTTCAGAATAAAGATGAGTCTAAAAGCCTGAAAACATCAACTGAGTTTGCTGTTTTCATATGTAAAATAAAAATTCAGATCTTCTTATAAATATTAATATGTGCCAAAGGAAAATTCTCGGTATGTAAAGGGGCAAACGAGGAAACTATAGCAACATAACAGGCATCTCATTCTCAGTGTTCATTTCTGTGTTAAAGATAAATGATTACTTTCTCAAATTTATAATGACAATGAATCCTATGAGGAAGAAATAAGTATTAAAATATGGATAATAATTTGTGTAATATGCAACTGCAAATTAGTTTTTTATTTGGGGAGCTTAAGGGCATATTTTGTGCATATTCTAAATATTTATATTACTTTTTTATTACTGAGTCTCAAAAATAATTTATAGAATATCCCCTTCTATTTTAAAGAAGTGAGTTTGTTGTTTTTTGTTCAGTTGTTTATTCTTTAGATCAGTGGTTCCCAACCTTGGATTCCCAGATGTTCTTGGACTAAAACTTCTCAAAGCCTGAAGGATTTATGGGAGTTGTAATCCTAGATTTTCTGGGAACGTATATTCCAAAGGTTCATAAGACAAGATAATACACACACACACAAATTGCAATGAAGTAATTTTGCATTTTAATTTGGTTTTTGATAAGCAATCATAGATTAATTAAACTATCTGATTAATTTGTGGAGTTTTAAGGGAACACCTTTTAATGGTTTTATTGTGATCTGCTACTGTAACAAGGAATAGAATTCCAGTAATTCAAGATTTATAACAGTGCCTAATGTCTTGTCATCTGTATTAGCACTTTTCATTATCTTTCATTTTTAATAATAATGTTTAAGAATTTGTATAATTTCTTTATTTTTCATAACAATTCAGTGAAAGGTCCGTCACCTAAATGTAGCCAAAGTTTTCATGGTAAACAGAGTTCTTAAAAACATGGACCCCAATTTATAATCTTAATCTTATTCTGAGTCATTCTTCTGTTGAGAATTAATTTTGTTCTTGTTTTTATCATATATTCAGTTTTATCTTGTCCTTGCCTTCAAAGCCCAACATTACTCAGAGCCTCTATACATGTCAGATGGAATATCTTTATGCTTTGTACTGATTTATAATCTACCTGCTGTATAAATTTTCTTTACAGCAGTTTCCTGGGAAGATGGCTAAATGAAGAAATTTTCTTATTGGTCCAAGTATAACAGCTTGTTGTTGCTGTAGATTTCACAAGAAATAAGAACTGTTTCTGGTCACTTTCCTCTTGGTTATGTGTTATAAATACACATATAGATCTCAAATATTTGAAGCCTCAGACTGATAGATAGCCCAAAGCATGCTATATTAGCTCCATTCTGTAGAACAAGGTTACCTCTAGCTTTTAAGATTGGTCATTTTATATGCTGTGAGCCTTGGATCAATGTAGTCTGTTATAGTAAAATGTCATTTTCCCCACCTGTATAGCATTACATAATTTTTTTCATTAAATTCAATAAATCATAGTTCCTTTTCATTTTTCAAGTTACATTTTTCATCATTTCTGGCACAACTATACTATATTTTATATAAAATATGAAACTTAGTATACATGGTAAGACAGGTAGAGAAAGAAAGCCAAAAATACTAGATGCATGATGTTATTGCATAAACAATCAGTGTCCACGATGGAGGTTTCCCTCTGGAAATGACAAAATCAGAAGAAATTGTGTGGTTCTAATAGTGAGGCAATATACAGCTCATGTAGTTAGGGACTATAATGCAAAGTCTGACCAAATAATACCAGTCAGATTTCTTGGAAAAAATAAAGCAAAAAGAAAGGGTGCTGCTTATATACTGCCCCATAGTACTTAAAGCAGTCTCTGGGCAGTTTATAGTTTAATTATGCAGACTGCACAATGCCCTCCCAGTGAAAACTTAGCAGCCTAACTACCATTCATGTCTGTGCTCCAACTAGAGATGTTGAAGAAGGAGAAATTGAAAACTTTTATGCAAGTTTCCAGGAGGAAGCTGATCACACACAAAGCAGGATGTGTTGATAATCATAGGTAGCTAGAATCCAGTACCTGTATTAGGGGGTAAAGCTGAATCACTGGAGAATTTGGATGGAGAGTCTTTCCTGTCCATATTTTGCTGCTAGTGCCACCACCATGGTGGCCTTTGCCAGTCTTTCCTTTCTCCTTGCCTTGCCACCAGGTTTTTTTGGAGTAGCACCAGATCCCCAAATAGGAAACCCTAATCAAAAGAATCTCAAAATGGTGGGGACTTTGGGGTTTATAGTAGAACCCCCATATCTGCTGGTGATTGGTTCCTAGCCCCACCACAGATACTGAAAACTGTGGATAACAGCAAACTAGATAGACAGACCGACCGACCGACCGACCGACCGACCGACAGACAGACAGATACATATCCATCCATCCATCCATCCATCCATCCATCCATCCATCCATCCATCCATCCATCCATCCATCCATCCATCCATCCATACATACATACATACATACATACATACATACATACATACATAGCATGGTAAAAGGGGGGGGAAAACAAGAAAAATTATTTTCACAGGCATTACCATGCTTCACTAAAAATATTCATAGCACAGTCTCTGACTCCCTCTAGAGGCCAGTTCTGGTAATACATGTGAAAATAGTTTTTTTCTGGATTTTTTTCTTTTAATATTTTTAATATTTTCTGACTGTGGATAATTGAAACCACAGATATTAATCCCATAGAAATGTAGGTCCTACTGTACTCTGTCCTAAATCCAGTTGTTTGTCCCAGCTGAATCTAGAACTTAACAAGTTCTATTCGGTGAATCTCTTCCAGTTGGGACTAACAGTTGAATTTAGGCCAACTTCAGCCAAAACTAAGAGCTGCAGTTTTGCTCTCCCAATATTTATGTATGGGTTACATTGGTATCTTTCCTTTCCTCATGCGAAATCATGGTGGCATCAACTCTTCTTTAAGTTCCTCAAAAAGATATGTATATACAGAGTGGATCCGATGTTAATTAAATTAATTTAAACAATGAATTATGGTTTAAATCATTATTCATAAATATTTTGATGTGATTTCCCTTCTCCCAAAGTGCGTTCTTGCCCACTACAACTTTAACATGTATTTTTCACATTATCTATTTGTTACAGTCTTCTTGCTTGTCTAAAGAAGTTGACTCGTCCAGGAAAGCTCACATTAAAATATAGCTGTTAGTCTTTAAGTTGCTGCAGTGTTCTTTATTTTGTTTTTTGCTTTTTGGTTTTTCCTGACATGCTACCACAAACTAACAAGCGTCCTCTTCTAAAACTTGCTTAGATTGACTCAGTTCTCAATAAGTCTATTAACTGGTATTTCCAGTGTCTGAAACTGTGTACTTTCAAAGGGAGAGGTAAGGATTCAACTTCATATACTTAAAGTTGGAGAGCACTGGTGGCTAGAATTGTCACAGTAATTAGAATCATGCTGTAGAACTGCTTAAAGCAATCCTGCAATTTTACTAAGGCTTTCAATAAATTTCCAGTGTTATACCATATAAAGGGGGGGGGGGGAAGTTCAATGAATAATTTCAGCCAGTTTTAAGAAAATAGGATTCATTGGGTTTCTCAGCTCCATATATTTCTGTTGCATGTCTCTTGAGTTAGAAAACTGCAAGTTTTTTTCCTGATAGAAAGTAAGTAATCTGTACAGAAGCTTGTGGAATGGCATAAAATTGAAATCCGAATTCAGGAACTGTTGAGCCGTATTAATAAAATTACAGAAAAAAAAGTATGAATGCATTCACCAGAATCAACAGCTGAATATTCACACCAGCGTAAGTGTAGTGGTGCACTTTTTTTCATACTCTTTCATTTATTTTTTTATCAACTAAGAATAAGGTAGGAAATACAAAGGGTAGTATGGGGAAAGAAAAAGGGTTAGGGGCTAGGAGAACACAAAGTATACAATCATCCAATCTATTCATGTTATGATAATAAATGCAATGGTGCAGCTTGAAGCAGTGAATAGCTGCTAATTAATGAGTCCCTAAATAAAACGGCATTCCCTAGTCATGCTGGCCACATGACAACGGGCACTGTCTTCGGACAAGCGCTGGCTCTATGGCTTGAAAAATGGGATTAGCACCGCCCTCAAGAGTCGGACACGACTGGACTAAAAATGTCAAGGGTGGCATACGTCACTGCCCTCCCTCTTTCCTGAGATACTATGACTGGTAAGGTGTGCTCTTTTCTATTTTTGCACCGCAATTCCCTGAATTCTCCAAGAATTCCAGTCCACAAGCCAAAAATCTTCAAGCCTGTAGGCTTTGGCCTCTTGGGAGTTGTAGTCTCTCTGTTCATTAGGCCTCCCAAAGAACTGTGACTCCCAGGAAGCATCATTTATTTATTTATTTATTTTATTTATTTTATTTATATGCCGCCCACACTACCCAAAGGTCTCTGGGCGGCTTTCTTTTGTTAACAAAACAACAAAAGGAAGCCAAGACAAGAGAAGCCAATAGCACAGGTAAAGAACACAAAAGCAGTTGGGGGGGGGATGTACAAGCGTGTAGATGTGGGTTTGTGGACTGCAATTTCTGGGATTCATGGCGAATGTTGCACTCTGAGTGAGTGAGTGAGTGAGTGAGTGAGTGAGTGAGTGAGTGAGTGAGTGAGTGAGTGAGTGAGTGAGTGGTGACTGGCCCAAGATCACCTAGTGAGTTTCATGGCCAAGTGGGGGTTTGAACCCAGATCTCCTGAGTTCCATTTTAATCATTCTAACCTCTATAGCACGCTGGCTGTATGGCCAAGGGAAATGCCTGGTAAGCATGGTAGAACGGATGACATCACATATTAAACAGAGAAAGGTCAGAACCTGCCTATCTTTTTCCTAGGACAAATCAAGCTCATTGAAAGAATGGTACATGACAAATTCTCAGATGTTTGATGACATACTTTTTGACTAATAGCTGCATGACCAGATAGTTTGTCTATTGTATATAAATAATTTGTGAGTTCCTGTGAAAGCCTTTATATGCTTGGCAGTCATTTTGATTGAATTATTCTAAGTATTTGTGGTTGATAATTCCCTGGTTTATGTCTTGATAAGCCAGTGTTTCTTAAATTAACATTTTAATGAAACATAGAAAAGACTGCCTATGTATCAAGAACTATATGAATGTGTCCTTAATTTTACGAGTGATTTCTTTTGGGGATGATTTTTCTTTTTAAATTAGTGTTAGGTTTTGCCTTTGGCTGTAAAAATAATAACTACAAATCTTAGAAAATATTTATGTATTAAAAGTAACTTACAAAGGATGTCAGCTATTTGGATAGTCAGACAAATATTTGCAAAGGATGTCAGGAATAAGAGTATAAATCACATGATTTTAGTGTGTCAGTTTTATGTATTACAGTACTAATTTTGATTATCCCTTCATAGATTGCTGCCTTCTTGTGGCAAAGGGGCTTGAGTAATTCAGAGAAGCTATGGGCTATGCCATGCAGGGACACCCAAGACAGACAGGTCATAGTTGAGAGTTCTGAATAAATGCAATCCACCTGGAGCAGGAACTGGCAAGCCACTCCAGTATCTTTGCCAAAAAAACTCCATGGACAGAAACAAAAGGCTAAAAGATATGGCGCTGGAAGATGAGTCCTTCAGGTCGGAAGGCATACAACATGCTACTGAGGAAGAGTGGAGGACAAGTACAAGTAGCTCCAGAGCTAATGAAGTGGTTGGGCCAAAGCTGAAAGGACGCTCAGCTGCAGACTCACCTGGAAGTGAAAGGAAAGTGTGAGGCTGCGAAGAAAAATACTGCATGGGAACCTGGAATGTAAGATCTATGAACCTTGGTAAGATGGATGTGGTCAAACAGGAGATGGCAAGAATAAACATTGACATCCTGGGCATCAGTAAACTAAAATGGACAGGAATGGGAGAATTCAATTCAGACGATTATCATATCTACTATTGTGGGCAAGAATCCTGTAGAAGAAATGGAGTAGCCCTCATAGTCAACAAAAGAGTGAGAAAAGCTGTACTGGGATACAATCTCAAAAAAATGATAGAATGATTTCAATACGAATCCAAGGCAGACCTTTCAACATCACAGTAATTCAAGTTTATGCACCAACCACCAATGCTGAAGAGGCTGAAATTGACCAATTTTATGAAGACTGACAACACCTTCTAGAACTGACACCAAAGAAAGATGTTCTTGTCATTATAGGGGACTGGAATACTAAAGTAGGGAGTCAAGAGATAAAAGGAACAACAGGTAAGTTTGGCCTTGGAGTTCAAAATAAAGCAGGGCAATGGCTAATAGAGTTTGTCACGAGAACAAGCTGGTCATCACAAACACCCTTCTACAACAACACAAGAGGTGACTCTACACATGGACATCACCAAATGGACAATACCGAAATCAGATTGATTATATTCTCTGCAGCCAAAGATGGAGAAGCACTATACAGTCAGCAAAAACAAGACCTGGAGCTGTTTATGATTCTGATCATCAGCTTCTTATAGCAAAATCCAAGCTTAAACTTAAGAAAGCAGGAAACACCACTGGGCTAGTGAGATATAATCTAAACCAAATTCCTTCTGAATACACAGTGGAAGTGAAGAACAGATTTAAGGAACTTGATTTGGTGGACAGAGTGCCTGAAGAACTATGGAGGCTCATAACATTGTACAGGAGGCAGCAACAAAAACCATCCCAAAGAAAAGGAAATGCAAGAAAGCAAAGTGGCTGTCCAATGGGGCCTTAGAAATAGCAGAGAGAAGGGAAACAAAATGCAAGGGAGATAGGGAAAGTTACAGAAAATTGAATGCAGACTTCCAAAGAATAGCAAGGAGAGACAAGAGGGCCTTCTTAATTGAACAGTGCAAAGATATAGAGGAAAATAATAGAAAGGGAACACTCAGAGATCTGTTCAAGAATATTGGAGATATTAAAGGAACCTTTTGTGGAAAGATGGACATGATAAAGGACCAAAATGATAGGGACCTCACAGAAGCAGAAGACATCAAGAAGAGGTGGTGAGAATACACAGAGGAATTATCTGAGAAAGATCTGGGTGTCCCAGACAACCCAGATAGTGTGGTTGCTGACCTTGAGCCAGACATCCTGGAGAGTGAAGTCAAGTGGGCCTTGGAAAGCATGGCTAGCAAGGCCAGTGGAGGTGATAGCATTCCATTCGAACTATTTAAAATCTTAAAAGACGACACTGTTAAGGTGCTGCACTCAATATGGCATCAAGTTTCAAAAACTCAGCAGTGGCCAGAGGATTGGAAAAGATCAGTCTACAACCCAATCCCAAAGAAGGGCAGTGCCAAAGGATGCTCCAACTACTGTACAATTGCACTCATTTCTCACACTAGCAAGCTTATGTTCAAAATCCACAAAAGGTAGGCTTCAGCAGTATGTGGACCAGGAACTCCCAGAAGTATAAGCTGGATTTCTTGCTTGAACAGAGGAACTAGAGACCAAATTGCTAATATGCGCTGGATTATGGAGAAAACCAGAGAGTTCTAGAAAAACATGTACTTCTGCTTCATTGACTATGCAAAAGCCTTTGACTGTGTAGACCACAGCAAACTATGGCAAGTTCTTAAAGAAATGGGAGTGCCTCACCACCTTATCTATCTCCTGGGAAACCTATATGTGGGACAGGAAGCAACAGTTAGAACTGGATGTGGAACAACTGATTGGTTCAAAATTGGGAAAGGAGTACGACAAGGCTGTATATTGTCTCCCTGATTATTTAACTTATATGCAGAATACATCATGCGAAAAGCTGGACTGGAATTAAGATTTCCAGAAGAAATATCAGTAACCTCAGATATGCAGAAGATACCAGTCTGATGGCAGAAAGTGAGGAGGAATTAAAGAACCTCTTAATGAAGTTGAAAGAGGAGAGTGCAAAAAATGATGTGAAGCACAACATCACAAAAACTAAGATCATGGCCACTGATCCCATCACCTCCTGGCAAATAGAAGGGGAAGATATGGAGGTAGTGACAGATTTTACTTTCCTGGCCTCCATGATCACTGCAAATGGTGATAGCAGCCACGAAATTAAAAGACATCTACTTCTTGGGGGGGGGGGAATGTAATGACGAACCTAGACAACATCTTAAAAACGAGAGATATCACCTTGCCGACAAATTTCTGCATAGTCAAAGCTATGGTTTTTCCTGTAGTGATGTATGGAAGTGAAAGCTGGACCATAAAGAAGGCTGTGTGCCGAAGAATTGATGCTTTTGAATGGTGGTGCTGGAGAAGACTCTTGAGAGTCCCCTGGACTGCAAGGAGATCAAACCTGTCCGTTCTGAAGGAAATCAACCCTGAGTGCTCACTGGAAGGACAGATCCGGAAGGTGGGACTCCAATACTTTGGCCATCTCATGAGAAGAGAAGACTCCCTGGAAAAGACCCTGATGTTGGGAAAATATGAAGGCAAGAGGAGAAGGGACGACAGAAGATGAGATGGTTGGACAGTGTCATCAAAGCAGCTAACATGAATTTGACCCAACTCTAGGAGGTAGTGGAAGACAGGAGGGCCTGGCGTGCTCTGGTCCATGGGGTCATGAAGAGTTGTTCATGATGTAAGAACTAAACAACAACAACACTTTTGATTAAGCATAGCTTTAAACTGCAGAAATGTTTTAATTTTATCTATCCCTATTGTTTTTGCATCATCATCAAAGAACAATTAGACTTGGTAGGGTAGTTACATTGTGTAATCTACATATTTTATAGAAACAGTTATACATACTTGGTTCTGTAACTGGGAAGAAAAGTTTGAAGAGGCATCTGTTGACGATACTAACCTTTTGGTACAGCATGCGATGTAGCCTACCTGATCACTTTTTAACTAGTAAATAGTGGGCAGATTGTACATTGTAGTCCTATAATGTACATGTAAACTGAAAAATAAATCTTATTGGGTTCAGTGAGATTTACTCAGTTGTCATCCATTTTGATCGGATGCTAAATGTCTGGGCAGACTCTGCATATGCATTGAAACACTTCTGGTTAAACCTCCATGTGACGTTTCAGCTAATACTGATTTTTTTTTAAAAAAAAACTAGTTTTAAAGCATTTGTGAACATTCAAAGAGGAGCTGACAAACTTTACGACTTTAGATTAACAAGATGAATTAAGGTACGGGATATCTTTGTCAATATACACTATGATTTTTATTCATCTTTTTAAAAGTGTAGGCCTCAATCCAATTCTTCATCCCATTTAGACAAGACACACTGGATAAATACTGTATGGCTTAAGTGTTAACTTACCAACATCCTATTGATTCAGTGGACCTACCCTAGCTGACACAAATAATTGGTTTTAGTTCTTACTTACCAACATTGTGTCATCCTCTTCCAATCTAGTGCACTACTGGAGCAGAAGAAGCAAATGTGGTTTTAAAGCCTCTAACACAGTTTGGACAAAATACAGAGGTTGCAACCTAAAAGGCAGTGGGCATTCACAAGCACCTGCCTCTTGCTACCGACAGGGATCAGTAGAGATGGATTTGATCATCTTCCCAATGACAATCCAAAGTACAGTATCTGTTTTCTGTCATTATTTCCTGATAAATCAAAATGACTGTTTCTTTCTTTGCAGAATAGTAAGAAACAGACTTTGGAGACAGTATTGGAACAATGGGCCATTGTTCTGTTGGCTCAAATTCTTTTGTGATTCGAAATAAAGTTGGCTAACTTGGCAGTATTTCAATAGATAGAAGTACAGTAGATTTTTATCCAATGTCCTTTTTTTCCTTGGCAAATCATTTTTACTGAGTAAGGACTTCAAGGCCAGTCCATGTGGAACAACACTTCTGTAGGCTAATTAATGTTTTTCGATTATACTATATTTTAGTCCTCCCTTCACCTACCAAATTATAAATTATAGCTGCCTGTGCACACTCTTTATTACTCATGTAAATGAAGGTGCTGATAGAGGGTTTATTTAATATTCAGTCATGCATACATGCATTTTGTTTTTAATTATAAAAATAACTGGTAGGGTGTTTTCGTTAGAGGGTTGGAGGCATTAATTTAATTGTAGTAGTAAGCGTTGCATTTTCAACAGTTGTAAGGGAACAGGGATCAGAATTTCTCAGGCATTTAAAATGTTGATCCGTTTTCTGTTCCAAATGTAACAGGCTTGTGGGGAGGGTAACTTTCCAGCTACAGAGTCACCCTCGCTGAATATGTTCCCGTTCCTCTCTTGCTATAAATGCTTTGAGGCATGAAATAGCCTGCTGGTTGGCCGTTTCATTCAGACTTCAGTAAATGGGTATCAGTGTATTGTAGCCACAAATTGTAATTAATGCATGATACAGTTTCTCAGAACATTTACTTCTGAGACAGCATCTAGTCTGAGTTAATACATGTACTAATATGCTAGTCTACATTTTCTGGAAGTGGGAGGCATTATTTATTTCCCTCCCTCTTTGCAGTTTCTCTCTGACAACTGATATGGAAACTTGCCCTTATCAGAGTGAGACTAAAATAGGTACAGTCCCTAGGGGTGTTGACTGTCACTGGGGAGCCAAAGCAGAAACCTAATAGTGGTGGCTTCTTAGTGAGGAGACCTTATGTGCAGTGAGTAGCTATGTATTGGCCACCTATCTCTGGTGTCATCAAGCTGTGACCTAGAGAACACCTACTCCCCTCTCCTCTCCACACACAAGTCTAGTCCTTGTTCTGCTCTAACATTTTGTCATGAGAACAGAAGGATTTTCCTTTCCTGTAACTCTCTTCCAATTCTTGTTGCAGAAAAGCATTTCCTAATTTCCCCCCTGGATAATTTGTGTCAAGATGTAACCAGAGCTCAGTGCTGTCCTTTCGTATTACATTGGGAAGGGCCCTCTGAGCCTCCACAGAGGACTTGCTTGCTTTTCTCCTTAAAAAGAACCCAAGATGGCTTACATAATTAAAAATACAATATTTAAAAGCTAATTTATTGCCTCCCTTTCTCCTGATAAAGGGATCCAAGACAGCTTACATTTGAAAGAACAGAATTTAAAAACAGTAAAATGGACATTAAACTATTAAACTGTAAAACTGGTAAAAATACAGTTGAATAATTAAAAACAGGCAAAATGTTAAAAACTGTCTTAACACAAACAATGGAAGAACCAGTGTGTTGTCACCTCACCCAACTAAAAATCAGAAGTATATTGCTTTCAAGTACAATCTTGGAAATACTTGTAAGGGGACATATATACATGACTACATTCTTAATTAATGTTTTAAAAAGAAAATAACCTTCTGTCAAAGGTGGGAATTGATCACGTAGGCAATTGATCCTTACATTCAGTTTTGAGAATAGAAGGCTGTTCCTTTCTCAGATGAAAGGCGTTCTGAAGAATTATATACAGTAATTCTGTCTTTACTGTTACAGTATCATTAAAAATAATATATAGCATTTTAATAGTGCTTTTGATCATGTAAATTTAAATTCCTCTTTCAAGTAATCCTTTCGAAGAACTTCTCTTCTGTATGAATCTTTCCCATTTCACAGATACAAACATGAGCCAACTCTGGGAAAAGTTCATCTCTCTGAAGTATGGCATCCAGATCTTCCCAGCCACTAGTGTTGTTTACCTATCCATTGCATTCTGGGAGGTATATTCCAAAAAGTAATTTTTTTCCCAAGCTTTGGACTGAATGTAGATAGAATAAATGCTAGACTCTGTACTGAATGGTTGTGCAGCGAGGGAGTGGAAAGAACTACAGTATATAGTTATTGAATGTATGTTCTGTCGGCTGTTAAATGCATAGGAGCTGGTGAAGAGAACAAGAGGTCAAAAGAGAATAAATGCAAATTTATGGAGGAATATGAAGCAGTTGGTTAATAGGGAGCACAGGTGACCCATAGGCTAGATTGCCTATAGGTCAAAGAAAAAGAGAGAAGGTAGGTGCTTCATGAATAACAAAGTCTTTGTGGACTCAGGTTACCTTGATACAGGGCGCCTAAAATATAGCAGTATTGGATGAGATGGTTGTGTGCTGCATTATTATTTTATTTAAAATATTGTAACCCAGCCTTTCTCCTTAAAAAGGACTCAAAACTGCTTACATCAGTAAAATACCATCTTTAAAAGCTGAAATCAGTAAATATACAAATAAACAAATACCACACTAAAATAGTAAACACCCAAAACACATTCAAAGCAGTAAGGCATGAAAATCCATTAAAAATCCCGCTAAGACAGCCTGTCACAAAAGGAAAAGCCTGCCTGAAGAGAAAGGCCAGTCTCGCCTCTGGTGGGACATATTATGTTATAGTACTGTTATATATTATGTCAACATAAAATGTATTATAGGATAGTATAAAAACACAGTTTATTTTTATTACATTAAAAGGAAAATAATTGTATTTATTTAAAATATTGTCCCTCAACTTTGGTCTAGATGGGCGGGATGGAAATCCAATAAATAAATAAATAAACAAACTTTCCTGTATATATGCACAGACATGCTCATATTTTTTATGTGTGTGTTTTATGTGTATATTGATCTATAGTGCAGAGGGGAAAATCCTTGTGAATAAGAGCCCTCAGAGCCAATTTAGTTATAATCCTTGAAGAAGCTAAATATATCCCAGCTTTCCTTTAGCCTAGGAAGGGCTAATTAATCACTGGGATCAAAGCTTTCATTGTGTCCCCTCCCCAGATCATCAAGTCTGTTTCATAGGTCTTTCATCTTTACCTGTCACTCTGGAAGCAGTACTTTTCAGGATCCTTTTCAATTTTCACAATTGGAAGTGATAGCTTCTGTGTTCCCTGTTTTTCCTACACTATTCAAACTGTGTTCTCTGTGGCTTGGGTTCCATGCCTGTCAGCCCCCATCAATTTCTGGAACATGTTGGGTGGAGCAACATCGGTAGCAAACCTAGCACAATTCCCACCTACTTGTGCTACAGCAGAAAATATGGTTATATTTTGTATTATTATAGGCCAATATTAAGATTGAAAGTTGGCACTGAAAATCAATTTGTAATTTAATGGGCTTTGACTGCAAAATATGGTACACTAATTGT
Source organism: Pogona vitticeps (assembly GCF_051106095.1). Taxonomy (NCBI): domain Eukaryota; kingdom Metazoa; phylum Chordata; class Lepidosauria; order Squamata; family Agamidae; genus Pogona; species Pogona vitticeps. The sequence goes on from NC_135783.1 coordinate 53,150,062, forward strand.
TTTTGATCTCAATCTTTTGCTCAGGCATCCAAATAAAATGCAACACAATAATGGGGGGTGTTTGATTTATATTCAATTTATTGTAGAGAAAGGCTGAGAGAGGCTGTTTTGTGTAATAGTCCAACAATGATTCAATCGTATGTAGGACTTTGAACTCTTGTCTTATAAATGCGCTAAATGTAAATAATCTGAATTTTATTAGACTTCTGTTGTTGATCACTCTTCTGGTATTATTTGAAGTGGCATTTGGGGAGGATTGGAAATTGTTGAGAAAAATTTCATTACTTTCAAGTTTTGTGTGGTATATGTATTTGTTTCTAATGAGGGGAAATATCAGTGGCTGATATATATGCCCTTATTTGAATACGTTACTTGAATACTGGTCCATCACACTATCCCCGGTGCCACATTGGGTACCTGTCAAGTAGCATAGGATTGTAATATTAAATTACAATCTCATTTTGACTTGTCTGAGAGTAAGTCCCATTGAACTCAGTAAACTTTATGTATGTGTATGCCCCTCTGCACTCTTTGTAGAACAAACAAAATAATCTTTGCAAAAAAGAATTACTGGACATCAGAAGTTGAAATACACAGAAATGTGTCTCAAGCTACTTCAATCTACCAGTATATACTTCACAATATATGACAGCTGTTATTCTGGGGAAGAAAAATTACATAACAAGAATCTAGAGGGAAACAGCTGAGATAAAACATATACACATGCGGCAAGTCCATCTCTATGGATTAAATATCAGCCAGGATTTCTTTGTCATTTAGTTGTTTAGTCGTTTCCGACTCTTCGTGACCCCATGGACCAGAGCATGCCAGGCCTTCCTGTCTTCCATTGCCTCCCGGAGTTGTGTCAAATTCATTCTGGTAGCTTCGATGAAACTGTCCAACCATCTCATCCTCTGTCGTCCCCTTCTCCTCTTGCCTTCACACTTTCCTAACATCAAGGTCTTTTCCAAGGAGTCTTCTCTTCTCATGAGATGGCCAAAGTATTGGAGCCTCAGCTTCTGGATCTGTCCTTCCAGTGAGCACTCAGGCTTGATTTCCTTTAGAATTGATAGGTTTGTTCTCCTTGCAGTCCAGGGGACTCTCAGGAGCCTCCCCCAGCGCCACAATTCAAAAGCATCAATTCTTCAGCGGTCTGCTTTCTTTATGGTCCAGCTCTCACTTCCATACATCACTACAGGGAAAACCATAGCTTTGACTATGCGGACTTTTGTTGGCAAGGTGATGTCTCTGCTTTTTAGGATGCAGTCAAGGTTTGTCATCGCTTTCCTCCCAAGAAGCAGGTGTCTTTTAATTTCGTGGTTGCTGTCTCCATCTGCAGTGATCATGGAGCCCAAGAAAGTAAAATCTGTCACTGCCTCCATATCTTCCCCTTCTATTTGCAAGGAGGTGATGGGACCAGTGGCCATGATCTTAGTTTTTTTGATGTTCAGCTTCAGACCGTTTTTGGTGATCTCCTCTTTCACCCTCATTACAAGGTTCTTTAATTCCTCCTCACTTTCTGCCATCAGAGTAGTGTCTTCTGCATATCTGAGGTTCTTGATATTTCTTCTGGAAATCTTAATTCCAGCTTGGGATTCCTCCAGTCCAGCCTTCCGCACGATGTATTCTGCATATAAGTTGAATAAGCAGCCTTGTTGTACTCCTTTCCCAATTTTGAACCAATCAGTTGTTCCATATCCAGTTCCAACTGTTGCTTCCTGTCCCACATATAGGTTTCTCAGGAGATAGATAAGGTGGTTAGGCACTCCCATTTCTTTAAGAACTTGCCATAGTTTGCTGTGGTCCACACAGTCAAAGGCTTTTGCATAGTCAATGAAGCAGTAGTAGATGTTTTTCTGGAACTCTCTGGCTTTCTCTATAATCCAGCGCATGTTAGCAATTTGGTCTCTAGTTCCTCTTCCCCTTTGGAATCCAGCTTGTACTTCTGGGAGTTCCTGGTCCACATACTGCTGAAGCCTACCTTGTAGGATTTTGAGCGTAACCTTGCTAGCGTGTGGAATGAGTGCAATTGTACGGTAGTTGGAGCATTCTTTGGCACTGCCCTTCTTTGGGATTGGGATGTAGACTGATCTTTTTCAGTCCTTTGGCTACTGTTGAGTTTTCCAAACTTGCTGGCATATTGAATGTAGCACCTTAACAGCGTCGTCTTTTAAGATTTTAAATAGTTCAACTGGAATGCCATCACCTCCACTGGCCTTGTTGTTAGCCATGCTTTCTAAGGCCCACTTGACTTCACTCCCCAGGATGTCTGGCTCTAGGTCAGTAACCACATTATCTGGGTTGTCCGGGAGATCCAAATCTTTCTGGTATAATTCCTCTGTGTATTCTTGCCACCTCTTCTTGATGTCTTCTGCTTCTGTTAGGTCCCTCCCATTTTTGTCTTTTATCATGTCCATCTTTGCACAAAATGTTCCTCTAATATCTCCTATTTTCCTGAACAGATCTCTCGTTTTTCCATTTCTATTGTTTTCCTCTATTTCTTTTACATTGTTTAATTAAGAAGGCCCTCTTTTCTTTCCTTGCTATTCTTTAGACATCTGCATTCCATTTTCTGTATTTTTCCCTTTCTCCCTTGCATTTTGTTTCCCTTCTCCTCTGCTATTTGTAAGACCTCATTGGACAGCCACTTTGCTTTCTTGCATTTCCTTTTCTTTGGGATGGTTTTTGTTGCTGCCTCCTGTATAATGTTATGAGCCTCTATCCAAAGTTCTGTAGGCACTCTGTCCACCAAATCGAGTTCCTTAAATCTGTTCTTCACTTCCACTGTGTTTTCGTAAGGGATGTGGTTTAGATTATACCTGACTAGCCCAGTGGTTTTCCTACTTTCTTCAGGGTTCCTTTAGCCATTACCAAATGTGATAATTATGCTGTTATTTACACTAATTTCCCTTCCTAACCAATTAGACCCACTTTTTCAGAACAAAGTTCATACGTAAATTTTTTAATTCTCTACATTACCATGTTTTTCTACCGTTGTTTCATTTAATCATTGGACATGTTTGCAAAAGAACTGAAAACCAATCAGCGGTCTTAAATCATTACTACAATAGTTCTAAAATGCAACCAAACACCACTGTCCCTTTCTCTTAAAACCTTGCTTAAATATTTTGCCATGAGGTCTCTGTATTCTAACTTATGTCTGAGGAAGTCAACATGTTCCAGGAAGCTTTAAATGAAAATATAGCAGTTATTCTTTAAGGTGCCGATTTTGTTTGTTTGTTGTTGAAATGCCTGCAGAGACTAAGAGGGCTACAACTTTGACAACTGATCAAGAGATACATTTCTTGTGGGAAGAAAGATTTATTGAATATGAAAGCACTTCACCAGCTGCTTCCTTTTTGGTTGGCAGGCATCTTACATGTATGGTCTTCCGAGTACTGAACATCTGACAGAGTGTTCTGTTAACATTTGCCAGTTTAATGGCATTTTCAGTTGAAAGGCTCCTCCCACCCCACCCTAAAGTTCATGTATACATTCTCCCATTGTAGCTGAATGGGAGAAGAAGAGAGTGACGAAATAAATAAAGCAAGAGAAAAAACAGGGATATGATTCAAAAGTACAGTATATAAATGCTAAGACAATAGTGCTAGGAAAAGTTGAAGACAGCAAGCAAAGAGGAAGACCAAATATAAAATGGTTAACTCTGCCAAGGAAGCCATGGAGTTGAGTTTGCAAGAGCTGAGCAGGGATTTCAATGATTGGACATTTTGGAGACCACTAATTCATAGGGCTGCTGTCAGCCAGAGGTAACTTGGTGCAAATAACAAAAACAATAAACTTATTTAGTCCCTTCACATTCTTCAAATAGTTTTATCCAGCTAGAACAAAGTGAACTAAAATGAACAAACTATCAAAAGAAATTCTGCCCCTTCGATGGAATAAGCATTGGGAAGATGGCAGGTGTTACATATAGCACTGATGTTACCTGTCTGTCATGGGTTTGGAGGGAAAGTTCCATCCTATGGGGAGTGGAAGGCGGGACATCAGGAGGAGGGGCTGTACTGTATATATATGTGGAGCTTGTGAGGAGGAAGAAGGAGAAGGAGAAGAGCTGAGAGAAGAAGCTTGAGTGGGAGTCTGTGTGTCAGACAGGGTACTACTGTGTGTCAGTCAGTACCAACCTGATAGGTTCAGGTGTCTGTAGGGTTAGCCAGAACTGATAGGTTCAGGGTCTGTGCTTCAAGTTAAGTGTTCTGTGTGAACCAAACTGTGTGTATGTATGATTGAGACTAAGCCACGTTACTGTATCCTATTCACTTGATCATTTTATTTTCCTTGTGTGTTATTTAAATAAACCTTATTCCTTTGTTTGTTTAAAAATCCATTCCTGGTCTGTGTGACTCCTTACAGGGAATGGTTGGTGGCAGCTTAGTGAAACTGTGGCATATCCCAGTAGGTCTGGGGTTGTCACATTGATTGGTGTCCAGCGTGTGGGATACGACTGGTCCAGTTGTCCAGTGGTACAGCAAAGCCTTGGCAAGTGTGCCCAGAGCAAGGGGGGTCTAGTCAGGGACAATCTGAGGGCGCGTAGGTAATCTTCTAGGCGTACCTCACGGGGAGGTGCGCTAGTGGAAGAACGTGCCAACTGGGGACTAGATTAGGGAGCTCTGAGGCAACCTGTTTTGGCGGGAAAAAGGCTGAGGCAAAACTGTGTGAAGTAGAAGTGATCTAGCCTGCCTGCTGAGAGGCCTAGCAGAGGGGGTAGACTCTGGCTTGCAACAGTTGCAAGTTAGTGCTGAAGAACAGCAGTAATCTATAGAAAGCTGGTTCTGAGGCAAAAGAAAAAAAAAGTGGTCGCTTTATTTTGAGGCTTGACTTTTGAAAGCAGCCTGTTCTGGGGGGGGGGGGGATTATGCCCTTGACTCGAAGCCAAATGGCAGAAATGGGTGAAGTGAAAGACCCCCAGGTAGACCAAGGTTCTGAGGATGAATTTGGCTCAGTGCAGGGTGACAGCACGGGAGAACAGAACCCAGAACTCAGAAAAATGCTCCTAGCCCAACAGCATGAACTGAGGGTGAGGGAAATGGAGGAAGTGAGAGAACCACAGGGAGACCTAAGAAAATTTAAGTTATCACTAGAACATGAATTCAGAATGAAAGAACTAGAGAAGGAGGAACAAATTGAACAGCTTAAAATAAGAGGAAAAGAAAGAGCTGAAATCAGTCAGGCAGAGGCAGATGCCAAGAAAAGGGGAATGGCCATGAGGATAGAAGAGATGGAACTGAAACACAGAATTAGAATGGCACAATTAGAATTAACATTCCTAAATAAGAGAAATAACAATTTATCAGTTGAAGAAATTTCGGAAAGAGAAAAGTATGAGGCTCAGGCCAGACAAAGTGAGCAAGATCTTGAAAAATATAATCAGCAAAAAGACATTAAATTAAAAGAAATCAGAGATAAGACTGAAGAAAAAGTAAAAGAGATAAAAGCTAGGGCTGAGGAAGAAATTTTACAGATCAGGGCTGAGTTTGAGGCTAAGCAAAAGGAGCTAGAAAAGAAACCAAAAGAAGGCACACAGGTTAAGGCACAACGTCAAAACCTGAATTATTCTGAAGAAAACATGAGGGAAACATGGGACCCTAAGTACTCCAAAGGGTTAGTTCAGGGCCCGCCAAAAATGGGCGGCCATTCTGTTGATAAAACTTCTGGGCAGAGCCAGTCCAGGAACCAGATTTTGGAGGGAAAACCAAAACCAGAGGAGAAAGACTCAAAATATAGCAGAAAATGTTATTTCTGTCAGGGAAAGGGCCATCTAATCTCAGAGTGTGAGAAATTAAAGCAGCTAAAAGGAAATGTGCCTCATGATTCGAGTGGAACCAAGCCAAAAGCTGTGTTCTGTGTCCAGAAAGAGCAAAGCTCCTTGGCACTGAGGGAGCCTGTTGCCATGGCTACTCAATCTGGAACAGTGACATCTGCTGATCAGGCTGAGGAAAATGGTCCTCTTGTGGAGGTCAAGCGCTGCTTACTTGTGAGAACAGATTCTCAGTTGTTTGAAACAGCAGGGGTGGACGTAGGAATACTTGACCATCAGTATCGGGGGTTAAGGGATACTTGTTCCCAGGTGACCCTGTGCCATCCAGATATTATTCCTAGGGAGTATGTAATCCCGAATGAGAGCATAAAGGTGGCAGGGATTGAGGGACAGGTGATCTCGCTGCCAGTAGCTGAGGTACCTATGAACTTTCAAGGCTGGAGGGGAGTTTGGCGGCTAGCGATTTCATCGACTCTGCCAGCAGCCGTGCTCGTGGGAAATGACCTGGCTGAACATGTGAAACGGGTGCTAGTGATTACACGTTCACAAGCCACCGCGGGGACAGTTCAGGGGGGTAATGATGAGCCCGAGACGGAAGCAGGTGGGGGGAGTTCCGAGGCTGTGGTGGAAACCTTAACCACAGACAGCAGATTTGGCCAAGAGCAAAAGGCAGACGCCACTCTCCAAAAATGTTTTGAACAGGTGACAGACGCCCAGCTAACACCTGAAACCCCAGTGAGATTTCATGAGAAAAAGGGAATTTTGTATAGAGAGACCCTGAGGAATATCTCAAAAGGGGGAGATGGGATCAGAAGTCAGCTAGTGGTACCTGAAAAGTATCGCCCCATGATCTTACAAAGGGGGCACTCTGACATGTTTGCTGCGCACTTAGGGGTGAACAAAACACAGCAGGGAATCACACAGAATTTTTACTGGCCTGAAATAGGGAAGCAGATCAAAGAATTCTGTAAACAATGTGATGTGTGTCAAAGGCAGGGGAATAACCGCGACAGGACCAAAGCAAAGTTGTGCCCTTTGCCTGTGATTGACACTCCGTTCAAATGCATAGGGGTGGATATTGTGGGACCTTTGCCCAAGGCCACAAAGAGGGGGAACAGGTTCATTCTCACCATTGTGGACCATGCCACAAGGTACCCTGAAGCCATACCCTTGACTAACATTGAAACTAACACAGTGGCAGATGCCTTGGTGGGGTATATGTCCAGGATGGGATTTGCCTCAGAAATAATCACAGATTTGGGCGCATCATTCACATCGAAGCTCATGAAACGCTTATGGCAAATCTGTGGAATTAAGCACAAGGAAACCACTGCCTATCACCCTGAAAGTAATGGGTTAACTGAGAAGTTCAATGGGACTCTAATGCGCATGATTAGGGCTTACTTGGCAGAGAATCCAAACAATTGGGACCAGAAGCTGCAACCCCTTTTGTTTGCTTATCGATCAGTGCCACAAGCCAGTACCGGGTTCAGTCCGTTTGAACTTTTATTTGGGAGAAGGGTGAAAGGGCCCCTTGATTTGATCAAACAAAATTGGGAGCAGATCACCCAGGATGACCCACAAGACGTTGTGACATACATAGACACCTTGATGAATGGCCTAAAGAGAAACCTAGAGCTAGCAGCAGAGACCCTGCAAGCTCAAAAGGTCAGAAAGAAAGCTTGGGATGACCAGAAAGGCAGGGAGAGGCACTTTAACCCAGGGGAGGAAATGCTTTGGCCTAGGCCCTGCAAAGAGAACAAACTGCAGCTGGGTAGCCCAGAAATAAAATACTTGGGTCACATAGTAGGGGGAGGAGTGATAAAACCCCTAGAGGCCAAGATAGAAGCAGTTCGTGATTGGCTTAGACCCAACACCAAGAAAAAAGTCAAACCATTTCTTGGGTTGGTGGGCTACTACAGAAAGTTCATCCCGAGGTTTAGTGAGATTGCGGCTCCGCTGACCGATCTGACGAGGAAGAAGACTGATGACCGCATCCCGTGGACCAGCGACTGTGAGGAGGCGTTCCAGAGGTTGAAGGAGGCCCTCATCAACTATCCAGTGCTGCGTGCTCCAGACTTCGACCGGGAGTTCATCATCTACACCGATGCGTCTAACAGCGGGGTAGGAGCAGTTCTTTGCCAGGAGGATGAAAATGGTGACCAGCATCCAGTGTCCTACCTGAGTAGGAAACTCCAGAAAGGTGAGAGACATTTGGCAACCGTGGAGAAGGAGTGCCTGGCAATAGTCTACGCGATCCAGAAGGCCAAGCCTTACATCTGGGGAAGACATTTTATTCTGTGCACTGACCATTCACCACTGCAATGGTTAAAGACAATGAAAACCCACAATAGTAAACTTATGAGGTGGGCTTTAAACCTGCAAGACTATGACTTTGAAGTGAAGGTGGTCAGAGGGTCAGTGAACTGTGTTGCTGACGCCTTGTCAAGAAGACCCGAAGAATGAAGACGGCGAAAGAAACATGGACTATGTATATATTTTGGTGACCAAAGGTTAAATGTACTTGTTTATTAAACATACCTGGTTTGTATGAATAAAGGTAACTTGATGTATTGTAAATGGTAAATGTTTAGATGCCTAATTGATATGGTTATCCTAGTGTAAGTATAAGTAAGTATGGTATTGTATGTTATTATATAACTGTTTTTGTATGTTTTGGATCCAGGTTGTTTTTTGGAGAAAAGCACCTTAGCTTTCCCCCTACAAAACAACTTATAAAGAGGGGAGGTGTTACATACAGCACTGATGTTACCTGTCTGTCATGGGTTTGGAGGGAAAGTTCCATCCTATGGGGAGTGGAAGGCGGGACATCAGGAGGAGGGGCTGTACTGTATATATATGTGGAGCTTGTGAGGAGGAAGAAGGAGAAGGAGAAGAGCTGAGAGAAGAAGCTTGAGTGGGAGTCTGTGTGTCAGACAGGGTACTACTGTGTGTCAGTCAGTACCAACCTGATAGGTTCAGGTGTCTGTAGGGTTAGCCAGAACTGATAGGTTCAGGGTCTGTGCTTCAAGTTAAGTGTTCTGTGTGAACCAAACTGTGTGTATGTATGATTGAGACTAAGCCACGTTACTGTATCCTATTCACTTGATCATTTTATTTTCCTTGTGTGTTATTTAAATAAACCTTATTCCTTTGTTTGTTTAAAAATCCATTCCTGGTCTGTGTGACTCCTTACAGGGAATGGTTGGTGGCAGCTTAGTGAAACTGTGGCATATCCCAGTAGGTCTGGGGTTGTCACAGCAGGCATCAAAGAACCACAGACCAGAAGCAGGTTCATGGTTGGTTCTCTTTCAAAGCATCTAAGAAAGGTTCAGAGGCCTCATCATCCTTATCATAGCTTAATACAAGAGGGAGATATAACTGTCTAAAACATGCAAGCAGTAAAACTCCTGTCCTTTATTTTCGGTGTGTTCTATTGACATGATTAGAATAGTCATGAACCACTTGGTATAATTTAAGAGTCCCTCACTAATGTTTCAGCTTCCTGGCAACAATCGGAAAATGGCCTCCTTCCCCCTCCCAAGAAACTTAAGGTGCCACTCAGACAGTTCAAGTTGCAACTAGGTATGTCAGATGGCAGCTTCCCAATGCATGAGGTAAGGGAATTGGCCCTTTATGCCGTGATGGTCTGCCCTGCAACAGGCAGATGATGTTGCCAACCAACCAGTGTCTTAGAATTGTAGGTTCCTAAATCCTGAATGCATGTCAGCAGTCCTGTACTCCAGAGGTTCTTAAGCAATGACGTGTGTTTACAAAAAGGGAACTTGTTTTTTGCTTGCTTGCAGTACTGTACTTCAGAAGCTGAAATGTAAAAAGTTTAGGGATTGCAGAAAGCTTAACATTACCAGATGTAAAGGTTTTTACCCGAAGTTCCAGAGTTTTAATCTCCTCCTTGGACTGTGCTGAAGAAGAGATTAAATGTCAAAGCCTGTAGTCAGCAGAAAGAGAGGAAGGTATTTTCCATGTTCCTCCTCCTTTTTGATTGTGAGAGTTATACTTATTTAAAAAAGTAGTACAAATTCAGCAATAAATTCTGGTTTTAAGAGGGTTGGGGAGTGGTGTTGGACGGATGACCAGCCTGGGGAAAGCAGCTCATATGGTTCAAGACTCTAGAGTTGATGCTAAGGAGCCTTTAGCTCTTTTCTCCCTGACATGGTTCTGATTCATTTAGGATCTTGGAATCTGCAGTTTACACTGTTAAAAAACAGGGATGGGGACTTGACTTGTGGGACGCATTGTCAAGTTGGACTCAAGTTGCACGGGTGACTTGACTTGGGGTTGTTGTTTTTCAATGACTCAGACTGGCTTGCAAGCTGGAACCCACCCACCCTTCCGTTTTTTCCGGGTGGTGGTGGGGGAGGAACATGTCTTTAATAGGGATTCGGACTTGGGACTTGGTACCAAAGCCTGAGACATGGGACTTGGTATCGACGTCTTGGACTTGGACTTGAGAACTGGATGCAAAGTCTTGCCCAGCATCCCTGTTAAAAAATAATGCATTTGTTTAGGAGTTTTCTGAAGGAGTAATCTGTAATAGTAAATATAAATTGGAAATTACAAGAGAGGGCACACATTGCTATATTTTGAATACATTTTTAATTTAGAACTTTATGAACTGCCTTAATTCACTGTACCAATAATTAAAATTTAATCTTTGGAGTGCCTGGTATATCATAACATCAATAGAATGTACAGGAAATTAATTTTTTAAAAATATTTGGACATCAGAATAAAGATTATATAATCAGAATGTGTGTTTGTGAGTAGGGGCATTGAAGCAGGGCTGTGGTGTAACAGAGTTTACATGAACAAAGATAATTAAGAAGCAAGGCACAGGTCAAAAAAGGATACTATTCTTTAGCTGGTGAATTGGCAGATACATGACTTAACCTTCTGTTATGCTTAGTTTATTGAATTTAGCCTTTCACTTATTGATTGCTGATTGCATAATGCATTGAAAGGTGTTTTCTATGTCTATTTCTTTTTAAAATATCTTTTAAAAATGTACAGTCCTACTCCCATGTATTGAAAGTACCGTGTTTCTCCAAAAATAAGACAGGGTCTTATATTAATTTTTGCTCCAAAAAACACATTAGGGCTTATTTTCAGGGGAGGTTTCATTTTTTTAATGTGCAACAATCTACATTTATTCAAATACAGTCATGTTATCTTCTGGTTGCTGCACAATGGTGGAGGGGAAGGTTTCACTTAACTAGGGCTTATTTTATTAACTTATATTATGAGCATCCTGAAAAATCCTACTAGGGCTTATTTTCAGGTTAGGTCTTATTTTCGGAGAAACAGGGTAAACTTCATTTAAGTTACTGGAAACTACCTTGAATATATATATGTAATGGTATATCATATAAATCTATAATTGTCAGTAAGTTCATTACTGTGATTAGTTTATAATTTATAATATTTTCTATATAATTATATATACTTTTATATATAATTATAATTTATAATTATAGTTTATAATTACTTCAAACACTGCAAGATGTGCTGTGCATTTTCAGATCTCCGTGGTATGAGCAGATCAGGTAATTTGAATCCACATGCATCACAAAGGCCAGCATGGACCTTCAGTCAGGTTTGAGGCACTAGAATAGAACTGTAGTATCTTTAGTTCTACGTTCCAACTACAGCAGCCTCAGCATGGCTCACCTCCCTCCCCTATTCTAATGCCTGTTGCATATGGGGGAAATTCTCCCTGCAGTGATTGGCTGCAGTCCTTATCCATCAGTTACACCATGTAAGGGTGATGACTTCATCTGCTGTGGTCATTTTTTGGAAATAAAATATTTCTCCAAAGGTCTTCAGACTCTCATGGAAGCCCTTTTGTTATTGGGAAGTTTTGGGGAGGTGTGGGATGTCTTTAATTTCAGAAAATTGTCAAAGCCAGGATGACTTTGTTTGCAGTGGTGATTTTTGGTAATTAAACATTCCCCTCCTCCCAATCTCCAACGGCTTCCCCACAATCAAGGTGGTTCCCCTGGGAGTCTTAACACCTTCAGAGTGGGATAGGGAAGAGAATTAATCCCCCCCCCCCGAAAAATCACTGTAGCTGATGGTTGCAATTGCAGTGATGGAACAGGATTTCAGCCAAGGAGAGTGTTGTTTGCCATTTATTTAATTTTTGAAATTATCCTTATGTGCTGTTTACTAGCACATTTTATTGAGAAGCTTATGCTAAAAGAGAGTACAGTCGTGCCCTGCTTAACGATTAGCCCGCATTACGACAAATCCACTTCACAACGATGTTTTAAATTGGGTTTTCTTCTCTTTGCATTACAACGATCAAAACAGCTGATTGTCGGGTTTTCAAAATGGCCACCGGGTGCTCAAAATGGCTCCCTGCTGTGCTTAGGGACGGATTCCTTGCTATACAGGCACCGAAAATGGCTGCCGTATGGAGGATCTTTGCTGGACGGTGAGTTTTTTGCCCATAGGAATGCATTAACCGGGTTTTAATGCGTTTCAATGAGTTTTATATTTTTGCATTACGACGTTTTCACTCTACAGCGATTTCGCTGGAACAAATTAACGTCGTTAAGCGAGGCACCACTGTAAGTTCTTTGCAAATTGCAGAGACGTAGAGCCCATTCAACTCGAGAATATAGCTGGGACTAAATGTTAAACTTTCTCTATCTTCCATACCAAAATCCAAGTCTAGGCCCCTTCCTTCCTAGACTAGCTGTCAATTTGAGGACAAACTTGGTAAATTTTCTGCGTGCTTCAAAACTCAAATGAACATGCACACATTCCATTATCATATACCTCTTGAAAATATGTTTTAGAACTATTTGTTTATTTTGGAGTCTTTTTTCATTTCTCTTTTGTTGCTTACCTTGATGGCTAAATACAGTGTCAGTGGAAGGAAAATTGCAATGTTAATCTTCACTGTGTTAGTGGAGTATAATGCTGAGATTACATTTGTAGTGAATGTGTAGCCCTTGATTGCTGATTGCATAATGCATTGGCACACATATTCATGGTGGGACCAGGTGGAGTAGTTAAGATGGGATTTGAGGTTTTTGTAACAATCATTAATAATCCCACTTTGTCCTGCAAATGTGAGGGGCTGTTGACTATTTGCCATACAAGCTGTGGATTATCCATCTGTGACTTTTTGGCATTCTAGTAGTAATTATTCCCCTTCATGGACTACTGCCTTGTCATGGCGAAGGGGCTTGAGTTATTCAGAGTAGCTATGGGCTATGCCATGCAGGGACACCCAGGACAGACAGGTCATAGTGGAGAGTTCTGACTAAACGCGATCCACCTGGAGCAGGAACTGGCAAGCCACTCCAGTATCTTTGCCAAGAAAACTCCATGGACAGAAACAAAAGGCTAAAAGATATGGCGCTGGAAGATGAGTCCTTCAGGTCGGAAGGCATCCAACATGCTACTGAGGAAGAGTGGAGGACAAGTACAAGTAGCTCCAGAGCTAATGAAGTGGTTGGGCCAAAGCCGAAAGGACGCTCAGCTGCAGACTCACCTGGAAGTGAAAGGAAAGTGTGAGGCTGCGAAGAAAAATACTGCATGGGAACCTGGAATGTAAGATCTATGAACCTTGGTAAGCTGGATGTGGTCAAACGAGATGGCAGGAATAAACGTTGACATCCTGGGCATCAGTGAACTAAAATGGACGGGAATGGGCGAATTCAATTCAGACGATTATCATATCTACTATTGTGGGCAAGAATCCTGTAGAAGAAATGGAGTAGCCCTCATAGTCAACAAAAGAGTGGGAAAAGCTGTACTGGGATACAACCTCCAAAATGACTCTACACATGGACATCATTAGATGGGCAATACCGAAATCAGATTGATTATGTTTTCTGCAGCCAAAGATGGAGAAACTCTATACAGTCAGCAAAAACAAGACCTGGAGCTGATTGTGGCTCTGATTATCAGCTTCTTATAGCAAAACCCAAGCTTAAACTGAAGAAAGTAGGAACAACCACTGGGCTAGTGAGATATAATCTAAACCAAATCCCTTCTGAATACACAGTGGAAGTGAAGAACAGATTTAAGGAACTCGATTTGGTGGACAGAGTGCCTGAAGAACTATGGATGGAGGCTCGTAACATTGTACGGGAGGCAGCAACAAAAACCATCCCAAAGAAAAGGAAATGCAAGAAAGCAAAGTGGCTGTCCAACAAGGCCTTAGAAATAGCAGAGAGAAGGGGAACAAAATGCAAGGGAGATAGGGGAAGTTACAGAAAATTGAATGCAGACTTCCAAAGAATAGCAAGGAGAGACAAAAGGGCCTTCTTAAATGAACAGTGCAAAGAAATAGAGGAAAGTAATAAAAATGGAAAAACCAGAGATCTGTTCAGGAAAATTGGAGATATTAAAGGAACCTTTTGTGGAAAGATGGACATGATAATGGACAAAAATGGTAAGGACCTCGCAGAAGCAGAAGACATCAAGAAGAGGTGGCAAGAATACACAGATGAATTATACCAGAAAGATCAGGATGTCCTAGACAACCCAGATAGTGTGGTTGCTGACCTTTAGCCAGACATCATGGAGAGTGAAGTCAAGTGGGCTGTAGAAAGCATGGCTAACAAGAAGGCCAGTGGAGGTGATGGCATTCCAGTTGAACTATTTAAAATCTAAAAAGATGACTCTGTTAAAGTTCTGCACTCAATATGTCAGCAAGTTTGGAAAACTCAGCAGTGGCCAGAGGATTGGACAAGATCAGTTTACATCCCAAACCCAAAGAAGGGCAGTGCCAAAGAATGTTCCCAACTACCGTACAATTGCACTCATTTCACATGCTAGCAAGGTTATGTTCAAAATCCACAAAAGGTAGGCTTCAGCAGTATGTGGACTGAGAACTCCCAAAAGTACAAGCTAGATTTCGAAAGGGCAGAGGAAGTAGAGACCAAATTGCTAACATGCCCTGGATTATGGAGAAAGCCAGAGAGTTCCAGAAAAACATCTACTTCAGCTTTATTGACTACTGTACGTAAAAGCCATTGACTGTGTGGACCATATAAAACTATGGCAAGCTCTTAAAGAAATGGGAGTGCCTCACCACCTTATCTATCTCCTGAGAAATCTGTATGCGGGACAGGAACTGGATATGGAAGAACTGATTGGTTCAAAATTGGGAAGGTAGTACGACAAGGCTGTATATTCTCTCCCTGCTTATTTAACTTATATGCAGAATTACATCATGCGAAAGGCAGGACTGGATGGAATTAGATTTCCGGAAGAAATATCAACAACCTCTGATATGCAGATTATACCACTCTGATGGCAGAAAGTGAGGAGAAATTAAAGAACCTTGTAATGAGGGTGAAAGAGGAGAGCACAAAAAATGGTCTGAAGCTGAACATCGAAAAAACTAAGATCATGGCCACTGGTCCCATCATCTCCTGCCAAATAGAAGGGGAAGATATAAAGGCAGTGACAGATGTTACTTTCTTGGGCTCCATGATCACTGCAGATGGTGGTAGCTTCCACGAAATTAAAAGACGCCTGCTTTTTGGGAGGAAAGTGATGATAAACCTAGACAGCATCTTATAAAGCAGAGACATCACCAACCTAGTCAAAGCTGTGATTTTTCCAGTAGCCAAGTATGGAAGTGAGAGCTGGACCATAAAGAAGGCTGACCGCCAAAGAATTTATGCTTCTGAATTGTGGTGCTGGAGGAGACTCTTGAGAGTCCCCTGGACTGCAAAGAGAACAAACCTATCCATTCTGAAGGAAATCAACTCTGAGTGCTCACTGGAAGGACAGATCCTGAAGCTGAGGCTCCAATATTTTGGCCATCTCATGAGAAGAGAAGACTCACTGGAAAAGACACTGATGCTGGGAAAGTGTGAAGGCAAGAGGAGAAAAAGACGAGATGGTTGGACAGTGTCATCAAAGCGGCTAACATGAATTTGACCCAACTCTAGGAGGCAGTGGAAGACAGGAGGGCCTGGCATGCTCTGGTTCATGGGGTCCCGAAGAGTCGGACATGAGTTAACAACTAAAGAAAAACAACAGTAGTAATTTAGGCAGGAGTTTTACCTAATCCCTACAGGCCCTACAGGCAAATGGCTACTCCAAAAATGAAATCACAAGAGCCATCAAACCAAGAAAACAACACAGAACTGAAGAAGAAAAACAGCTACCCACAAACAAAGTATTTCTGCCATACATCAAAGAGGTCACAGACCGCATGGGGAAATTTCTGGAAAAACACAACCTAAAAACAGTATTCAAGCCTACCACAAAAATACAACAAATGTTACGGTCAGCAAAGGACAGAAGGGACCCCCTCACCACTGCCGGAGTATACCGGATACCTTGCAGTTGTGGCCAGGTATACATTGGAACCACAAAACGAAGCATCCACACCAGAATCAAAGAACATGAGAGACACTGCAGACTAAAACAACCAGAAAAATCTGCAGTAGCTGAACATGCCCTAAAACAAACTGGACATGAAATTCTATTTCAAAATACGGAAATACTGGACAACACCAGCCATCATTCCGTCAGACTGCACAGGGAAGCCATTGAAATCCACAAGCACCAGAAAAACTTCAATAAAAAAGAGGAAAGTTTGAAACTCAACAAAACTTGGCTCCCAGCTCTCAAAAATACAGCATGCAAAAAGGTCATGAACTCTACCCAATCACAAGGTCAAGGGGATCACCACCATCAACCACAGTGACAGACAATCTCCTTATCACAACAATACACACACAACAAAACACACTAATCATCCCATCTCACAGCCATAAATACTCCACGCCCTAGCCAAACTACACAAGGCACAGTTTGCTGTCCTCTGAAGACGCCGGCCACAGAGACTGGCGAAATGTTAGGAAAAACCACCTTCAGAACACGGCCAAGAATCCTGAAAAACCCACAACAACCATTTTCCCTAATCCCTTGCTCACCACCATAAATGGTAAATATAATAATGGAAAGGCTGTAAATGTGTAAATATTCTTCTTGAAAAAAATGCCTTTTAGATTCTGTCATGGTTGGGTTTTTCGATCGAGTGACTGAGAGGATATAGGGTACAAAAAGTTGAAAATCACTGTCATATACAATCACCTTTAACCAGAGGATTTGTAGAGAAATAAACACAGCTGCCTTCCTTTGAAGGACAGGGAAGCAGATTTCTCCTGTTTCATTTTCATTGTCTCAGTTAATCTGCAGAGCCAACTGGGATGGTGGAGTGAGAGAGATCCTAAAATAATTCCTTGGAGAAGTTCTCATTACACTGGATGCAGCTGACTCCTCTTTAAACATGCCTAGGCTCCGATGGTAAATCTTTGCTGATGCCGTCATGGTGAGGATGGCAATTACTGGCGATTAGAAGTGATGTGGTTTTATGATAAAATGCCATATGAAACAACAGTTATCACTTTCATGTGACTGGAATCTTGTACCCGAAAAGTCTTGCATTTAGCCCCTCTAGAAATTGTGGTATGAATGCATTTTGCTTGATTTAAGCACTCTTTAGCATATAACTAGCTTGCATTCAACATTAAAAAGGGTGGTTTGAAAGCTATTTGGTAGCCTTCTTGGAGAAACTTTATTTTGAGAGCAGTGGGGAAAATCTGATAGTACTGTAGTTTTGCATAATGCCTATAAGGGAAAAATGAATGATGAAATTGTGAAATATTTTTCTAATTTTATTTGACATATGGTTGAGTAAGGTAACCATCGTATGTGTTGTTGTTTTGCTGTACTGTTATAAATGTGATGAAATGGCTTGCTATAAAAACTAATTTGAGTTCAAACCGAGATGAGAGGTGCATTAGATTTGTGCTCCAAGTTCTCATCTCTCTCTTCTTTTTTTTAACTGGAGCATTTCTGGTGCAAAGACCAGAATGGCTCAGTTCACATGAAGTGTTCCTGATCCTTTAGGACAGGCTCGCCATCTGCATGTGGCCTCATAGATTCTTTGAGTGACCCTCCCTTCTTGGAGGGAAAAATGTGCTTCTCCCATTTTTTTAGTCACCGTAGGGGAGAATCACATCCCTCATCCAAAACAGGATGTGAAGTATTAAGCAAGCAGACCAACCAACCAACAAAACAGGTGTTGGTGGATTGAAGGGTTGGCACAGTCCTCAGAGTGTCCTGGAACCAAAAAGAGAAAGAAAGAAAAAGATTTTCCCTCAGAGTTTATTCACCCCTGCTTTAGGAAGATCACCTATTCTCACTATTCTAAATAAAAATGAATTAAAACTTTCCCAATACAGATTCCCATGTTTGATTAATTATTCCCATTCCCATTTGCTGGAAGGCACAAGGCAGAAAACTCTTCGATTTAATTCTAAGACTTATTTTTTCCTATCTTTCAGATGGCTTTCTCCCCATGTCAGACTATATAAGAAGAGTGTTTGGATAACATTTGATTTGGACACCATTTGATTGCTCCATCCATGACTTAGAGCTTGGAGACAGTGAGGCTGAGTCATTGAAGGGAGAAGGGAGTTGAAGGGAGAAATATGTTTGCTGCTGCTGGAGGCCAGAATCTATATTAAAGTTCAGAAATACATTAATCTACTTTGAATATAATCTTCATAAATGCTACTGTGAATGCTCTGACTGGTTTATGTGTGGCTAATTCTTAAGGCAAAGTGGTATCATTCATTTTATTTAGAGCTGGCTGATAGCGAAGCAATTATCAGCAAGTCATTTGGTTATGAAGATTACTTTGCAGGCCAGGGAACTAGAAGCAAGTGTAGTGTAACAGATTGTAAAAGAGAGCTGTGCGGAATGACCACAAAGACATTGCAGATGTACAGTGAAGCATCTGTGCTGCCTTCAGGCAGTCATTTATAAACATTAGTGCAGCCGTTAGTCTCTTTTTCTTTTTCTTGTTGATACACTAACACAAAGGTTTTCCATGTCAAGTTTTATTAAAATATATTTTGTGCATCTGTCCACAAGAAATCAAATGAAACAGTTAACAACATAATATGTATGCATTTGTTTGTGTTCAGTAACAAGGTCAATGTCTGATTTCTAAAGCAAGTCTTCCATTGAATCTCAAACAGCATTTTGTTCTTTGTCTTTCCCGAAGAGTTTCTTCCTTTTAAAATAATTTATCCTTGATGTGTAGAGTCCTCCTGTTGTCCTTGCCTCTCTCTTCTTTTCCCCCACCCCATTTGCAACCTTAAAAAAATTAAATCATAAGCTTCTGTTTTTTTCTTTTTGTTTCACATTGGCAGTGCTCTGGGAATGAATTAAATATACTAGTTAGTAGTTTCATCTAGAGTAGAATCATTGAATTTGACTTTTCCTTGGTGACTGGCAGTCTGAGAGGGGTTTTGCGCTCTGTTGCTTTTAAATGTATTTTTAGTATTGATTTTATTTACCATTTTTGATATGATAGTTGTTTAATTCTTTTTAAGTATTTATACACTTACTATTTTTTTAGCTTTGTAGATCGTCTTTTTAATGATGCGAGCCTCCTTAGGTTCTTTCAAGGAGAAAGGTAGGGAAGGGTAAAAATATTTTAAATAAATAACTAAATAAATGATAAAATCAATTGAGAATGAGTCACCAATTAAGGTCATCAAGTGACAAACTAATTCCATTAAAGTCACACACAGAAATTGTAGTAGTTTTGTAAAATTGTATAAGAAGAATTAAGTAACTGCTTGGTGCTCTTAAATATTAGCTGATATTAAGAGTTCTTATAGACATACTTTAGTGGACAACAAGGCCTTTGTCATATTAGCTTGATTTCTGAACAGAGAAATCCCTTCGTCTCTTGTTAAGAAACGTCTTTGAAGAGCATCAGAGCCCTGCTAGATCTAGTCCAGGTACATCTAGTCCAGCATCCTTTTCTAGCAGTGGACTGCAAAATTCTTTTGTGAAGCTGGAGCTGACAGTTCAAGTGGCATCATATTAAGTGGTCACTTAATTGTACCTACTGGGGTATGTTAGTTGTGGCATTCTAGGAGTTACTCTTATTTATACCTCATCTCAGCATATTAGGTGGTGTACGAGGTGGCTTAGAACAGTCATAAGGCAATTAAAAAACAAACATAATCATATGGTAGAATCATTCAAATAAAATAAAACAAAAAAGGGCCTTAAGAATGGCAAATCATACCTTTCCTAAAAGCAGCAAGAGTGGAAGCTGATTGTAATTCCGTTTGGGAGCTGTGGAAGAAAAAAGCCCTCCTTGGGCGTCTCTTGCAATTAGTTTTCTTAGAAAGGCCCCTTCTGAAGATCTTTACATCTGGACAGTTTCTTAACAAGACGAGGGTAAGCAGTTGGTAACTGTTTAAGGTCCTTCAGTATTGGGGTTGTAAGATCCCAATCTCACGCCCCAGATAGCATCCTAACACCCTTACACTGACTGATGATCTTGGATCTTCTTTAATGGTAGCCCTACAGGGAATTCCGTGTTTGTCCCGACAGAAATAGGCCACAGTCAGCTTTGGCCTCAAGTACTCCCCATCCTCACTCCTTTTCTAACACAGATGTAAAGAGGAGGTCAACAACTTTTTCTTCCTTTTTAAATGTTAACCTCAACTTGTCTTGTCTGGCCCATTAAGCTTTGGTGAAACTAACTTCAAGCTATGGTTTATGAAAAAGACTTGTTTCCATTAACTGAAATAGATAAAATTAATAAAGTAGAGTTTAGTGTAGGTACTCAGTGTGATGTGTTGGATGGTGCGATGGACTAGAACTCTGGAGACAAGGGTTAAGACGTCCACATGACCACAGAAACCCACTGGGTGAATGTATCTGGTAAAACCACGCCTTAAATATCTCACCTTTAAAGCCTATAAGTCAGTTCTAGCTTGATGGCACATAATTAATGGTTGAGTACAACATAGAATGAAAATGTATAGAGACTAACAGAGTAATGAATTTATATGCTTCATTCTATTCATTTCACTTTGCTGGTATCATAGTAGATGATAATGTGCTCTTGTGAATCAGTATTTCCTTCAGATTTAAAAAATATGATTGGTTGAAAAAAAAGCCACCTTCATAAGCTATGGTGTGAAGGTGGCTTGGTTTAAGCAAGCCATAGTTAAGATGAACTACAGTCTATTAGGTTCAGATGAAGCAAAAACCTGTAGTTGTTCTTCTGATTGACTGCTTATATTTATGTTCCACCTATCTTACAGAATGGAGAGTCATGGAGATTTACAAAGTTGTTAAAACAATAGAAAATTAAAATACAATAGAATTAAAATGTTAAAATAAGATTAATTATAATATTAACATTAAGATTATAACAGTTCAGACTAACTAAAATAGTATCACTTACTTGTATTTTTAAAAAGAGCCAAGACATTGGGTAAAATTTTAAGAACTTGAGGCTCTTCATTTTTGAAGACTTGCCTGAATGAAAAAGTGTTTGCTTGCTATCAGAAGGATAGTAGGGAAGGGGCAAACCTGGCCCTCTTAGCAAGGGTTCCACAGCTGTCAAGGTGGCCTTCCTTTCTTGAGTCCACCATCGTATGGGCCTCTGAAGGTGGTGTCAGAAGGGCCTCTCCAGAGGATGCTAAAGCCAGATTAGGCTTGTATGAGAGGACATGGTGTTTCAGATAGTCCAGACCCAAGTCATACAGGGTTTTATAGATCATAACCAGCACTTTGAATTCCACTTGGAAGTGGACTGGTAGCTAATAAAACTGTTATAGAGAGGCACTTATGTGATCCATTTAATTGGACAAGGAAGATGAATTTAAGTTTTTGTACCTTAGGTTATACTGATGATACCTAGTGTGGTATAGTGGATAGAGTGATGGACTAGGATCCAGGAATCCTGGATTTGAATCCCTGCTTAGCCATGGAAACTCACTGGGGGAATGGAACTGGTAAAACCATTCCTCATATATCTCAGTTACCTTGAAAAGCCCTATTAGGGTTTCTATCAGTCGGTTCTGACTTGATGGCACATAACAGGTTATGTTGATCTAATGAAAATGATATGCAACATTTTTGTTGAACTTTGCGTACCAAGTGCAATTTCAAGAGTTTTTATAAACACACCTTTTGTTATTTTTCCATAAACTATTTTGCTTTGAAGATAATGGAAATGACTGGCTTGGGGGCAAAGAGGAATAAAAATAGTGGAGTAATATAGGGAGATTTATCATTCTTTCTCTGCAGGTTCTCTCTAGTATCTTATTTTTCAACAACACAAAAGCTAAACCCAGGAGATACTGCACTTGAGACCCACTTTTTTGTGGGTTTTTTAAAAAATCCATTGTCTTGTATTACGTTTTGCAGCTGCTCAAGTATATTGTTCAAAACTCTTAACACAATGGTGTATACTGTACATGTTTAAATTATCCTTCTGTTTGTGCAAGTGTGGTTGAAATGGGGGATTTTTCTAGTATTCCGGAGAGAAAATGGTGGTACTCTTCCAGTCTTGATTTAAATACTTGCATTTTGTTCCGGTTTCAGTAAACACTTTGTTATGGTAAGCTGTGCAGAGAAAAATAAGCACTCTACTCTTCAGGTATGGTCTTGTTCATCTTAAGATTTTTCAGCAAGTGAATTGGAATATGCATGATAAAAATGTTCCCTCAGGGTAACTGTTTACTAAATTAGTTTAGAGGATTTGCAAGGGAGATGAAGGCTGTGAAATGCATACATAATGGTTCAGAGAGCGAACAACAGCTTATAAGTAGATGTTTTCTTTGGAAGTTCCAGTGTGTTCTCTTCCAGAGCTTTAATGTCCTTCTGTTCCATAGTAGTCAGTAGCAGGAGTAGAACAACAACTATTTTGTTTTAGTACGGGAAGGAATTTATGCAAAAATATGAAATTCTTTATTGAAAAAAGGTTGCTACTGTTTCATGATAAATTTTTTTTAATGCAGCATATTTTACCTCTACTTAGTTAAAGTGTAACATTCTTGTAAAACTAGTTGCCTTCCCGGCAAACTCAGAACTTCCTCTCTGCTCTTCTGTTTAAGTTAAAGGCACAGAGTTACATTTTTAAAGGGTTTGGTTTCAGCTGCTTGTTCAGTTGGGAACATAGAAGAAGCCTCCCTAAAAAGTGGGAAAGCATTGTGAGTACACTCAGGCATGCCCTGGGCAATAGCATGCAGACAGCCAAGCCTTACTTCCAAAAGCATTGCACCACACAATTAGATACTGAGCATATGTTTTATTCAGGGAGCAGTGATGCACAGAACTGTAACAGAATTGTAGTACTAATTGTAACAAAAGCCATATATGCAGGCTTTACAAACTTTGTTCCATACTCAGGGTAGGTAATGCTTATTGTTCAGTGAAAGGGAAATGTCACAGACATCAACCTTGTACAAGTATATGCCCCAAAGGTTGAAGAAGACAGAGTAACCTCATAAAAATTATATGAAGAACTCAAAGCTGTTATTAAACATAAAAAAGTAACACCTAATGTTCGTAATGGGAGATTTTAATGCTAAGTTAAAGGAAAGGAGCCTGCAGGATTTTGTTGGATATTACGGAATAAATATGGAATATGAATGATTCCATTTGTGCCAGAGAAGAACCTGCAGTCCTCATTGCTACATTTGAATTGCCACCAAGGATCCTGCATTCATGAAAATCTTCACAATACAACACAAATAATAATATTGTAAGGGACCAAATAAATTATATCCTACTTCAAATCCTTTGTATCTCAGAAATACAGTGTTGGTGAAAATTTATTGTCAAGCAGACATAAATTCAGATAGCTTTACTTCACTTCAAATTAAAGAAAACCAAAAAAAGAAAGAAAGAAAAGGAAAGCTATAATTATTAAACAACGGAGGGATCCAGCTGTATATACCGTTAAGGAGATTCACGAAAGCATCAGTAAGATCACACTCTCATATAGCTCAAATAAAAATGGTACTGATCTTAACAGACAGGAGTATCACTAGATATGACCATCAGCAACTTCAGAAGCAGAAATGTAAATGGGGAAAAAAAACAAAAGAAAACACCAACTAGTGGAAATATTAAAGTTAATAAAAAAATGAAGTGAGTGAATAAACATGGCATTATATATAGACAAGCATGAAGAAAAAATAGAAAGACATCAGAGAATGTTACTACTCCTTTACTATGCTTATTTATTATTTATTTATTTATTTAATTTATTTGTACACCACCTAAAAGAGACCCAAGGTGACTTACTGATGACTGAAAGACACAAGCAATAAAAATCACAATAAATTAAAGTATTAAGATACAATTAAGCATACCAATATTAACACTAATTAAAAAGAGTTAAAAGCTGGTTTAACAGACATACCCATCAAGGAAACAACAGCACCATTTTAAAAAATGACACTGTCAACAACTGATGTATATAAGAATAATTCTGTGATATTTGATGTCAAGGCTTGTGGCGATAGTACCTGTGAAAGAAACACTGCCATTTGTGGCATCTACAGAACAATAAACACAAACAGATTTTGGTTATGGTTAAAGATGTCATAGAGTTTGAATTCAGAGGAGGATTTGGAAACAGGGAGACTATTTTCCCTTACATATACTTGGCCAAAGGTATGTATGCTCTCCACGTTCGCTGTGAGTAGTTTTTGAAAAGTTCAATGTAGCAAGCTAATGTTGATAAACAAAGATGCTTCAGGAGGTATTTATACAATGATCTATACCACCAACAGAAAGCTACAGTGAAAGTTGAAGATCAGCTGGCAGAAAATACAGAGCTACTAAGAGGACTACAGCAAGGATACCCTGAAACCATTTTTAGAGAAGCACTGGCTGAGCTAAATGATGGTCGCATTATCAAGGGATAAATTACCAACATCTGATAGGCAAATGATACAGTTCTGTGGGCCAGCAGTTCAGGTGGTCTGCAAAGGCTGCTTGATAAAAGTAAGTAAAGTACATAATGGACATAGTTTAAAAAGGAATGTCAAGAAAACCAAGTTTCTTTAATTTGTAAAAAGTAAGCAGCCCAAGGCATAAGAGTTAGAAATCCAGAATTAAAGTACAGTGAAGGATGGTGGCAAGTATAAAGTACCTTTGAATTTATTGTATGAATAATGGGATCACAGACACATGATAAAAATCAGAGCTATGTACATATTCTTGGTTTTACTGTATGGTACTGAATTGTAGACTTCCAGCAGTAAAAACTGAAGACCAGGAAACCATAAAACATAAAAAGAGGGTAAGCTAAAATATTTCAGCCACATATTAATAAATTATTTAGGGTAACCTTGTCCAAAGTTGGGGCAGTGAGCATAATGTCTGAAGGTCCAGTAGGAGAAGGACAAGAATACGTAAAACAATGCTGATGAGGGTATAATAGCAGCAGGGATTAATTTGAGTCTGTGCTCACCAAGAAACTCAGGGGCATAAATAGACATTATAGATGGCTGTGGTTACAGTTGACAGTGTGATGAATGTGATTAGGTAGTGTTTCATGTTTTGAGAAATCAGATTTCAGAGGAATCCTATCTGAAGTTCTCAAGACCAATAGTAAAACAAAGCAAGCTGATTTGCAAATTATGTGACATAAGAAAAACTACAATCCATTATTATAATGGATATCAATAATGTCTTTTTCTGTTCTCAGCTGTGAGAGACACACACAAGCATGTCACTGTCAAGCGTAAGTTAATTCCAGTGATTGGGAAATCAGGGGTTGGGAAAAAGGACCTTTCAGTTCAAGAAAGCATGACTGCCAATATGGATCTGCTACTTTTGGAAATTTAGGTATTTAATATCATGACTTAACTGTGGACTGTAAATTTACATATGTAGACAACTGATTCACATAATCTTCCCGATTTCATTTCAATGCACAGAAATATTAATTAACTCCAGCTAGCATTTACTGAGTTTCTAATTGCTAACTTTTTTAAATGCTTCTTTAGGGACCAGCTAGAAAACAGAGAACACTAATATTAATTATGCCAAGGAAGGATTTTTGAGTGGAAAAAAAAGTTTTCAAATACTGTTTATGTCACAGAAGGATTTCTGAGTTAGGAAACAGAGGGTGTTCATATTATTTCAAAGCTCATAATTTATTTACATCTATAATGATGAATTAGTGTACAGGTTGTAGGTACAGTACATTGTTCTATTTTCCTATATCAGCACATTCTGCCATATATGATCATCCTCCATCCTTATCAGGAGTAATAGCTCAGTAGTTGAGAGTCTTTCTAGTTGACATTTCATTCCCAGCATACTCTCAGTTGCTTGTTCTTGAAAATTAGACATGACCAAAAGTGATACACTGTTCATATTTCATTAACTCCATGGATTACAGTATGGCTGTTGATCCAATCCATTTTCTTGCAGCTGTTGAATCTTATAAACGATGGCTTGTATCAGTGTTGACATAGGTTAGCTGGGTTTTTCATCCTTGACTATTGAGCAAAGCCTTGCCAGCCATAATACAAAATAAAATAACTTTTTACTTGATTGTATTGTGCTATGTGTTTGGCGTGCCCTTCTGTAGTTATTGCACGAAAACAAATCCCATTTCACTTATGACCTATTGTGTCTCCTGGCTTCACAACAAAGGGCAGTTCGACTTGTTCGTGGAAACGTAATAATTGTGTAAGTTGAAAATTTAATTTTCTCTACATATCTGTAGAAAATTCCAGTTTAAAAACACCCCAAAATAATCCATGTCAAGTTGGCATTTTCACACAGTTTCATACCTCACTGCTGTGACTGTGTCTCTTATAAAGCAACTTCAGTACAGCAATAGTTTTTGAAATGGAAATGTGATGCGTGACTGAATCAGCTGAGCAGGAGAGTTACTGATGATCTCTTTTCTTGCAACAGATAACAGAAGCTGTGCCACTGTTCTTTCAAGAATATATATGTGTATCTGCTGGGGGGTGGGAATTGGGAGAGGCAGGCATTATTGCAAGATAAATTGAGAAAGTAAAACTCAGAATCTGGAAGACATGCTGCAAATTGGCTTTACAAGAAAAAAAAAGCAAAGTGTGCTGCTTATATACCACCCCATAGTGCTTCAAGCACTCTCTAGGTGGCTTACAAGTTCATTATGCAGGCCACACACATCCCCGCAAGCTGGGTACTTATTTTACTGACCTCGGAAGGACAAAAGGCTGAGTCAACCTAGAGCCGGGTACCTGAGATTGAACCCCAGATTGTGAGCACAGTTTTGGCTGCAGTACAGCGGTTTAACTACTGCACCATGAAGCTCTTCAAGATACGAGTTTTCCCCCCACCAGCCAATAGCTACTTTCCTAATGTAACTGTTTGCAATTCTCACATAATGTCCTATTGGGTGCTGTGCCAAATCAGAAGGTTTAGATTATGACAACAGCTTTTGCTTTTCTTTTATTTGTTTCACTGTAAAATTCTGGATCATAACTTTGTGTCTGCATGCCCAGAAGAGTTCTTCTCAGAACGCTTCTTGGAACGCAAGGGTGGGGGCACAATTTGGGCTTCTTGTGAATGAGCCAGTATGCTAGCTCATGCTTCTCAATGGACTCCTGTTTGGCCTCTCCTAAAAGCGGGAGTTACAAAGCAAACAAGCCAGAATTGTGGGCCCTGGTCTATGCGCTATTCAACTGTGTGGTTAATAAGCCACCTAGTTATTCCTTTTGATTTTTACACAATAATGCATTTTGCATTTACAGAAATGTTTGCCCTTAGCTGCTGCGTGACTAACAAGCAGAAATGCAACACGAAAAACTGGACATTTCAGATGCTATTTTTCTTCTTCTTCACATTGTTCTTAAGGGAAACCGGTAGGGTCAAGAAGTCTGCACCAAAAACACATTGGGTGTCTTGGAAGTTGGTGCAAATCAGGGATGGAGAAATGTTGGCTGTCTGTTTGCTTTGAGCTACAACTCCCATGACCCCTGGCCATGCTGGGTGAGGAGTGAGGGGAGTTGTGGATGAAAACACTCCGAGGGCAAAATGTCCCTTGCCCCGGAGGCAGATGGTATTGCTCAGTGGCTGAATGTGAATATACTTGGAAACCATGGGCAGCTATTCAACGCAGAGGGAAAATGAGACTTGACTTGAAGAGGGAGATAAATAAAACAGCAGAGATGAAAGTGAATGTTGAAATGGATTGGAAAGCTGTGGGAAAATGCCCTTTTAGCGCAAGGTACTTAAGACTGTAAATTGTTCTGTTGTGTTTTTAAGCCGTCTTTAAAATAACAATGACCAAAAAGCAATAGTGAGAGAGCACTTACAGAAAGAATACAAAGGTTGTTGATAATGTGTGCTTGGGTAAGTAGAAATGGCATGTGGAGGCAAGTAGTTCCCTTTGTTTTTCCCTGTGAAGGTGCAGCTGGTCTGTGGTTAAACATGAAGAAGTTCTAATTGTGGTTGAGTGTGTGTACCTTTTTGTGATGCCTTTTCGGGGCGGGGGGCGGGGGGGGCACGACATGTTCAGCTTGGGAAGTATGATGAAAAGAAAATTCAGCAAATATATGGTGGCTTTATAATTTTTTACCATAGGGTGTCACTAGAGTACCAATCACAATATGAAACGGATGTCTTAAAGATTTTCTTTTAAGTTCTCTGGAAACACCAGGAAATAATGATTCACTAAAAGATATACATATGGAGATGAAATGGAGTGTCATGGAATATCGTATGGCATTGTTGTTTCCTTTCATCCTTCACTTTCATTTATTCTTTGTGATTACTAGTGTTTTCTAATGGGCAATATAGATGAATTTTAATAAGATACTCAGTTACATAACACTAGGGGTCTCTGTGTGTACTCTGTATGTTGATTGCAGTTTTGAGTCACCTAGTGATAAATGAAGACTTAGATGACAAGGTGAATAGTTTGGTTCACGTTTGTCATTTAACAGCTCTTAACCTGCAGCAGTCTGCCTCTCCATCCTGTGCTTTCTTCATAGCTGTGCAACAGGATTTCAACCGTTGTCTGATGCCAACGACCCAAGAGGAGTCAGTCCCTTTTCTTGTCCCTCCAGTACTCAGTTAATTTCTGTTCAAGAGGGCTGGGGATTCTCTCCCACTGGAGCAGTTTAAGATGGCAAGAGCTGAAGGTTGGTGGGGGGGGGGGAGGAGAATGGCCAGTTGCAGAATGTACAGGCTCTGGCAGGAGATGAAAAGTCCCTCTCCCTGCATATGACAAGTTGGCGATTTGTCCACATAGCTTCTTGGTCATCAATTACTACTCCTATACTCCCCAGCTGTCATGGGCTCTGCCTGGGGATTACAGAATTGTAACCCAAAATGTCTCCCCTCTCCCGATTGCTTACATTTGTTTTAACATGTTGTGTCACCAACATGAGGTTTAATTACCTGGAAATACAAAACAGAGCTGTATTATTAGCATTCTGTCCTAAAAGATGAGTTAGGTAACTAAATAAACAGAAAAACAAAATATAGAGAAGAAACAGCATTAAAATGCCATTCTGACACCATCCTCCGACAGGAGAATCTTAAAAGTCAATTGAGGAAAATTATATTTTTGTCTTCCAGTAACTCTAGAGTGTATGCTCTCTGTACCACTGAACTTGCCCAAGGCCTGGCTTTGCTTTCAACAGTCCCTTATCCACAGATTGTATCATCTCACAGCTTTCAAAAGCTGCCTATTGTATCCCAAGGTTAAGTGTAGAGAGCCAGATAAGGAAATCTTTAATGATTTGAACATCAGTTCTGAGTAGGAGGAGAAAAAAAATCTTAACAATAAAAAAGGATTTGTAACAGTCTTTTGTACCAAATAACTAGTACGAATCTCACATTCTTTGATATAAACGGCAGCATAATAATTGCACGTTAGTTCATGTCTGCATTTGGCAACTTTGACAAATATGTCTCATGACGTCAATCTAGATTCTAATAAAATAGTTTCAGATGAAAATGGTTACAAAAGGGATTGCAAACAAAAAAACTCCGTATTAGTTGCAGAGATCAGATTCATCAGGGTGGAGTATTGTACCAGAACACAGATCTTTGTATTTGTTTGGTTTAATGTCTGGATCTTCCTTAGTCATAGTATGGAAGGTTGAGGAAGCAATTTTAATCCATATGTTTATGAGACTAAAATTACAGGGATGCAAATGCCTTTAAAGTGGATTTGGAAGTGAGAAATCCACATTTGAATCTCCACTGATCTATGTATGGTCAAGTAATTCAGCCTTTTAAATTTCATTATGGGTTACATTTGCATCCCATCTTTTCTCCAGTAAGTTCAAAGCAGCATATCAGTACTTAATATTAATGTTTAAAAATTCAGGTGACAATATTGAGATAAGTAGTTTAAGTGGAAAGGCATGA
Source organism: Pogona vitticeps (assembly GCF_051106095.1). Classification (NCBI taxonomy): domain Eukaryota; kingdom Metazoa; phylum Chordata; class Lepidosauria; order Squamata; family Agamidae; genus Pogona; species Pogona vitticeps. The sequence goes on from NC_135783.1 coordinate 53,180,063, forward strand.
GATGTGCATGTTTGTAAAAAGGTGACACAGGTTAGAAATTATTTAGAAACACTGATTTAGAGAAACGTGCTGTGCCGTTATATCATAACATGTGGTGATTCCTTTCCTCTGCTCCTTGTATCCAGGGCTATGGATCAGAAGCAGGGAAGTGCAAACCATGAGGTTCTGATTTGTATAGAAAGTTCACTAGGAGTCTAAGTATCAAACTCTCTGTCCTGACAGCTATAATTTCATTTCCTGTTTGTGAGCTTCCAATAGCCAGGTGGCTATTGTTAGAAATCAGCTGGGCTGCCACCTTGATCCAGCAAAGGTTGGTATGCCCTATGTAAACTCCCCCAATATTATTGCAAAATGTCTTTGAATAGAAATGGAGAGTGTTTTCATTAGGCACTATAGTCTGGTAATTATTGTAGTTCAGAGTGCTTGGGATGAAGCCTATTGAAGTCTGTGGCGAGCTGGTTTTTTTATTCTAGAATCTTTGGATTAGTCCTTTAGAATTGTAATTCCTGCTGTGATTCCTCTTCTTTTCAGGATTGATGCATTGTTATTGAACCCTTGAACACCTTGAGATATTTGAAAGTCCTGAATAGCCCTTCAAACCCCTATAGTTCTTTTATCTCTCCCCTGCGCTTGCATGAACTGCTAGGACCATGAAAAGAGAGGTTAGGTGCACAGCGTGACAGGAAAGATGACTTTTATGTAGGTAGTTTCCAAGGCCAACCTGGCCTCTATGAGAGTGAGCATAATGGACATATGCTGATGCTCTGTGATAACTGATAACACAAAGCAGCAGGACATCTAATGGAGCAGCATGACAACACACAGGCTGAAGTGGAGAATGGAACAAGGAAGGACCTTGAAAGATCTGCATGGAAAGCCAACACAATTATTCACTATTGCTGCACACGTAGTCCTGGCTTTCATCTTGAATTACTAAATCAGGATTCAGTAGAAAGCAGTGGATAAAGAAAAAAATAACTTTTGAATAAGTTTATTTTATAAAATGTGTTACTAATGTTAAACATGTGATGGGAGAGGGCATGACCCACCAGGGTTATCTTGATCCATCTGTGATATATTTAGAATGATTAAAAAGCCCATAAGGTGATGGCAGTATTTACACTCATTTGTCCTCTATATCTTGCATCATTTGTAAAAAAAATCTCTACTGTCTCTCTTCTTGTGCATCTTTTTTCCTAGACTTTTATATTCAAACCACCTAATTTTTTTAAAGCAAACCAACAAATAATAATCTAGAAAGTCCTAATCCAGTTAAACCAAACCCTCTCTGTCTAAGCCGAAGGAGCTGCTTGGAACTCTGTCGATGCGATTGGCATGAATCCAGTAAAAACAGATGGAATCAATATGCAAATTGTCATAACCTTGTGGGTTTTTAAATCACTCTAAATATATCAGTCTTGTAAATGTCCTTAACATTAACTGGTTCAGGAAGAAAAACTTGACATCGAATGAAGTTGGATCCCCAACCTATTTAACTACAATAGCATTAGCCTGGTTCCCCTTGCCCTGAATCTTGGTCCATGAAATACAGCAGCTGCTTCCTTTTCACACATGTTCCTGGAGGGAGTGTAACAGATGATATCAGTCCCAAAGATGAGATTTTTGGAGGAAGTGAGCGATGCACAAAGGAGCAATTTGTACCAGTATTTGCATCCATCTTCTTTTCATCAAGTATTCCAAATCTGCCCATCAGCTAGAATGACAGGCACTTCATTCATTTCAAAGTGCTAGCAAGGGCCCAGGCTGTTTGTTTATTACAGGCTGCTGATAGTATGGCAAAAACCACAATGAAAGTGAACATCGTAACTACAATGCTGTTGCAAACCGATGGAGTGTTGATGAGTAATGGCTATCCTGATTCAGAACCCAGACAGAATGGATGAAAGGTACCTATTTTTGCCCTCTGTCAAATGAGAGGAACAGTTTACTTTTCATTAATTATCAAATAAGGGGTACTTTTCGTGTTGGCTGAGGAATTCTAGGAGTTTTATATTTTAAAACTCTTATAAATTTAGCTTCTTTTGGACATCAGCAATGCTTCTGTTACTATATATGCCACATCTCTAATCTCATTAAGCAGAATATTGCAGTTTTCAACTGAGTTTGGGAGAAATTTCGACAGCAACATGTCCAAGTATGTCATCTTGCTGATGGGCAGAATAATCTGATACACATGTGCCCACAAACTCTGCATATAAGGTTTTTGTCAGGCACTGCATGGACTCATTTGATCATGCACTATTCTCAGCTAAAATGGAAGATTTTTCTAACTGGAAAAGATTACAACAAAATAGCAGCTTTAGCTTAACATAAGGGGGGAAGTAGATTAATATGCTAAACTCCTAGGATTTGACTGCCATTCCATTTTTAATAATATAAAACCACTCATTAAATATCTCATTTACCTTGAAAGCCTCATTAGGGTCGCTAAAGTTGGTTCTGACTTGATGGCACATAATAACAATTCTTTTGTAGTCATGAGTTTTGTTTTCTTAATGTTCAACTGTAATCTTGTTTTTGCACTTTCTTTCATCTTCCTCTGTCGTTGTTGCAAGTTGTTGCTACTTTCTGCCCATACAGTGGACCCTTGACTTACAGACGGCTTGACTTACAGACTTTTTGAGTTACAGACTTCTCTGGCCGCAAAATTTAGGTTTGACTTGCAGACTGAGATTTGACTTACAGACCAGAAAAAAACCAAAATGGAACAAAAACGGCCTGTTACGGGATTAATCGGTTTTCAATGCACTGTAGGTCAATGGAGACTTGATTTACAGACTTTTTGACTTGAGAACCGCCTTCCAATACGGATTAAGTTCTCAAGTCAAGACCCCACTGTATTTATGATATCATCTGCATACCTCAAATTATTTATGTTTGTTCCACCAATTTTCCTCCTCCTCCCTCTGGATCTCCTTCAGCTTTCTGTATGATATGTTCTGCATACAAATTGAACAAATAAATAAAATATATCTTTGCCATCAGAAAAGCATTCTGTTCCTCCATAGTTTGCCTTAACACTCTTTTATCCAGATGATAGGTGTCACATCCATGGCTTTTATCCATATTTATTTTTTTGTTTCATTTTAGGAAAAATAAATAGAAACAAATTGGGGGGGGGGGTTGTGTTTATATTGTTTTATAATAGGAGGAACCTGAAACAACTTTGTTCCTGGAAGTAACTTGCAATTGGAACCTTATAACAGGCTCATTTAATGATTTCACAGTGTTAATTATATTGCACCATAAATAGAAGATGGCTAGAATACATCTATGGGAGTTCCACAGGCATGAGAATCTGTCTAGAATTATAAGGCAATAGGCTTGTCTGAACAAGGAAGATGAGAGGTGGTTCAAATGAGGATAGCAAGGGAATCATAAAAAAACCTCTGGTGTTTGAAATGTTGACCAGATAGCACAGTAGGAGATGACAGCACGCTGAAAGAAATGAAGGTAATTTTTGGAGCTGTGTGACAGATAGTCTGACCAAACTCCAAGGAAGGTGTATCCACCCCCCCGACCAAGGGTCAATGACTTTAGGTGGACCAACTGAGGGATCCGTATTGCGATTTTGCAGAACAAAAGAGAACCTGAAAGAGTTTCTCAGCTGAAAAAATGATCTGATTTTTAAAGACAGCTGACTAATAATCAGAACAGTTGTGCTTCAAAGAGACAGTTTGATAGCCAGTCCATGGAAAAAAGAGCTACCACAAGGGATGACGAGATGATGCTATAAAATGCCCACTTGCCTTGGAGTGAGGATACTTCAAGGATTTGATCATGCTTATTGCTGTGGTGCTGGAAACCACCTTCACTTATTGTCTGGCTGTGACGATGGAGTAGTCAGGAATATATAATTGCATGCATCCTGAGTCCCCGTGCTTTGTATACCACAGCAGGCAATGCAGTTAGGATGCTGTAGATTGAAGACTACAAGTTACAAAAATTCTGGCTTCTTTTGCTTCTGGTTGCAGTGAGATGCCATCTTCTCCCAAAACAAAAGATATATTTAAAGTGATGTCAGGCACCTAAGCCATATATGTTTACAAAAAGCCACAAGAGCTGAGCTATTTTGTTGTAGATTCAGGGCTGACAATTAATTTAGCAGATCTTAGTTTCTCATCAGGGTGAAAAACAATAGAGAAGGCTGTTGATATGACAGGGGAACTTCATTACCCTGCCTTTCCAGTTTTTTGCACCTTTGTCAATGTAATCTTGAGGAAATGGATTTCTTCCCTGACAGCTGAGAGCTCATTTCATCAAATGCCTCTGTAATCATTGCACACCAGGTGTGTGTGTGAATGACATTAAAACACAGGTATTTGTGTATCATGAATTTGATGCTGAATCTGAGAATATCTTTTCACGACTTCATTCTTAAGTAGCTATTCTCATAATCTTGCTTTTCCCCAGAGCGTGGGCCTAAGACTTCACTAGAAGGAGAAAGTTGTAAACCTTTCCAAAACCCTAAGAATTTCGTCATAAGCTAGAAGCTGCTTGATAGCACATGGTTGTTTTTTGGTGTTCTTGTTGTCATCTTTCCACATTATAATATGTGGTTCTATATTATAATGTATATGTACATTTTTACCATTTTTTTTTAAAAAAAGGATAGTGATAAGTTGTATTTAGATGCGTTTCTTCAATGCGCACCTTAAAATAGTGAAGTGGTTTGAGTGTATCAATGAAGCTGGGAGAAGAGAATGACTAGATCCAGTGGTAACGAGGGCAGCAACAGTAGCTGAAGGTGACACTGGTGGAGGACTCAACGATGGTGACACTCAAACTGAATGTTGTTAGTACTGTGCAGAAGGTGGCAATGGTAAACCTCTACTGAACTTTCTTACCATGAAAATCGCATGATGAGAGAGTCTAAGAGATTGTATTGGAATATGAGACTCCCATGTCAGAAACCGGCTACTGGGGAAGAACAGAGGGCAAGTACAAATAGTGCTTTTGCTAATGATGCAAGCCAAAAGAACACCTAGTGACTGACATGCAGAGAAATTAAAGGAAAGTCTGATGCTGTACTGCATATGCAATGGGAACACAGAATGTGAGAAGTATGAATCTAGCTAAGCTGGAAACCATAAAGCATGAATTGGAATGTACAGTATAGACATTGCAATTCTCGGTGTCAGCAAAATTAAAGTGCACTAGAGTGGGAGATTTTCAGTCAGACAACTACAAAGTGTTCTATTCTGGAAATGACATACTCAGAAGAAATTGAGTCGCTCTGAGGCAAGATGTAGCACAGGGGGGGCTATAATATGAAATATGACTGAATAAGATCAATCAGACTCCATGGAAAACCTGTCAACATAACTATCATTCAGGTCTCTACTCCAACTACCAATGCTGAAGAAGATGAGATTGAGAACTTTTATACAAGCATCTGGTAGGAAACTGATTATCAGGGCTTGAAAAATGAACTCATCTACTTGTCTGTGACGAGTGAAAAATGCTGCTGGATGAGTCACAGCTCCCTCCCTCCCTGCCTCCTTCCCCTCCGACTCTCTCTCTCTCTCTCTCTCTCTCTCTCTCTCTCTCTCTCTAATTCTGCAGTCCTCCCCTCCCATTGCAAAATGAAAACTGCCCTCTTCTTGCGAGAAGAGAGTTTGAGCGGCACATAGAGATATAGCTCTGCAGCAGAATGTAGAGTAGTCCCATGCTGGAGGATATGGAGATTCCCTACTCCCAATTTCAACCGAACGAGGACACATCCTAGGGTGGGAGGGATCTGTGGCTCCTTAAGAGTTTGGGCGCTTTTGCTTTTAGTTTGTTTTTGCTGGAGACATTCAAAAGAAAGGCATTGAAAATACAAGCCTCATCATGACCCCACAGGCATGCAGGTAATAAAGCAACCCAAGTCTGAGGGTATAAATCAGTGATTCCCAATTCCAATAAATTGCAAGGCTATAGTCAGGTCATGCTAACTGGGGAAATTTTTGACAGACTGGTGAGACATTCTAAAAATTTTCAAACCCTGCTGATTATATACCTAAACAAGGCATGCTAATATTAATATAATAAAAATTTTTGCTGGAATGCAAAAATAGAGAACAAAGCAAAACCAAATATTGGAAAATTCGGTCTGGGAATCAGAAACAAAGCAGGAAAATTACTTACAGAGGTCTGTGAAGTCAGAAATCTATTTCTTGCAAATACTGTATATGCTTAAAGCAACTGAACGGATGACTGTACATATGGATATTGTTTTTGTTGTTGTTGAGTCGTTAAGTTGTGTCCGACTCTTCGTGACCCCATGGACCAGAGCACGCCAGGCCCTCCTGTCTTCCACTGCCTCCCGGAGCTGGGTGAAATTCATGTTGGTAGCTTTGGTGACACTCTCCAACCATCTCGTCCTCTGTCGTCCCCTTCTCCTCTTGCCTTCACACTTTCCCAACATCAGGGTCTTTTCTAAGGAGTCTTCTCTTCTCATGAGATGGCCAAAATATTGGAGCTTCAGCTTCAGGATCTGTCCTTCCAGTGAGCACTCAGGCTTGACTTCCTTCAAAATGGATATGTTTGTTCTCTTTGCAGTCCAAGGAACTCTCAAGAGTCTCCTATAGCACCACAATTCAAAAGCTTCAGTTCTTTGGCGGTCAGCCTTCTTTATGGTCCAGCTCTCACTTCCATACATCACTACTGGAAAAACCATAGCTTTGACTATGCGGACCTTTGTCGACAAGGTGATGTCTCTGCTTTTTAAGATTTTGTCTTGGTTTGTCATCGCTTTCCTCCCAAGAAGCAGGCGCCTTTTAATTTCATGGCTGCTATCACCATCTGCTGTGATCATGGAGCCCAAGAAGGTAAAATCTGTCACTGCCTCCATATCTTCCCCTTCTATTTGCCAGGAGGTGATGGGACCAGTGGCCATGATCTTAATTTTTTTATGTTGAGCTTCAGACCATTTTTTGCACTCTCCTCTTTCACCCTCATTAAGGTAAAAGAGGAGAGTGCATATGGACATTACCAGATGGTAAATATAGAAATGTTTTGTCTGTGCTGGAGGGAAGGTGGAGTACCACAGGACATGAAGGATACAAACATCATCACAGTGCATAAGAGCAAAGGAGACTCTGAGCATATACCAGGATCCAGATCTATAGAGCCTGTGTCCTGAGTACACTCCTGTACTGCAATGAGTCCTGGACCCTTCATGCACGGCAGGAAATGAAGCTGAACATGTTACATATGCATTATCTCCAACACATATTTGGTCTCACCTGGCAGGACAAAGTTCCAAATACAGCAGTCCTAGAACGAGCTGGAATTTTTAACATATGCACATTGCTGAAACAGTAATATCTACATAGGCTTGGGCATGTTTTGAGAATGGCTGATGGTCGGATTCCAAAAGATCTCCTGTATGGAGAATTAGTGCAGGGAAATCGCCCCAGAGGGGAGACCACAGCTGTGATACAAGAATATCTGCAAGCGGGATCTGAAGGCCTTAGGAATGGACCTCAACAGATGGGAAACCTTGACATCTGAGCATTCAGCCTGGAGGCAGGCAGTGCATCACGACCTCTCCCATTTTGAAGAGACACTTGTCCAGCAGGCCAAGGCAAAGAGGCAGTCCCGAAACCAGCAAAATCAGGGAGCTAGACAGCGGACAGATTGTATTTGTCTTCAGTGTGGAAGGGATTGTCACTCTCGAATTGGCCTTCTCAGCCACACTAGATGCTGTTCGAAGTCCTCTATTCAGAGCACGTTACCATAGTCTCTCGAGACTGAGTGGTGCCTAATCTAAAATATAGAAATCAAATGGACTGTGTAATTAGAAGCAGGAGATGGAAAAACTGTATTCTCTTTGCCAGAACAAGACCAGGAACAGATTATGGTACTGATCATGAATTGTTAGTATCTAATATTAGAATAAAGCTAAAATAAACACTAGAAGAATAATAGTGCCAAAATACAAATGAAATTACATTCCTGATGAATATAAAGACTGATTTCCTGGCTACAGTATCCATTGGGACTGATAATTAAACCAAAATATACAAATCTTTCATTATTTCAATTTCTTTATAGGTGATATTAAAGTTGTGTAGTTCTCCCATAGTCACAAATTTTGTCTTCTTAGTTTGATTGCACTTACAAATTCTGATCGCCTAATTAGCTAATTTAATCCGCTGTTCTATCATTTGGGAACACTTTTACTCTAGTTGATTAATCAATAAAATGTTGGTATACCTATTTAATTTTTATCCTTTCTTTGAATTTTCCCCAATAATCTATTTTCTCTTTTTTGCCAAAGGTTTATTTAGGTTTATTCGCGAAGGCTTTCACGGCCAGGATCTAATGGTTGTTGTGGGTTTTTCGGGCTCTTTGGCTTTGTGCTCTGTCCTGTCCTCTGAAGATGCCGGCCACAGAGACTGGTGAAACATTAGGAAGAACAACCTTCAGAACACGGCCAAAGAGCCCAAAAAACCCACAACAACCATTTATTTAGGTTGATAAGTGTTGCTTTGGTTCCCAGTTCCCCCTCCTGGGCAGTGATATGTCTTCTACCATGGGCTCAATAGGCAGATCTTTATTTGCAGCAGGCTTTATTTTGGCTTCACACAGTCCTGTACTGTCCCTCTGCCATGGTCCCATCCTCAGCAACCAGCAGGCCTGTGCCATCCTTCTGGGGCTGTTGCTCCTCCATTTCCCCCTCCCTGCCCAAATGCCATCTCTTAGTATCTTTGCCTTCAGGCTGTCCTCTGACTGGGGCCTTTGGAGAGTCTGCCAGAGAGTCCGTAGACAAGGCTATGGATGATGGAGGCAGACACTTCCTCAGATTTCTGTAGTTCACCTAACAGCCTAGTCAACATGCTATTAATAGCCAGTTTTAGGAATCCTGGCTAAGGTGTGCAAATATACTTCTAGTTTAATTATTCTATCCATTTTTATCTGTTTCCCTTCCTATGTCCTGAATCTTATTTATTCTCTAATATGTGAATTTTTGAAAGCTACTTTATTTCAGACAAAATTTTAACACAATGTTATATTTCTGCGGGTGTTTGCGTAAAAATATCTGCCATTACTCAAAGTGTCTACAGAGTCTCAGCAGGAAACTTGCTTCAGGCACATAAGGTTTGGAATCAGTTGCTGTGTTTTCACTTGCAGAAGAATATCCTGTTTTTTTTAGTTCCAATGAGAAACAGTATCCCACTGTGTTGTTTACTGCAAAACACTTTGGTGGTGCTCTTCGGTTCAACAGAGTATTTTGTTCATGGGCTGCATGAGAAAAGAACAAGAATGCTATTTCTTTCCCTTCAGTCTTACCAGAGAAAAGCGGAGCATTTCCCATGCAGATTGCAGGATTTCAACTTGTCTCAAATAGCTACTTCTTAAAGAGCCTTTGGGAATAGCATGAATTGTTTGCATGCACAGTGCAAAAACAGTATGAGCACAAACAAGCATATCAGATTCAGAGGAAGAGACAATCATATGTACCAAGATGAACAATATATAGCAGTGGGGGGACTGCATAGGCTAGGGAGCTGCCTCTGGCTTCCATGCTATCAACATTCAGTGCACCAGCAACAGAAAAGGGTGTGTTTTCAAACAAAACACATAGGAAATCGATAGTATGGCAGGGCCCCTAAATATGGAAGCAAGGCGGGAGAAGCCTGCATATGTTCCATAGGCCATACGTTGTCCCCTAGTGCTTGACACGCTTCTCTGGGAATGAGCATCCTTGAACGACTTCCAAATAGTCACCTAATTTTGTGCAGTCATTCTTTTTGTTCCCCCAGAAATTTTATTGTTTGTTGATAGTCAAGTAGAGTTAATATAATTACCTCCTGGTCTGTCAAATATAGGAAAGCTCAAGTTGAAACTATTTCCCCCCTATTGAATATACCACTTTGGGGAAAAATACGTTTAGTTGTTTGAATGCACCATTTTTAAACTTCAGCCAGTTTCATATCTTAACCTAGAGGTGATGCAACTAGCTTTGGTCTGAAGGTCATAATGTGGGAACATGATCATGGCTTTTTTTTTTCTCACTGCAATTTCACCACAGCTGAAGAACCAGGCCCCAAATGGCTAAAACTCATAGGCCATAATTGCAAACAATACAATTTGCTAGGATTAAAGCCTAGGGTTACATACCATCAGACTGTATGGCAGTCTCTATATCTTGCAAAATGACAGTGGTTTAAATTCTGTTCTCCCTGTTTTCCAAAAAACAGCCTAATATATTTTGAACCTGGCCTGAAAAATGCTCTCCAGTTTCTGATCTGTTATTCTAGCATCTGTCTTTGTGTATTGTTTTAAAATTGAAATGTATTTAATTGAAAATTGTTCTCTTTAATATGGAAAATAATTATTTTTTCTTGCTTTTATATCCCCCTGTCCACAGTAAGAAGCAGCTGCTTCGGTGTTCTCAGTGCAAAGTCGCAAGATACTGTGATGCTCATTGTCAGGTAATGATGATCTGTTTTGAAGTAAACTGTGAGCTGAAAAGTAATAATGTGAATATTTTTATCTCAGCTTTGCTGCCCTTTCTCTTGTGTAAGATGTATGCAATCAAGTAGTGAAGTTTAGCAAAAAGTATATACTTCCGTATCTATGTATAGAAAATACTTACATTGAATATACTGTAGTACCTCGGTTTACAAACGCCTCGGTTAACATAATTTTTGGTTTACAAATGGAAATCCATTGAAAATAATGCCTCGGTTTACATTTTGTTTGTTTGTTTGTTTCAGCTTATGAAGAAAGTTTTCCCAGGATGCATTGTGCCTGGAGGTTTATAGCGCTGCCCCCATTCCTATGGCAAGCTGCGTCCTGGTTTACAATTTTTTGCGCTTTACATAATGTCCCATAGAACAGAGGTCCCCAATCCCTGGTCTGTGGCCCTGTGTGGGCTGTGGCCTCAGCTGGACCGGGCTGGGGAGACAGACTTCCCCCACCCCCCCACACTTCCCCCGCACAGCCTGTTTGCGCTTGTGCGCGTGCACCTGCACCCACATGAGCACTTCACCCCTTTGCGCATGCGCATGAGTGCCCCCTGAGCACCATGCTGCCCTTTGTGCATGCACAAGCACACCCGCACAAGCACCCCTGCTCCTTTGCACATGTGCATGACCACAGGGGGGTGCCCCTCCTTCCGCAGCCAGTCCATGGGGCTAAAAAGGTTGGGGACCACTGCTGTAGAACACATAAATTTTATTAACTGAGGTACTACTGTACCTAGTATCTGGTAATTTTCAGGGTGTAAATTGTTCAATTTTAAATTTCTAATTCTACTGTTTCCTCTTGAGTTCATGAAAATATATAGAACTAATTTCCCACTGTATTTTAATTTTCAAGATCTCTAGTGAGGATTTTTATTTTAAAAAGCTCTGCTAATTTTAATGTAACCACTGAATGTTGACTGTTACTGGAGGGATATTTCTTTGAGCCAAGACATTGTCTTCTCACAGACAATATGTACACAACTGAAATGTCCATAGAAGTAGAACTGGAAAATTCTAAGCAGACTTGGTGCACAGATATATAGATTGGCCTTGAGAAACTTTATGAACACAAAAAAGCCCTGCTTCCCAGACTCGTGTTCTGTCCAGTGTAACATTCTGTTTCCCCATATCACCAGCCCACCAGGTACAAATGGGAAGTTATCCACCAAACATATGGACAACAGTTGTCCCTTGATGGTGTCCGTCAATAACTGCTATTCAAAAGCATGCTATCATATATGGAAATCATGTCAAAGTTCTTCCATTAGTGCATTTAATCTCTTTTTATAGCCATATTTAATGGTGAACTGTCTCTTGTGTCAATGGATTTCATACTTAAAATATCTGTTGTGTGAATAAGCCCTTCGTTTCTCACAATTCGGTTTCCCTGGTTGACAGAATAAATTCTTTCTCCCTACCATGCAGAATATTGTAGATCTTTATAATGTTCCCTCCTAGCAATATCTTCTTACAAACACGGTCATTCTTATATGTAGGAGTGTTGTTGTAGGTACCTGCTGATTGTGGCTACCCTTTTGTAAATCATGGTTAAGCAACAGCATATGTAAGCAAGCTTACATATCAGTTTATTTTTCTTTGAAATTGTTGTAACATTGGTACATTGTCTGAGGAAGTGGACTTCTGATCTATGAAAGCTATCAGTTTGTATGGTTTCTTTACTGGTCCATAAAGCTACTCCTGCATTTGTACTGTAACTAGAAGTAAGAGATAAGACATAAGACATAAGAAATTTATTTGTCATTGCACTCACAAGTGGGTGCAACGAAATGAGGTGCTCTTCCCCAAGGTAGAACTGGACAACACCACTACAAAAAAGTTAAAATATACACAACACTCACCATACAGATATATATACCCCGTTTCTCCCAGCAATTAAAATTCCACCAAAAACTTATGACCCCGCATTTAAACTCAATACTGCACTTGGGTAGAAGCTGTTCTTGAATCTGCTTGTCCTTGCTTTCAATACCCTGAATCTCCTTCTTGATGGCAATAGTTCAAAGAGCTGATGTCCCGGATGAGAGGAGTCTTTCAGTATATTAGATATCTTCCTCTTACATCTGTTCTTCAACAATTCTTCCAAAGAGGGGAGTGAACAGCCAATGATGTTTTGGGCCGTCTTAATCACCCTTTGAATTGCCTTTTTCTCTGCCACTGTGCAGCTTGTGAACCATACACAGAGACACTAGGATAATATGCTCTCAATCGAACTCCGATAGAAGGTGGTTAACAAACTCTCAGTCAATTGTTGTTTTCTAAGAATCCTTAGAAAATACAACCGTTGTTGCGCCTTCCTGATTAACGCATCGGTGTTTGCACTCCAAGTCAGGTCATTTGTTATGATGGTCCCAAGAAACTTACATTCAACCACCTGTTCCACACAAACTCCATCTATATACAGTGGCTGAATGTCTGCTCTTTTTTTCCTATAGTCCACTATGAATTCCTTGGTTTTTTGGATATTAAATAGAAGATTGTTTTTTTTGCACCAGCGGGATAGCTGTAATACCTCATCCTGATACGCAGACTTATCATCCCCGGAAATAAGTCCTACTAGTGTAGTGTCGTCTGCAAATTTGATAATCCTATTACTGGGATGGTTATTGGTGCAATCCGATGAATAAATGGAGAACAGTAGTGGACTGAGGACACAACCTTGTGGAGTGCCAGTGCTGAGTATCTTGTCAGTAGAGATGTAGTCATTCAGTTTAACCCTTTGTGGACAATTTGTTAAAAAATCCAAAATCCACAGACAGATAGAATCTGGAAAATCTAGATCTTTAAGTTTGACTATTAATCTGTTGGGTATAATGGTATTAAAAGCAGAGCTAAAGTCCGCAAACAGCATTCTTACATAATTCCCTTGTGTTTCCAAGTGGGATAAAACCATATAAAGCACTATTAATCGCATCCTCAGTTGATCTATTTTCTTTATAAGCAAACTGAAGCCCATCAAAGGAATCAGGAAGGCAGGAGATACTATATTTCCGAACTAACTGCTCAAAGCACTTCATTAAGATTGAAGTTAGTGCCACCGGCCTATAGTCATTCGGACTGTTTGTAGGCAACTTTTTAGGCAGTGGAACGATGATGGAAGCCTTGAGACAGACAGGAACTGCACATAGTGTCAGGGATCGATTAAAAATTACAGTCCATATCCCGGCTAGCTGATCAGCACAGCCTTTTACCACCCGACCAGGAATTAAGTCAGGTCCAGCTGCTTTTCTGGAGTTAACCACCTTCATAGTCTGTCTCACATCCTGCTCATTCACAATGAAGGGAGGACTCTGCTGAGTAAATGATGGCAAACGAACAGTTTCAGTTTGATCGATCTCGAATCGAGCGAAAAAATTGTTCAACTCCTCAGCCACCTCCACGCCTCCGCCCGAGGAAACCTTTTTTGCTTTGTAGTTTGTTAGTTGTTGAACCCCCTGCCAAACTTGCCTCATGTTATTGCTGAGAAAGCAGTCTTCAATTCTCCTCTTGTATTCGGCCTTAGCTTGCTTAATGCCTCTCCTCAAGTTTGTTCTTGCTGCACTGTAGTCTAGATCATCCCCAGACTTAAAAGCCTTATTTCTAGCATACAACAGGCGTCTAACCTTCCCGGTCATCCAAGGTTTTTGATTGGGATAAACAGGGATACGTTTATCCACTGTGACAGTGTCAATACAGTGTGCCATATACCCTAACACTGCAGCTGTATGTTCTTCCAAATCAGGATGGTCAAAAACTTCCCAATTCGTCTGTTCAAAACAGTTTTTTAACTGCTCCATTGCTCCCTCCGGCCAGCTTTTCACTGTCTTGACTACTGGCCCTGACTGTTTTCTCAGAGGAATATACTCTGGAGCTAGAAACAGGGACATATGGTCAGACTGGCCCAAATGTGGCAATTGTAATATCCTGTATCCATTTGCAATATTCGTGTAGACCTTATCTAAGGTATTCAACCCCCTAGTAGCACACCTTACATGTTGATGGAATTTAGGGAGGACCGCACGTAGGTCTACATGATTGAAGTCTCCTGCAATAATGTATACAGCATCCGGAAATTTACTTTGCAAGTTGCCAATTTCATCGCCCAGATGACCCAGCGCCAAATCCGCATTTGCATCCGGTGGAATATAAACAACAAGAATAATAACAACGCTGAATTCCCGTGGGAGATAGAAAGGTCTGCATTTAACAGACAGATATTCCAGCTCCAAGGAGCAATGACGTGTTATAATCTCTGAGTTTGTGCACCAGCTCTCTCTAACAAACACGCACAATCCTCCTCCTCTGCACTTCCCCACATTCCTGTCTCTGTCCAAACGATGTAATAAAAAACCTTCCATATCAATAACAGTGTTTGGAATAGTGGGGTTCAGCCAGGTTTCAGTGATTAACAACACGCAACAGTTTTTCACAAACTTACTTGAGGAGACCTGTAACCTTAAGTCATCCATCTTGTTTGCCACTGATCTGGCATTAGTCAGAAAGAGACTTGGGAGTGGTAGCCGCTTCGTTTGTTTTTGCAGCCTATACAAAACACCAGCCCTGCAGCCCCTTTTCTTCTTCCTCTCCTTTCGTTTTCTTTTTCTTCTCACTCTCATTCTTGCCGGAATTACAGTCCACAGAGAGCCGGGAGACCTTGCAATCTCTGATGGTATGCCATGTTTCCAAATAAACTTAGCTGTTATCTCTTGTTTACATTGCAGTCCAATCCTCATAAGTTCACAATTGCTGTAGAGTATATTCACTCCGCCGGAGGTATAGACAACACAAGATAATACACACAAAAACATCCATAAAGAACGCCAAGTCGAAGAGCACTGAGCTGCAGCACCTGAATGCGCGGCCATGTTGAAAAAAAAATGGCATCCAAAAAAAAAGTGCAAGAATAAGTGTTTAAATTATAAATATGTGGTATATTGATTAATTTTATGCTTTGGAAAAGGATTTGATCATATATGATTAGTTACTGCATTTTCATGTAATAAACGTAAGTTTCTGCACTAGAGAGGTTTGAGAATATATTTCATTTTAACTGCAGTGAAAACTAAGATGAGAAAAAGAAGTGGGACATAGGTTTTTAAACAATCAGTTTTTAAGCATGGTGCTGAACTCTCGCGTATTTATTCTTTCAGAAGGACTTCAGGATACATGCTATTTAGGTCTTTGGATCTTATTATTGTTCTTTCCTGTTGTTTCTACTCTAGAACCTTTTAGTGGTTCTGAAACATGTGTTGGAAAAAGAACAAAAAGGATTGCTTCACATGGCACTGAAGTTAGTGCTATGTTATCCAAAAATCCTCAGTTTCACGGCCAAAATATTCACATGGCAGTCCATCTCATTCAGCAAAGTCTCCTGACTGTTCAGAAAAATTAAAATTCCTTCTTGCTACCTTCTTCAAAATTGTTTGCTTTTCATTATGATACAGGTCTCTTAATTGCAGTTTATAATAGTCCCAATTACTGTTTCTAGAGTGCAGTCTGAGTTGATTGCTGATTTTCCATGTTTTTCGTTGAAAAATAATGTAAGTTCCAAAACAAATATGAAATCTAAGAAAGATATAAATCTGAGGGTGGGAGGCAGGCAGGCAGGCAGGCAAGCACCAATGGACTGAGTAAGGGAAAATCCAGTAAAGCCATATTTCTGTGGCACAAGAATAGGCTTCAAGACCAGAAGCGACAAGAACATCTGAAAGTCATTTGAAAATCTTCATGCTATGACCATCCACAGCATTATTCAACACACTTGCTTGAACAAAGACTGGCGACTGAGTTCCTGTCATCCAGTCTACACCTCTTGAACAGTACTCCCACTCTTGAAGAGGGTGAAAGCTGAAAGGTTGCAACTGCCTCCAGTGACCCCCATGTGCCCCACTAAGCTGTCTTCCTGTCAACCGTCCATGTGCAGAAACCAAAGTGTTATATCAATATGGGCTTATTTAACTTGGATCCAATAGGGTACAAACAAAGAAGTTCAACATTTAACTGTTCCTAATAACTTCTTTAACAGGTGCTTTAACCCTCTTATTCTTGAGGTTCTTGAGAGGGTACATCCGCATTACTCTAAAACTTGGAGAATGCGCTGGAGATGCCCAAGGTTGGGAGTTCTGCAGCAGGGATAGTTAATCACCAGCCCGACCTTTCCACAGACGATCATCTCCCTGTCTCCTTGTTCCAGGTCAGGCAGGATTATATCCACAGGTTGGGGTTGTGGGACTTCAGACTCTTATTATTATTATTATTATTATTATTATTATTATTATTATTATTATTATTATTATTATTATTATTATTATTATTATTATTATTATTATTATTATTATTATTATTATTATTATTTTTATTTATTTATTTATTTATTTATTTATTTATTTATTTATTTATTTATTTATTTATTTATTTATTTATTTGATTTATACCCCGCCTATCTGGTCCAAACGGACCACTCTTATTCCCAAGGTGGAGCAGGTACATCTCTTTCACTTATCTCTGGCCCTTTAAAGTCTCCCACCTCTGCTGCTCTCTCTCCAGAAGGAAGGTTTCCATGGTGGTTTGGCCCAGTGCAGATGCTCAGCTTCCTCCCTCTCCACCAGCTCCCAGCCATTGCGGGGGTCGTCTTTTGTTGCACTCACTCCCGTCTCTGCCTCACAGGCCTCCCACTCTGGCTCCTCTCTTGCCAGCAGTCCATGCCCTCCTTATCTTCTCTTCCTCATCTCCTTTCACTAGGGGTTCCCCCACTGCTCCCTAGAATCTTCCCCGTCAGTTCTCTATTCGCCCCACCCCCAGCTCCTTGTCAGCTACTCTCCAGGTGAGCTGGTTATAGGAAACTCCTTGACTGGTGTGGGGAGGTGACATAGACCACTGGTGTCAACTGGTGTCAACTGGTCCTCCTCACCATCCTCACAGAAGTCAATACATTGCCCTGAATGCCAGTCTTCCTCCTCTTTGTATAGTCTTCTCTACCTGGCCTGGCATACCTGATGCTTCTGGGGAGATGTAGTGTAGGAACTCTTTTCAATAAAAGGAAGATTGGAGTCAAGGAAGGCGTCGGGGTATGTTTGTGTGAAGAACATGAGTATTTGGCCTTATGCTTAGTATCTAAGTTTAAGGCTACGGTCATGGCACCTCCAGAGATGAGACACTTTATAACTAAGAGCTATTTAAGTCCAGCTATGTTTCTATTGAAACACATAGGGTTTACTATCCATAACCATCTATTAAAGTACTAGCTTTTTCCTACTAGCTTTCCCATCTACAGGAATCTCATTAGCTTTTCCCAGCTAATTGAAGCAAGCTGGTGCTCCAATTGTGTGTTTAAATTTTTTAAAATGTCACCAGTCTAATTTGGAGAACTATGGGGCAATGCAGAAAACCTAGAATGTATTAAAATCGTAACAACCGTGCTTAGGTGCAAGTAAAAAGTGCATTAGGAAAAATGTGTGCTTTCCCTCTGAAATGTGAATGAAGAAAGAGTAGCAATGCTGGATGGCAAATTTATTTACTGTATTTTCTACCTTGCTTTTCTCTCTCAAGGTGGTTAAATTTTTTTTTGAAAAGCACAAATATTAAAACAATTACAATATAAAAATTATGTTTTCTCAAGTAACACTTCTCTTGATGTATAGAACACAGTGACACAGCTGTTTTTCTGGACTGCACTAACTGGAATTTGTACATGAGCTGCTAAGACTATCTGGTTGCCATTCTGCTATGCTGTTTTATTGTTTTTAATTTTGCCCCCCCCAACTCCATTGAAACAAAAAATGGAGATACAGTATGAGAAAAAGCAGCTATGAGCTGAGTTTATTGCCAACTGAGCTGTAAGCCAGGATTTTCAACTGAATTATCAATTACAGAATGCAATAAGAAAAATTACTTGAAATTATGCATTATATGCTCAGTGTCAGATTTAAAGCATAGGTGTGAATTATTTCATAATGTTTGGCCAAGACGTCACTGGCCTATTCTCTGTGTGTTTCTTTTACCTTTCAAGTTGCCAAATGCTATTTTTCTTTGTTACATGTATAGCCTATTTTTTTCCTCTAGAGAGCTCAAAATAGCATACATGTCTCTGGTTGTGCCAACTTGATTCTTGTAACAATCCTGTGGGGTGGATCAGACTAAGAGATTGTGGCTAGCTCAAAGTTACTCAATTTGTTTCATGACTGAGCAGGATTTGAATCCAAGTCTGTTGACTTCTGTTGACTTCTAGGCCAGCTGCTACACCTCTGACTCTCTGTTTCCCCCTCTGGGAATACTTAAAGCCACATCAGGTGCTCTGAATAATTAGGGTTCTGCCATAGCTTGGCAAATGGATAACATATTCCTAACCTTCAAGTAACAAAATGCATTTCAGTTTAGGACTCCACAGAGGCAATGGTATAACTGAGGCAGAAAGAAATCTCACCGGTGTGCCTCCTTCAGGAGTTTGCCACGTGTGTTTAACATTGTCTTAGACTTTTGTCTGTGATTTGGGAATTCTTATATTTTAAGCTCTGCCTGCTGCATCTCACTGCTTTGGTTTGTGTTTGGATTTCTTTTTTTTTTTTTTTTTTTTTTTTTTTTTTTTTTTTTTTGTCCAAGGGTATTGTAGAGGCCTGTTCCTCAGACTTGCCCTTAACAAACCAGTCCCTAAGTGTGAAGGTTCGGTTTCTGGGGCTGTCGGTACCTCCAATAAAGGACGAGATGGTGGTAACAAGTCAAACGGTTCTGTATTTATTGCAACATCAACATTGGGGGGAAGAGGGTTCAAAAAGGGATTCAAAGTCTCTTGCAACTCTGCACTTGGCTTCAAAGGTGTCCATAAACTGTTTATAAACAGGTTAGTGTTCTCCAAGTTCCATGGTCCTGTTAAAGGCTTCACAGCACCAGGAATGGGGTTCAGTTCTTCTTCCAGCATAATCAAGGGAATGGTTTCTTCATCCCCGCTCCAGTCCCCCCAAGACGACCCTTCTCCGTCGTTGGCCAGCCAGGGCCCGGGAAACCCCCCAACTTCTGCAGTTCGGCTATATGCCATGCCTTCTTCCTCTCTAACTCACGGGCAACTGCCTCTCGCTCCTCCCTTAGCTTCCGTCTCCACTCCTTGGTCTCCGTTTCTCCCCAATACGAGGGACGAGGCTTAAGCCCTAGCTGCCTTGTCTTCTCAGCCTCCTCGTGTGGGACCCGCACCTGTTCCCACTTGTGGGTCCATGGATCCTCCATCCAGATCCATTCCCAACCGCCCGGTATATCTTCCCTCTTCTCCCTTATATCCACTACCGCCGCTTCAATCTCCTCCCCCCTCCGTCTCGCCAAAGTTCCCCCGGGGCCAGGGGCCAGGCTTAACTCTTTCACAACCGGTACCAGGTCACTGGTATCTACCCCTTTATTCTTTGTAGGGGGTTCGGAGATTTCTTTACCCCAGTCAGGGGTCTCCACTCCCTTCTCTTCCCGACGCGGTGGTGTAGGAGGTGGGGATGTTTGAGTGTGTTGGGCCCTCGATGGGAGCGACGGCACTCCTACCAAGGCCTCCATCTTGGGGGCCTCACACTAAGGGCCAATAAGAGATTGAGTCGGGAGATTTGGAAAACGTTTCTTTAATCAGTTGAGCAAAGTAACAGGCCGACAGTCTCTTTCGAAATTTCTGCACTTACAAACAAGCAATCCCCCCCTTTTATACCCTTAAACAGTTATAGCATCCCCCCTTGTGCCACCCATTCTCCTGAGCCCTCCCTTCTATCCATCACATTCTTACAATCTCCTGATCATGAGCTGGCAGTTGCTCACCATCCCCACCCAGTCTTGTTTGCACATACATAAATCCATCATGGAGTCACTTGGGTTCCCTTCAGTAATATTAGAACTGCAAAACTGGAAGGGGCCCAATGGATCATCAAACACAGCCCCTGTCAAGGAGGCACAGTGGGGAATTGAACTCCCAACCACTAGCTCGGCAGCCAGATGCCTGAACCATTGAGCTATTTCATTGAAAACTAATTTCACTGAAAAGTAATTATTGCAATATCTGTGGCCTCTTCCATACAAGAAAAGAGTAACGGTGACTAAACAATAGTTACAGTAGTTATTCTTGAACAATTGTTATTCTGTTAGTGTTGACCACAACAAAAAATGTGCTAAACACCTCTCAAGCAAAAAGCAGTGTTGAGGTGAAAAATAGACAGAAGAAAACTACTGTCATGGCTGGCAGCCCCTGTCAGGCAGAGTGGTTGAGGAAGTCCCATATTACATGAAGTTGTTGGGTTGTTTTGTTTTATACCAGTAGCAGGTGTACGTAGCTTTGCCCAGTATCTGAAACGAGAGCGGCTGTGCCCATTTCTGCCCTGCCGTCTGTCTTTCTAGTGTGAAAATGCACTGCTGCTATTGGAAACATGAAACATGCTTTTATGTGGCATTGCATGTATCAGTTTATCAACATCTTCCTGGTGGACATCATCATCAACCCGAACTGTTGATTATGCTGATGTCTCTTTTAGCTTATTTTGACATCCTTTGCAGTGTTCGTTTTACGAACAAAGCATGTCAGAGAAGAACTGGCTTCAAAGAACCATTTTAGTTGGCCCAGGAGAAACATGCCAATGTGATTGCTTTATGCAGAATGATGTTCTAGCAGTTACTGACAGGAGTGTTTATTTAGGAAAAAAAGAACTTCAATTCATATATCTTATTCACTGGATACATTGTGTTGTACTAACATGCAGATAATACTTCATCTAGTGCCCACATGAAATAGTGGAATAATTAAGATATCTATACCGCTCCCCCCTCAGTTTTCATTATTTTATGTTGCGTGTATGGCTGAGCCAAAGCAAATGTGTGAAGGGAAGGGCAAGCAGAATTTTTCTCAACAACTTTCATAGAATCATAGAAGAATGAAGTTGGAAGGGTCCTTGAAGCCCATCGAGTCCAACCCCCTGCTCAATGCAGGAATAGTGTGCAAATCAAAGAATATCTGCCAGGTGGTTGTCTAAATTTCTCTTGAATGCCTCCAGTGTTGGAGCACTCACCACCTCTCAAGATAATTGGTTCCTTTGCCATACTGCTCTAACGGTAAGGAAGTTTTTCCAGATATTCAACTGAAATGACTTCCTGTAACTTGAACCCAAGATGTGAAAGACAGTTCCCTTTTAGATATTTGTGAGAGCAGGCCCTAAAGGGGAAAAAAAAGATTTTAGTAATGTTTCAGTTTCTACCATCACTCTCAAGTCACTTTCTGACATTACCAATAAAGCTACAGTGGTGCCTCGCTAGACAGTTACCCCGCATGACAGTTTTTTCGCTAGACATTGGATTTTTGCGATCGCTATAGCAATTCGCAAAACATTGATTCCTATGGGGGAATTTTGGTGGACAATGTTTGGTCCCTGCTTCGCAAACTGATTTTTGCTAGATGATTTTGACAGCTCCATCCGTGCTTGCAAACAGGTGTTTTCGGGACCTAAGCTTCGCAAGACAGCAATTTAAACAGCAGTTCGCAAAGCGGCTTTCCTATGGCCAATCTTCGCTAGACAATGACAATTCTTCCCCATTAGAACACATTAAACAGGTTTCAATGCATTCCAATGGGGAAATACTTTTCGCTAGACAATGATTTCGCTAAACAGCGATTTCAGTGGAATGGATTATCATTGTCTAGCGAGGCACCACTGTAATTCTGTTGGTCATTCTCATGCTCCTTCTTGCACATAGTTGTCTATTCTGACTGGCAGTGATGCTGCAGGAGGCAAGGGGCACTGGAAACATCCATGGGGACCAAATGAAGGAGAGACAGGATGTTGAAAAAATAGATTTATTATACCTTTAAAAACAGCTATTCAAGGTGGAGTGAATCCTTTTTTAAAAAAACATTCTGAGACCTGGTCTCTCCGTCATATTGATAATATGTGAGACAACACCTTGTTTCTCTGTTATATATGATTCTTCATGGTCACAGCCAGAGGCCTGTCCAAGTACGTCTCTCTCAGAATTGAGAATGGCTGTAGATTAAATGTGAGGCCATATACAGTACACGCAAAGCACTGATACTGTTGAACTATGGTGGTGTCATATCATCACCTTGGGTACATGCTCTTTGATCGGTTGAAAATATATGAACAGCATAAGAAAACCTTTTAAATATAATACCACACATAGATCTATCAACATCTTATGAAAGAAATGTGTGAGACTTTGGCGTAGTAGCTGTTTTGGTTACCCTAAAAGCATGTTTTGACACTAAAAATATTAACTTATGACCATTTAGTGAAGCCTTAGTTATATTTGTAAATAAAACACAGAAAGAATTAAAATTATATCATATCTTCTTATAAATATTGATTTATTTATTTAACTTATATGCCGCCCACTCTACTCAAAGGTCTCTGGGCGGCTTACAACAATTAAAATTCAATTAAAATACAATAAAAGTTAAAATGATTAAAATACAATTAAAATTGCCATCAGGACCCACAGTTGATGTTATTTCAATTAAAAGCCTTCTGGAACATGTTTGTATCAATACACATACACGGTGTTTTATTTTTATAGGAAGAGATATTAAGCATTAGAGCAATTTTATAGCAACAAAACACAAGCTAATCTAAGTCATAATGATGCATATGTAGGAAAAAATGTATAGGTTCTTGATGAAGGAAAAGAAGGAAGGAAAAACATTTTATCAAGAAAAAGTGAAAATCTTGAAAAAGTGAAAATCTTGAAAATCTTGAAAGATGATGCTGTTAAGGTGCTACATTCAATATGCCAGCAAGTTTGGAAAACTCAACAGTGGCCAGAGGATTGGAAAAGATCAGTCTACATCCCAATCCCAAAGAAAGGCAGTGCCAAAGAATGCTCCAACTACCGTACAATTGCACTCATTTCGCATGCTAGCAAGGTTATGCTCAAAATCCTCCAAGGTAGGCTTCAGCAGTATGTGGACCGAGAACTCCCAGAAGTACAAGCTGGATTCCGAAGAGGCAGAGGAACTCGAGACCAAATTGCTAACTTGCACTGGATTATGGAGAAAGCCAGAGAGTTCCAGAAAAATATCTACTTCTGCTTCATTGACTATGCGAAAGCCTTTGACTGTGTGGACCACAGCAAACTATGGCAAGTTCTTAAAGAAATGGGAGTGCCTGACCACTTTATCTGTCTCCTGAGAAACCTATATGTGGGACAGGAAGCAACAGTTAGAACTGGTCATGGAACAACTGAGTGGTTCAAAATTGGGAAAGGAGTACGACAAGGCTGTATATTGTCCCCCTGCTTATTTAACTTATATGCAGAATACATCATGCGGAAGGCTGGACTGGAAGAAACCCAAGCCGGAATTAAGATTGCCGGAAGAAATATCAACAACCTCCGATATGCAGATGATACCACTCTGATGGCAGAAAGTGAGGAGGAATTAAAGAACCTTGTAATGAGAGTGAAAGAGGAGAGTGCAAAAAACGGTCTGAAACTCAACATCAAAAAAACTAAGATCATGGCCACTGGTCCCATCACCTCCTGGGAAATAGAAGGGGAAGATATGGAGGCAGTGTCAAATTTTATCTTCCTGGGCTCCATGATCACTGCAGATGGAGACAGCAGCCCTGAAATTAAAAGGCGCCTTCTTCTTGGGAGGAAAGCGATGACAAATCTTGACAGCATCTTGAAAAGCAGAGACATCACCTTGCCAACAAAAGTCCGAATAGTCAAAGCTATGGTTTTTCCTGTCATGATGTATGGAAGTGAGAGCTGGACCATAAAGAAAGCAGACCGCCGAAGAATTGATGCCTTTGAATTGTGGTGCTGGAGGAGGCTCTTGAGAATCCCCTGGACTGCAAGGAGAACAAACCTATCAGTTCTAAAGGAAATCAACCCTGAATGCTCACTTGAAGGACAGATCCTGAAGCTGAGGCTCCAGTACTTTGGCCATCTCATGAGAAGAAAAGAGTCCTTGGAAAAAACCTTGATGTTAGGAAGGTGTGATGGCAAGAGGAGAAGGGGACGACCGAGGATGAGATGGCTGGACAGTGTCTGCGAAGCAACCAACATGAACCTGACACAACTCCGGGAGGCAGTAGAAGACAGGAGGGCCTGGCGTGCTCGTGGGGTCACGAAGAGTCGGACACGACTAAACGACTAAACACACACACACAAGAAAAAGTAATAAATAAATCTGTGTCTATTTCCATAACCTTTTTAAAAATAAAACTACGTATGTTCCATTTAAAAAATATATTAAATTGGTTGGTTTGTTTTTTTGAAATTGAGTGTTTTTGGAGAAATCATATTCCTTTTGCAAAAACAACAACAACAAAATATATAAGAATATGTTTCTACAGACTTGTTCCACTTCTTTGAATCCATCAGAATATTTCAATTCCGCTGTGTAGAATAACCTCAGACAAAACAAGTTCTCTTATGGCATGTAACATTTGTAATCTCCAGTTCTTAGGATGCACTATCTGGCTACAGTGATCAAATAAGCAAACAGCTCCATGTGACGGTGTTAAGCATCTCTATCTATGTTAATTAAGGAAAAAGAGTCCAAGGAGTGAAGCAGAATTTCATACCCTCTTCTATTCTCTTATTTATTAGTTTGCAAGGTTTATTTATTCCTTTGCCAAAGAGCCGTTCCCACAGATATGACAGCAATTGCCACATTGCTTTTGGCACACACTTAAATAATTTCAAAATTTACATAATTTTAAATCAATATTTCCAATGCCAGAAATGCAAATGGTTGTTTTAGCACCTTCATTGCTCCTTAAGCTTTCTGTGTATTGGTGGTACCCATAAATCCCTTGTCATAGTTCCTGCTACTGTTGTCTGCTGGCCTTTGTGCAAACATTAAGCAGACATTTTGGCATAGTAGCAACAAAATTCATGAAAAATCTTTCTGAGATATCCACCAAGGGATTGTCAGAACTGGATGTGGAATGTAAATATTCAGAATAGGGGATTACTGATTTCATTGGGCCATAAAGAAGACAGCTGTATCAAAAATAAAAATACTTTGTAAGTTTCCAAAAGCTTCAGATTTATTCCATTGTGTTTTCTATTTTGGAGAGCCAAATATATTTCAGTGGCCACATTTGAACATAATGCTAATTAATGGTATGTTTTCAGGAATGAGCTCACTCTTCTTTCCTTCTCTGTAGATGGGGAAGGCAGGAAGGAAGAGCTGAGAAGCCCTTGTTTGTGGTTTATAATGCCCTATGGAGGATTAAACTCTGTTCAGTATCCACTAAAAGACAGGTCAACACCAATCAGAATGTTTCAGTCCTCCAGAATCACATTTTTAAAATGGAATTTACACAGAACAAGATCTACAATGTGTCCTACGACTTCGTTAATAAGCTCCACAATAATTTTGGATATTTATGCACATGCATGAGGAATTGTGGAAGTTACTGCAGCTAACTGACAAGGTGCTGAATATGGCTGAAATCCTGTGGGCCCAGCTCCGTGCATGCAAGGCTGATGATGTCATCGGTCATGGTCTTTTAAGGCTAATTAAAATTTTTCAGTCCCCGCCCCAGGTTCAGAATCCTGCTAGGGTCTCTTTTGTCCTGGGGAAGCCTTTGGGGACCTCAGGACTTGAAGGGTAAGCCTTCAGTGTCCATAAATCACCACAGCAATGAATAGTACATGTAAGTTACCTGTGGCAACTTCTCAGTTCTTTTTATGAGCATGTAAGTATCCAGTAGGATTCTGGCCAGTGTCTTCAAGTTTTAGCCATTTGCCAATTTCCCCCCAGAAGAAAAGGAAAAAGGAAAAAGGCTGACAAAGGCTCACGTCGTGTTTTCTTCTCGCTGCTACCAGTGGATTATTTCAATCTACAATATAAATGACGTATGTCAGAACACTTGTCTTGTAAACAGAAACAGAACTTATTTATTGAAGTGAAGCATTGAATAATAACAGAAGTTTTCCAGATACACATTGTACATAAGCAATTCATCAACAGTTCTTTCAGTACCTACTTTTTTCCTCTTGCAATATCATTACCACCTTCTCTACCTATTTTCCTAATCAGCTCTATCTCTCTGATTAACCCTATCTCAGTATCTGTTCCCTCTCTCTTTGACTAACTAACTCTATCTCTATCTGTCTACTCCTCCTTCAGCCAAGCTTCATATATATTCATTGACTCCGCCCCTCCAGCTCTCTCATAGATTCATGCAAATCAGCTTATGAATCTGAATGGCATGAGTGAAAGGGCCAATCGCCACAGTTACCAAACATTTACATTTCTTTTTTAGGCTGTTTTTTGTTTTTTTGTTTGTTAGGGAATGCACATTTTATCAGTTTTTTCCCTGGTGCATTTGAGAGGTTTTGTTGCAAATTTCTGGTTAATATCTTCCTTCTTTAGGAATGATGATATTTTAGCTATGTAAGGATTTTCACTGGAAATAAAAGGAATGACATCACCACATGTGGTAACATTACACTGAAAGAAAAGACAATTTTATTTAGGGATTGGGAATACATTTTTTGAAAGCAGATTGTGAACAGAAACTGAAAAATACAGGTAGGCAACTGCCTCCACGCCTCAAATTAGAGAAAAAGGATTAATCACCACCACTGCAACTGGTGGTGGCATAGCAGTGAGGAGTAGGATAGTAGACTGATGAGTTATTTATTGCAAGAGATAGACTGGTACAGTAGCACTCCAGTGACGTTTTCAGCTCTGGCTATCTCCTTTCTCCCTGCCCTCTTGTATTTCTGTTAAATAGTACCTTACAGGTCAGTATAGCTATTGCATGGTCTCAGTAGGCAAGCATTCACTTTTATTGGGGAAGTTTAAAAAGGTGCTCTCAAGGACCCTTGAGGCCAGAGTAAAACATGCCCCACATATGTGTCCTGCTTATAGGGACCTTTGGAGGTGGAGAAGAAAAGGTATCAGGAATCTATAATTGGGGCTTCATTGCCCTAAATCCCGGTGCTTTGCTTTCTCTCTAATGATAATTGCTGGAAGACAGAACTTATCTAGAAAGAAGGTTTGGGCCCTATTGCAGCTGGTATCTCATAAAGGATTTGGTGATAAGTGTAGATCTACCTACCTCGGTACATCTTCAGCATCTGGTCCAGTTTCTCAGCTAAAGCTACTCATATTGGGATAAAGACCAAGTTCCACTAGAAGTCTTCCCCATGCTTTTCTGAATATTTGCTTCTCGGCTGGACCGTGGGATGAGTGGAGGCATCAGTTTGCTCCCTTTTTCATGTTTTTTTTTCACTTTACTGCCTCCACTATAGTACCTAACAGTGGGCTAAGTATACGAGAAACATGTGGAGATAAATCATGACTCCATACAGAGACACTGGCCTTTTAAACCAAGTCTGCCATTTTCATATAGATTGCTACAGCTCTACACGATTGATTTAGTAGTGGGTTGCATATTTGCCAGTATGCATGACATTGAAAGTCACACAATTGTGCTTTACTGGATTTCCTTCTGATACTGAGTAATAGAACTTCTATTATTTTTATTATTCAAAAACACTAGGCACAGTTAAAATTATAAAAACATTGACTGGTATTATAGAACAGATACAAGTTTTAACGTAAGTATCTGTTAAATATCGATGCAGTGTGTATGCTGTTCCTAATATTGCCATTTTTTGTAACTCTGATGGTGCGATTTCTGAGACCACTTCAGTGGTCCCCGTAGTCATTGGGGCTTTTGGGAATAATATCAAGAAATTTCACACAGTATTATAAGCAGTTGCTGATATCAAAAACAACAAAAAATGGGAATATTAGGAACAGCATACATACTGTACTGATATTTAACAGATTGTGATTGGGTTCAGCTTCAGCTGAGGGCAGCCCCTGAGTTTGCTCGGGAAAAATGGCCGGAGGCATTTCTATATTTTGAACATTCTTCTTTTTATTATTAAACAAATTCAACTCAACTGTCTCAAATGGATCCATCAAACTCAACTCTAGTAATATTCTGTAACTTCTTACTTTAACGTCGGGCGTTACCAAGTCAATCCTCACAGAGGGGCCGGACCAAACCGCTCTCGGTCTGTCATCGGCCTCAGCGGGGTGCTCCTCACGGCACAAGCTGTCCCACAACAGATGTCTCGCCCAGTCCCCCTTGCACGGTTGATGGGGTAAAGAGGGAATGGGATGGATCACCCTCCCCCCCACGCTGTTTGCGTGGGTACACAACCACGGTCCATTCTATAGGTTCCGGGTCGTCACCTCTCACGCAGTAATCCTTGGGGTCTGGCAGTAGTCCACCACCGAGCTGGAGATTTGGGAAGCCCTTTAAGAGTCCATGCCATTCCCAAGGCCCGTCTCTCAGCTCCGTCTGCACCGCCCAGTCCTTTCTCTCGGGCTGCTCTCCGCCCGTTACAATTCCAAATTCGCGTGCGTTCCTCCCATCATTTATAACCTCTTCCCAAACAATCAAGTCCAGCTCCTCCCCTTTCTCCTCAGCCAGACTCACCTCCAGGGACCCTTTCCATCCCTCGCTCCCCTGATCTATATCCACTAATACTCCCTCTATGCAGCCTTGACTTTCCTCCGGCTTCTGCTCTGTGGAGGATGGCACACTGGCCTTCTCTCCTTCACACAGATGCTTAGGTTTTTGGTTAAAACCTGTATCTGTTATATAATACCAGTCAATGTTTTTGTAATTTTGATTGACTGTGTCTGGTATTTTTGAATAATAATAATAATTGTGTGTTTTTCTAGGTAGAGAGTACCATTGCCTTGTTAGGTATCTTCAAAATCTTATGGAGTCATGTATGACAAGTTTGTTCTAAAAAGAGAAGATGCTGAAATATGAACAACATACCATTGGTTTTCTGTACTATATACAGTGGGGTCTCGACTTACGAACTTAATCCGTATTGGAAGGCAGTTCTCAGGTCGAAAAGTTCTTAAGTCGAATCTGCATTTCCCATAGGAATGCATTGAAAACCATTTAATCCATATCTGCTTTTTTCATCCATAGAAACTAATGGGAAGCTGCTATTCCGCCTTCTGCCACTAGAGGGGCATATTATTTTCTTTTTTCCTTTTAACCTAAGATGACTTAGCTTTAAAAAAAAAATGGAAAAAAAGAGTTCGTAACTCGAATCTAAGTTCGTAAGTCGAGTCCATATACTCCTATGAGAGCAGTTCGTAAGTCGAAACGTTCGTATGTCGAGCCGTTTGTAAGTTGAGACCCCACTGTAATTAGTAGAGACCTCTAATAAGTAATAATTAACGCAGCACTAGAAAAATATACAAATTATTCTTGTCATGGCTGTATGTGCCTGAATATCCCAAAGACTATTATTTTGCTTGTGCACAAACATTTGTACCTTTGTAGAAATATTTATAGTTCTTTATATTAGACTTTAGAGCCTTCTTGTGCTACAATCATCAGTGTTATTTTTAAAAGCAAACTAATATATATTTTACTCCCCAAAATGTGTAGAAAGAAGCCTGGCAGGATCACAGAAGAGAGTGCAAGTGTATCAAGAGTGTTGAGCCTAACTTTCCACCAGACTCAGTAAGGCTTGTCGGCAGGATTGTGTTCAAAATAGTAAGTAGATTTTCTACTGGTGAGTCATCCTGGAAAAGTCTGAAGATGCCTGAGATATAAGGGAGGGAATGGAAGCACCTCATTGTTTCTAATGTTAATCTTGTTAACTTTAAGAACTGTTGTCAGGTTTTCTTCTATTCCTTTTCTGTCTTCATCTTTTTTGTCACTTGAGGTCATGTCTCTTTAAACTACCGTATATGCTTGAAGATGGAAACTGGCTTCTGTTTTATTGATCTGTGAGGTACGCAGGAATCTTTTTAGCCAAAAAGCATCCTAAAAAGTGCCTTAAATAAATAGCTTCGGCTTTGCTGGTCATTCTTTACATGGCAAAGAAACAGCTGTCCCATCACTTAACTCAGATTAATTTTTTTTTCATGTAAGAGGTAATTTTTCCTTGTTACTTCAAAAATGTTCTTTGAGGGTAATTGGGAAGGATTTGGCACCTTTCTTGGCGTTTTTCCAGCTTTTAAAAGAACTAAAAAGTAAGAAATTAGCAATCATTACCATTCAGGTATGTTTAATTGTCCATAACTTAAAGCAAACACTTTAATCATACCATGTTACTTTTTTAAAATGACCTCACAAACTCTGGCTAGATGAATATATATAATTGTCCTCTAAGGTGAGTATTTGTATAATTACTTGTGTCAGTTACTCCAGATATATGCTTTAGGACTGAGTAGAAATGCAGAAACTAATGGGTAGTCTGTAAAACAAAAAAAGTAACAAACTCATCAACCATATGTATCGAAATAAGCATCTGTGTCTGTTAAGTTTCTCTTCAGTATGTTAATTAGAAGTAACTGGCATTGAAATGATGTCTGAATAGCTCTAAAATATTCTCAAAAATTAACGAGTGTATTTAATTCTTGCTCACATGTTGAATTGTCTATGTAATTTTAGGCTGGGGCTGATCCAAAATTCTGGCATTACTGTATAAACCCCAAATCTAATACAGGTATCTATAAAAGACTGCCCTCTTTCAAATGGGAATTCTTGACCGCTAGTTTGTAAACATTGCACACACTGTATGGCAAAATAATGCAAAACAAACAAAATAAAAAAACCCCAGTTTAATTAAGTGGCTGAATTTAAAAAAAAACTTTTTGCAACTGTTTCCCTTTATCTTGACTCTGTGTGGAATATGGAATTTATGAAACAAAAATGCAGAGACTAAAAGAACAGGAAGGAAAATAAATGAGCAGTGGCTTACATTAATAGGTTTTAAATTGTTGATAACGTTGACCCATCCTGCTTTTACACTAAGCATGAGAGGAAGCAAGAATCAATATATGTGGACAGTTAATTGCTTTGATACACAGGTGTGCTAGGATTATAATAACTTATATTAAAAAGAGTTGGATATTAATGAAATGCATTTTCATTCATTCATTTTTTCTGTTATCAACAGTTAAGACAGACACCATGCCCATCTGAGAACCTCTACTCTTTTTCTGATCTTAAATCAAGTAAGTAGCTGTTAGCAGTGTTTTTGTATATTTTTCTCACTTCTGTGTAGCATCTTGAGATATGACTTGTCTTTGGAATTCAGCAAATTTGACTTCTAATAACTGGGGATTAAAACTGGAGCCCACAATTAACCAGGCTGTCTTTTCAAAAGCTAGTTAATAGTTTTTTTTAAAAAAAAATAATAATTTGGGAATTTGTTGAGTTTCTGATTTTCTGCATTCCTGCTCTTGTTAGCCAATGTGAATTTTGTTGACATCAGTTTTCGATATATTTTTCTTTTAGAGTCACACATTGCTTAAGAAACTTGTTTCAGAAACAGTAGATAATTAAAACTTAGAATGTAAATTTAAATATAGGATGTTTTTGAAACATCAAGTCTTTTTAATACCATCATTCATTGTAAAGAACCTGGCATGATTTATGGTATTGCAATCTTAAGAACTGGGGCCCGAATCAAAAGTGTCATTGTTCCAGAGTAAGGTTCATTGCACCAGCTGATGCTCTTTTACAAAGTTTGTACAGTTTGCACTGCAAGTAAGTAACACTTTATTATGGTCAAAGACCAGTACTAAGTAAATAATACTGGATAAAGACATACACAAAAAACATAGCAGTATACTGAACAAAATATAATGAGCGAAATCTTGTATTGTTAGTAGGCAGAATTCAATGGCTCAAATCCTTTTGGCATAGGTTGCCCTACTGATTTCTGGTGAGGTCATCAGTTGTGGCCATGTTGCATCTGTCTGGGGAAATTAAAAGCTTCCCATTCAACCCTGCCTGGCTCTGGGGATAGCTAAGAATCCCTTTTTGATTTAGGAATACTTCCAGAGCCATAGAACAGGATAGATAATGATTTTAAGTTGGAAGATTGCTGCTGGTGGTCCTAGCACTGGGACCAGTACTGCCAAAAGTGAATATTCCAACATCAAATCTTTCCATATCCTGTTGTGTGGCTCTTGAACACCCTCAAGAATGAAGGGGATCCCTAGAGCTCTTCAGAGCCTGGAGGGGAGAATGGGATTAATTCCTGAAAAGGCTGTGGCATGGACATGGCTGATGGCATGTGATGTAAATAACACCAACAAAATTCTGGCCGATATATTAGCAAAGAACTGTGAGAGACTCCAACAGCTGTACAAAATGTGACCATTTTATTGGTAGGTTTTGAGGGTGGCAGGAAGAATCCTGATCAGAAAGGAGAAATAATATACAGAATTTGTTGATCTGTTTTGGAATCTTTTGGGAATCGATGGAAGAGGATTACAGTGGTGCCTCGCATAGTGATCGCTCTGTATAGCGATGAAATCGCTTTGCGATGGTCCCTATGGGGAAATTTCGCTTTGCAGAGAAGCGATCATTGCAAAGCCTTCATTTTCGGCCAGCTGATTGGCAGTTTCAAAATGGCCGCCAGGTAAACAAAATGGCCGCCCGCTGTGTTTCCTCGCTTAAGAGGCACTGAAAATGGCCGCCCCTATGGAGGATCTTCACTTAAAGGTGAGTTTCTAGCCCATAGGAACGCATTAATCACATTTTAATGCGTTTCTATGGGCTTTTTATTTTCGCTTAGCGATGTTATCGCTTAGCAATGATTTTTTCTGCACGGATTAACATCACTAAGTGAGGCACCACTGTATTATGAAAGTCATGGTAGAAGAGATAGCATAATAGGATGTAGCCAACAGTGTTCACATGTGTGTGTTCCTGGTAGGGTATAATGCAACATCCCTCCTCCCAGAGCACAAAAGGTAAAAATATTACATCAGGTTAAAGTGAAACCTTTTCTAGTGTTGGGAAATGTGAAATTATCAAGGCACCTAGAAGGCAGAAATGTCTTCTTGCCTGAAAAACAATATTTTAGTGCTGTTGCAATTCGGTTTCCTAGATTCTTTGTTTTGTAATAGATTTAGCTTTGAGTAGCCAAGAGTTATTACATTGCTAGAGTAGAACTCCAAAGTGAATAATTTCTAAAATAGGTACCTTCTTGATTAGAAAGTATCTGTTAGTATCAGGGCCATGAGTCCTGCTGAGGAGAAAAAGAGTTTCAGTCAGTGATTTATCAAGTATATCCTTGCATGAGCTTCTGTAGGATTTAGGATTTGCCTCAAGGCTGAAAACCACATTAGGGACACAGTGCGGAACTGAGAAATAAGACTCTCTGAAATTTGATTGGTATTGCTTCCATTGTACAATGGGTTGATCAAAATAGATCACAAGTTTGGAATTCTGTTTTGGAATTCTGTTTTTTATTTCTGCTTTGCAGAACAGTGTAACTATAGCAGTGATTTTCACTCTGCTAGTGGGCATTGGATTTAGGCCCAAGAAATATAATGAAGTCAAATAATAAAATAGTAAGATAGTGACAAAATAGTACAGGAGGTGAGGCTGAGGAGCCTAACGCCGAGGGAGGCCCAGAAGGAAAGGACACAAAACCGGGCCTTCTCGGCGGTGGCTCCTTGCCTCTGGAACAACCTTCCTCTGGCGATTCATGCGGCCCCTACGCTGGGCACTTTTAAGAGACTGCCGTATTTTAAGAGACATGGCTGTACGTTCAGGCCTTCACTCCTGTCAATACTTAATTTCTTTTTCTTTTCTCATTTATCTTTTGTTCTATTATTGCATGTGTCACAGTTTGTTTGTTAAATTTTTATGGTTTATTGTATTTTCTTTATTGTAAGCCGCCCAGAGTGGTTGACCAGACCAGATGGGCGGAGATAGATAGATAGATAGATAGATAGATAGATAGATAGATAGATAGATAGATAGATAGATAGATAGATAGATAGATAGATAGATAGATAGATAGATAGATAGATAGATAGATAGATAGATAGATAGATAGATAGATACTTGAGTATCAGAACCTAGTCAGTGAACTCTGTCAAGCTCTCTAGTGTAGGCAAATATTTCTTATATTTGGAGGAGGTGGCTTCTTAATATGTGATAAGTTATCTGAATAAGAGGTTAATATCACTAGAAATGTTGTGCGATCACCTTGCTCTCATGAGATTTTATCCTAGTTTGCTAACATTTTGACAGGTGCAGGATCCCCAGTATATCTTTGAGCCAATCTTGAATGAGGTACTGATAAAAAGATTTCCATTTATAGGCCATAAACATCTTGGACACAATCTAAGATGCAATCTTAATATTACAGAGAATTTCTTTGTTTTCTAAGACTGTGTAGTTTAGGAACATATTTTTGGGATTAGGAATCAGATTGCAGTTGACTCTTCCAGCCTTGATTATGTGCTTCCCAATTTCCCCTTAAAAAGACTTTTCTAAGAAAATGTGTGTAGAATCTATTATTTATTATTCTGCTGAAGGCTTGTTCTGTGCTAGTTGAACTGCGTTCTTGATTGATATGAAGAGGTCTGTACTGAGGAGGTGTGAAGATGCATCTACACCTTGCTTAGAACTGTTATGCAGATCATTCACTACTGGCATGTTTGAACAGACCTTGTACACCTTCATTTGAAATCATGCCACATTCTTCAGATAGGGGTTGACTAGACACACGGGGAGGGGGTCAGGCACCTCCCTCTCCTCCCTCATCACTTTATGGAAAAGAATGAATCTGAAGCAGAGAACCAAGACATTTCATACAGTTGTGATCGTCAGTTTCTCAGGGTTCTGGTTCAGAGATAGGAGTTCTTCTCTTCCGACTCATCACTTTTATTTATTTTTTCTTATTATATTTCTATCCTGCTTTTACACTAAGGAATAGCACTCAAGGCAGTTTACATACATAATGAAAAACAAAAGCAAGTGCATGCCTCTCTCATATCCATCCAGTCCTCTGCTTACTGCATGTACATGAGTAACTTGCATTGAGCATAAGGAGAGTGATGGCTGAAGTTACAGGAAATGCAAGCATCATGTGTGCGAAACATGTTGAGTGTGTGATTCATTTCTGTGCATTTATTTTTGAAAGAAAGTCTGGCACTCAGCTGCGAGACAGATGAATAGGATCGGTTTGCCATATTAGCAGGTTGGCTGCACTTTTTAAAAATTTTATTTTAGGCATGCCCATCATCTGGCCCATGTTCTAAATTTCCTTTACAAAAAAAGAAGTAAGCATCTAGTCCTTATAAAATCAGAGATATTAGACAAGCCATGCAGTTACCATTTTAACCAATTGTTTTGGATCGAGTCCTTGGTGTCTAGTAGCAAGAGTGAGTGAGGTGTGGCACAGAATCCCTATGCATAGGTTTGGTGCTTTGACTTGGATGTCAAAGCACCAAACTTTGGATGTTAAAGGCTGTTTTGGAAGGTTGCGGAGTCTTTGAACTCTATTTTACTTCACTGGGAATCCTTTATGGTTGTATCACATCTCATACATATTGTATTAGATGCAATATAGTAATTTATTCATTTATTTTATTTATTCGACTTGTATGCCACCCACACTCTGCAAGAGTGATCCATGACTCTATTAATTAAAATTAAAACTTTCAGTTAAAAAACTTCTGGAACAGGAAGGTTTTAACCTGGCGCCAAAATGTCTGTAACGTCAGCGTCAGTTGGATGTCGTTTGGGAGGGCATTCCAAAGACCGGGGGGGGGGGGAGATGCCGAAAAGATCCTCCACCTACAGGCCATCCTTTTCACCTCACTGAGGGACAGCTCTTTCAGGAGGGCCTTCTGGCTACATCTCAGTTGCCGGGTAGGCTCATATGGAAGGAGGCAGTCCTTCGGGTATCCAGGGACTGAGCCGTTTAAGGGCTTTATATGTCAAAACAAACACTTTGAATTGGGCCCGGGCAGAACTGGTAACCAATGTAACCTGGCCAGAATTGGCTGAATACGTTCTCTTGCATCTCCTTCACTTACCAGTTGTGCAGCTCAATTCTGAACCAGTTGTAATCACCGGATCATCTGCAAAGGCCGCTCCACATAAAATGCATTGGAGTCTAAACGTGTTGTTACCAGTCCATATGTGACTGCCGTGAGGCTCTGTTTGTCCAGGTAGGGTCACAGCTGGAACAGTTTCTGCAATTGTATGAAGGCAACCCTGGCCACGGAGTCCACTTGGGCCTCCAGGGCCAGATCGGGGACCAGGAGCATCCCCAGACTGCGGACCCTGTCCCTCAGGGGAAGTGCAACCCCATTCAGGGCAGGGAAATGGCCCTTTAACCTGTCCAACGAACCACCCTCATATAGCACTTTGTCCTAGGGGCAGTGGTTCAGTGAGGCAAGACACTTGATCTTTTACCTTGATTTCCCCAAATACTGCTGCAGCCCTCCATGTGATGTCTCATGCTATTCAAGTGGGTCCTGCAAAGTACAAGAGCAGCATTTGGAGGGCATAGGTACCTACAGCACAGTGGATGGTTTGGGTCAGCAACTGGTCATCCCAATTGTCATAAATGAAAGTGCCTTTTTTGCTAGTTTAGGCTTGGGCGTAACGTCTCAAATTGGGGGCCTGCATCCCCCTCCTCCCCCCACATATTAAGGCCATGTCATTTTCACAGTAGGAACAACATTGAAAATTTAGCTAGGACATAGGAAGGTACATAAGTGGCCAAGGAATTCTATGTACAAGCTGTCTAATGTCCATATTTGCACTAGCACAAGGCCTCCATTTGAAGCAAGGCACAGTTTATTTCTTAATAGTCATCACAAAGACTGCCATATCTAGAGATGAAAATCCAACATATGTTTGTATTTGAGCTTACCTTGCATATTATATATTTCTATAGATTTTACTGTGCATTTCACCTTTTTGCAATTGTGCTAAAACTCTACTAATATAATTTGTGAGAACTGACTGGAAGTCTGACTGCAATCTTATACTGTGGAAAGCATTTTGCATAATGAAGAATTGCCATTCTTACTTAACCTGCTCAATTGACTGCTTTTGCTGTTCCCCATCTTCTTGCCCATCTGCTTTGTTTCTGAGCTTTTACTCTTCCATTCACATATTGTTTGGCAGAAATAACCTGGTGGTGAGAAGTAAGTGTCAAAAATAAAGTGATCTATGTTTGCTTTTCTGTGTCTTTGGGGTTGGAATTGTCTAGACTGGAAAGTTCATGCCCTGCAATACATTGCTTTCTTTAAAGATACTGAAGACCTTAATGAAGAAATGAAAGAAGGCCTTGGGCATTTAGCAACGACACTCCTGCTGTACTTGAAGGTGGAGATCCATGATGCTTCTCAGCTGCCGCCTACCCTAGATATTTTTCAGACCTTCGCAAAAGTAAGTGTTAAGTCATGTAATCTGACAACTCTAGAAATTGACTGCTTTTGTTGCTGATATTTGTTCTTATGCATTTTACGAAGGACCAATGTACTGAAGTAATATATGTACTGCCAGATGTCAAGAGGGAATGGTAAATTTTATATCCCCCATAAGTAATTAAACTGACACCCTGCCAGGGACCAGTAGCACTTTATTTTGATTTGCTCAGATCTTAGATTAAAATGTTTAATGCAAACAGTAGACATATACTGTATAAAACAACGAGAACTGTGACACCACAAAATGCTGATATTGAAAAATGAGTTGAGATGATTAAAGAAAAAACTCTAGCTATCTCATATGTTGGTTTCTAGCAAAAATGTCATTATGGTTTATTCATATACTTCTTTTGAAGAATGTCTTTTTGTGCCAAATATAATTCGAGAATAGATATGTATATATGTATGTATATATTTTCTATTTCTCGTGTTGATATGATGATACATTGCAGAAGATATCTGTGGATTAGCCCTGCCTGGCCATTTTTCTAGTTTTTTGTATATCGTATAACATGTTAATTTATTTTTGGTAAATACTGTTAGATTTCTTTGTCACTGGCTTGGCCTTATGAAATTGAAGAGCTGGCATCATGAAATAATCTTGATATTTCATTTAATAAGAAACATCTAATGCTCAATTAAAAGAATATTATTATTTTTTATTATTGTTGGTTTACAGTTTCCTGGAAAAGCATTGGCAGTTTAGAGACCCTGATTACATTTGCTTTCTGGAGATATCTAAATAAAAATAGTACAGTACTTTGTTCTAAAATGTGCAAGGTGATCTGCTCTAATATGGGTGATCTGCTGTAATATGCGTGATCTGCTGTAATATGGTTCTTTCAGTGGGTTTCTAGATGTCGCTTATCCTAATTTCTCACAATGATTGTATAATTACCTTCAGAGCTACAACAGGAAATGCAATAGTAATACTAATTCTTTGTGGTGGTGTCTATGTATGCACACAAATGGGTTTCCGCCTGTAGGAATGCTGGTTTGGAAAGTTCCAGAGCCTCAAAAATGAAAGCATCTTTTGCCTATACAATACAAAATCGTGGTCCCACTCTTCTCAATCTGTTTTCATCAGCTGCCTCAATAGCACATATTGGACTGCTCCAGCACCTTTTTGCTTACCTGCATCATTTTTTGTGATAAGTATTCGCCTCCTTTTATCCCTGTTTATTATTCTTTCAAAGCAAAGTATTCTGTTAGAGAGAGGGTTATTTTTCTGTTGCTTAGGAGAGTTCAGTCCTGCAATATTTGCAAAAGCTTTACTGCTGTCACTCTTACAAACCATCAATCCCAGTTTCATTCCTTTCTCTGGGAATAATTCCCTTCAGGCTACTGATTCTACTCCTGGGGGAACAGAAGCGATGGATTCAGCAGCGGCACTAAACAAGCCCTCAGAACTGGACCCCGGGGTACCTCAATGTCAAAACTGGCACCAAAATCTACCAAGAAATCAGAGCACTGTCTCTACAAGGGTCTTGCAGTCTCCAATATTGAGACCACCAAATGGAAGAAGCTGCAGTGTACTGATACTGAGCTTTTAGTGGCCACCTCAGACTCCCAATTGCCTGTCCGGGAGCCTTTCTCTGCTTATACTACCAATGCCCAGGATGTGATCTCAGTTTCAGAGGGTGAATACCTTAGTCTCTCTGTGCAGAGTGTTGCCATCTCTCCAAGAGCTCCCTCTCCTCAGACTCCTTTATGAGAGCCATCCTTGCCTCCTCGTGTCTCTGAGGATGAATAGCGATTCAGATCGAGATCTATCCTGCTGGCCCAGCCATTGCCCTCACTACAACCCCATAGTCAGAATACTGGAGCCCAAGGTCATACTCAGCTTCCATTCCTGTAAGAGACAGCCAGTCAGATGACAGCTTATATGATTCAGGACTAGAAGAAGAAAACTAACTGGCTTTTCTCCAGGGCCCTCACCTGATCCAGGTGTTCAGGACTCCACTCCTCTCTCGCCCTCAGAGGACCTCTGCTCCTATATCAACCTGAAAGAGAGAAAAGCAAAGTCATTGCACCTCCCAGTCTTCAAATCAGTGCCACCAGCAAAAAACTTGGTCTTTTCCCCATTCATAAAAAAATCCAACATCCCAGTTGAGATGGCAGGGCTTGAGATTAACCAATCTCATTAGCCAATCGTGACAAAAGCCTTCCTCCATCCTTCCCACATCATGCCAGATTGAAAAGCTATAAAGAGTCCAATAGGATAAGGCTGTGTTTCTTTTTAAGCATCCTCTGCCAAATTCTGTCATTGTTCAACTTAGATCCAAGGGCTGTTCTTGGGATGCACCTGCCAATAGGGAAGGCTGTAAGCTCAACCTACTAGCCCACAAAGTTTCCTCATAGGCAGCATTCCACATGCACATGATGGGAGCTTATCATCAAGCCCAGCTAGACTGTAACCCATTAAAACCTGCAGAAAAATAAATGTGTTAAGTCTTTGAAGTACCACAATATTTTTATTTATTTATTTTAAAAAATACATAATTTTTAAATGCATACTGTGGAGAGGAAAATGACTTGCATGTAGCTGCAAAAGATGGTCTTGTTGAGTTTGATTTCAGGTGCAGTCCTAGCTAGCCAAGATGACTCAGGCCAGCTGAGTTGACACTACGCCAGCTGAAGCTGTGCTGAATACAACTCCCTCCCAGCCTTGGAGTTCTGGAAATTACTTAGGACTACCTTCCTACCTAATTTCACAGCTGGCAAGTGGCTATGTCCCTAGGCTGGAGCTGGTTTGGATCTGGTGTAGCTCAGCTGCTCCCTCACCTTTTTACAGCTCTTCTGCAGGCTGCATTTAGCCAGCACAGCAGTTATGGCAGCAGATCTCTGCCAGAAGGCCAGTTGTGCTGGCAGAAGAGAACTCTGCCCATTCCAGACCATAACCGTCAGTGCATCTCTCTGTTAGGACTGCACACTGGCTTTCACTTTGTTTAA
Source organism: Pogona vitticeps (assembly GCF_051106095.1). Classification (NCBI taxonomy): domain Eukaryota; kingdom Metazoa; phylum Chordata; class Lepidosauria; order Squamata; family Agamidae; genus Pogona; species Pogona vitticeps. The sequence goes on from NC_135783.1 coordinate 53,220,725, forward strand.
TTACTGTGATTTATAAGAGAAATGTTCTTGGCTATCCAAAGAGGAAATTGCCTTTGGGTAGAGGATGAATCAATTAAAATTTTTTTAGTAGTGGTGTGATTTCGGGTTTGCTGAAAAAAGGTATATAAAGAAGAGTTCATTTCTGTTTTTACTTGAATTCTGCTGTGATCTTTCTTTCCAGACAGTGATGATCATTTTATAATTTAATAAGTGCACTGACTCCCAGAGATCTACTTTGTACTCGTCTTTCAAATCACCAGGCTTTTCAAAATAGTAGTGCATAATTTAGGACATAAACAGGTCTTAGTGTACGTTGCAAACTCATTTTTCGTCTGCATAGGTTTTTCACTTATGCTCTAAATATTTCAATTTAGTAATGCAGCATTCTTATTCACTCCATTATACTTCATATAAAGACCTACGGTTTATATGAAGACATTGATCTTTAAGGTTCGTTTATTATGCCTGTATGAGGCTGACTATACAGGTGTTTAACCACACACACAGACACAGACACAGACACAGACACAGACACACACACACACACACACACACACACACACACACACCCCGAGCGGTCCTAACCACACCTTTCTGGCTCCTGTCAGGGACTTCTACTTTTTTGGTGAAAGTAGGATCACTCCATTTTGGTCTGTTTCCAGTGCATGTGATTGCTAGAAATGAACCAAAGTGCGTCTTCCTTCCAATTCGTGAAACAGCTCTCTTCTTAAGCCACTTCACAATACTGTATTGGCAAATTGACAGCAGGCTGCTGTGGGTCAAATTGGGTTTCTGCGTGGATCACACCAAATGGCATATCAGACCTCCTAGCAACCCTATTTAGCCCAATCCAGCCCATTCCAATTCCAAAAAAATAGACAAACTCGATGTTCCCATCATTGAAAGCAATTAATGGACATTCCAGTGGGCAGACAAGAGAAAGCTTACCTATATCCCTGAAGGAAAGTATAGTTCTAGCACTCTGGAGACCTTTGGAAGCTTTTACATAGTGCCTTTCTCTGAAAAAATTAATCCTGAATGGGATAGTTTCATACCTTTAGTATGAGTTGTCATAGAATAGAACACTACTGTGCCTATATGAGGTCCAGCTCTAGTATTGTTTTTCAGGCTTTCTCCCACATTCTTTTGAAGTTCACAGGATGCTTACCCAAAGCTTGAACTCCATTTAGCCTTTTTATTACCTTCCAATGGTTGGTGTGGAAAGCTGCTGCTGGAGGTCAGTTACAATCCATTTGATGCTGAACCTCAAGGATATGAATAAACAGACAGTGAGACAAAGAGGAAAAACAAACAGTCCTTCCTGGAGGTAATTCTTGGGCTTGTTTTTCTTTTTGGAAAAGGATCAATTAAAGGGTGATTTCATAAGAGGTAGCTCTGATCACCCCTTTTTCTTTTTCTTGGATGATTTTGCTATGCACAATCTCATTTTACTGCCAATTTAGTTCAGCACATTATCAAGCTAAGGAGAGGCACATTTAACACAATATACAGCCTTATTATTAATAATAAGATCACTAATAACAGAGGTATAGTTGGGAGTTCGTGTATATGAATATCCTTGCAAGTTTTTATAATTAATATATTTATGTTCAATAAAGTAGTCGTTAAAACAACTCTTTCTGAAAGTATGGCTGAAATCCACTAGTAAGTCAGAACTAAAGTAGGCCCTTTGAAGCAACGGAACTTGTATAGACATTGACCCACTAAATCCCCACTGATTCAGTGAGGTGACTCTAGTTGCAGCTTACTTCTGGACTGCAGTTTTATGAGCCCCACTTGTCCAACAGGGTGTCCCTCCTCCATCCTTTGATCTGTACACTTCAGACAAATGGTTTGAAACAAAACAAGGTTAATTGAACTTGGAAGGGGGTGAACAAGAGTTGGCTCTGTACAGAGTCCTAGTCTCTGAGCCCTAGTTCCCGGCACAGGCTTAAGGTCTTGTAGCACAGCCTCTTGCCCTCTAGTTTTGTTCACAGAAGGGAGTCTGTCTGTTCAGGGAATCCAGTTCTCACCACCACTGGACTCCTTGATAAGAAAATCTATGAAGCCCTGGGTCTGGACCTTCCTTTCCTTTCGACCACTCCTAGTTGGTATGCCTACAGTGAGGGAAGGCATGGGAAGAGCTTCCTCCCTTCAGGGAACCATGCTGATCCTGGTACCCAAAGTTCTTCCCCTTGGTGTCCTCCCAGTGCTCGTACTCTCACTGTCTCTTCCTGGGAGGACACCAAGGGGAAGAACTCTGGGAACCAGGCTCACCTTGCCCTTCCTCCCCAGGACCTTCTTCCTATGTTTTTCCCCATAGGTTTCACCCATAGGGCTTCTCTTCCTCCTATCTCCATCGCTCTCCTTCCTCTTTCTTAGGTGCCTCTTTTTTTCTTCCTCTCCTCTGGTGACAGGGCAGCCTTCATACCTGCAATGCATTGTGTTAAATAACTCCACCCTCCCTCTTACAGGGTACCCTCCAACCCTCAGGGCTGACATGACCTTGTAGACCTCTGTTTATGTCTCACTTTCCTGTAAGTAACACATGGCAGCTTGTTCTACATGTGCAGACTCACAAGAACTGGGCGTCTGGTGGATTGTGTGGATTCTGGCTTGGAGCTTGGTGGACAAATGACAGGGACATCCATGTCCCATGCCCCTATCCTCCTTACAGTTCTATAACCCAAGGAATTTAGGGTGCAGTTCAGTACACAGACCTCTGATTGCAAGCCCCATGGAACACAGTGGAAATTACGTAATTATGCTATAATGACCTTGATTTTTTGATCCTATTGTTATTGAGATTCCCCTTTTGTTACTTCAAATGATTTTGAAATGGAATTCCTCTGTGGTTTTGTTTAGTAAATTTTAGGTATGAAATATTGATCTTCCACAGTGTAACAAATGCAGGCAAATGAGATTCATCTGGCGCCAACGCTGATGACATTTCGGCGCCAGGTCAAAACCTTCCTGTTCCAAAAGGCTTTTAACTGAAATAATATCAGCTGTGGGTCTGATGGCAATTTTTAGAATATAAATTTTAATTGCATTTTAATTATTTTCCCCTTTTATTTTGCTTTTTTATTGTATTTTAAATGCTGTAAGCCGCCCAGAGACCTTTGGGTAGTGTGGGCAGCATATAAGTTAAGTAAGTAAGTAAGTAAGTAAGTAAGTAAGTAAGTAAGTAAGTAAGTAAGTAAGTAAGTAAGTAAGTAAGTAATAATGTGACATTATTATCATACATTAATGTGTTTCTTTTACTGGAAACTATAACCAACTATAACTATTGGTTATAATTCAGAGATCATTTATTTGTGGTTAAAATAAAAAGGATTCCAAAAATAAATCCTTGGTCATGTTATACCCACAGCCACACACCCACAATATAAAATACCTCCAAACCTATGTTTTCTGTCTCCTATTGGAATATTTACACTGGAACCCAACAACAAACATAGTCCATAAATTACTACGCATGAGATGTAACCACACATCCAAGACTCTTACGGCCAATGAACATTTAGAATGTTCTACTTGTATAATTAATATTTCATCAATTATTTAATTTTGTTTCCATATGTCTGACAAACTGGACTTGTCCACAAGCGCTCACATGAAAATATAATAGTCTTCAAGGTGCCACATGTTTTTGTCTTGTTTTGTCTTGTTTTTGTGGTTTTTGCTTGCACAGACTAACACAGCTAGCTACCCCTTCTAAACCTACTGTTATATTTTAATGTGAGCTTTCATGGGCAGCTCCACTTCTTCAGACATATGGAGTGAAATACAATAAAATACAGAGTTCACAACAGAGTTCACAAGTAAAACATTCATGCTGGCTTTGAGAGTCAGTGGTGTATGGTTACATTTCACACATGCAGTAATTTATAGCCTATGTTTGGTGTTCAGTTCTTTTCTAGTCTGGTTTCATAGATATTCTCACAAGAGAGAGATAGAAGAGGTAGCCATGCTAGTCTTTATCAGACAAAACCCAAAGGAGAAAAAAAAAATTAAATTTACTTTGCGATAGTGTTTGATATGATAACAAGCATAGAAACTGAGTAAATAAATAATATGTATCAAATGACTGTAATATCTATAGCAGCGTGTGTTTATAAATAATGAATATCTCTTTAGCATCCCAGAGAGATGCCCTAGAGAATGAGCTCTAATCCCCACTGCTGTGTCTGTGTGGAACATTCTAATCAAGGCGAACAATCCTCAATTAATTTCTGTTCTCATCCAGGTGACGGATGCCATATAATAAGATTTGTGACTGAAACATAGGATTCTCTGTACAGTAGCAGGCAAAACAGGCAGGAAGGAGAGGTGGAGTTACATTGGTGATACCATCTACCTTACCAGGTGCTCTGTCCAACAGTCTGCTGAATTCATGTGTGTTTAATTGAGGGCAGGTGTCCAGGACAGATAGGGATTGTGTTGGTGTACCGCCACCGCATACTGCTCAAGAGTCTCCCTTCCTAAGCTAGCCGCATTGGTCTCAGTGATTATCCTGGAGTCTCCTCAGCTTTGGTGTTGAGGGACTTAAACATCTACAGTGAGACTACTGTGCACACATTCTGGTCCTGATTTTCTGTGTTGGGCAGAATGATAGTGGTCTGGGTGTGAAGGAGCTCTCTGTAGGTTATGGATAGATCGTTACCTCATGGGTATTATATTCATTGCAACCTGCTTCTTCTGAAGTGCTAGATGGGTAATTAAGATGGTCAGCCTGAAGAGGCTAATTGAACAGAATGGTTTTCTAACAGCTCTTGAGGAATCTTGAGGAATCTAATGGCTCTTGAGTAATTTTCTACCTCTTTTAGCCTGAAGACATCTTAAGTTGGTAAGCACTGTTACCCCAGAGGTTTGCTGCTTTTCATATTTTTGGTTAAAAATATGCATTAGTTGAATACTAATCTGCCAGATTTATTTGAGAAAATTTAGATAATGGTTTGAAGGGCTCATAATGAAGTTCTCTTCCCACTGGGTGGAAAGTTAGCTGAAGTGGCCAGCTACCTGGGAACCATAAAGGAGCTTCTGTGAGCTACTTGAAAGAAAACTGGGCTATAAGTCTAATATATGCATTAATATATAAATGTATTAAATTTCATTGTTGTGGAAATAAGATATCCTACGGTGAAACATGGTGAAAGCTGATTCAAAGGGACACTTGAATTTTGCTAATTTCATCTTAGCCATTTTTATTGTTTTTGAGGAGGTAAGATGGATTTTGCAATTTTGAACTGTCTTTTCAAATAATAACAATATCACTGAGTGGTAATACCATATGCCATGCATAGTCTTTCATCTATCCCATTTGCCTGAACCAGCTGAGCAGCTTGTAACAATTTATGCTAATCGCAGCATGCTGAATCCTAACTAGGCAAGTTGTCTGAGAGAAGTTGTCGCTGACACTAGGTCAGCAGAAGCTGTGCTGACCCAAACCCCTCCAAGCCTAGGGATGTTTAAAATAATTTAGGACAGTGGTTCTCAACCTTGGGTACCCCAGGGGTCCTCGGACTGCTATTCCCAGAAGTCTTCATCACCAGCTATGCTGGCAGGGGTTCCTGGGAGTTGCAGTCCAAGAACACACGGAGTTACCCAAGGTTGGAAACCACTGATTTAGGATTATCCTATCCCTATCCTAACTGTGTGTTTGGCATTGTGGATCAGAAGTTTTTGGATCTGGTACTAACTCATTTCCTCCCTTTCTCTTCTCTTTTTTTTTTGTTTTTTTGTTTTTTTGTTATTCTCCTGGTACTTAGCCAGCACAATGGAAGTGCAAGCAGATCTAGTTGTCTTGGTAGATATGAGATCAGCCAGTAGAAGGGGTTTGTGCTTCTTCCCATTCCACACACAATGTGGCTGGTGTAATTGTTGAATTTGGATTGCACTTCTGCTTTGTTTCTAACATAATCTTTTCAGCAGTGTGGCCAAAGTACTCCGTTTCTGGTTTTAACTATTCTCCCATGCGAGTTAGCATTTCCCCCCTTCATAAAGTGAATAAAACTGCTACAGTTAATTATATCTACTATTTAAAATAATAAAAATAAATGAGGGAGATATAGCTATCACATAGGAGCCCTAGCATCAAGATGTTTTTCTGCTATTGTTTATTAATGAATTTATAAAAATGCAAAGTTAGAGTTGGAAGAAATATGGGTGCAGTCAAACAAAAGGCACTCCAGTTTTTCCCAGAAGACTGCTTTGTATGGAAGTCATCAAATAAAAGCCTTAAAAAAAATAAAATCAAACGAGAGTCATTTAGCTTCAGATATTTTTTTTCATGCTTAGCTATTTCTAGGAAACTATTATACAAGTGATTTATTGTTGGGGAGAGTTGGGATTTTCCATGTTGTTGGAATTAACCTTTTAGCTTGCAGCAATTCATCTTAGGTACTGTTGCTGATTATAACAGAAATTTGTTGTTGTTTAGTCGTTAAGTCATGCCCGACTCTTCATGACCCCATGGACCAGAGCACGCGAGGTCCTCCTGTCTTCCACTTCCTCACGGAATTTGATCAAATTCATGTTGGTAGCTTCGATGACACTGTCCAACCATCTCATCCTCTGACGTCCCCTTCTCCTCTTGCCCAACATCACACTTTCCCAAACATCAGGGTCTTTTCTAGGGAGTCTTCTCTTCTCATGAGATGGCCAAAGTACTGGAACCTCAGTTTCAGGATCTGTCCTTCCAGTGAGCACTCAGGTCCTTCAATGAATAGGTTTGTTCTCTTTGCAGTCCATGGGATTCTCAAGAGTCTCCTCCAGTACCACAATTCAAAAGCATCAATTCTTCAGTGGTCAGCCTTCTTTATGGTCCAGCTCTCACTTCCATACATCAATACTGGAAAAAACATAGCTTTGACTATGAGGACCTTTGTCGGCAAGGTGATGTCTGTTTTTTAAGATTTTGTCTAGGCTTGTCATCGCTTTCCTCCCAAGAAGCAGGCATCTTTTTAATTTCGTGGCTGCTATCACCATCTGCTGTGATCATGGAGCCCAAGAAGGTAAAATCTGTCACTGCCATAATGGTCAGTATGTATTTATTTCCCCTTCTGGTGGCTTTAGTAAAGGACCCACCAGATCAATTCCCAGCCTTTGGAATGGGATAGAGATGACTGGCAGAAGGACATAATTTGGCTTTAGTCCTGCCCTGTCCCTCATCTCTGAGAGACATCACAAGTTTTGCAAAAATAAGTAAGGTAACAAGTCCTTCTGTAATATACCCCTTTGCTATATGGGAGAGAACCTATTTTTATTTTGTTTGCCTCTTAGGGCAATTAGGCTGATAGGTATGAAGGGGAAGGACCACCTCTTGTTGTGGTTCTGCAGCTTGGAACCTCTGGACTTCTCCAATGACCTTTTTTTGTAGGACAAAAAACCCCAGTTTGATTCCTCAGATTTTTGCCTCAATGTGTTTTATGTTGCTTAGCTACAATTTTCTTCCTATATTGTGGACTAGATATTTGTTTATTGTTATCACTTGTGGGTTTCCCCCCTGTTTATGACCTTTTAAAAAAATTATGTAAGCGAGTTTGTGGGCATTGTACACTTAAATAAAACCGTAAATAACTGCATATCATATGCAGGAAAGCAGAGAGGTCTGTGAAAGTCACAAAACAGGCAGGACTTGCCAGAATAAGTGAAAAGAAGAATCTGTGACTCCACCAGATGTATGTGTAAGATGTAAATGTATTACAATTTTGGTGTCTTCCTTCCCTCAATAACACTTAATTCAGTTTAGCTCTAGCTATTGTTTGCCTTGGGTTCTTGAGATTTGTGAGCAACCCGCAAACTCTTTCCTAACTGTTTGACACATTTTCCAATAGAGAAAAGAGAACATGGATTATAAAACTATCTGAGTGGTATAGGTGAAGAGCGACTGTGCTCCTACATCCACTGAGTTTTTTGTTTGTGGACCCACAATAACTCTTGCCTTTCTAAATAGTGGCAGTTGTTAAAAATAAGACCTAGACAGGTATCCAGCTGAGAATGAATTTACTCAAAAATATGTGTGAGCTCACCTAGATCAGTTGATAGCTCAGCTTTGAAAACACTTCCTTTTTTGTCAGAATCTCCATGGTAACACAGTGCCAGCATAGTGGCCATGCTGGCTGGGGGAGTCTGAGTATTATAGGCCAGAAAAGATAACTTTTTTCAAAATATGTAGTTGAACTATGAAAATTGGTTTCTGGACTATAAATTCCCAGAATTCCTTTTGTGGTATCTCTCTTCTCAGTGTTGCAGGGAAGCTGCTTGCCCGTGTTGTGCTAAAGAGGCTCCAGGTGCTTGCAGACATAGTCTATCCAGAATCACAGTGTGGATTTCGAGCTCATAGATCCACCACTGACATGGTATTTTCCCTCAGACAGTTGCAGGAGAAATGTAGAGAACAACAACAGCCACTCTTTGTGGCCTTCATAGCTCTTACAAAGGCCTTTGATTTAGTTAGCAGGGATGGCTTTTTTAAAATACTTCCCAAGATTGGATGTCCACCTTGACTCCTTAACATCATCAGGTCCTTCCATGAGGGAATGAAAGGCACTGTAGTTTTTGATGGCTCAACATCAGATCCCTTTGACATCCGAAGCGGAGTGAAACATGGCTGTGTCCTTGCACCAACCCTGTTTGGGATCTTTTTTGCTGTCATGCTGCAGCACGCTTTTGGAACTGCAACAGAAGGTGTCTGTCTCCGGACTAGATCAGATGTAAAGCTCTTTAATTTCTCTAGATTGAAAGCGAAGACTGAAATCCAACTGAAATGCAGTTGGATTCCTCTTCGCCGATGATGCAGCCATTGTTGCCCATTCTGCTGAAGAGCTCCCACAACTTATGAACCGTTTTAGTAAGGCCTGCCAAGATTTTGGATTAACTATCAGCTTGAAGAAACCATAAGTCATGGGCCAGGGCGTGGACTCACCTCTCTCTATTACCATCTCTACACAAGAACTGGAGGTTGTTCATGATTTTGTGTACCTTGGCTCAATGATCTCTGACACACACTCTCTAGATGTGGAGCTGGATAAATGCATTGGCAAAGCAGCTACCATGTTCTCTAGACTCACAAAGAGAGTACGGCTTAATAAGAAGCTGATGGCATATACCAAGATCCAGGTCTATAGAGCCTGTGTCTTGAGTACACTCCTGTACTGTAGTGAGCCCTGGACCCTTTTTGTATGGCAGGAGAGGAAGTTTAACATGTTCCATATGCATTGTCTCCGACACATTTTTGGTATCACCTGGCAGGACAAAGTTCCAAATAGAGTAGTCATATAACTAGCTGGAACTTTTAGCATGTATACCTTACTGAAACAGCAATGTCTACATTGGCTTGGGCATGTTGTGAGAATGGCTGATGGTCAAATTCCAAAAAATCTCTTGTATGGAGAATTAGTGTAGGGAAAGGATCCCAGGTCTGCAAGCAGGATCTGAAGGCCTTAGGAATAGACCGCGACAGATGCGAAATGTTGACATCTGCGTGCTCAACCTGGAGGCAGGCGGTACAGCATGGCCTGTCCCAATTTGAAGAGACCCTTGTTCAGCAGGCTGAGGCAAAGAAGCAGTCCCGAAAGCAGCAAAATCAGGGAGTTGGACAGAGAAAGATTGTATTTGTCTTGAGTGTGGAAGGGATTGTCACTCTCAAATTGGCCTTCTCATCCACACTAGATGCTGTTCCAAGACCTCTATTCAGAGCATGTTACCATAGTCTTTCGAGACTGAAGGATGCCTACACGCAGAGGTTTGTGGGCAACATGTGCTTTGCAAATGGTGGCTTAGCTGTTCCATGCCAGTTTGAATCAGCCGCAGAAGTTCTGTTCGGTTTTATTTACAGCCCATAACGTCTCCGATATTCAGAAATCATTTATCTTTGTTTAAAATGTCAACTTGTAATAATTAATAAAAGATGCAATCAGATTTCCATTTAGCAAGAGTTTAAAATGGTTTAATTATCTTAAGCCTCTGTCTTTTCATTACTATGCACAGCACACAAAGTTGTTTTTTTAATTTTCAGACTTAACAGAGATGGGCTGCAAAGCACTAGCTTAGACTTGTTTAACCAGGCTTAGGAAAAACAGATGGAACTTTGCATATGCAATTATTACTCTGTGCTGGGCTGCCTTTGATTCCTCTTTCAGCTCTCCATTTATAATGTAAAAATAAAGTGCCTTTGCTTATCACTTCTTTGCAGACTATCTCTCCCATCATATCTGCTTCCTTGTGCTTCTTTTTCAGGGCCATTAGAAGTAATAAAAATATTTTTGTTTTCCCAATAATGCATGTAGTTCTATTGTAAATCTCTTACACAATTATATTTTTTCACTGATCTTTATGACATCCATCTGATGATGTGGGGTGCAGTCCATTAAATTGTGTGCCAAATAATAACTATCAGTTTTCAAGCAGCACAAGATGCTTTGTTGTTGGGACCCTAGGGCTGAAATCCTGTTGCTTAGCACAGTAAGTCACACTAGAGCGGGCCTATTTGAATAAATGGCACTTACAGAAGAGTTGACTTTCCTAATCCCCACTGCTTAAGTGGGACTATTCTAGTGCCATTTACTGTGCTAAGCAATAGGATTTCAGCTATAGAAGGGCTACAAAGTCATCTTGTTGTGCAGTTAGAAATGTTGTTGGTTTGTTGCTGTTGTTGTTATTTTTCAATAGAACCTTTAAAATGCATTTTAAGGGCATTTTGACCGAAATCTTGTGTAATTTTCTTACCAATTCTAAGAGTCAAGTGTTGTTGTTTAGCTTTGGTTTTTTGTGGTTTTGTAAGCGTTTTGAAATTGTAATAGCAGTATTGGTTGCTAGAGGGAATGGGGAAATATTTTACTAAATTCTTTGGCCTGCAAATAATGACGGCATCAGGATAAGATTCTTAAGATGTAACGTACACAGCAGTCTCCTTAAGATGAAGAATGGACTTTGCAGCAAAAAGGTAAAATTAGCTTTGCGAATGCTCATGTCATGGTGCTTTGTATTCTCAGTTCCAGTGTAAGACACGGAATCATAGACTTTAACACAAGCATGTATAACAAAAGATACAAGCACCTGAAGTGTAGATTTCCCATAAGGTGCTAAGAATTTATTGGACTGAAACAGTAACCAGCAAAGAAGAACTAAAGCAAATGAATAAAGACCAAGAAATCATTGGAATGCACACAACACAGAAAGTTGGACTACTTCAACCAGCTAATGGGAAATGAGAAGTAAAGATTGTTATAGTCAATCACTCATGAGAAAATAAATGGGAAAGGAATTGCAGGAAGGAGAGAAACCTATTGGCTGAAGAATCCAAGAGATTGGTTTGGATGCAATATAGCTTCATTATCTTGTGCTGTTATGTTCAAAGCAATGTGACTTCCAACCTCAAGTAGCAGATAAATAAAAATAAAAGAAATAACAACAAGAAGACAATGATAGTCCAATAGCAATAGCTTTAGCTATCTTCTGTAGATGGAACAATAACAACAATTATTTGATTACGAAACAGTAAAGAGTAACACAGCAAGTTCCTTAAAACCACAACATTCCAAGCTGTGGTTCTGACTCTTCTTCTGATGGGTGTGAGAGTCTGTTGGTGTTCATGGCACCATTCCGTCTGGGGATTATAATTCTTTCTAAATTTACCATTCATTGATGAATCACTAGCTAGACTTTATGGAAAACAGCAGTAAACTAGAGTGAATGTTTTTGTAAGTCTTCTATTTCAATTTGATATGCATGTATAATAATAGTTGTGCTGTCAAGTGAATTCTGACTTATGATGACCCTTTTCAGAGTTTTCTACATGGAGAATACTTAAATGTGGTTTATAAATCCCTTCATCTGGGGATGTTCTTGGACTGTGCAGCTTGCTCAAAGCCACATAGGCTGGCTCTACTCCCAGGAGGCACAGTGGGGAATTAAACTCCTAACCTCAGGCTCCACAACCAGAAAGCTAACTCACAGAGCTATCTAGCCAGCTGATGTGCATATGCATTTTCTCTAATACTGTATGTAACAAGTTTGCATTTTATTTTATGAAGTTTCAGGGACTATTTTCATCCTCCTTCTTGAATTGTGTTAGCCCATAATTTGTAACATGCAGATTGTTTTGCTCATGCATGTGCCAGGACGCAAGTAGGAGTTGTTCTTGGAAGAGGAGAGATTCCAAAGATTTGGTCAAGATGAGAAACATAGCTCACCAACTTCAAGGATAACACAGCTAGGTATAGAATACTTAATAATGTATTTAAATTCCTTTGTTCAATGGCTCAAGTACCTTTAGTTTAATGGTAATGTGGTCATGCAGTTGCTTAATATTGCTGCCTTTTCTAAGTTACTTTCCTTAATATGGTGATAATGAGGTTACATGGTATCTACCTATGAGGCTTGCACCATGGACATGAAAAATGCAGTAACACAAGATGCTTTCTATTTATGCAAGGGGGAACTGATATTGTGGAATGATCCTCTCCCACCATTCATGCAGCAAACAATGTCAATGGCCTTCTTCTTCTTGCTGTAATAAAATGGTAGCAACAGTTGGTCCTGCCTTGAAGAGACCCTTCAGTTTAATGTTCCTCAGTCGAATTACGTACTACTGTCCACTCCGAACTGCCATGTATTTTAAACTGAGGTGCATCGTCTGTAGTCCACCTGAATTTAGGCAGCCCTCTTCCTGATTTAAAATTTTGTTTATGTAAATGCAGCACCTGAAAAAAAAATAACCTTTCCCTTTCTCAGCAGCCCTGTTAGTGGAGAGGGAGTGGGGGCCAGGTAGAGAGAATACATGGTCATGTGAGGGGGAGTTGGATGATTTGTTTCTGGCAGTGACCCTGTCAACTGGGATCCCCACTCCCAGGTTTTGGCCCCTGACAGGTTGCCCTTGAGGAAATGCGGCCCAGTCTACAGGAAAGAAAAAAGTTGCCTAGCCACTCTGTTAGAGATCCAAAGGCACAGGGAATCCCCCTATATATATATAGGGGGATTCCCTGTGCCTTTATATGTGCTACCAGGAGTCTGCCTCTTTTGGAGATTCCAAGATGGTCTGAGGGCACAATTTAAAGTGCTGGTTTTAACCTAAAAAGGGTCCAAGCTGTCTAAAAGACTGCATCTCCCTCTATGAGCCTGCCTGGGCATTAAGATCATCAGGGGAGGCCTTTCTCTCAGGCCCACTACCCTCACAGGTGCACGTGGTGGGGACACGGGAGAGTTATTTCTCTGTTGCTGTTCCCAGTCCCTGGAACTCCTTCCCACAGGACGCCAGGCTAGTCCCATCTCAGCTGTCCTTCCACAGGCAAGCAGAGATCTTTCTCTTCAGGCAGGCTTTTCGTTAATGACTGGTGGTTGGAGAGGGGTTTTGAATGTGCTCTGTTGTTTTAAATGTGCTTTAATATTGATCTTAGTTACTATTTTAGTATAACACTTGTTTAATTATTTTTAAATATTTGTATACTTACTGTTTTGGCTTTTAAATACTGTTTTAATGATGCAAGATGCCTCAGGTCCTTTTGGGGGAGAAAGGCATCGTAGAAATATTTTAAATAGATAAATAAATAATAAAACCCGAGAAACAGAGCTTTGCAGAGCCTCTCAGAGGAAGATGACCTGATGCTGATTTTGCCCCTGAGTCACTGAATACTGTACAGTTCTCCCTTGGACTGCACTGATCTAAACAGCATGGTTTGGGTTATATTTGGTTTTGTAAACAGTAACCAAATAACAAAATAAAAAAACCCAAATATTCCAATAAATAAATAATCAATAAATACTGTGCTGATATTTGTCTCCAGGAAGTGGCCTGGGCAAGGTCAATCTCGGACTTAGTTAGGTCCTGTTGTTGGTAGTGCGGTGGCCCCCGGTCTAAATGGTTGTGGCCTGGCCAAACCCCTTTCTTATCATGGTGGCTCCATATAGTGGCCGGGGAGAGTGCTGGGGCAAGCTGACACCCGTCAGGGGAGGTGTGTGTGTGTGTCAGAGGGAGGGAGGGAGAGAGAATCGTTTATGTTTGTAATTACAGTTTTGGGGGCATAATCAGCACTTTTAATTTTTTTTGCTTAACTGGACACATTGCTGGCATTTAAAAAAACTAAGATCAGCCACAAGAAGGAAATGGCTGCCTCACTTCTGAGAAGATAATGATCGTGACCTATGTCCTTTTATTTTTAGATTTCTCAAACCTGATGACAAACCTTCCACTTAAACCCATTCTTGTTCATTGTATGCTGTGCTGTATTTTGTTTTGTTTCATCTTGCAAAGCAGATTTATATTAAGCCTTGTAAAGTTCTGTTGGAAACCAATGGAGGCCAATCCTGGAATAGGTTCTCTCTAGTAAATTGTGACAGCTCTGTCTTTTCTTAGTTTAAATCCCTTGTTCTGCCCTCCTATTCTTCATATCCTAGCTTTTTGTCATTTTTTTAACATAATCTAAAATCCAGGGATTTACATATCAGAATTCTGAAAGTAGCTGAATTTTGGGCAAAGTTTAGAATGAACTTGAGTTTGATACCACTTTCTATGTTTGATTTATAAGTCTAAATTCATGTGAACAATATTTGACTTTTGAGTTTTAATTTTAAAAGTGAGATTGTATCAGAAACACTAGTTGTTTGATGGAAAATATTTTTCTGTGAGAGATTTCTGTCTTTTTCAGTGAAAAGTATGTGCTTAGTAAGGTAGAGCTATTGTATTTCCTGTTTGCACAGTCACTCTGCTGTTAAAGCTTAGAGCAACTCTTGGTAATTATTCCTGATATTATTTCAGAACTGTTTGACTGTGAAATTATAACTGCAAGAATAAACTTTGAATCCTGTACAATAGCTTTACTCAGTAGTTCACTCACATACCAGTCTATTGGAGTTGGCATGCGATGGCAGAAATTAGGTAGAAGCAGAGTTCTGGTGTGAATCTCAGGGCCAAATGTCAGCTGATATGGTAGCTTCATTCTTAGAGTTCTTGATCCTTCACCATAAAGGCAAAGCTATGGGGTTTTAGGGGTGGGAACAGAGGAAGGTGGAGAGACAAATGCAGCATTATAAAATGCAGTTCGAAATCTTAACCAGTTGGTAGAGTAATTGAATCTGCATAGACTTGCATCTGAATGAATCAACAGTTATTATAAAGAAAAACACTTTCATTCTTAAGCTTTGAAAACATCTGTGCTTGTGTATGATCTGGTTCAGAAGATGCATTCCTTCCAGTAAGAGTGATGCTTCTTTTAAGACACTGCCCATTACCTGTAGATATTTGAAGTGCAGTACTAATATAATGTAAGCTCGCTTTGGGCTCATTGTGAGAAAGGAAATTAGGAAACAAACAGACAAACCTAAACAGTGAGCCTCGTGGCACAGTGGTTAAACCGCTGTACTGCAGCTAAAACTGTGCTCACGACCTGGGGTTCAAATCCCAGGTAGCCGGCTGAAGGTTGACTCAGCCTTCTATCCTTCCGAGGTCGGTAAAATGAGTATCCAGCTTGCTGGGGGGGCAATGTGTAGCCTGCATAATTAAATTGTAAACCGCCCAGAGAGTGCTTGAAGTGCTATGGGGCGGTATATAAGCAGCATGCTTTGCTTTGCTTTGCTTTAAACATCCCACTCCATCATCATGTTGTTGCTGTTTTGAAACACATTAGCATGCTATAAATGTATAAGCCATTATCAACTATGTCTATTGGAAAATATTTTTAACTAATTGTCACTTCTGTCATTGAAACATAATTGCTAGTTTTGCCTAGAGTAATACTCAGATGACACAATGATCAGCCCATGCTTTTAACAATTCCTGTGTAATTGCTTCAGTGCTTGGCTTTTAACTTTCTTTAAAATGACACAGTGGACTAACATGATCTGTTTAAAAATTGTGAGAACACCATTTTCTGTTTTCTTTTCTTTTTATTTAGTAATTTTCCACATTCTAAGTAATGTCATAAGAAAGAGAATCCTTTAAAGTCCCCGTGGAATACGGTAATTTATCCATAATTAAGAACTGCTTCTTCCATTATAGTTTATCAGTGTAGGAATACTCATGCAAATTGCTCCTGTGTGTGATACGAAAACATGGAAAAGCATGAATGTGTCTCTGTGAGTTTCGGCCTAGAAGTAATCATTGAGAGGATTCACTCTGGGAATGGACCGTAATTTAAAAATCTGACAAATGAGTACAAATATGGTTTTCAGTTCTCATCTCATCCTTCTGCAGATTGTATCTTTCCTTTCCACCCATAATATTACAAGACATTCCGTAAAACATGTGATATATAGTAATGATAGCCTCAAAGGATATAATTGGGATGGACTAAGGGAAGTGAACTCGTGCAGTGAATTTCTCTAATGATAGGAAAGACCAATGTCGGCTGGAAAACAGTCACAGTAACTGGGGCAAGGTAACGGTAGGCTTAGGGGGATATCTAGTATCTACTGAATCCCACACATAGATACAGCACTACAAATGAAAAGTCTGAAGGGGATGTGGTTCTCAGTAATACTATTTAAAGTAGGGAGGTAGCTTAATAAGAGTGAATTTTACCTGGAGCTGGAAGTAAGTTGTCCGTTGGGGTGACACAATGGGAAAAGCAAGAATAGCTTTAAAACAGAGAGTCTTCTCTGGTTGGTGGATAGCATCAAAGATGCTTTGCACAAAAGGACAGAGATTGCAAATTCATGTGGGCATCTGGGGGTGGGGGAGTCAGGCCCAGATTAATGAATTTTCTATTGTTGTTCCAGTAAGTGTTTTGAAGCATGTGCTGTGCTTCCTGTAGTCAGCTCAACCCACTGGCGATGGTCAATGGAGTTCTCTGCTAAGTGGAACTTTCGCTGCATGTAAAGCATTTGGGGTGAGTGGATTGAGTGCTGGACTTGGGTTAGAGAAATGTTACCTGAAATTTTGGTTTAGGCGTGATTTATATTTTGAACATGAGCTACATGATGTTCCTCAGCCTAACCTGCCTCACAGTGTTCTCATCTAGATAAAAAAGGGACTCATGGCTGTTTCCCTAAATTTTCTCACAGAAGAGAGGAGTACAAAGCTAGTAAATAGTTGCTTCATATGTAAGAAAACTGATGGAGCTTCCAGTAGTCTCAGATAAGAAAGGGAAGAAAGGAAAATGGCCACAAATATTTTATTTTAAAAGTGTGGGAAAATTTTTTATCGTTTCCTAAGACCTGTTCCATGAACTCAGCATGTTTTTCCCTGTTCCCTCCTATTACCGGTACTTGTCTTAGAAAGTTTACCCAGGCTGCAGTTATAATACCTCTAAATTTAATCTTTCAGTAAGTAAGAAGCAAGCCATACTTTTAAATCAGTAGTCTGTTTTCCACTCTGTAAGATTAAGTGTCACCAGGAAAGAGTTCAAGAGAGAGGGCAACTGGTGGCTTAACTCAAGTAAACAAATGGTTTTGATTAAATCCATACTATGATAAATGGGAGGATTTAGGCTCATGGGGGTACAGTTGGTAGATTTATTATTTCAAGGGAAGTTTAGTTTTGAAATTTTTTTGAAAGTATATTAGTAAGGAATTCTCAAGGGTTGTGCAGTTCATTTTATCTTCACTTATTATAATTGCTGCCATCTTCTTCAACAAATACATTCTAACTATGCATTTAAATTTACTGGTTCTGCTCTAGTTTGCTCTTAATCAGTGTAATCCTAGTCTGCCTTAATGTAATACACAGATGTTCAAACTTTGCTTTA
This sequence comes from Pogona vitticeps, assembly GCF_051106095.1. Lineage (NCBI taxonomy): Eukaryota > Metazoa > Chordata > Lepidosauria > Squamata > Agamidae > Pogona > Pogona vitticeps. The sequence goes on from NC_135783.1 coordinate 53,238,409, forward strand.
TTGACACTCCCTAAGTCTAGGAGTAGAAAGTTCAAGGTTTCCCACATGTAAAGTGGGTTTGCATGCCATTCTTAAATGCTGACCTTGAAAGAAAAGCATTAAGTGTAACTCATTATGTTGTCAGTGGAGCACAGTTAACCATTGTTACTTTTAAACACAGTAACATAATCGGTGGGAATGATCTTACATATTCTTAACTGCATAGAGTTTCTGTTTTACATTTTGCATTACCTTTTAATGGTGTTTGAAGGGGTATTTTGAGCAAACTTCAGATTTGATGCTCTTTTCCATTCTAAAATATCTTCCCAAAAAGTAACAAAACCAACAAATAATAAAATGAGTTTCTTTAAACTTGCTGCTATGGTTAGGGCAGCAAATAACTTTTCTGAGCTTTGGAACAAGTCACACACAAAAATGAATTAAAAAAAAATATTTTTCCCCAACCACTGTTGTGTTTGTTCCTACTTCCAGTTACATTAGTAAAGGAAACATAATACTAGAAGCAGCAGGAACAAATATGTTTCAAGCAAAACAACTTTTCCCTGTCTTCCTAAAATTGATACCCTTCCTTGATTTTTATATAGAAGAAGAACAAAGAATTGAATAAGTATATCCAGGAAGCAGCCATTAAAATACCCCTTCCATACCATAAAATTTGTCATCTTCTTAAAGGCCAGGTAAGAACAAGCATTGTTATATATGCAGAACATCCTTACAGTATAGATATTGAAGGGACCATGTACACAAAAGCACTACATGAAACACGCAGGAAGAGCACACCTTTGATCAGATCACACGGAATGCACTTTGGAAGGATAAAACACAGCCAGCTATACGCATATATGTACATGTTTTTTGTTCCTTCAAAGAGACTCTAAAGGAATAAGCCAGGTTTCCTTCACCAGGGCAGGTTATCTTGCTTTCCAATCTAGATTGGGGAAACAAACAGACACAGCAGGGGTCCCTCCTTCCACCAATGGACATAGCTGGGTTTAGTATCTCTCTGTAAGAATCAGCCCTGGCATTAGATGGATATCTCTTAGGTGGCATGATAAAGGGGTGGCAACTTGCCCATTATTTAATTGCCTATTTTTAAAACAAAATCCTACCAGTAAGAGAGCAAGAAGGTTTTCTGTGCAGTTTAGGTGGTCATCTTCAATGTCCCTTCATATGGCACTCACTGAGGTTCTCTTTCCAGTTCTGCAGAATGCTTTACAATTCAATTTAAGCCCCCACAATTTATCTATGCATCTGCCAGAAGGAGCAGGACAACAGCTCATAAGTGGTAAAGCTTGCTGTGATCAGATTTTTTTACTTGCAGCTTTCCAGTGACAGAAATGGTTTGAAGAATTAAAGATGTTGTTGCTGGAATCCACTTGAGAATCAGTAGGTTTAAAGGGAGAAGTGTACAGAGATGAACTTATAGAAGATGAACTTATAGAACTTATAGAAGATATAGGAGATAGAAGACAAATAGTGAGGTGGGTGAGAAAGTGTTTTCAAAAATTTATGTGGCTTTCACCTTCTTCTGGTAGGACTTTATTATAATAATATAATAATATAAATTAAATTTAAGGATCAAATTAACTGTTAAAAATATCTGCCCCTAGATCTTAAACTTAACTGAATTAGGTTTTTGGGTTCACTAACCATTAACTAAACCAGGCTTGTCCAACCCGCGGCCCAAGGGCCACATGCGGCCCAGGTCAGCTCGTAATGCGGCCCAGTGCAATTTTTTATTTTTAAAGAAATTCCAAAGTTTCAAATTACACTGCCAGCGCTTGCGGCCGGAATGTGGCCGGGGCATGTCACAACAGTAGAGGGGGAGAGAGGGAAGGAAGGAAGGAGGGGGAGGTGAGGGGACAGGGGGAGCTGCGTGACTGCATTGCGCTGTCCCCGTCAATAGGTGGACCCCCTCCCGGCCCCATAAAGCCACTGGAGTCAAAGCTGGCAGCCTCTGCTGTCTGAGATTGCAGCTGCCGGTAAGCGCGCTTGGAGCGGGGCTGCGGAGGACGGCTAGGGCTGCCCCCCCATGCGACCCAAACCAAATGTATGTGTGGCCCAAACCAAATTTTCATCTTCTAATGTGGCCCAGGGAAGGTGAAAGGTTGGACACCCCTGAACTAAACTGTTAACCCTTTCTACTGACTTTCTCATCTCTGCTCATATGGTTGTTGTGAGGTTAAAATAAACGGTATGGGAACCATGCATGCTGTTGTGAACCTCTGCAAATCAAGACTCAGGGGCTGGACTCAGTGGTCCATAAGGTCCCTTCCAGCTAAAAGAAGATTATATTTAAAAAACGCAATAATTTATTACAATATATAGTCCCTTTCCCTAGGTAAGGATCACTATTCCATAGGAAGAGTTTCTTGCAAGATTACTATATCCATGTCTTCAGATGTAAATATTATAATTCCAAGGTGGGAATTAGTTAATTTCCTGGTTTGTGAAATTTGAAAAACATTGATTTTTAATTAGAATAATCAGTACAAAAGAACATCAGTAGTGTAAGACACAAGGAATGGTTGGTTAGCATCTGTGCCATTATTCACACAATATTGCTATAGGCAAGTTTTTAAATGATTTAATTAGTAATGCTATTACTGTAGCGTTACTAATTAATTTTTTCACTATAATCTTACATTACAATAGCCCCTGAGTTGTCAGTGTTCTGTGTAACAATTGATTTGGGAATGTGCAGTGGGACCAAGAGCAGAGAAAGAAGTTGAATATCAGTGTTACTTAATTCTTTGGTTTGCAAAGGAGAAAGGGAAAGTATCTGGTGAGATATACGTATATTCAATTTACTAATATTTTTCATTATGACTTACTGGAGCAATATATGACCACAACATACATCCATTATACATTTTATTGAAATATGTGAAATGTTTATTGTCCCCAAATACCAGTGGAAACACTGAAACAATTTAAACTCTTCTATCGTTTTAAAGGGACTGGTAACCTTTAGGGATAGCGGCACAGAAGGTAGAGGTGTTGACTGTTACTGGAGCCTTCTATAGACAAAGCCAGGGTTACACAGTAGATAGAGTCAGTGTTGGGTACATCCAGAGGACATAATCATTGAAGTAACATCAAGAGACAAATAATGTCATGATCATAAGAACAACGCAGATGATTAAATGGTAGTACCTAACACATACAACAGAGCATAAGCATTGCTCTGAACTACTTTTTTCTACTCTAGTAATGACATGTTGCACAGAAAAGACAAACTGAAAATGGGTTCAAAAAAAGAGAAAATTTTTGTTTATTTTATTTATTTATTTATTCGATTTATATCCCGCCCATCTGGTATATTCTACCACTCTTTGTTTTATAAAGGACAACTTTACAAATGAACTGGAAGGCAGAACTCCCTGCGCAACCATGCTACCACACAATGATCACTCCTGCACCTTGAAAATGCTAATTTTTTTGTAATTGAAAAAATGAAACTGAGGCTGCCCTACTTTGGGCACATCATGAGAAAGCAGAATCCTCTGGAAAAAAACCCAATAATTCTGGGAAGGGTGGAAGGCAGCAGGAAAAGAAGAAGACCAAATATGGAGGTGATTTGACAACACGTAATAACAACAGCAATTGAGAAACAGGCAAGGAGAGTTCCCAGGTGAATCCTGTACTACCATAATCTCCCCCAACATACCAGGTTAAAAATCGTTCAGAAATTGCCCACCTGACTGTGTGCACCTTTCCATTTTATGTTGCAGCTGTGCCTACTAAAACTGAGTAGGTTCTGCTTGTCTGAGCTCCTCTCTGGATCGCTGTGTTTTTCATGCTTATGGGGCAGTCTTTCATGGCTGCCCCTTTCCAGATCACTCCCCATTTGGACAAAGCTTCTAGCGCAGTGGTTCTTAACCTTGGGTTACTCAGGTGTTTTTGAACTGCAACTCCCAGAAACCCCAGCCAGCACAGCTGGTGGCAAAGGCTTCTGGGAGTTGCAGTCCAAAAACACCTGAGTAACCCAAGGTTAAGAACCGCTATTCTAGCAGACCCCCCACCCCCACCCTCTTCTTGGAATACTGTGAAGAGTCACTGGGTCTATGCAGTTGCCCTTCATAGTGAATGACCAGCATTGCAGGGTGGAGCATCTTCCTATACAGTGAAATATTATCTGGCTCTGGCATAACCCTGAAATTCATGAAGATCTTGTGTCTTTGTGGACAAGAGGGACTTTCTGCAAGAAACAACACTTTCCTTGGTTAGTGATTTCCAGTGGTTCTTTAAAATCTTAGTTTCAATGCTCTTTTCTAACTCAGATCTGATAGCTTCCTGAAAAAGAATCTTGACAAGTAGTTCAGCTCCAGAGCACTTGAACTATATCATCATGTATGCATTTCATGAAAAAAGTCAAAGATAACATATTAAAACTTAACATCTGGATTCAGAGTATGGTATATCTTGGAGTATTGGCGCCAGTCTTCAAAACAGTTTTTCCCAACCTGGTTTCCTGCGAGTGCATCGAACTACAGTTCCTATTGCCCTTACACAATATGTCCACCCATGCTGACTGGGGATCATGGAAGTTGTACTTCGACACATCTGGGAGACGCTAGGATGGGGAAGGCTGCTCTGCTTAGTGGCAGCTTCTAAGTTAGAATCTTTTTATTCCCTTGACGTGCACATCACCCTCCTGTTCCTTAAAATAGTAGGGAATTCACAGAGAATATGCCTGTGATGCCACATGGTTCCCTTGCCTTTCAGCTTTCACCACGTCAGTGGAATTTCTCATCATTGGGACATTTTTATTGTGTATCGTGTGTTTGGAATTCAAGTGAGATGTACCAGACATGTCTAGTGCTCTCTGGAGAAATCAATCCTTGATTAAATTGTTTAAAATGGCTCTTGCTGTGTGACCTATTACCAAGGAGCATTTTGCTGAGAGATACTGTCAGGGAAGGGGAGTCCAGCAGGCCACTAATGAAGAACTTGTGCTCAGGTTTGGAACATTGGCCAGATGTGTTTCCTCAGATTACCCTCTAATAGATTCCCCCCCTAAAATATATAGTTTATTGTTTAGGGGATTTAATTTTTTTTAAAAAAACACACACTCAACTAAAAGATTAGCTTGTGGAAGTATGCAACCAATTCTAGCTCAAAATTGTTAAGCTTGGGCAGATGGGGCAACCAGCTGTTTGACAGCTGTCCTTCTGACACTGCCCTTGCTCTTAGGAAGATAGGGAGCTGCTCTAAGACAAGTCAGATCCATGGTTCCTCTAGCTCAGCAACCTCTGCACTGACTGAAGTCTTTCCAGGATTTTAGTCCAGTTTCTTACTTGTGTGTGTTATGCACTTCTCACTTAACCCTAATAGGGTTTCCAAGGTATATGAGATATTTAAGGAGTGATTTTATCTGTGCCACTCCCTCTCCCAGTGAGTTTCCATGCTGAGCAGGGATTCAAATCCAGGTCCCCTGACTCTTAGTCCAACACTGTCCTCTGCACCACATTAGTGTGTGCCATCTCTACTTAGGCAAAGGTAAGTTTCCCCTGACATTTAGGCCAGTCGTGTCCGACTCTAGGGCGCGCTGCTCATCCCCATTTCCAAGACACAGAGCCAACTGTCCGTAGACAGTTTCAGTGGTCACGTGGCCAGCGTGACTAGACACAGAACGCTGTTACCTTCCACCATGGTGGTACCTATTTATCTACTCGCATTTGCATGCTTTTGAACTGCTAGGTTTGCAGGAGCTGGGGCAAGCAATGGGAGCTCACTCCCTCGTGTGGATTTGATCTTATGACTGCTGATCTTCTGACCTTGCAGCACAGAGGCTTCTGCAGTTTAACCCGCAGTGCCACCACATCCCTCATCTCTATTTAGCTTTTTATAAAGATGCCAGAAACTGAAGCTGGTATCCTTTGCATGAGCCCATATATCATGACACTGAAGTACAGCTGTTCTTCAACTCCCTACATTACAGTGATTGTGGAACAGCAGATGCTTTTGACAAGAATTCCCATAGTCCCATATCCCAAAGCTGAATCTACCTTGTTTTGTCTGATTTCGGAAGCTAGACAGGTTTGAGTCTGGTTAGGATTTGGATGGGAGACTGCAAAGTCATAGCAGGGATCTCTAGGTAGGACTCCATGAGAGTCCAATTTGAAACCCTGGAAAGCCATTGCTAGTCAGAGTTGACAAAATTAGACTTGATAGACCAATTGTTTGACTCAGTATAAGGCATCTTCCTGTGTTTCTCACCAGGAGGGTGACCCAAACTATTTGGGTTATCAGTTCTCTGATAAGAACTGCAAACTGGCAGCATCTAGAGAGGCACACAGTTCATACTTTCTCCTTTCACTTAGTGTTGCCTTGACAGCAACATGCTAGTTAGATTAATAGATTTTGCCTTTTAAAATCTGCATTGAAATTTCAGAAGGGAAAATTTGTTATAACTAAAATTTTATGATAAATGAGACTTTAGTGGGCCTCATTGACCTGAATTATGTTTTTAATTTAAAAAAAAACCAACTGCTGAGTTTAATGCTAGATCACCTTATCACTACATTAGTTTAGTGCTAAATCACCTCTGCACTGACCAAAAAAACAGAGATAATAATTGATATGAAATAGAAACAACTCTGGTGAACTATATCAGATTAGATGGTTGTTGTGGGTTTTCCGGGCTGTTTGGCCGAGTTCTTAAGGTTTTTCTTCCTAATATTTTGCCAGTCTCTGTGGCCAGCATCTTCAGAGGACAGGAGTCAGAACTCTAATCTGTGCTCTGTTGAGTTATGACTCCTGTCCCCTGAATATGCCGGCCACAGAGACTGGCAAAACATTAGGAAGAAAAACTTTAAGAACACGCCAAACAGCCTGGAAAACCCACAACAACCATCGGATCCCGACTGTGAAAGCCTTCGAGAATACATATATCAGATTACTGTGTTTTCATGGTATGCGAGTATGTACTTGTACGTTATGGAGAACTTTGGAAAACTATCCCTTTCCTCTAATGCCATGCAACACTTTAAACAGCACACCAGCTTTACAATGAACCATAAAAGAAGAGTTAGGTGTCAGTAGAGGTTGAGATCCAATGAAGAGGATCTGTAGGCTGTGGTGTGGATTTAATTGCATCAGAGGGGCCGGTGTGGAGACTGTCACTCTGCAGTCTACCTGAGATCACCTAATCAGAGGAAAAATATAGACTACTCTGCAAATCAAGCCACTGTAAAGCTGAATTGCTCTGACTTGGTTTGTTAGTGTAATTGCAACCAGAGAGATGGCCCATATTATCCTCACTGCAGTCCATGGTGAGAGTGAGAGAACATGAATTGTTCAAGGCCGGGTAATGCAATCCAAATCTGAGCAGGTCTGATTTGAACCTAGTCTTTCTAGGTCTAAGGGCAACACATAATCCATTCTACCATACTGTCTCTCATGCACGTGATAGCTGAAGTTATTAATGGAGAGTTAAAGGAACTGGATTTATGTTGCGTTTATGCAATTAGAAGGAACTGTGTATGGATGCTAGACATTAGCAGGCACTTCAGTTGTCTTCAAAATACTGTACAGTGAAGATTTAAATGGCAACCACTCCGTGTTCCACATAGTTGCATGCATCTAAGTTGTCTTAGATTGCTTTTTCTGTTCCTTGGAGACCAGTGTGAGTTCCTCTGAATAACACAAACAGAATATAAATAGAAACTGTTCTGTCAAAGAGTGCTTTGTTTTACTTATGTTTTATTTTCAAGCAACCAGACCACTCGGAGGGGGAGAGAGACTATTTAATTCACATCAGAGCTTTGGCACCTGTAACAGTCTGCTAAAAGGGTAACCTAAGCTGAGGTGGATCAGCATATTGTGATTTAATTGTGCTAAAAGCTTATAAAAAAGAAACTATCCTTGATTCTCTCTTCCTGCTATTATTGTTTGAAAGACGGTTCCGGCTGTTTCAGATCCTGCAAGCTTAAACTCGAAAGCTTTCTTGTTCCTTGAAAGCAATCTATCTGGTGGTATAAAAAGGACACAAAGCAAATGAATCACATTTGTTATCTTGGGTAGAAAAAGAAGGAATTGTCATGCGGCAGTTTTGTTGTGAGTTCTGGGGACTGAGAAGCTCTAAGAACCATCATGCTACCATGTAGGAATTTTTACTTGTTCTCTTTTTGTGAAGACCAATGAGTAACAGCAAACATTTCCTCTTCTTTCAAGGAATGGCCATCTTTATTTCAGGGCCAAATACCTTTGCTGCTCATTCAGGATTGTGCCTTTTGGTATCTTTAGCTTCCATGTCAGTTTTTCACACTTCTGAATCTGACTGTGCTTTGAAATAAAAACATTAAAATCAATCAATCATTAATCAGTCAATCAATGATGATGATGATGATGATGATGATGATGCAGGTTTGTGCTGTTAAAGCTGATGTTCCAGCTGTGCCTCTTCCTTGAGATGCTTTATTTGGCTACAGTGACTCAGGCCTTAGTTACATCCCATTTGGATTACCGCAACACGCTCTGCATGGGTCTGCTTTTGATGACAAATTCAGAAATTTCAGCTGTAACTGGACCCGTCAGTTCAAAATTCAGTAGCCAGACTGCTGACTGGGGCCAGTTACAGGTAGCACATAACTTCCCCGTTCAAACTGATTGCCAGTCCATTTTTCTAGACCTAATTCAAAGTGATGGTTGTTACTGATAAAGCCCTCTATGACTTGGGTCCTGGCTGCCTAAATGATCATATCCCCCTACATGAGTTCTCCCAGCTCCTAAAATCTCCAGAGGATACCCTTCTCTTGGTTCTGTTGCTCTCACATGCATCTTTGACAGAGACAGAAGAAAGGGTCTTCTATGTGGCTGCTCCTTGGTTATGGGATGCTGTGCCTTAGGGGTCTCCAACCCCTGGGCTGCGGACCAGGACTGGTCTGTGGCTTTGAAGAACGGGCCACCGAGACAGATCTTTGAGGACCAAAGGCATGTGCGCGTATGCATGCATACTCCCACACGCACACACCCGTCCCCCCACCTGTACAGACACCCATCTACAAGCCTGCCCTGCACATCCATCCAGATGGATGCCCGCCACACCGGTCCTTGGGAGAACGGTCTTCAACGAAAACAGTCCTGGTGTTAAACAGGTTGGGGACCCCTGCCTTAGGAGATTAGGTTGCCCTCTCCCTTTTTTCCATTCAGTGACAGTTAAAGTCAGCCAGGCTTTTAAGAACAACTTTGGGCAAGACTGAGTCCATTCTGGAGGTTGGACATATGTTCCTTTTAGGTATGTTTTTAAACCTTATTTAGATGTTAACTAACATTATATGTTTTAAACCTTTTTTAAACTTGTTATTGGCAAAAATCCAATAGTAAGTCACAACTAGAGTAGGCCCATTGAATCAGTGGGGATTTGACAGTTCACCTCTTCTGAAAGTTTCACTTATTCAATGGACCTCTGTGATCTGGTGTCCTCTGAAGATGCCGGCCACAGAGACTGGTGAAATGTCAGGAAGAACAACCTTCAGAACACGGCCAAAGATCCTGAAAAACCCACAACAACCATTAGATCTTGGCCGTGAAAGCCTTCGTGAATGTACTTAGAAGTAATTGTCATTCCTTTTTTTCTGGGGAAGCCTTGAAGCTGTGCAACTTGCCCGAGGGTGCATAGTACCCAATACACTGTCCACCAAGCATCATTAGTTAATAAAATTTTGCTAATTAAAAATACTACAGACAGGAGTGATATATGCAATAAACATAGTGCATCTATGTTTTTCAAATATGCCATTTAACAATGCATTATTCTAACCTGCTTACTCTCAGATGTTGTTGTGTTAGTGGTTTTAGCTCTGGCACGGAAGAAAACTAAAGGAGCTTTGAGCCACACTATCTTGAAATCTCTCAAAATCTTCTCCAAATTGTGGGTAGGAAATTGATGCAATATTGTTTTCAAATTCAGTTCAAACTACAGTACTGGGTTTTATCTTGGAAGCCAAAGCCTTGGGCCCAGAGTATATCAAGAATTTTCCTTTCCTCATCTAAATCTCCCTGAGCCTTAATATCTAAGCTATTTATTATTCACATAAACAAAATGAATAGATTCATGCTGAATCCATACCTCTAATGTTACACCTGCTCTCATGGTGCTGCGCCTCGACTTCTTCGCATTTGAGCGAAGGTCTGAAAAATTCAAATTCAGGGACATGCAATCAGTACATGAAGGTGATCCTCTCCTTTACTTAGTGATCTTGTTAGTAAGCTGGTTTAGAATTTCTGGTGAGCTTGAAAAAACTATTAATGTTTATGGTAGAGAAAAAAAGCTCTTGTATAATCCCGTGTGAGGAAAGACTTGAGGAGAGGTGCTCTTCTGACTGTGAGTCTTTTGAGGTAAAATATTAAGGGGCAAACTCAGTTACTATTTCCAACTACAGCAGATCCATTGACTCAGTGGAGTGTTCTTAATTGTCCACTTTTGAAAGTTCCATTGATTCACTAGGTCCACACTAATTAATTGCTTGGACTTTGCCTTAAATGTTATTGAGAACTTTGCAGACATTCAACTATTCTTATTCTTTTTCTTTCTTGTCTGATTTTGGAGCACAAGAATGGGAAAAAACAGATGGACTAGCCATTCACTACTAGTTACTTCGACTTTTCATTCTGTATTTTTCAAAAACGTGTTTTTAGGTAATCCACTTTTAACATATGAATTGCATAATTAAAGTTTTGAGCATTATGCTGCTTTAAATAATTTTGTGGCATTGTTCACAAATATTGAATTTCTAAAATATTTAGATTTCGGTATTTCCCATGTCACAGAAAAAAAAACAGGTTTTTATTCAGTTCATTTAGCTGAGAAGTAGATTAAAATTACTAACATTTGTCTCAGTTTATACCTGTTTTTTTCTCCTGGATTTTTCTTGCTCCTCTCCATTTCCACTACCCTGCCTGGATAGCTCAGTGGGTTAGCTTTCTGACTGCGGAGCCCAAGGATGAGAGTTCAGTTCCTCATTGCGCATTCCAGAAGAGCCAGCCTGTGTGGCCTTGGGCAAGCTTCACAGTCCCAGGGATGCCCTCAGAAGAAGGGAATGGTAAACCACTTCTGAGTATTCTCTACCTAGGAAACCCTGAAAAGGGTCACCATAACTCAGAATCTACCTGACAGCACAGAGCAAAACAATTTCCACTGAGATTGAGTAGTCTTCTTGGAAATTGCTACTCAATCCTTTTCTCTTAATGACTTCATAGTGTTATTTCCAGATCTAATTCTTCTGCGATTGCACACTGGTTTGGGCCATTATTACTGCAACAACTAATTACAACAAAACCTGTGAAACTAAGTTGAAACATATCACGAGTCTTTGAAATTGGGAATTGACGAATGATGAAGTGTAAGAGGGAGAATATGATAAAATGATCCACCCTCCCAAATTCAATTGCATGAAATTATTTTATGTGCTTGGTGTCAAGCCTGAATTCATATGTACAATTCTCTGATTCTTCCTGAAGTGCTTATCCACTGCTTTCAATGTTAGGGATAAAGCATGCTTATCTCAACATGCAGTCTTTTGAAAATGGTTTCTTTCAAAATCAAAAGTTCTCAGAAAATAATTGAGTTCTGTTTCTAAGGCATTAAAATGTTAGTGTTTGTTTTAGCTGTAGGAGGTAACAGCAAAAATAGCAAAAACTGGATATAACAAAAATAAGATTGCTGTTAAAATAATAAATGTAGCATTTGTAACCTACTGCAAGCTTGTGAAGGTATTATTGATCTCTGGCTCTGCATTCAGGGGCAGTGAATTCCACTGAGCGGTGTCCTTTAAGTGCGACCTTGCTCTATTCCTCTCTGTCTTCAAGACTTAGAGCACCCCATGTAGACCTGTAGTAGGAGCCCTGTTGAGACTGGTGTATAATCTTGTAAATTAATGTTAAATTGCTTACCAGTACCCTGAATTCACTGTCAAAGTTAAAAATACACTACAAAGAAATTTTGTAGCGGCCTTACCAGATAGATACATTTCAGATATTTTCTAATGTCATACCAAGCCATGTATTGTGCATTATCTAATAAAATAACATCGTAACATTTTTTAAAATGTGGTAAAATACCTGTTACTTTTTTTAGTACTCTACTGCTAAATATATACTGTATTTGGATGGAAAGCTGTATTTGGTTTAATTTTATTAGACTGACTGTATTTGGATTAAATATATTCTCTTGCAAGGGCTTTATTACCAGTATGAACTAGTTGCCAGTAAAAATGTTTGCTGAAGTTAAAATATTATTGTCATTTATGGAACTGCTTTGTTTTTGGATGAATATGAAATTCCATTCAGAATCTATGTGATATTTCCCTCATAGTAAAGAAATGGAAGAACTTTCTCCTTCTGGGGTGTGCAGTGGTGGCCTTCCAGATGCTTCTGAGCTGCCCATTCCTATTTAGAGCCTTGGTGGCACTGCAGGTTAAACTGTAGAAGCCTCTGTGCTGCAAGGTTGGAAGACCAGCAGTTGTGAGATCGAATCCGCATGACGGAGTGAGCTCCCGTCGCTTGTTCCAGCTCCTGCCAGCCTAACAGTTCAAAAGCATGTAAAAATGCAAGTAGATAAATAGGTACCACCACGGTGGGAAGGTAACGGTACTCCGTGTCTAGTTGCGCTGGCCATGTGACCACAGAAACTGCCTACAGACAAATGCTGGCTCTATGGCCAGGAAACAGGGATGAGCACCACCCCCTAGAGTCAGACATGACTGGACTAAATATCAAGGGGAACTTTTACCTTTACCTATTCACAGCCTTACAGCATAGATCAGTTAACCGATGGAGCAATGATAGCGAATGAGGACAAGAATAGTACAAATTCATTAGAATGCCCTGTTTGTCTGGGTTTTCTCTTATAATGAGCCATATAAGTGTTACTATAGTCACTGCTTAAGCAGAGAAGCAGTATAAAATGGTATTTCCTCATTATCTATACATAATGGTACTGATTACCATTGTCCAAGCAACTATGAAGAAGCATAGGTACAAGTCATTGCCTAATTCATATAAAGCCTCATAAACCCATGCAGTGGTAATAAATTTGAGATTTGCTATCTTGGAGGAACTTCTTGCTGGTGCAACTTAACATCTATCTGTTAATTTTTTAAAAAATGTTTTCACATGCACATATAGCAAGCCATGGCGGACATATAATGGCATAGACTATTTTAGTTCCAATAGGTGCTTCCTTTCTGATTTAGATGGTTACTCACTGAGCAGTTCATTAATACTGTGGCATGGAAGAGAAGCTACATTTTGCCTTCTGCAAACCATATTCTTGGTTATACATGGCAGTAGTAGAACTGTGGAGTTATTTGCATTTTTAAAACATAGATTTAAACAATAAAACCGTGTCCTGCTTTTGAGGTTTTATTAGATTATAAAATCATGTACAATAAACAATAAGCCATTTATTAGCTCTTAGAATTTACACTCTATCAAATTAAGAAACATTCTTGGAATAAAGCTTAGTACTTCTGATTGTTCGTTTTATTATATGGTCAATGCAGTGGCCAGTTCTCTACATGTACTGTGCAGCTTTTAACGAACATGTTTCTAGAATTGAGTGTAACACACTGGGGGATCCGTTGTAACCTTTCTGTCTTGATCATGCAAAATAAAAGGATGCCTGGTAAATTTAGCTGTCTCATTCATGACTCTGGCAAGTCTGAGTTCATGTGTGAGTTTTTCTGACATTGTAGTACTGTATTCCATATTCTTGTGATCTAGGCAGTCCAGCACAGATTGTTGCCTCTATTTCAACATCAAGCTATTTATATTTTTGCAGCCAAAATCATTATGGTAATCAAGTCCTTAACTGATATACAGTAGTTCCTTGACTTACGACCATCCAGACATACATCCATTTTGAGTTGTGACCAGCTCTGGCTGCAAAATTTTGCTTCGATTTGCAGCCGGAGCTTTGAATTGTGATCAAAAGAGGCAGGTTAAACAGGCGGAGAATTCAAATTAGAGGGCTAACCGTTGATCGGGTAAGAGCTTCTTTGTAGCTCTTTTGCCCTAAGGGTTAGAGTGTGTGTGTCGGAGGAGGCTTGGGACTGCCTGATGCCGCTTTCTGGTTCTGAGTAAGTACATTTACTGGGTTTTGCAGGGTGGGTTTGGGCTGGGGGGTTATGTTTCTGTGCTGTGATTTTTTTCTGTTTTGGTGTGTTTATTTTTTCAGCTCCAGCTTCCGATGGGGCTTGCTGTGCTGTTTATTTTTTTTAAGCCCCAGAACCTTCCAATTGGGCTGCTGTGTGCTTTATTTTGGGGTTTTTTCTTTTAAAAAAGCCCCAGCGCCTCCTGGCGGGGCTGCTGTGTGCTTTATTTGGGGGGGATTTTTTTTGGGGGGGACGGAATGGATTAATCACGTTCCAATGCATTTCAATGGGAAATTGTGCTTCAATTTACAACCATTTCGAGTTATAGTATGTCCGTCTTCTGGAACGGATTATGGTCGTAAGTCAAGGCACCACTGTACAGGTTTTCAAGTTGATTAAGAGGGCTGGGTGATCCCTGTTTTTCATACAAGAAGTGAACAAATGGTACAACTTATATATTCTGCAGCCAGTTAATTTCTCTGTGTTGTCATTTACCCTAGAATTTTGGTTCTAGTATTGGAGCCCCGCTATGAAACGGGGCTCTGATTCCATGATAAAAATAAAAAATAAAAAATGAGTGAAATCTTGTTGATGTAACTACAACAGATGTAGTATGCCAAAAGCTTATACAGTGGTGCCTTGCACAACGAGTGCCTCACACAACGATGAATTCACACAACGATGCCTTTTTCTGTTAAATTTGCCGCCTCACACAGCGATGTTTCCTATGGGGGATTTTCACACAACGATCTCCCTTTTCGCTCCTGTAAAAGTGTCTTACAATGTTTGAACGCTGTTTTAAATGATTGCAATGGTTAGTCCACCTCCTGAAACCTGTGCAAACTGATTTTGGTGTTGTTCTGACACTTCGTTAATTTATGATGATTTTTTGTTTTTTCTCCATAGGAAACCATTGGATGGTCTGTCTAATGGTTTCCAATGGAAAAAACAAAAAATCATCATAAATTAACGAAGTGTCAGAACAACACCAAAATCAGTTTGCTTAGGTTTCAGGAGGTGGACTGACCATTGCAATCATTTAAAACAGCTTCCAAACATTGTAAGACACTTTTACAGGAGCGAAAAGGGAGGTCGGGAAGAACTTTAAAAGGCAAACGGAGATCAAAGAGCCCTTTCCCGATCTCCCTTTTCGCTCCTGTAAAAGTGTCTTACAATGTTTGGAAGCTGTTTTAAATGATTGCAATGGTTAGTCCACCTCCTGAAACCTATGCAAACTGATTTTGGTGTTGTTCTGACACTTCGTTAATTTATGATGATTTTTTGTTTTTTCCATTGGAAACCATTAGACAGACCATCCAATGGTTTCCTATGGAGAAAAAACAAAAAATCATCATAAATTAAC
This sequence comes from Pogona vitticeps, assembly GCF_051106095.1. NCBI lineage: Eukaryota > Metazoa > Chordata > Lepidosauria > Squamata > Agamidae > Pogona > Pogona vitticeps. The sequence goes on from NC_135783.1 coordinate 53,253,871, forward strand.
GAAGTGTCAGAACAACACCAAAATCAGTTTGCGTAGGTTTCAGGAGGTGGACTAACCATTGCAATCATTTAAAACAGCGTCCAAACGTTGTAAGACACTTTTACAGGAGTGAAAAAGGACTTCGCAAAGGCATTGAAATGTATTGAGTCGGCTTCAATACATTCCAATATAGGAAACATTGTTTCACTCAATGATGTTTCCTATGGGGATTTTCACTGAACGATGAACCGGTTTTCAATGCATTCCTATGTGAAATGGTGTTTCACAGAACGATGTTTCACACAACGTTGATTTTTTTGGAACCAATTAACATCGTTGTGTGAGGCACCACTGTATACAGTATTTTCTTTACGTTCCAATCCATATAACAGTTTGTAGCTCGTTCAGATTGAAATGTAGAGTGATTCACAAATGGACAGATAAGGAGAAAAGGGCGTAAAAGTTTTCCTCCGTAGTTTCTCAGTGTTTATTGTCTCAGCTAAAAGAGGGCTTTTTATTCCATTATTTGTTTCATTTTAATGAAGCAAAAAATGTGCCTGCTGCTCTGAATGTATGGGATTTGTCTCTATATTTGCCCAGGGAATGTCTTCATTTTCACTTATTGCATGAGTTAATTGCTTATGTTGGAACACTGTGAAATGTAATTTCAAATTTGGTACAGCTAGACCCCCTGGAAGCTGGAATATAAAGCATTGTTTCTGTGAATATTTTTCCTTTTCTCCCAGCTATGAATGCGTCCAGGATACCCTGCCAGATCATAAATTGAATTTGTGATGAAGGATGGGAAAAGGAAATTTGAAAGGACACACATCTTGGCTACTGCAGTTCTTCCCAGAAGGGGATGTTTTAGCATTTTTCAGTTTTAATTTGGTCCCTTATGGTTTTCACAAATGGTTCAAAGGCTATTGCAGAAAGAAGTGGTGGTATTAGTTAATTAAGTAACTAATTAATTAGAATATGGATATTAATTGCTTTAATAAAATTTGATATTTTGTTCCCGGGCATGTTGTTTGTTGAACGTAGCTAGGACTATATTTGCTGCAGAAGATTTAGAGACCATACTGGTAAGTAGTGAGACAAAAAGAACGTTTTTGGCGTTCTCAAAGAACAACAGAACAGAAATGTCTGACTTTTCCCTTTGCCACCTAGCGATGAGACTGTATAATGCTGCTATCTACGTAATATCCAGAGTGGAGCTTTTGCTTTAGATAGCAAAGTCTAATCTACCAGCATTATCTCAGAATCTATGTCTTAGAACTGCAGAGCTGGAAGTGACCCTATGGATCATTGAGTGCAGACCGTGCCAAGGAGGCACAATGGGGAGTCAAACTGCCAAGCTCTAGCTCCCCAGCCTGATACCTAAACCGCTGAGCTATCCTATTCATATGATGTGAAAATACTGCATCACAGTGAGGTGGAACATATTCTTAAAATGCAAGGGAGACTGATAAAGAACTTCCAGTCTTTGTCAGGAAGATAGTATATTACACTGTAAAATGTCATGAGCAGTGCACTGTCAACGCTCAAGAGAGCTTTTGAAGCTCCTGGTATTTTTTTAAATGAAGAAATAGAATAGAATCATTGTACGGTTTGAAGGGACCTTGGAGGTCTTATAGTTCAACCCCCTGCCCAAGGCAGGGGACCTCCTACCATTCTGATCAGACGACTGTCCAATCTTTTCTTGAAAACCTCTAGTGATGGGGCACCCACAACATTGGGAGGCAAGCTGTTCCACTGCTTAATGGTTCCCACCAACAGGAAATCCCTCCTTATTTCCAGGTTGGATCTCCCTCTGAAAGGTTTCCACCCATTGGTTCTTGTCCTACCTTCAGGTGGAATGGAGATTAAATCAATGCCCTCTTCCCTGTGGCTACCCTTCAGATATTGGAAGACTGCTATTGTGTCTCCCTTCAGTCTTCTCTTTGTTAAGCTAAACATACCTAGTTCTTTTAGTTGTTCTTCATAGGATTTAGCCTCCAGTCCCCTTATCATCTTTGTTGCTCTTCTCTGCACTCCTTCCAGAGCCTCAGCGTCTTTTTTGTATTGTGGTGACCAGAACTGGACACAGCACTCCAAGTGGGACCTCGCTAGCGTGATATAGAGTGGTACTATCACTTCCCAAGATCTTGATGCTATCCCCCTGTTGATGCAGCCTAGGACTGTGTTGGCTTAGGTGGTGGTCCACCAGGACACCTAAATCCCCCTCACAGGTACTGTCAATCCAGGTGCCACCTATCCTGTACCTGTGCATCTGGTTTCTCCTGCCTAAGTGCAGGACCTTACTTTTCCTGCCACTGAACTGCATCTTATTGGATAGGGCCCAACATTCAAGTCTGTCTAGATCCTTCTGAATGTTGAACCTATCTTCCAAAGTATTAGCAATGACCCCCAGCTTTATGTCATCAGTAAATTTGATGAATGCTACTTCAAAATGCTAAGCCAGGTTCAAAAATGTGGTGCAGTAGGATCCCTGTATCTGCAGGGGATCTGTTCCATGATCTACTGTGAATGCATGAAACTACGGATTGTAAAAACCCTATATGCAGCATATAAGTAGGCGGGACAAAGGCCACAAGGCCCACCCCCTTCTATGCTGTATCTAAGGCTGTGGTAAAACTGCAGACAACTGAAACTTTGGATACCAGTCCTGTGGACATGGGGTTCTAATGTATATTTTTAAATCTGAGCTGCCTGTGAATGAGGCCTGGGCCATATAGCCCCCCCCCCGCCCCTTCCAGTAATAAGTCCTCATAATGATTGCCTATGATTTCTATTTTCACACATTTATTACAAAAGCTATAACTGTAGAAAGTGTTAGAAATAGTAGCATAAGCTTACTCTGTCCTATTAATTCTGACATTGAATTCTAGTGAACACAATATCAGTGTTTCCTGGGCGGTCTCCCTGTGATTGCTTCGCATTTGGCACAGTGTGTTAAACCTCAATACCCAGGAAAGAGCTTGAGTGGCAAGCACAGGCAAATCTCGGAAATATGCTGAAGTGGCAGTTGTGTTACCTCCCATGGGGACAATACTTCTTTATTCATTCTCTAGCTAGACTACAGCTATGACCTGATTTTTTTTTCTTGTGGAAGAATTTTTTCTGATTGAACAATAACTTATGTATGGCTATGTTTTCAAATCTGCAGGTATTTCTCTGGCTTTCCTAAGTGATCGGGCCTTGCTAATCAAATGTTATAACATTTTATGTTGCATAAAGTGAAAATTATGTTTCTATTGAGATTCTCACATTCAAGCTCATGAACTAGAAATATTAATAGTTTTTACTGACTGAATTGTTAGTGTTTTGAACTTACCCAAAGGTATTTTGTTTTTAATTGGCCTTTGCACTCAAACCCTACCTTCATAATTGCCCTTTGAAAGGTATGAATGAAAGCTTGTTTATATTCGCGAAGGCTTTCACGGCCAGGAGCTAATGGTTGTTGAAGAGCCTGAAAAAAACACAACAACCGAAAGCTTCTTTCTTGTTAGTCTGTAAAAGCTGCTTGTGACATGAAAGACAGAACGATGCCAACTGTGGATGTCATCATAACATACTTAGAGCAGTGACTCCCAGTCATTTTCAATATACAGTGGTGGCCCGCATAACGAGCACTTCGTTTAACGACGAATCTGCATAGCGATTGAGTTTTTGTGATCGTTTTTGCGATCGCATAACGATGTTTTAAATGATAAAACATCGCTTTGCGATGATCAGTAAGCGTTTCGCTTACCGATTATCACATAACGATGTTTTTCCAACAGCTGATTGGCGTTCCAAAATGGCCACCGGGTAAAGAAAATGGCTGCCCATTGTGTTTTTGCGCCCTTTCCTTGCTTACCAGGCAGCGAAAATGGTGGCCGTATGGAAGATTTTCACATCACTGTGAGTTTTTTGCCCATAAAAGGTAAAGGTAAAGGTTCCCCTTGACAATTTTTGTCCAGTCGTGTCCGACTCTACGGGGCGGCGCTCATCCCGCTCTTCAAGCCATAGAGCCAGTGTTTGTCCGAAGACAATCTTTCTGTGGTCACATGTCCAGTGTGATTTAGACACGGAACGCTGTTTACCTTCCCACCGAGATGGTACCTATTTATCTACTCGCATTTGCATGCTTTCGAACCGCTAGGTTGGCGGGAGCTGGGACAGGCGATGGGAGCTCACTCCGTTGCGTGGATTCGATCTTACGACTGCTTGGTCTTCTGACCCTGCAGCACAGGCTTCTGCGGTTTAGCGCACAGCGCCACCACATCCCTTTTTGCCTATAGGAACACATTAAACGTGTTTTAATGCGTTCCTATGGGCTTTTTTGTTCCACATAGCGACAATTTTTTCGGAACAGATTATCGTCGCTATGCGGGGCACCACTGCATGTCCTTATTTGCTTCAGATTTGCTTCAGATTGCTTTGTGTCTCTGATAGGGTTTGGTGAAGAATCAGTCCAAATGTTCCTAAGGATATGAGTCATACACTTTTGGAAACCAAGTGAGACTCACATGAACCATTATTTGTGTTCCCCCCCCCCCAATTGTTGTATGATCTTAGGGTGAGACTTCAAGAAGCATCTCAATAACAGTATAGCAAAACACACAAGCAAACTCTCTATCCTGGTGTGCTGACTCATTCACTTTAAGAAATATATACTTCAATATTTTGCATTGAATAATCTTTTTGTATTAGTGAAAATATTTTTGGTGTAAAAAGCAAATGCCAGGTTTGGTTTCTTGAATGAAATTTAACAATAGCCGTTTAAAAAGAGTTTGTTTGCTTATTTGTTTTTTTTTTCTTTGTTTAAAATGTTTTTATCCTGCCTTTCTCCTTAAAAGGAGCCCAAGGTGGATTACAACATTAAAAAGACAATATGTAGAAGCTAAAAACAATAGGTATTCAAATATTTAAAAAGAATTAAGCAAGTATTAAATTAAAAACAGTAATAAAATCAATGTTAAAACAACAGAGCACAACCATTCCTTTAAAAACCCTCCTCAGACCACTAGTTATTAAGGGGAAGCCTGCCTGAACAGAAAGGTCTTTGCTTGCTCGCAGAAGACCAGCAATAATGGGGCCAGCCTAGATTCCTGTGGGAGGGAGTTCCAGAGTTTGGGAGTAGCAACAGATTATCTTTGCTTGCAATGAAAAAGTGTAGATAGACCAGTAGGCCCCACATTTTGAAGCACACACAATCAGTATACTGACTAAAAAAAACTCTTAATGCTCAATGGAGGGGTCAAACCCCACCCCATCAAATACTTAATCTGTTAAATACATACGTTACATGTACTTACTCAGAAGATTAGTAAATGTGTCATGTTTAATAACATTAAAAATGAATTTATATATCATTACAATCCTCAATTTCTCTCTCTCTTAATGTACAGGTTAAACTCCCATGCTTGCTGAGAGAACAGCAGACATGTAAAAACAAACAAACACTGCCCTTCCCATCTCCTCTGGGGAACAACATCCAACTTGCTTTTCCTAGCTCTTTCATTGGCTGTTGATTAGCCAAGCAGAGCAATTTATTGGTAGGTTGCTCTGTTCACAGATTTCTGGGATGACCTGGAAAAATTGTTCTGTCAGCAGAAGTGCCTTTCTACCAGCATGGGAGGCTAATTCGAACCCTCTACAGCTGGCACGTCTTCAATTTAGGACTTCACATTTATAGAGGAACGCTAATTGTGTTTACCAAGATGTAAAAGAAGTATGATTGTGGTGGAGTGGGGTGCATCGCTGGTGCTGATCATGAGGTTGCAAAATGTCTTCTACCCTTCACATTCTTAATTCAATCTTTCCTTCTGTTGTGCTGAATTGTTTTATGGCATAGCTCATAAATTCCTGTTGAATCAGTTTGTTGTATTCCTCTCTTCTTCAGTATGGAAAATCGCTGAAGATGAGATACATGGTAACATAAATTCCCCCTTCCCGCCATCCCAATATACACATACTGCTCATGTATCATTTCTGTTTTGTGTCTTTTTCTTGCGTCTAAGGCAGTCGTGTACTGTGCACTGCATATCAGTCAAAAATATGTTGGATGATGCAATTTTGAGAACAGGCAGAGCTCCCTGAAAGGTTGGGAAGTTTCATGATTCCCAGGGCTCTGCTGTATTTTCAACCTCACCTGTGACAGCGCTTAAAGATTTATGGAACAATGTCATCCACCTTCCTGTTCTTTTGTCGCTTAATTTATTTTAAAATGTAAAGTAGAATTTAATTTATATTGTTTAATACTTCAAATGAACAAAGGGCTTTAAATAAGACTTGGCAGTTTGATTTTGTGATAAATAAAAATGTAGAGAGAAATTCTGCCGAGAGACGTAGGAAGCTCTAAAAACCCATTGCTTAGAGTTACTAACTCATATATCAACGGTGACTTTGTGGGTGTAATGAGAACTTCAGCTATTTGACTTTGCTATCATTGAGCAGTGCTTCTGGGTGAGATTTCATAGGCACACAAGCAAGCAGATACTGTATATATTTTACCAGCCTTTTATATCTTATGATACCTAAAAGAAGAAATCTTTTTCTCAAAGTAATGTCTGTTCATATGAGAAACAAGGGGACTATTTCGCTTGTTTGATTTGTACAAATCACATATCATTTGGTTATGTTAATGGATTATTTAAACAGTGACAGAAACAGTACTTAAAATTGCCATACATGTCCTCCATGCCGCCTGTGGAGTATGAATTAGAATAAATGGCTTAGTACGTATATTGTATATGCCAAGAAAAAAAATTACAGATAGGCAGCACTGACTTTGAAAAATCAAGGAGCCAGAGCATTAGGATGTGTCTTGAAATTGAAAATATCATAGCTCCAGTGGACGAGTCATCTAGTATGGCCGAGACCAAGACCATTGAGAATGAGCATGTAAAGATTACAGATGGCAGTCCCCTCAAGAATTGGAAGCCCAGCTGAAGAGTCTCAGCCCTAGGTCAGCTAGAGCCTTTCTAGCTAAGTCAAACTGTTGAGAATAAAGCAATGTAGAGCCCTACAATTGTCAGTGAAGACTGTTTCTCTTGCTATCGCGTCTTGTCTGACTTCGGGTGGTGTTTCATTTTCCTTGTGAAACTATCTTTGTCTGTTATTTGACTCCTTGTTCCTACCACTCTTCCTTTTGAATTGCTCTTCATGATTTGATTGTGGCTTGACTATTGACCTTCTTCGTAGGTTACTCTCATACAGACTATTAGTATGTTGCTGTGAGACTGGCTTCACTCTTAAGCAAGATAATGGCCAAAATCCTGTTGTTCAGTGTAGCAAATTGCACTTGGTTAGGGATATTGAATCAGTGGGAATTCAATAAGCCAACTCTTGTGGGCCTACTCTAGTTGAAATTTGCTACACTAAAATAAAACAAAATTAGAGTAGTCCCATTTGAATCAATGGAAGCTACAGAGGAGTTGATTCACTAAATCCCTATTGATTCAGTGAGCCAATTCTTGTCTTATTACACTAAGCAACAAGATTTCAACCAGTATGCCCCTGTGATTTAGAACTTGTCTGATTTGCTTCAGACTTAAGACCAGTCTGCCACCTGGAAAAATCAGATTAGCAGCTACAAGAAACAGAGCCATTTTAATGGTGGGATCATATTTATGGAATTCTTTGATTTGCTTCAAATGCCTCCTTTCATCTCCAAAAATGTGTTTGTTCTGGTTGTTTTTATGCATCCTGTTTAGCTTATCTGCTCTTCAGTTTTTCACATTGTTTTCATTATGCTGTTCTCACATTGGTGATTGTAAGCGACTTTGTGAGCCCTTCATTCTGAAAAGTGAGACAAATGTGTTTAGAAAAAACAAACAAATAAAATTATTTGAGCTACTTTGACAAGAGTTTGGATACTCTCTTGACATTGCAGAGATGGTAGTGTAATAACATTGAAAGTGTCGTACTGAAGAAAGAAAGAAAGAAAGAAAAGAAAGAAAGAAAGAAAAAGCTATACTTAACTACATTAGTATAGGGACGTGCTGGCACTGTGGGTTAAACCGCAGAAGCCTCTGTGCTGCAGGGTCAGAAGACCAGCCATCATAAGATCGAATTCATGCAACAGAGTGAGCTCCCATCGCTTGTCCTAGCTCCTGCCAACCTATCAGTTCGAAAGCATTTAAAAATGCGAGTAGATAAATAGGTGGGAAGGTAACAGCGTTCCGTGTCTAGTCACGCTGGCCAAGTGACCACTAAAATTGTCTTTGGACAAACGCTGGCTCTGTGGCTTAGAAATGGGGATTAGCACTGCGCCCTGGACTCGGACACAACTGGAGTAAATGTCAAGAGGAACTTTTACCTTTAACTATACTAGTAGCAGTATGAGTCAGTTTTGAAAAGCTGCTTTGTAATGCACATTTCACTAAGTTAAAGCAATTTTAAAAAAATTATCATGGATTATATTTAGTACATCATTTCTCCACATAATCAGTGGCTGGAGCAAAACTTCTTGTTTGTTTGTTTTCATAACAGTTTTTATTTTTATTGTGCCATAAAAGAAAAAAGAAGAAAGCATCATAAGTTGGAAATACCCCAGTAAAAAAAAGAGAATAGTTATACATTGACTTCAAGAAAAAATGACCAAATGTCCAAATATAAATGTATGCAAAACCATACATTCAAATGTTGGAAGAGTTATGGGGCCTCAATTGAGTAATACTGGGTAGGTATTTATTTTTCCAGTGCTGTAATAAAATCTTTTTGCCATCAAACAGGAACAGAGAATCCCTTTTTGCTGACCAGAATTTCATTTCTGCGCTGTAGACAGGTAATTCAAAAGCATATGTGGGTCTGTGAAGGTCAAAAATTTATCCAGCATAAAATCAATTTGTTGAATAACTTCACCTCAAAAGGGAACTACAATTAGACATAACCAACTCATACATTTAAAAGATGCTTGGGAGAAATTACAGTGCCAGTGGTTAGCTGAGATCATCAGACCTTTATTAAATAGTGATTGTGGAATCCAGTACATACAGAATGTCAGTTTCTGCTACAGAGGGTATAGTTTTAGATCCATTAATAAGGCAGTTATAAAGACCAAAGCAATTGTCCATTAATTAGGGAAAATAGGGTTAGTTAATTCATCATTCTATTTATTCCTGACACTCTGTGTATTGTATTTATTAATCATTAATTATTATTGTTGTTGTTTCGTCATTAAGTCATGTCTGACTCTTTGTGACCCCATGGACCAGAGCACGCCAGGCCCTCCTGTCTTCCACTGCCTCCCAGAGTTGGGTCAAATTCATGTTGGTATCTTCGATGACATTGTCCAACCATCTCGTCCTCTGTCATCCCCTTCTCCTCTTGCCTTCACACTTTCCCAACATCAGGGTCTTTTCCAGGGAGTTTTTTCTTCGCATGAGAAGGCCAAAGTATTGAAGCCTCAGCTTCAGGATCTGTCCTTTGAGCGAGCACTCAGGGTTGATTTCTTTCAAAATGGATAGGTTTGTTATACTTGCAGTCCAGGGGGCTCTCAAGAGTCTCCTCCAGCGCCACAATTCAAAAGCATCAATTCTTCGGCGGTCAGCCTTCTTTATGGTCCAGCTCTCACTTCCATACATCGCTACTGGAAAAACCAGAGCTTTGTTGGCAAGGTGATGTCTCTGCTTTTTAAGATGCTGTCTAGGTTTGCCATCACTTTCCTCCCAAGAAACAGGTGTCTTTTAATTTCGTGGCTGCTGTCATCATCTGCAGTGATCATGGAGCCCAAGAAGGTAAAATCTGTCACTGCCTCCATAACTTCCCCTTCTATTTGTCAGGAGGTGATGGAGCCAGTCAGGGAAGACTTGTCAGAAAAGCCACATTTTTAACAGTTGCTTAAAAATTACCAGTAAAAGGACCAGAAAAATTTCGGGCCAGAGCTTGTTTCAGAGCTGAGGAGCAACCTCCGAGAAGGTCCAGTTTCTGGTTCTGTTTGGGAGAGACTTTGATACCTGACAGAACACTTCCTACTGACGAGATCTGCCCATCCATTACAATCTTCTGGTGGTTGAGAGTATTGACCTCAAGAGAGGCCTGGAAAGAGAGAACCAGAAACCGGGCCTTCTCGGAGGTTGCTCCTCAGCTCTGAAACAAGCTCCGGCCCGAAAGAATTAGTAATGTATATAAAGAGGAAGCTCACTTGAAATAGATGTTACTCAGGCTCCCTTAATTCTCAGAGACTTCCCTCATAGGACGTAGCCTTGCAATCGTCTCCTGAACCTCTGACAGAGTGCTACCAGTTGAGCCATACAATTCACCATCTGTCCTGGCTTCCTCCATCTGTGATGCATCTTCCTCCTCTTTTGACAACAAGTCATGAATGACAGGTACAACTGAAATTGCTAATCAGCTAACACTGTATGTGTGCCTAACTGAATTTTTCTTCCTCAGTGCATTGTCTTCCACTGGCATTAATTCAGATTTTGTATAGTTAATCTAACAGCCAGAAAGATGTCCAAACATACTAATCACCCTCATTAATGCTGAAACAGAAGACTGGGCTTCAGAAATGGAAAGTAAGAGATGATCAGCTTAAAATGTAATTTTAAACTCCTGTGAAAAGCCATGAATGATAAAATTGTGTCTAATAGGACATGCCAAGGGTTCCAAATACAGTAGATCAAATAGCAGAGATTACCTGTCTAATATCTCTTCCATGAGCAAACATGTGGGAGATTGGTGGGAATGCCATCGGTCAATACTCTAGAATCTAGAAATGACTAGAGAATGTCCAGTGCAAAATTATTCAGGACAACCATATTTAGCATTGTAATAAAGATTAATTGCCAGTACATTTTGTCAAATATTTTGAGCATTCCTTTCAAAACCCATATATTTTATTCTGCAAAGCAATTGAATCCATAAATTTTAGATTATCTGCTCCCTACCTATAAACAAATAACACCTCTCCAATTTGCTTATGGAGGTGGTGACCTGTTAGTTGACACAGGATGTGATAGAGTATTTGATAGAATGATCAAGCAGCAACTCCTTTGCAAGACAGTGAGCCTGGGTGATCTGCCAGCGCTGATCCAGAAAGCATTATACACCTGCTATTAACCTCCTCAGATAAGTTCTGGAGCTAGCATGGCATAAGGTCTTGTCCTTGCAAGAACTACGTGGCAACTAATCAGTAGTGACATGAGTCATCAGGTCTGTACGAAGAGACAGCAGGGAAACAACAAAATTTCTGAATATTCCGCTGAGAATAACCTCATAGAGACAAGATCTTTTGACCAGATTTGTACAGAAAGTCCACCAATCAAGTTGAATTAATCTACTCAAGATGACCAAGGACATGTAAATTACGACGAGAAAGGCTGTCAAGATGCAAAATATAGTCAAAACAGTGTGAGTAGTTGATGTTGTAGTCTTGTAAGCTTTTATCCAGTCTTTTAGCGCAGGGATCTTCAAACTTTTCAGAATGAGAGCCACATCATATATTTTACTAATTTTTGAGGGTCGAAGGAGGGAGGAGGGACTCAAGCAATTCCCCACCTATGCTGTCTTTGCAAAGACAGCGGGGCTGGGGGATCACTTAGATCAGGCTTCGCTCCTCTTCCTATCCCCGCTTGGACATAGGAAGAGGAGCGAAGCAAAGAGGAGCAAAGCGATTCCTATGCCTGGGTGGAGGTAGAAAGAGGATTTAAGCCCGATAGAAGCAATCCCCCACTCCCACTGTCTTTGCAAAGACAGCAGGGGTGAGGGATCGCTTAGATCAGGCGTTGCTTCTCTTCCTACCCCTGCTAGGACACAGGAAGAGGAGTGAAGCCTGACAGAGGAGTGAAGCCTGACAGCAGGGGTGGGGGAATCACTTGGGTCCTCCTTCCGTCTTCTTACTATGCCTGGGCTGGATAAAAAGGCAAGGCGGGCCGGATGTGGCCCACGGGCTGTAGGCCCTTCTTCTAGCGAATGAATATGACTTTATGGAAACTAAATATTAATCAGTTTCTTGGATCCATGGCTACCTGGAGCGGCTGACTTGAATCCTTAATTGGTTTAATCTGGACTAGTTCTGTTGACTCTTACTGGGGTTTTTGGAAATCTTGTCAGGATTGTTGGTTACAGAGTTCTTAGCACTGCTATTATCTCCCTATGAAGCATCTGAAGGAGAGCTAGCCCACTGTGACATCCTGACTCCATTTCATTAAAACAAAATTGTGAGCTGGATCAGAAGAAAGGCAGATAAAAAAAATGATTTACAACAATATTCTACCAATTACCAAAATATCTTACAGCATAAATCCTTATCAGGATTTATGAAATAACAGGCAGGTGATACAGAAGGACAACAAATTGTGCTGCCATTGGCCACCAGAAGTGTTGTTTTCAGAATGTTTTATCCTGGAGTGTTTAATGTAAGTTGTGTATTGTATGACATTGGTGCATGTGTAGAAAGGGCTGCTTTTTGTTTTTGTTTTTTAGGGGAAGGTGTTTGTTTGATTGGTCGCATGTGATAGTAATATGGCTGTTGTTGTTCTTGTTGTTGTTTAGTTGTGTCCAACTCTTCGTGACCCCATAGATATCAACCTCAAAGTTAACCCATTATCACTCTACAGTAATTGAGAACGAGCTCTTGGGTTGTGTTGTATTGATTCTTTTATTTTAACCACTTAGGATGAGCTTAGACAATGTGCTTACTATGTTTGAAGAAAACATACTCCCTCAAGAGATGGTGGGTGCCTGTTTTATAAGGTGCTCTTCCTCACTTCTCTATCTTGCATTTTTTGAGTCTGTGATCTGTAATCATAAGATAAGTGTGGGCTCAATTTGCATATTTATTGCTGACACACATAGTTTGACCCTATTTCATGTGTACAACTATTAACCATTATGTTAAAAAAAAACTAGGCTGTCTCAGTATTGAATGAAATGCATATATATTATCTTTCAAGGAAAGTGGAAAATTTGTCTTTGAAAACAACATGGCCTCCAAGTTAAAAACCACTCTCTCATTTTGTTTCCTTTCCCCAGCACAATGTACAGTATTGTTTTTCCAACTGTGAGCATGCATTACTTTGTGATAGCAGAGGGAGAGAGTGATTAGGGGGACTGGTGGTAGCTTCTACAATACCCTGCTGTGTGTCTTTGGCTAAGGCAGCACAGAAGAATGCTCTAGCTTTTGCCTTGTTTTTTTTCCTGTTTCTTGTCCTTGCAGAAAAGAGAGAGAGAGACAGAGTGTAAAAGGAGTCAGCAGTGGCAGTGAAAGCAGGGAGGACAATCAGAGAAAAGTCAGGATGTTGTTGGTGTTTTGACTTATATACTGCCCCACAGTGCTAAAGCACTCTCTGGGCAATTTTCAACATAATTAGGCAAGCAACCCTTTGTTGCAGCCACCTGCAAACCCACTCCCCACCCTGTGAGCTGGGTACTCAATTTACTAACCTTGGAAGGATGGAAGGCTGAGTCAACCTTGAACTGGTTACCTGAATCTGTTGTGATCAAATTCAAGCTGTGAGCAGAGGGTTGATTTTAGTATTGCAAATGTCTTGCTCTCATTTAATTTTTTTCTTGTACCTTATTTTTTCTTATTTTATTCCTGTCTCTTATTTTTCATACCTAGGTTTCTTCTTATTGTCCATGAACATCTAGCTTAAAGAACTAAGAGATTTAGAGGGCAGTCAGGATTTATATGAAGTAGAACCTCCACATCCAATTTATGTTCCAGTTTACATGGACGTATGTGGACCTGTATAAATATATACTCCACACCAACCCTCTAACGTATGTATTTCCCCTTCTCTTGCCTCCTCAATAAAGGCTCAACTGTGGAATAACATGGTAACTCATCAATAAGTCTGGAAATTAAATGGCAAGCACAGTGTTGGCAGATGTAAAGAACAGCAAACGTTCTTATTCTGAAATGTTGGATGTTGCTGTCCCATGAGACGTTTCTGAGAACAGATAACATGCTTTGGAGCCTGAGATGCAGGTTATGTGAGGCAGAATCTTTTAATTTAATTTAAAATTGTGATTAATCCAAGGGGGATATGGTAGCTAGCAGTAGTTCACAATAGTTCAGCATAAAGGGCTTATCATGTTTAAAAGACAAAATATACACAAAATGTTTTCTCTGTGGAGGTCTTTTTGTGTGTGTGAGATAGCTGATGAAAGCAGTACTTAAAAAGCTAAATGCTTGCAGTGGTGATGATAAAACAAATACATAAATAAAGTAATGTAAACATTTTGTTTTGATTAAAAGATAATTTATGAAGATTTTTAATAGACTGAATAGTATTCTTTAGGCACTGTTTTTGGATTTGTTTGTAAACAATTTTCCCAAAAAAGTGCATAGCACTTTAAGGTGTATCTTCCAAGTAGTCAATACACTTGCAGAAGACACTGTCCTTGATGGGTCACGTGAGGTTGGGGAATATTTGAATCCCCCCAGATTTGTATTACAGCTGCACTTTTGGGTATTCTGGCTAGGGCTGGCAGAAATTGAAGTCCAGGAAAATCAGGAAAGCCACATGTTCTCAACTTTATTATATCCCCCATAATAAATGTGCTTGTCTTCCAGGAGCTACAGAATTCTGTTGTTTTTGCTGAGTAACAGCAAACTAGCAAGGCCGCTGCTCTGGACCTTTGTGAAAAGGGACTGTTTTCAATTTAGCCTGTGAAAATAAACTGAAAATTAAATAATGTTTTAGGATCAGAGAAACACAACCAAATTATTATTTGACGAGTTGAATTGCATGCCCAATCCCAAATTACTTTTAAAACTCCCTTCTTTTTCAAAAAGCAGTTTGCTGAGCTGTATGGAAGGGAGTGTTGTTCAAGAAACTGAAAAACGCCTTTGTCGTAGAGGATTTATTTGACAAGTCCTAGTTATTTGAAACCGGCTCATGATATTTGGCAAAACAAGAATTACTTTTTCACAGGTATGCATTTGGTATATTAATACAATTCTGCTGAAAATATGGTAGAAGAGAGAGTTTGAAGAAACAGTATTAGATAAAACAAGTGGGGCGATTTACATGATCAGGAACATAAAATCAAGATGGTTTGAGAGCTCCAGTGCAGACAAAGGATCCTGTGCCAGACTAAAAGCAAAGGTAACTGTATTGATCAGAAAAAACTTTCCCAAATCCATATGAGGTTTAATATATTTATTAGATCAGCCAAAAGGACACCATGATGCTGTCAGTGTTTGACAACATTATGCTTTTAAAAATGGACGTCAAAAGACAAACTGAAACTGGTTTCGAAACACCACAAGGAAGCTAGAGGAGCAATTCCCAGGAATGTGGAAACAGCCTGTTTTTTCAGCAGGATTTCGTTCTGTTTGCCTAGAAGGAAACCCTGCTGAATTCAGAAGGGCTTACTCAGCTGTACATAAGATTATGTCTGCTTAAGCTTCTGTGTTCTGTCTTGCCCAGGAAGTGTTCCCTTTAAGACCACATCACCAGTCTTACCAATCTTGAATATAACGGACCAGAGGGATAGACCAGAGCAAGCCAATTTTAACAAAAGAAATGGGAGCTTTTTGTTTAAACGGTTTTGTTATGGCCCCTCTCACACCCTCCATCTGCTCACTCTCTCTGAGATTGCCACCAGCTCCTGTCTTCCTGCAAAACAAAACTGAACTGCTGATTTGTTGTTGTTCTGTTATAGTCATTGATGACTTTTTAAAAAAAGCCATGTGCACCAGATACATGTGATGACTAAAAGACTTTCTGCAGATTGCTGTCCTCCTGCCTGGCAAATGACCTAGCCAAGTGCTACTTGGTTGCTGTTCCATCTGGCCACTCTGTGAGTCTCCCTCGGAAGGCATGAAGGAGGAAGGGAAGGTCAGGTCTGCTCCTAGGCTGCTGCTAGATTCATATGCGGATTTCAGGTGTCTCAGATGCATCTAGACATCTAGAATGGCAGGATCTGCTGGATAGCTCAGTGGCTTTGGTATCTGGCTGCGGAGTCAGAGTTTGGGATTCCCCACTGTACTTCCTTGACTGGGGCTGGACTCAATGATCCATAGGGTCCCTTCCAGTTCTGCAGTGCAAAGGTTTATTATTATTATTACCTTACCTAGACACGGGGGCGCTCACTACCTTAGTACATGCACTCATAATTTCTAGATTAGACTACTGTAACGCGCTCTACGTGGGGCTTCCTTTGAAGCTGATGCAGAAACTTCAAGTGGTGCAGAATGCGGCGGCCAGACTCCTTACTGGAATGAGAAAATATCAACATATCTCTCCTACTCTGGCCATGCTGCACTGGCTGCCCATCCGTTTCCGCATTGACTTCAAAGTGTTAATGCTTACATATAAAGCCCTAAACGGTTTAGGACCTCAATACTCGGCGGAACGCTTACTCCCAACTAGCTCTACCTGTGTCACCCGTGCGAGCCAGGAGGTGAGGCTGAGGAGCCTGACGCCGAGGGAGGCCCGGAAGGAAAGAACTAGAAACCGGGCCTTCTCGGCAGTGGCTCCTCGCCTCTGGAATAACCTATCTCCGGAGATTCACGCTGCACCCTCGCTGGGTACTTTTAAGAACCAACTAAAAACGTGGATGTATAGGCAGGCCTTCCCTTCCAGTTAATTCCTGTCCTCTTTCCTTTTTTTTCCTCTTTATTTGATTTATTTTGTATTTTTCCCATTGCAAAATCATTTAATTAATTAATTGTTATAAATTTTTCTTGAACTTGTTATGTTTTATGTTGTAAGCCGCCTAGAGTGGTTGAAATGACTAGATAGGCGGGGTATAAATACAATTAATAATAATAATAATAATAATAATAATAATAATAATAATAATAATAATAATAATAATAATAATAATAATAATAATTACTACTACTACTACTACTACTACTACTACTACTACTACTACTACTACTACTACTACTACTACTACTACTACCTTGGCTCTCTTCCTCCCCCGCCCCGCAAAGTGAGACCATATAGCAGCATATAATGTTCTTCCCTATTAGCTAGGATTCTATTAAGATTCTAGAAGGCAGGAGGAAAGAGGAAAACCACATAATGAGATGGATTGACTGAATAAAGAAAACCATAGTCTTGAGATTATGAGACCTGCCTAGAAGAAGTGCTAATGATGTGTCCTTTTGGAGGTACAGTGGTGCCTCGCTAGACAGTTACCCCACAAGACATTGATTTTTTGCGATTCCCATAGCAATTCACAAAACAGTGATTCCTATGGGGGAATTTCGCTGGACAGTGTTTGGTCCCTGCTTTGCAAACCAATTTTCACTAGACAACGATTTTGACAGCTCCCTCCGCGCTCGCAAAAACGGGTGTTTTCAGGACCTAAGCTTCGCAAGACAAGTATTTAAACAGATGATTGGCGGTTCGCAAAGTGGCTTTCCTATGGCCGATCTTTGCTAGACAACGACAATTCCTCCCCATTTGAACGCATTAAACAGGTTTCAATGCATTCCAATAGGGAAATGCTTTTCGCTAAACAGCGATTTCAGTGGAACGGATTATCATCGTCTAGCAAGGCACCACTGTACTAGTACAAAGAATTGCTGTAAGTCAGAAGTGACTTGGTGGCACATAACGGACTAGAATTCTTACTCCAGAAATGAGAGAGCTGCGCCCACTCACGATAAAAAATGAGAAGAAAAAAGAGGCAGAGCGTTGAAATAAATTTGAACAATCATCTCAAGTAAGAATTCCCAGCTTTGTAATACAAAGCTGTTTTTTTTTTTAAAGATAAAGCCAGTCTTCTGCAGCTCCTGGGGCCTTTTCCTCTTACTTTTATAGAGAACTGTCAGGCCTAAAAATGCAGTGGACTGCTAGGTTGTGTTGATGGCAGTCTGGTTGTGTGTGTGTGGTTTTTTTTTTTTTTTGCCTTAAAAGGCACTATAGAGAAGAAGAAGGAAAGGAGGTAATGTGTAGCCCCATACTTCCAGGTTGTCTCCAAGCGAAGCTTCTTCTTAACTTCTCTTTTGAGGATGTAGGGATGCTATCACATCCAACTTTTCTCAAATGAGAAATGAGGAGAGGGCCTGAGCTCCATACCCTCCCATATGTTGCCCCTTCTGCCCCAATGCTTTATGTAACAAAATGAGTCTTGTTGTCAGGTAACCTGGCCAAGAAACTGAGAACAAGGCAGAGGGGAGGATAAGCCACCCAGACCAAGTTACTGATTTGCCCATGTGGTTTCACAAGGCAGCTGGTTCGACTGAGATAAACCCAGGCAAGACACAATCCATGCACACATGCTGACAATACACAGACACACACACAAACATAGTACAAGGCAAACAAACAAAAATGGGAAAACCCCTGGTGAGAAACACACCATGAAAAAAATGTAAACTTGCTGAAAATGTAAACCCCTGCTCAAAATTTCATACTGCACAAGGAAAAAATTTGTCTTCACCCATATCCATCATACCTTCTTAATCCTTCAAGGTGTGCCCCTGTCTTCACTTTATTCCCCTTTCCTTAAGGGAGGCTGGGTGCACATCACACTGAATACTGGGTGGCAACCACTATCCGTCCCCTTTCAGGGCCCTTATGAAGCCCAGAAGCATTCTTAAAAAATAAAAAATGTTGCTAGAAACAGTGTAAGAGATCAGACTCTTTTTATAAATAATAGCAATTTAATAATAATACTTTTGTGCCTTCAAGTCAGTTCTGATCTACGGCAACCCTCTTCACGGGTTTCAAGGTAGATAATACTCAGAAATGGTTTACTATTTTCTTCTTCTAGGGGCACCCTGGGACTTTGTAGTTTGCCCAAGACCACGCAGACTGACTCTACTTGCAGGAAGCACAGTGGGGAATCGAACTCCCAAAACTCTGGCTCCACAGCCAGATATCTGAATTGGTGAGCTATCCTGTCAGAGGAAGGGCCAGGGAACATGTCAGTAGGCTCTTTTGCAGATCCCAGAAACACCGTTCTCTGACTCTGAATCCCTTCCCTCTGATCTCTGAGGTGTGGATGTTTTAGGATTTCCTCAGTGGAGAGAGAAATGCCCTCTGCACCTGCTCAGGGATTCATTTCATATATTATTTATGCCCAAAGCAAGTGAGACTGCCTTTCTTTCAAAGCAGAAATACCCTGGCTGCTTTAGAAAGGTACTTCTGGACCTTTCAAAAGGTGTTTAAAATTTGCTGAAAAGCAGGCAATAATTTGAAGCTGGAAAGCCAGCCTGGGAGGGCAAGAGGGATGTCTTCTCACAGCTGCCGTGTATGTGATGAGCAGAATACGACTCGCCTTTCCACACTCTCTTTGTTCTGGCTTTGCAAATTCACATCCCCCTTGCTTTTGCTGTCGTGTCAATTGTTTTACGATTAATCTTTGCCGCTCACTGAATCTTACTCTCTAGGCCTTCAGGTTTCATCTACTA
The DNA here is from genome assembly GCF_051106095.1 of Pogona vitticeps. Taxonomy (NCBI): domain Eukaryota; kingdom Metazoa; phylum Chordata; class Lepidosauria; order Squamata; family Agamidae; genus Pogona; species Pogona vitticeps. Next base: position 53,273,168 of record NC_135783.1, read on the forward strand.
TTGGTGTCAAGGTCAGAATCTTTTAATTTTATAGGTAGAGCTGGCACCATAACCTTTGAGCCTGCCGCTGTATATTTAAATGCTGTCAGTTGTCTAAAAATGACAGTGTCTTGGGCTTGTGTCTGTCAGCTTCTTTATTGAATTCTTGGGGTGTATTTTGTCCCAGAAGCCTATAAACATCATGATTTCGAAATTGATTTTTTCCCCACTGTGGCAATGTGACACATTTAATATTGGGATTTTCTTGTTAAAATGAAAAGTTATGATGTTAAAGATTTTTCCACTGATAATTGATTTCCTCTTGATTACATATAATTAGTTTATAATACTGCAGATTTTAAACTGAAGAAATATCAGAGAAAGAGAAAAACATATATATTAGTACATATAAAGTACTTTAATAAATTTTCTGCTGCTCTAAGCAGTTTCTGAGGTTGAGCTGCAAATTTCCAAAGACGTAGTCCCCAAAGACATAATTTTCCTAAGCTCTGCTTAGATTGCTTTAAGAGGCAATAAGCAAATTTCTAGAGGACAGATCTATTCAAGAATGATAGCGGGAATCAGACTGAAATCTTGCAGCATGGAGTCTCCTGCTCAGGATTCTAGCTAGGGGTGGGCACAAACCAAACTATGAACTGGATAAAAACCCATGAACTAGACTGGTTTGTGGTTTCATTTGTGCAACCAGTTTTGCTGAAATGAAACAAAGCACCAAACTTTGTGCTACTTGATTTATTTTGCTTTAAGCTAGCTTCCAGCCATTTTGACTTGTTAAGATACACCCCATATGGGAAGACTAGGTCCTCGATTATTTTCTATAAATTTCAGAAGCATCTCAGACTAGAGCATCATCATCATCATTGTAGAACTCCAGAGGTGGAAGGGCCCTATGGATCATTGAATCCAGGCCCTGCCAAGGAGACATAGTGGGTAATTGAACTTCCAACCTCTGGCTCCACAGCCAGTTGCCTAAACCAGTGGTTCTTAACCTTGGGTTACTCAGGTGTTTTTGAACTGCAACTCCCAGAAACCCCAGCAAGCATGGCTGGTGGTGAAGGCTTCTGGGAGTTGCAGTCCAAAAACACCTGAATAACCCAAGGTTAAGAACCACGGGCCTAAACCACTGAGCTATCCAGCAGGTCATTATATTTTCCTTCTTTTCTGCCCAAACAGTTTCTCATTTGTATTTTGAATGCAGTTTGTCCGAAACATTTCTGTAACATAGTGGCATACTTTGTGCAATCTAACAGGATTCTCAGTTTCACCTTTAACTTTCCTTAATGTTCTCCTTGTGACACCTTTCGTACTGTCTTGCTTTTTTGCTTTGTGAAACAGATAGCTTTGAAGGTTTTGCTGAGGGAAATACTAGACAAGTGACATTGCTTGGACTTAAATGAGGAGTAATTCCATCCTGGAGATAAAAAGCAAAGGGAGAAAAAAGCAGCCGGTCATCTTGGTCCAGTAGAAGAAAAATTATCAGAAGATCACAAAAGTATATTTTCAAATTTATCAAAATATTTCATTGCAAAAGCTGTTCAGCAACAAAATAAAATAAGAAAAGAGCTGTGTGTGTAATATGATATTACTGGGCATAATGAAAAAGCCCCCATTTGCAGTTTCAGGTGGAATAGATGAGAAGATATTCAAATGTAATCAAATTAGAACATGGTTGATGCAAGAAGATCTCACATTGGATTAAAGGCTATAGAGTCAAAAAACTTGGTTGTTCTCCATTTGAAATTAGGAAAGTCTACAGTTATTTGGTTCTTTTTCTCTGTTTCTAATTTGAATACATAATTCTAACCTTTTAAGGAAAAAAACAGAAGTCAGATGAAGAGTGATGATCCCCAGTATTAGCATCGCTAAGGGGAAACAATGTAAGGTGCTATAAGGTCAACAGAAGCCAAATTAGGAAGTGTAGCTAATTGGTTACAGGGCTCGCTTCTTTTTGTAACTTCTTAAAGTTGATGGTAATAAAAATATTATACCTTTCCGTAACACCATTCAGTAACAACAACACTTTGTATTGACCACTCTTCCTTTTAAATTGATGAGGTCTTTACTTGCTTGTCTTGGCTGTTCTTAAATATGTTTGAGCACAGAAATTGTTGTTGTATATATAATGTGAAAAAGATGGACTGATCCCTGACAGTGAAGAGACCCATCATGTCTGTACATGTTTCCAAGAATACCGTTCACCTAGAAAGTTTCCTAAAATCTTAATTTTAGTTTTGTCCCTGGATTTTAGGAAAAAAATGGGATAAATCATAGAGCACAGGCCTTTCTTAAACAAGAAACACTGCAACTTTCTCTAATGTTGCATGCCTGATTTAGTCAGAGGAGTAAGTTTCTGATTGTGTGACTTCTTGGAAATAACTATTTTGGAAACATGAATTCCAGGTTTCTACCTGTCCATATGTCACTTGTGGGTCCAGTAAGGGAAAATGGGTAGTACCTCCAAATTTGGTTTGGTCCAGGCCAAGATGATCATGCTTATGCTTATTAAAAGGCACATATCAAACTAGACAAGATGGTACAGGGCTAACTGAACCAATACTACGTTTCTTAAACTTTGCTGAATACAGATCCCTTCCAGCCTAGGAATGGTGTGTGCGTGTGCGTGTGCGTGTGCGTGTGCGTGCGCGTGTGCGCGTGCGTCTCTCTCTCTCTCTCTCTCTCTCTCTCTCTCTCTCTCTCTCTGTGTGTGTGTGTGTGTGAATGATAAATGAATTCCTGAAATGTCTCACACACCTTGAAAGCTGTATTAGGCTTTCCATAAGTTGACATGACTTCACAATGCATAAACTAACTTGGTCCTGGCACAGAAGCTGTATCCCTGACTCAAGGAGGTTTTGGACCAAGCCTAACTCAGCTCTTCCTTCACCCTTCTCTGGCCTTTTTTTCACTCTTCGGCTGCCTGATCGTAGTCAGAGCAGCAGTTTTGCTATCAAATCCTTCTAGTGACAGATCTCTGAGGTCAGCCAACAGAAGGGGCTCCATACACACTAGAGGGAGTGCATCCTTGAGGTAGGACTGTGCTGTCTAGGTCTAAGCTAAACTAGTTTGCATGGATTTCAGTGGGAAGCAAGAGCAAGAGTTCTTGTTCTGTAGCATTGTAATGAATGGGAAACAGAGGTCCATAATTAAAAAGACAATTAATTGAGATTACATATTTGTGGATCAGAAATGCTGGATTAAAGCCAAGTGATGAAAGTAGAGAATAAATACAGTATAATATGATATAAAGTGTAACTCATTTGCTTTGGGCCAAAATGTTCGAGTCAATAGGACAGCTCGAAAGAGACGGATCTGATTTCTTGACTGCTGTCAGACATTCTGTTCTGCTGTGCTGCTTAGACAAGGATATAATCAGGATTTTTTTTTCAGAAATAGATTCACTCTTGCGTAACTCTACTCAAACAGGTAGTATTATTCTTTTCTTCCAAAAAAATTATACAGAAGCTTATTTTTATGGTGATCTCAATTTGCTTATAAAATAACTTTTCCACTTGGTTGATTAGAATATTTGCCATCTGGAAATGGGGTATTTGTAATGCACAGTTAGAGTTATTCTCCTGCTGCCTAGAGGGTAACATTCGCACAGACCAGTTTTGTAGGTTCCATCATTTGCCTTCATTACTTTAGGCAAGGGTGCTGGAGTCTGGTTTGGTGGGGTGAGGGTGGAAATGGGAGAACTACGGTGCAACAAATAAAATAAATGCCTTCCACATTTTTGCCCTTAATGGGAAACCTGCCCAGGTTATTCCATTTACCAAAGTGGAAAATGGTAAATAGTTTATCTTGATCAGATTCAAGCTTTCCTTTTCACCGTGCAGTTTGCAACACAGATGCAGCTGCTCGCTGTTTTTTATTTCAGGATTAGCCTTCGGAAAATTCAAAACCCTACAGTGGGTCCTGGTTTTCTGTTTCTATCCAATGTGCATCCTTCTGTCACTCAAATTTTGGCATAACAAGGCAGAAGTATGCTTGCAGTGGTGTGTATTGTAGGAAAGATCAAGATTCTGGTGAATAAATATCATTTGAGGAGCAGGGAATCTTTGTCATTTATATTACTGGTTTTAAGATGGTCACTGGGTAATGCTCAAGAAACCCCATGTCTGTATGTCTGTATGTACATATGTCTGTATGTATGTACATACAGACATACATACAAACAAACAAAACTTCTAGAGGTGTGTTAATACAATCCACTTCAATTTGTTTTGAATTATTAGTTTTACAAATCACAACCTATTGAATTTAGGCTGATTTGTAACCCACCCACTTCAGTTTGTATCTATATATTCTAAAGTATTTGCATGTATTCCTATATGTCCAAATAGTGACCAAATTGAGAAAATGGGGAAAGGAAAGAGCTCTGACTTGGGATGGGAGGGAAGCAATTAAAGCTCCTGCTAGTTTCAGTCATCCCATTCCCTGACTCTAGCCAGGATCCATGCAATTTAGATCATTGCTGCCCCACTCAAATTCTGCACAGTGGGACAGATTTCACTCGCACAGGCACTCGATTGAATTGAGATCTGCTGTCTCAAAAGAAGAAACCCTCCAATTCTCCCTACCTCCAGAAAAAATGAAATCAGTGTGAATCTGTATTCTGAATGTCTTGCCCTTGCCAAATGCTTACCAGTCACATAGTCAAAGGAATTCCGTCCCCAGATTTCAGTGATTTGGCTTGCATTAGAGTTTGAACTTTTCACTGGTGCTCCAGCTAGTGATTTCCTGCTTTAGTTTTCCAAGGTACGTGTTTTTTCAGGAATTCATCATATTTTTTAACTCTCAAAGTGCTGAAGGAATATTTTATGCTTTCGAGAACTCAGTTTTGATGCAAGTACCACTCCATGCTCCCTCAAGTTGCTTCAGATCACTTCAGAAGGGAAGTACTCCCAGTTTATTTTAGGATCTAAATATTCAGTATTCTGAAGCCAAACAACCCCTGGAAGTCAATCTGGGGCCAGAGTTATGACCCATAAACCAAGTACTAACTCATCCAACTGACTACTATCCTCTAAGCTTTCAGGCAAGAAATATTCCAAGTCTTGCTTTGGGAGATGTGATGGCTTCTGCATACCATGGGGGTATGCTTATTCAGCCCTTGAAATAATTCCCTTTTTTTACTAGTGAGCCCCAAATATATACAGACCTATTTAGAGCTGATGGGTATGTTACAACTCCTCATTCTGTTAAAAGTGTAACCAGTTTTGGGTCCTTTTTAGGAGATAGGCAGGGAATGAATGGACACACACACACACACACACACACACACACACACACACACACACAGACACAGACACAGACACAGACACACAGAGACAGACAGACAGACAGACAGACAGACAGACAGACAGACAGACAGACAGACAGACAGACAGACAGACAGGGAATGTCCATCACACAAGCTACATGAGACAGTGAAGCAGTATAAAACCGATCGAACACAAAACACTACATTGAGGAGAAAATGAAGAAACAATGCTGAAATCAAAATCAGATTTTGTTAGAAAAATACTTGCGCAGTTCAGTATTTGTTCCAGTTATTTCAACTGACATGGTTGGATGTCAACTGAAAATACTAAGCAGCTAATTGTAATGCTTATATTGTAATTAGCATGGTTCACCGTCTTAACATTAAAGCATGTGGAGACTATGATTGACTCAGAAATGGGGAAAGCTTGATAGCTCACATTCTTCTGGGCAGTGTCCTCTTTGCTGTTGCCATGGATTGAACTGTATGATTTCACACAAGTAGGCATAATTCCCTTTTATGTGACCCCTTGAAAACTCCTCATTGTCCCTAATAATCTAACTACACATCACTCTGGTATGTACGAGTCCCCAACTCCATGAGATATGATGGCCAGTGCTCTTGAGCCAGGCTACTTCCATGAGGAAGAACACATTAAAAACAATAGAAACACCGCCATTCCATTTTAAGAATCCTTGTTCATTTCAGGGAGGATGTGTGTCTTGTCATAGGGTGCATTTCCATCTCTATAGTTCTTTGCATATTACAGTGTGACAGCCTGTGAGATCTTCATTGCTCTGTCACTAGATTAACTATATACTTGAAGCTACTCCAATTTCTTCACAGTCCTGATGAAGTCTTCACAAAAGCCACACTATTTTCCTGGTGTTTGAAAGTTGTTGAAGCAATCCTGCTGCAGGCGTTTGGAATCACAGAGTTGGTTCATTGTGAATGTGCTGACAGGTCTTTCTCAGACCTGTTGCCACTCAGCTGACAGCTCAATGTTTTATACTGGCAATTACATTTTTCTTTCCAATGGATATTTTCCATTTAAATTATTTTACTTGGCTGCCCTGATTTAAATAAGTTATTCTAGTGCTTTTTGGTTATGGTATGGCCTAGTTTGGTGTGTTTTGTATCTATGGTGTGTGAAGATTCACAAAACAATTATTCACAAATAATCTAATTCTCATTTATTGTCTTTGTTTTCCTGTTTAGTCCACTTGTATTTGCATCTGAAGCAGAAGCTTTTTTTTTACTTTGGGCATCTTTGAGGTAACTAGCATAAATTTCTGGATGTCATTAACAGAAGTGATCAAGTCTTTATTGTGACGGAATGTACTCTGATATTTATTAGTGTACTGTATTCTGTAGAGATATTTTCAGTGACTAAAACATATGTCCAGCAGGGGGTGCTTTAATACTAGTAGAAGACGCATATTGTCTTAGCTAAATATGACGTAAATAATGCTTTTGAAATCATTGTTGCACTTTTCACCTCGATTTGGAAATTCAGAAAATCAGTTATACCTTTTCTATACTTAATATACTGGAATGTCCTACAATTATAATATGTGATATTGTTTTGCAGTACTATAGGCAACTGCATGGTTGTTTCTGAGAGAATTATAGCCACCTGTGGCATCTTGTGGCTGGCAGTGATTTAGTTCTTAGATGGGAGAGGACAGAAGTTCATTCTTTCCTATTACTCTCCTTGGATTTGGCTCTTCTTGTTCCCTGCATCACATGCTAACTCCTAGCTGAGGACGGTTTGTCAGGAATGAGTTTCACTTAGAGTTCAAGCTACAGCAAGTCACCTTGACTGAATGGTAATAAGGCCTATTCCTCTTATAGCCACTACAAATATTTGTGCTTCTTTAAATCCATCCTCCAAATCTGCCTCTTACCTAGCTCTCATTCTCTGTGCCCTTGGGAAAAAGCAGATTCTCTGGTCAATAGCCTTCCCGGACTGTTTGGCTCCATATCTGTTGCCCATTTTCTTAGAGACACTTTCTTTTAAGCTATCCTTTCTGCTCTACCATGACAGTGTCTGTCACCACTTTTGTTGGCATGCCAACAAAACCAACAGGCCGAGAACAGGATAACATTCTGGTTGTGTAACCTTGTTACTTGCCCTTGTCCTAGTGTTACGTCTCCTGGACATGGCACATCCCCCTTTGTGATTACCTTAAAGGTGTCGATTTTGGGCACAGTGAGCTTTGTGTGAAGTTCACTGCAATGACAATGGCAAAGAATAGAGAGGAAACTTTTGTATGACAGCGTGTATCCGACAGTATTAATGATAAGGCAGCATCCATGAGGCCATAATTCTCTAGAACTAAGTGCTCTGTCTTAGGTGGTGCGAGGTTCTCTGTGATTTCATATGGACACTTGGCACTCTGCAAGGACGACCACATTGCCTGGTAATACATAGCTGTGCCCAGTGTGTTGACTTGTAACTGACAATACTGTAACCTGAGTACATATCTGACTGAAGAACTGGTAAACAAGAATTGCTTGGGAGAAGAGGAGATTTGAATGCCAGCAAAGGGGGAAAGTAAAGGGGTGATGATAATGGCAGAGAAGGGCAAGGGAGAAGGAGGCTATGTGATATATGGACACTTGTCATGTACCTTCCTGAGATAATTGAACATTTCTGTTTGCACTGAAGCAGCAGTTTAAATGCCAGGGTGCAAAATAAAGAAGTTCATCTCAACTTGGAACAAACCTCTGTGTGGTCACAACCTCAGTATGTGCTTACCAGCTGTTTTCTAATATACTGAGGATTAACCTCTGTCTTGAGGAAGAAAATGGAGATACAGAAACATGTCCATATTTTCAGTGGAAGGTTTCTGCTTGGAATACAACTTCATAGAGTCAGTATGACCGCCTAGAGTGGTCATACTGACTAGATAGGTGGGGTACAAATAAAATAAAATAAAATAAATAAATATTACTATTATCTCCTGCATGTGCTATTGCATAGACAAATTGACTGGAATGGAATATCTGGCTAACAGTGTCATGAGAAGTTTCTGTATAGTGAGTCATACCATTGTCCCAATATCAGCCGGTTTCTGTGTAATATGTAAGTTGGGCTAATGGCTTCACAGGATTTGAAATGGAAATCCTCTTCCTCAGCCTACCTGAGGCATATCATGAGAAGAACTTGGTAGTCCAGTGTTATCTGCCATTGAGCGTTAACTCTTTTGTGTGTCTCTACTCCCCACTTGCTTCTGTCACATTTTATATGATCTTGTATTTAATAATTCCACCTTCAAACTCACGCGTGGTCCTACACTAAAAGAAGAAACTTGGAGTGTTGCAGTGTTCTGCATACTTAGGTTCCATCTTGGTGTGCTTTGTAGACGGTGAGTGCTTGTACCATATGATGTATAATATCCCTTCTCTTTATTTAGTATCATGCAATGTTATTTTGTGTTTCCAGGTCTGAGGCAAACATTTGCAATGTCTCATTTAAAGTTGAGACAAATGGTCTTGAGGCAGCAAGATAGCTTGTTGAGGAGCCTACAACCACAGCAAGAGTTCTTGGCCTCCAGTGCAAGAGCAAAGGTGCCATCTGCTCTCCCACCACCACCCCAGTTGTGCTTTGTGCAAGTAACAATAAGCGTCTCCAGTGTCTTTCCCCTTCTTGAAGCTAAGCATGTACTCTGTAGGCAGAAAAGGACAGGTAATTGTTCACAAAAACGCAAATGAGCCTCAGAATGCTTTGACGTTTTAAAAAGGTTCATGTGGCAGTCAGGCAGTAGATTTTGTGCAATTGTGTAATTGTTAGTCTTACAAGCAGGGCGGATTTGATTTGAATCACAATTTATATCAAAAAATCAATTTTTTAATTAAATTGTCAAAAAATCTTATTTTAAAAAATCAAATAATTGTTTTAAATCATAATTTAATTTTTTAAAATGAGAGTTCTTGATTATTTAATTTTAAAAATGATTTTTATATAAATCATGATTTAAATCAATTTGATTTTTTTAAAAAAAAAACATTGATTTTTACCAACCCTGCTTGTAAGTCTTACCTTTCTTGCTGTAATGAGGAGAAAATGGTTGTTATATTCTGTTTATTGTATTATGATGAACCAGGGTTTAATTGCACAGTCATTAAATGTAGGGCCTGTGGAACTATAAGTGTTTTAGAGATGTCCAATGTTTTCTGTCTTTTCTGGTGAATATTAGTGTCTTAATGAAATCACAAAGACCGATGTTTGCTTAGTAGCCCCATATCCATGAGAAAAATAAATCAATTAGTTTCTTGCTGTAAGTAAAATGTGTTTAATCTTCATAGTCTATCAATTTGGTGCAAATTGCTTTTCCTGGAATGTTATTTATTTATTTATTTATTTATTTATTTATTTATTTATTTATTTATTTATTTATTTATTTATTTATGTATTCATTCATTCATTCATTCATTCATTCATTCATTTATTAAGGGGGGGAGGAAGAGATCATGTACCATAGGCATTTACCATACAGCTGAATGTATGTATGAAAAGTTTAATTTCATATTTATAGAAGAATAATGTTTGCAAGAAACTCTGGTTAACCTCTGCAAAGGAGTGTGTAGGCGGCTCTTTGATATTAATTAGGAATGTTTGTTTGAATCTGTTTTAAATAAGATTGATTTGTCAGATGCATTCCTGAACTTTAATTGCTTTCTGGTTTTCGTAGTCATCATAGATCTAATTAAGATGTTGAGATTGAGATGTTGAGCATGAGTGTTTTAAAAGGTCAGTACCTTCTTTTTGACTGTATAGGTAAGATTATTATCTTTTCTGTAGCCATGAATTTCAGTGCAATTTATGAACTCCCAGGCTGCTTTCCTACTTGACTACACATAATCCTAATGTATTTGCTTTGAAAACAAAGTTCTATTAAATATGCCACAATTAATTGAGCCATCCTTAAATACCATGTGTGAGAGAAGGAGAGATTGGGGGTGTGCCGTCCACTCCAGAGAGTGACAACAGATGTGAAGGAAATAACAGATGGAATGGCAGGAAATATCATTTCAAGTACAGTGGTGCCTCGCTTAGCGATGTTATTTTGTTCAAAGCGAAATAAAAAAGCCCATAGAAATGCATTAAAATGCGATTAATGCATTCCTATGGGCTTAAAACTCACCGTTGAGCGAAGATCCTCCATAGCGCCGCCATTTTCGGTGCTTCTAAAGCGAGGAATCCGTCCCAAAAAACAGCGGGCGGCCATGTTTTTTCCCCGGTGGCCATTTTGAAACCGCTGATCAGCTGTGCGAAAATGGGGGCTTTGCGATGATCGCTTCCCTGAACTCAGTGAACACTGGTAATGGTGAACCACTTCCTTGAACATCTCGCATATCTCAAAAATATCCCTCTCACAAGGGATTTCCACATGGCAATAACAGACCTATATGACTATGTCTATTAATTTAATGTTATGTCCCCATATGTCGTAGCATTAGCATATCTGTAACATTTCGGAGCTTAGTTCAGAGGAATTGTCATGTATCTCTAAGCATCCATTCATTTCTCATGAATTGTCTTCTTCCACTTGAAGACTCCATGGATTTTGCAACATGTTGTTTTTAAACCAAATTGGAACAACATTTTGGCATGATTTGGATGTGATGGATAAGATAATCAAATGGCAAGATTATTTTACATTTGAAACAATTAAAAGTTATAATAACACAATTATTTTTAAAGTGCAACATTTTATGTTCTTAATATTCATTTTTAAAACTGCTGCATTATTGTTCCTTCCCTGCTAAACCTGAGGGTATTTGGCAAATAACTAGGGACCTATATACTCTTTGCATATATTTTCTTGATAGATGACTAGAAACTACGAGACAGCTTGAGAGAAAATTGGATGTTGACAAAAAATGTGCCAAAGGGGACTGCTTCCTGTTTAGAGCACAGAGTCTTCAGAAAAACTGAATGCAAACAAACAAACAAAAATCAATTAAAATGCTATCTTCATTGCCAAATACTTCAGCTTTTAATTAAAAACGGAATCTAAATTTTGGAATTAATTGTACGTATGGCAGAAAATGTGCATTTTATTAACTGACATTTGCTATAAGATGGAATCATATGAATAGTTTTGCTTTGCTACAAGGACAAATTCTTTTTGGATTGTTCCCTTACTCCAACCACATGTCACAATTCGTGAGTGTTCAGTGCATCTCACTCATAAACAAAATCAACTTAGTATTTTCTTACTAATACCAATAAATAGCGCAGACAGTTCTCTAGCAGGATGGTGAAGTCTCAAGGTACTACTTGAAGCCTTGGATTTGCTGTGTTCTCCAGGCAGGGAGAAAATATCAAGAGAGTACAGCTTTTTGTTGTTTATTTGTCAAGTTGTGTCCGACTCTTTGTGACCCCATGGACCAGAGCACGCCAGGCCCTCCTGTCTTCTACTGCCTCCCGGAGTTGTGTCAGGTTCATGTTGGTTGCTTCAATGACACTGTCCATCCATCTTGTCCTCTGTTGTCTTCTTCTCCTCTTGCCTTCACATTTTCCCAACATCAGGGTCTTTTCCAGGGAGTTTTTTCTTCTCATGAGATGGCCAAAGTATTGAAGCCTCAGATTCAGGATCTGTCCTTCGAGTGACCACTCAGGGTTGATTTCTTTCAAAATGGGTAGGTTTTTTATACTTGCAGTCCAGTGGACTCTCAAGAGTCTCCTCCAGCACCACAGTTGAAAAGTATCAGTTCTTCGGCGGTCAGCCTTTGTGGTCCAGCTCTCACTTCCATACATCGCTACTGGAAAAACCATAGCTTTGACTATGCGGATCTTTGTTGACAAGATGATGTCTGTGCTTTTTAAGATGCTGTCTAGGTTTGTCATCGCTTTCATCCAAAGAAGCAGGTGTCTTTTAATTTCGTGGTTGCTGTCTCCATCTCCAGTGATCATGGAGCCCAAGAAAGTAAAATCTGTCACTGCCTCCATATCTTCCCCTTCTGTTTGCCAGGAGGTGATGGGACCAGTGGCCATGATCTTAGTTTTTTTGATGTTGAGCTTCAGACCATTTTTTGCACTCTCCTCTTTCACCCTCATTAAGAGGTCCTTTAATTCCTCCTCACTTTCTGCCATCAGAGTGGTATCATCTGCATATCGAAGGTTGTTGATATTTCTTCTGGCAATCTTAATTCCAGTTTGGGATTCCTCCAGTCAAGCCTTTCGTATGATGTAATTCTGCATATAAGTTAAATATGGGGGACAATATACATACTCCTTTCCCAATTTTGAACCAATCAGTTCTTACATATCCAGTTCTAACTGTTGCTTCCTTTCCCACATAGAGATTTCTCAGGAGATAGATAAGGTGGTCAGGCACTCCCATTTCTTTAAGAACTTGCCATAGTTTCATATGGTCCACACAGGCAAAGGCTTTTGCGTAGTCAATAAAGCAGAAGTAGATGTTTTTCTGGCTTTCTCCATAATCCAGCGAATGTTAGCAATTTGGTCTCTAGTTCCTCTAACGCTATGAAATCCAGATTGTACTTCTGGGAGTTCTTGGTCCACATACTCCTGAAGTCTGTCTTTTGTGGATTTTGAGCATAACCTTGCTAGCATGTTAAATGAGTGCAATTGTACGGTAGTTGGAGCATTCTTTGGCACTGCCCTTCTTTGGGTTTGGGATGTAGACTAATCTTTTCCAATCCTCTGGCCACTGCTGATTTTTCCAAACTTGCTGGCATATTGAGTGTAGCAGCTTAACAGCGTCATTGTTTAAGATTTCAAATAGTTAAACTGGAAAACCATCACCTCCACTGGCCTTGTTCTTAGCCATGCTTTCTATGGCCCTCTTGACTTCACTCTGCAGGATGTCTGGCTCAAGGTCGGCAACCTCACTATCTGGGTGGTCTGGGACATCCAGATCTTTCTGGTATAATTCCTCTGTGTATTCTTGCCACCTCTTCTTGATATCTTCTACTTCTGTAAGGTCCCTCCCATTTTTCCTTTATGATGTCCATCTTTGCACAAAATGTTCCTTTAATATCTCCAATTTTCTTGAACAGCTCTCTGGTTTTTCCCTTTCTATTCTTTTCCTCTATTTCTTTGAACTGTTCGTTTAAGAAGGCCCTCTTGTCTCTCCTTCCTATTATGTGGAAGTCCGCATTCAATTTTCTGTAACTTTCCCTATTTCCCTTGAATTTTGTTTCCCTTTTCTTCTCTGCTCTTTGTAAGGCCTTGTTGGATAGCCACTTTGCTTTCTTGCATTTCCTTTTCTTTGGGATGGTTTTTGTTGCTGCCTCCTGTACAATGTTACGAGCCTCCATCCATAGTTCTTCAGGCACTCTGTCCACCAAATCTAGTTCCTTAAATCTGTTCTTCACTTCTACTGTATATTCATAAGGGATTTGGTTTAGATTTTACCTGACTAGCCCAGTGGTTTTTCCTACTTTCTTCAGTTTAAGCTTGAGTTTTGCTATAAGAAACTGATGATCAGAGCCATAATCAGCACCAGGTCTTGTTTTTGCTGACTGTATAGGGCTTCTCCATATTTGGCTGCAGGGAACACAATCAATCTGATTTCAGTATTGCCCATCTGGTGATGTCCATGTGTAGAGTCACCTCTTGTGTTGTTGGAAAAGAGTGTTTGTGATGACCAGCTTGTTCTCTTGACAAAACTCTATTAGCCTTTCCCCTGCTTCATTTTGAACTCTAAGGCCAAATTTACCCGTTGTTCCTTTTATCTCTTGACTCCCTACTTTAGCATTCCAGTTCCCTATAATAAGAAGAACATCTTTCTTTGGTGTCTGTTCTAGAAGGTGTTGTAAGTCTTCATACAATTGGTCAACTTCAGCCTCTTCAGCATTGGTGGTTGGCGCATAAACTTGGATTACTGTGTTGTTGAAAGGTCTGTCTTGGATTCCTATTGAACCTGCCCATCTTGGGTGTCCCTGCTTGGCATAGCCCATAGCTTCTCAGAATTACTCAAGCCCTTTTCCCACAACAAGGTAGCAATCCATGAAGGGGAGAGCAGAGCTGGAGAATGATTTAGATTAGGCATCCTTCAGTCTTGAGAGACTATGGTAATGTGCTCTGAATAGAGGTCTTGAAACAGCGTCTAGTGTAGCTGAGAAGGCCAATTCGAGAGTGACAATCCCTTCCACACTGAAGACAAATACAATCTCTCCCCTGTCCAGCTCCCTGGTTTTGCTGCTTTTGTGACTTCCTCTTTGCCTCGGCCTGCTGGACAAGGGTCTCTTCAAATTGGGAGAGGCTGTGATGCAACACCTGCCTCCAGGCTGAACACTGAGATGTCAGTGTTTCCCATCTGTTGAGGTCCATTCCTAATGCCTTCAGATCCCACTTGCAGATATTTATTTATTTATTTATTTATTTTATTTTATTTATTTTATATCCCGCCTATCTAATCAATTAAGATTACTCTAGGCGGCTGACAACAATAAAACAACAACTGGATCATGTGATCAATGTGGGAAAAGCAAACTTTCTCTACTTGGTATAAATAACTGTCCTCAAAGATTGACACTTCCATGCTTGACAGCATTGATTTTCTGTTGGTGGCCCATCTGTAGAAATTAACTTCCTCAAGCAACAAGGAGATGATTCTTGTCTTCTTAGCAGTTAGGTCTAGCCGTTTGTCTCCTTTTCTTCCTAATGTGGAATTGTATCCACAGCTGGTGACTAGATGAATGTGTGCCCAAAGCAAAAATACATTATGTAAATTATGAGTCAGCCATTTTCAATAATAATTTCAGTGAAAGGGAGAAACTTTCCTGCTAAACTAGCATGCTATTGTGCTTTTTTGACATTTGCAAACTGAGATACTGTTTAGAAAGGAAGCAGTAAAGTAATGGCCTTTTATTTTTAAAAAATTATTTAGACACAAAAAGTATGAATTAGATAATGGCAACAAAACATGGTCCAGAATTATGCTTAAGAAAGAAAGAAATATTACACATTAGCAGAGATAGTTTAAGCAATATTAGAGCTGGTTTTCTTCTGAGGTTAGTTTTCAGTCTATGTTCACTCGCTTACTCTGTCAAGGATGTTTTACCACATTTCTCCTCAAATCAAAACGGTGCCTTAAAATTAGACATAGCCATTTAAAAAACAAAGTTATAAATCAAAAGCAGAATTTCAGTCAATCAGTCAAATTGCATAGCTTTAAAAAAAAACACACACAAGAACATCAACAACAAAAAAAATTCAGAAAATGAGACAAATTCATGTACATCTGGAAATCTTTAGTTTTCAGTAATGTGTGGCTGCTGGTAACATTGTTCCTGATATGTGGGTGGAGCTCTGCAAGAGGATACTGCCCAATAGCACCCAGTCCATAGGACTGCAGTTTTGCCATCCTCAGCTGTGGTAGAAGCAGAGATTATGCTTCCTTTCAGACAAGTGAACCTCAGTCTTTTAAATGGAATCTTTTCTTATGCTGACATTAAGACTGTGTCTTGCTCCATGAGTTCCTGCTCTTGGTCAGCAAAAAAAGACTGTGTTCCTTACAAAGGCAATGGATGGATTCTCAGAAATCCAGGCCAGTGTGTTGTCTGTGTGGAGCAAAGAGATCTTAAAAGCACACTTTTAGCAGCCTAAAGTTCAGAGTCCATATTGTCTTGCCAGCAGTCTGAACTCGAGAACAATGACATTGCATTTGGCCCAACTTTTGGAACGGTTTGCTTCCTCTCTTTGTTGTTGTTTAGTCGTTAGGTTGTGTCCAACTCTTTGTGACCCCATGGACCAGAGCACGCCAGGCCCTTCTGTCTTCCACTGCCTCCCGGAGCTTCGTCAAAAAAAAAAAAGTCTCTTACTGCATACCATCTTAGTGGGCTTAAAGCTCTATTAGAACTCACTTTCCTTGACACTTTTAAAATAACTGTTTAATGATGCAACCTTAGCCACAACTTTAAAAAGTCGTAGCTATTAGAAATTGGCCAGTGATCTTAGAGCAGACATCAGTAAGTGAACCAAAATTAACACAGGTCCAGGAGGATGAGAAGTGTTCAAAAAACATCTGAAGGGCCACGTGTTCCCTGTTTCTGTCACAGAACATACTACATGTTGAGTCGTAATAGCTGCGAATGTGAGTTATTTGCTACTTGGTTAATGGTGTGGCAAGTATCAGTATTTTTCTAGCACTTCAATAATTACTGTATTATATTTCAGAATGTAAATGAAAGATCACCCTCTTCATAGGCTGAGGTGCAGAATACAGTCATACGCTTGGAAGTATATTGCCAACTACTGCCTGTGGGCAAGACTTAAGTTGTTAACAGAAATGTGATCTAATCCCATGTGGTTTCTGGTGTGATCACATTTTCTACATTCAAATTCTGGACTACTAGAAATTACAGGCCAGAATGTCTCAGTGAGGAGAAGGGAAAGGAGAAGGGTTTCCCAGATGGAATTTCTAACATATAGATTTACTACAACACCTATTTTTAAAAGTTTTAATGGTGGCTTAATTTGCCATTGATTAGCAGTCAATAAAATGTGTTGAGTGTCAAATCAGTGTATAAAATGAGTATTTCAAGAATACTATGAAAGACATGTCAAGTGCCAGACCAACCAGCTGCCAGTTCTTCACATTAGAACTTTCCATTTTCTTCAAAAATCTTGGCATAGCATGCAAAAGATGTCTTGTATGCCACACAGACAGAGCACTGATCCCTGTGAACCTAAATGACTAGGATAGAACTGAATGGGCACTCCCGGATCCTGAAAAACCTCCAAGCAAGGATCCCTTTGGTGTAAAACTAATACTTGCTCATCTAAATCTGAATTTTAGAACACAGAACATGCCATTGGTTGTTGTTGTTTTTTCTTTTCAAGAAGGAAATACAATTTTTTTACAGTATTTCAAAATAATCCTTTACAAAAGGGTGGTGTCGAGCCTATTTTGAGTTTTCATGGACATGACTACAATGTAGCTAAATCTGAGTTTTAACAAATAATAAATGTCATTGCTTTTTCTGTTTTGAAAATAATCATATACAAAAGAGTAGTGTTCAACCCTGTGATACCTTTTCATAAACATGAAATAGTCATTTATTGTTCTCTTTTACCCCAAATATCATGGTGAAAGGTATCACTTACACACATAAGGATGTCTAATCTCGAGTCAAATTACTATGACCCTTTGTGTTTTTAAATGCTGCTTAGGAAACTGTTTACAGGTGGTCTTTCTAAATGGAGTTCCTGGCTGTTCACCTGCTGCTGCAACTACAGTCCATTTATGTGTTCGTGTGCATTTTGACAAAGAACAATCAATTCATTTAATAGGCCTTTTGCTTGCACGTAGGCTTTCGGCATTATAACTAAGCAAAGCTTCAACATATTCAAAGGTGATTTAGCTTCTCTTCTGCTGAGATATTTTCAGATCATTGGTATGTTTGAAACAAAGAAATATAATCTTGTAGTCCCTGCTGGGAACTTCTGTGCCACTTTGCTGTAATGCGGTCTTGAACTTGGAATGTAAAGATTAGTGTGTTTTACAGTAGCTGAACAAGATTAATGCTACTGATAGCTTCCGATAGATTCAGTGCCAAATAACTTTTTTTTCTTTAGTTGAGTCGCAACTTTCAACTAGGCTTATAAATGTTGATTGAAGACCAAGCAATGTTGCAATGTTCCTTCTTAAATCTTGTATTCTATTATCTTTGCCTTAAACTCTATATGTGTACATAAATGCAAAGTTGTAAAATAGAAATATATTGAGATAAATCTTCAAGACTATTTTTTAAATTTGTAAGTATCACTCAGCCTCTGATCTTTTCCTTTAATGCTTGTTTGTCTCAAAAATTTCAGCTAATGTCTAATAATAAAATAAAATAATCTTGGGCAAGAGCATGGACTGTACAATCTTATAAATCAGTATTGGCCATGTCTAGGGAAATGATCTTTTAAAAGTTTGTAGATGGTATTTGTGCCTATAAAACTTCATAAAATTAATGAGATACTAGACATATGTTGAGGAAACTGTGGTTCAAAAGAATCATCGGCACATATGTAGATCTTCTCTCCAAAGGTCAAATCATTCTGGCATGATGTAATAGATTGGTTAGGCAAGTTCACATAGCAAGAGATAGTCCCTAATGGGACTTCACTATTGTTCTCGTTGTTCACTGAAGAGAATGAGAATTTATCTGAAAAACAGTTGGTGACAATCCTTGTAGGGGCTGCAAGAATTGAAACTGTTCGCACTTGGAGATTTGCTCAAGGACGTTCATTAAAATTTGGTACCTTTTTTGTTTTTTTGGTCTGAAATTAGAGAGGATAATATTTTGAGAAGTCAACTTCATTACCAGTCTGCTGTCTTTTAAGGTTGATAGAATGCATGTGTGAATGGACTATAGCAATGGATTGTATTATCTGTAGAATTAAATTCGTTGTCATGTATGTGATTGTATAGGTAACTGTGTTATATGTCTTGTATTCTATATCTATTACTATTTTTGTTATTTTCAAAGATTGTCAATAAAAGTTTAACATATTGAAAAAGAGAAAACTGATATGTAGGAGAGGAGTTATGGGGATTTTTAAAATGATCAAAATAACAGATTTGGCACACCCTGCCTGCTTGTAATTATCTCCAAAACTTTTCATCTAGGCAGTATGACCTTTTCTAAGATTTCTGTCTGTATCCTTCATCTCTAATTCAATCTGGAGGGGAGAAAGGCCAAGATGGTAAAGATTTGCATAAAATTTGTGCTTACTAATTTATATGCATACATGAAAATTCAGAAATAAACAGAAAACTTGTTGTGAGGGAGACTGTGAACAAGTGATCTATGTTCACCTCTTGCTCCAACAGGTCATGCCGCTAATACAAGCCTCATTACCTGTGCTTTCTAATCAGTAGAAATGGGCACGAACCACAACTTGGCAGTTCGTCCTAGTTCAGCAGAACACTTACACAGGTAGTCTGTGGGTGCCGCATACTCCCTTCTCCCATCTCTGCGCACTTGCCCATTCTGTAGCCAAAGTAGCCTTTCGTCCTCCGCTTCTACAGGTCATTTGCCCACTCATCAATAGCAGCGGGGACCTCCCTCCTCTGCCTCCTCCAGTGGCTGCCCACTCAGATAAGGAGGCAGGCCAGGGAAGCCCCACTGCGCTGTCTTTGAGTGGGCAGCTGCTGGAGAAGGCAGAGGAGGGAAGCGCGCACTGCAATTGCTGAGTGGGGAAAGGCACTGAGGAGGCAGGGGAGGAAAGTGCACTTTGGCTGGGGAATGGGTGAGCATGCAGAGGAAGAGGGAGAGAGGAGTGCGCAGTGCCTGCGGAACATCTGTGCAGGCGCTACACTGAACTGGGCCAGACCACCAAACTGTGGTTAATACCCATCTCTACTCATGAGTGGTGTGTTTAAAATAATGTAGTTTTAAAAAAATGTCTACAGTGGGGTCTCTACTTAAGAACTTAATCCGTATTGGAAGGTGGTTCTCAAGTTGAAAAGTTCTTATGTTGAATCTGCATTTCCCATAGGAATGCATTGAAAACCATTTAATCCGTATCTGCTCTTTTCCATCCATAGAAACTACAGTGGAACCTCTACTTAAGAACTTAATCCGTTTTGGAATGGTGTTCTTAAGTTGAAACGTTCTTAAGTTGAAGCAAAATTTCCCATAGGAATGGACTGAAAACCAATTAATCCGTTCTGGCTGTTTTTTTGTTATGTAGAGGTTCGTTCATACATTGAAGCATTAGTTCCCATTGAAGCATTAGTTCCCATTAGTTCCCCCACTAGGGGAAGAATTTTTTTTTTAACCTAAGATGACCTAAGGTTAAAAAAAGAGCAGGAAAGGTTTTTTTCCTGTTCTTATCTTGGATTTCTGTTCTCAAGTAGAAGCAAAATTTAGCAAATGGAGCTGTTCTTAAGTTGGATTGTTCTTAAGTAGTGACGTTCTTAAGTAGAGACTCCACTGTATTGAGAAGTAACTTCTATTATCTTCAATGGGATTTACTCACAGGTTAAGTGGATTTAGGGTGGCAGCCTTACTCTTTGAATCTTTGCTTTCCTCCTTTGTATACTCTGTATAATCCTTGTCTTTCAGGAGTATTTTGATTAAAGGACATTGTTCTGTATTTACTCTGTGATCTGCTATATTATACTTTAGGCTCTCTCCATTAGGTTTACAATGCAGGAATGTATGGCCATTTTATAAGGGCATTTGTCTTTCTGACATATATTGACTAAAATTATGTTGCACATCTCTGCCTTCTCAACAGGAATGACATCATCTACAATGGTAGATTGCTGCTGACTAAAGACTTTCTTTTGCAATTTCTGGGTACACACGGCTTACTCGCAGTGCATCAAAGTCATGTATACCCCAAAATCTCGAAAGGAAGCCTTGAAGTAGTGGCAATGTACTGCTGATGATGTTGTCATTCCCACTGTACAGACAAATTGCTGCCTAACAGGATTCTGACTACCGTGTTTCTATAGCTATGTGGACTGAATTTCACCACACTTGACTTTGTCACTTAATTCATGAAGATAGTTTTCAACTCAATATGATCCTTCCAAGAGCTTATAGTATATATCAGTTTTATGCTACATGCACTGTCACAAGCACATGGGCATGTTTCAGTATGGAAATATAGATTATAGGCTCTTTCCAACTCAATTATTCTATGATTCTATGATTAATAGGAGGCCTAGATTCTCTAGAAGGCCATCATACCTCTGATACACACAGCATGTAGCAGCAGGCAGCAATATAATATTGGCTGCCTTGAAGAATGAGCTGTGTGCTCCTAAGTGTTCTGTCTTGCTACTCCACTTTGAGACAATTGAGTGAGACTATCTGCCAGACATGTTTTAGAACATGTTGAAGGAATGAATCATAAAAATTAAAAGTAAACAATGGAGATTTGAGGTTTACAGACTTGGCGTCACTCCTTCCTCCCAGTGTTACCCATACACCTTGAAATGCCATTACCAGCTGTAGCAGAGCGCAAGGCAATTTGTTATGTGGCACAGCTAATTTTTCACTGCGTTTCCACTGGGGCATAGTGCAGAGCTCCTACACTGGTCACTTGAATTCAGATCAGGTAAGCTATTGGTTTCTGTATCCCATCATCTTTAGGGCCAGTAAGATATGCCAACAGATTCAATGCAGGGCTTTGTAATTTATTCTTCTGATCACATTGCTGTAGTGAATGCAGTGAAGAATGCCCAGTAAGTCTAAAACAGCCATCCTTTTTCACTACTGAAATTCTGTACTGATGATACTGTAAATAGTAGAACATGCAACAAACATAAATGTTTGCTACCTTACAAACGCATCTTTCATTCCTTGGGAATGAAAACATTAGCCACTCCAAAGGCAGAATTGTACGCCATCTACTCTCAATTGTTGTTGTTGTTGTTTAGTTGTTAAGTGATGTCCGACCATTCGTGACCCCATGAACCAGAGCACACCAGGCCCTCCTGTCTTCCACTGTCTCCCGGAATTGGGTAAAATTCATATTGGTAGCTTCGATGACACTGTCCAACCATCTTGTCCTCTGTCGTCCCCTTCTCCTCTTGCCTTCACATTTTCCCAGCATCAGGGTCTTTTCCAGGGAATCTTCTTTTCTCATGAGATGGCCAAAGTATTGGAGCTCCAGCTTCAGGATCTGTCCTTCCAGTGAGCAGTCAGGGTTGATTTCCTTCAAAATGGATAGGTTTGTTCTCCTTGCAGTCCAGGGGATCTGCTCTCAAAAGATGTTTAATAATATGGCATCTGATTCTTGGACAAAACTGCATTGTGTAGGGAATAAAACTTCTAATAGGACTTCCAGTGCTTGAAGAGCAATCATGACAAAATGTTTGCCTCTTTGTTCCTGAGGAAAAGGCTAACTACAATGTGTTGATCTTTGGCAGGATATATTTTTGTGGCACTTGTTTCCCCACTTTCCTATCCCCCTTTCTCCCCTTCTTTAATATGTAATCCATATCATTCATTTTTGTGGTTTTTATTGCTGTACTGAGGTAGGATGCACTTTATAGTGATTGGGAGGGGATATGGGTCTCTTTACTTAGATTATTTATTCCCCCTAAATTCATCATTGAAGAAGATTATTTAAAGCAACCAAAACTGGTGGCAGCTGCATTACCAGCTTGGATGGTTGTTTTTCAGTGTTATGAATAGTAATTAACTCACATAGCTGTTAGAGAGTGTCCTCCTTTGCTGCAGAAGCCAGATACCAGTCTTCCAATTCTGGCATACCTTATTCTTCCAAAAATATACTATTGTCACCTTCACCTTCATGATCACTCTTTATCACCTTTGCCTCCCCTAGTTGTTTTTCCTTAGAACAGTGGTTCCCAACATTTTCAAGTCACAAGCCCCTTTTATAAAAGCCAAGGAACCTGTGACACCCCCCCACACAAACACATACATTTGCTTTTGCATAATAAGGCATTTTAATGAGATAAAGCCATCTCTTCTCAGAAAGTAGAAGCTTCTTTGTCTCCCAAAGGGCTTGTTTCTCAGACATAACTGTACACAGTGCTAACTTTAGTATCCTGCTCCAGAATGTCAAGAAAGAAATTTCTTAGCAAGGGCTATAGCATATATAACGTGACTCATGACCCCCCCAACTTTGTGACCCCCCCGCTTGATGACCCCCTTGGGAGTCCTGACCTCCAGGTTAAGAAACACTGACTTGGAGGGTCCAGGTACGCTCTACCTTTCTCCTAGTTACAAGGATGCAAGGTGACTTATAAATTGTTAACAAAACCCAGAGAGGGTTGAAGACAGAATACTGTACTGTCAATTATAATGCATCCTCCCTTCACACACAGAGAGAACTGAGGGGGAAGGGAGGAAATATGAAACAGTTCTAGACAAATTGGAAGCCATGGTTCTCCTTGAACTGATTCCAGTAGTTCTGTTGTAGAAAGAGCCTTCCCCAGCCACCCACCATTAGATATATTGTTTCTGCAGGGCAAGAGAGAATAAGAAAGGGAAAAATAGCTATACAATCTTATTTTATCCCTGAGGTAGGCAGATACAAATCTATACAAAGACAAGAGAACAGATTTCCCTCTTTTTTGGGCATAGTATGGTGATGGATAACATGCATATAAATAAACCCAAGATATTTATTAAGAATATGCCAGTTCTATGCAGCTACTTTTGTGGTTATGTTTCAAGGTGCCTGCCTGAAAACAAGTTGTGATAACAGTGGTATACTTTTCACTTTATCATTCCCCTTCCCATTACTAATTTCAAAACAAAGAACAAACATGGATAAATAAACATGTTTTTCCCAGCTTCCTTTCTCTACCTTACTGGTGTTGCTGTATTAATTGATAATTCCACCTTAAGGAATCCTCTTCTAACAATGCAAAATTAAAGTGGGGATCGTCTATATATGTTAAATTCTTAAGTAAAATGAGATTGGCTTGAAGAGAATTGTTATTTATATAGCAGACTGTGCAGATGGAATGTACCAGGAAATCACTTTTCCTTCCTGAAGAGCCACTTGATAAATCACAGCTTTTCTTTTATACTTATTTCTCTCTCTATGCCTTGGTAATCGGAAAATTATGCAAATAACTTGCACTCCAATCATACCAAACACCTGGCAAAACATAATCACTACTCATAACCGATTACCTTAATATGTTTTTTGTTTATCTTTAAGATATGTAAGAAATGTTTTAAATTCTTGGGAAAGTTATGCACAAAATGTTTTATTAGTATTAATACAGTATAATCAAAAGATACGGGCCACAATCTAAATTTGTCCATGCATGCAAGAACTGTGTGAACAGTCAACACTACAGTCTTTGTTGCAGTAGATTCTGTGGCTTGAAGAGCCAAGGTGTCTTTAAAATAAAAGCTTGCCTTTTGAACTACTGCTGTTTCTAATGTTATGGCGAAAGAAAGAAAGAAAAAGAAAGAAAGAAAGAAAGAAAGAAAATAATATTCTGGTATCTGCCTCCACAGAAGAGATTCTTTTGGTTTATATGCCTAGAATAAGATTATGCCTGTTTGGATTACGTATATGAAAAACATGGTGGCAGATCCAGAGTGTGACAATTATGTGACAAAGCTGTCTTGTGGCCTCCACACCAACAGCTTGCTGTCCTTCCACCAAGGCACCACCTGGGAGGATTTGGGCAACAGCATCAGGGGAATGGCATAGTGAGGAATTTGGTATTTGCCATTGTTATGTGGTGTACTCTGATTTGAATGGGTTGTACAAAGTATTAAATGACAGAATTGCTCTTAAATTTCCTCTTAATGGCTTTAGTTAGTACTTCTTCTTTTACCCACTGGTACTTCCGTTAAGCCAGTCAAGCTCACTATCCTCAGGAATATATTTGAAAGTGTATATCACTTAGAAAATTAATATGTGTAACAAGATGCTTATTAAGGAGACTTTATACCTTTTAACATACTCTTAAGGCCATAATTTCACTTACTGAACCACTCCAAATGTGTTAGTCATTTCACTCATATATCATGGCTGTGTACATAGTACTTTCACATTGTGTATGTACATTGTCTGTGAATATTGTACTCAAGACGTGAAACAAGTTGTTGCAATGTGCATGTAAGATCCATAAATGATTCCACTGCTTGGATGCTTTCATTCAACAGTGCGGGCAGCAGAGTCTTGGCAACATCCAAACATGAATTCCTAGACAATATATGGTCTAGGTGATGCTTAGCCATCCAATCAGCAGCAGCAAACTTAGAAGGATGGAGTGGTCTGGAGTTATGGCATCTGATCAGGGCACTGCTAGGACTGGTCTGGACAGGTGTAAATAGTCCTTCAACAGTGTACTAGGTCAGGGGTTTACAACCTATTGTTGTAAGTCGCTCCTTGTGCAACCTCCAAAACCTTTACATCCTATCCTCCTTTTCTCTGCAGCCCAGCGAAACACTTACTCTTTGGTCTCCAAAATGGTTATATTCTCTGCATTTTAGTAATGGTGGAGAAACTGAGATTTTAGTAGAGGCTGCTGATGACAGGAGAGACAAAGGGCTTTCCAAATGCAGGTGGATGCTGCCTTTCTGATCAGTCTTTTTACATCATTAGTGGAAGGGAGGAAACACCGGTCTCATTGGTGCTTCTTGGTGTTTGAAGTATGTACATGTATGTTTGGGAAAGACTATGTGTGAATGTGTACACACATGTATACATGCCTCTCCCAGCTCCCAGATACTACCATATGTGGTTCCTGGCCATTCAGTATATCACATCCCTAGAATGCCTGGGGTTTGGTTGTCTCAGTTAGAAGGAAGTAATATCTGTACATCTGTAGTGTGGATTGTAGTTATTGTTCATCAGTAGAATTATTGTGGCCAGACGACTGGAAAAGATCATCGCAATCCCAAAGTATGGAAGTGAGAGCTGACATTTTTTAAATGTCAAGGTTTCCCATCTGTTGAGGTCCACTCCTAAGACCTTCAGATCCCGCTTGCATATATTCTTGTATCACAGCTGTGGTCTCCCCTCTCGGGCGATTTCCCTGCACTAATTCTCCATACAGGAGATCTTTTGGAATCCGACCATCAGCCTTTCTCACAACATGCCCAAGCCAACGTAGAAGTTGCTGTTTCAGTAATGTATACATGCTAAAAATTCCAGCTTGTTCTAGGACTGCTGTATTTGGAACTTTGTCCTGCCAGGTGAGACCAAAAATGCGTTGGAGACAATGCATATGGAACGTGTTCAGCTTCCTCTCCAGCCGTGCATGAAGGGTCCAGGACTCATTGCAGTACAGGAGTGTACTCAGGACACAGGCTCTGTAGACCTGGATCTTGGTATATGCTCAGAGTCTCCTTTGCTCTTATACATTGTGATGATGTTTGTATCCTTCATGTCCTGTGGTACTCCACCTTCCCTCCAGCACAGACAAAACATTTCTATATTTACCATCTGGTAATATCCATATGCACTCTCCTCTTTTACCTTAATGAGGGTGAAAGGGGAGAGTGCAAAAAATGGTCTGAAGTTCAACCTCAAAAAACTAAGATCATGGCCACTGGTCCCATCAACTCCTGGCAAATAGAAGGGGAAAATATGGAGGCAGTGACAGATTTTACCTTCTTGGGCTCCATGATCACAGCAGATGGTGATAGCAGCCAAAAAACTAAAAGGCACCTGCTTCTTGGGAGGAAAGCAATGACAAACCTAGACAAAAACTTAAAAAGCAGAGACATCACCTTGTCAACAAAGGTCTGCATAGTCAAAGCTATGGTTTTACCAGTAGTGATGTACGGAAGTGAGAGCTGGACCATAAAGAAGACTGACCGCCAAAGAATTGAAGCTTTTGATTTGTGGTGCTGTAGGAGACTCTTGAGAGTCCCCTGGACTGCAAAGAGAACAAACCTATTCATTTTGAAGGAAATCAACCCTGAGTGCTCACTAGAAGGACAAATCCTGAAGCTGAAGCTCCAATACTTTGACCATCTCATAAGAAGAGAAGACTCCCTAGAAAAGACCTTGATGTAAGGAAAGTGTGAAGGCAAAAGGAGAAAGGGACGACAGAGGACGAGATGGCTGGACAGTGTTATCGAAGTGACCAACATGAATTTGACCAAACTCTGGGAGGCAGTGGAAGACAGGAGAGCATGGCATGCTCTGGTCCATGGGGTCATGAAGAGTGGGACACGATTAAATGACTAAACGACAGCGAGAATTATTGTGTGACTACTGCACTAGTAAGATCTCATATTATTCCTAAACTCTTAATATTATAGTATGTACTCGTGTGCGTAGTGGAAAAAGACTGTATGTGCAACACCAAACAAAACTATACCCAGTATAAAGTAGAAGACAAGTCAGAATAGCTTATATTTCTTCACAGATTGTTCTATATTATGTGATATTCAAATAATTTGCTCTTTTGAGCTTGTGAGGAAAATGAAGCCAAACTGAATCAGTAACAAATTAATAATAGGCAAAATTAATTATAGTATTGAGACACTGAAGGCATTCACTTTTCCTATGAGTCTTAAGAAAAAGCTTTATTAAGCTTTATTTATTTTTGCTTGTCTTCACTGCTGAAGCCATCTGTGCCTGAGGTAACATTTCTAGAAGGAAAGAATGAGTTGAGACAAATAGAACCATGGATCCAAGAATTCTCAAAAAGCTCAAAGGTGAATTTTCTAACTAAAATATACGACATATTATCAAGATCTGTTCTGTGTTGGGAGATTGAGTGGAAAGTGGTCATTGTAACACCATTTTAATAAAAGGAATCCAGGAGGATCTGAGAAATTATATAGCTTGTCCCTCATTCTAGACAGATAGACAAAAAAGCATAATTGAAGATAAAATTGTTAAGCAGGTAGAAGGGCAAATCATGTTGGAAGAGAACTGGCATGTCCTTTGTGAAGGCATGGTTTATCTCAGTCACTTTCAGAGTATCAGTAAATATATGGACATGAATAATCTGGTAGAAGTTGTGTACCTGGACTTCCAAAATGCTTTTGGCAGACATCCTTACCAAAGACTCCTGAGCAAGTTTTGTAGTTGTGGGATAAGAGAAGTCCTCTTATGGATTGGATCCATTGATCCAGTCCATAAATAGCAAACCCTTTTAATCTGGAGACGGAAAATTCCGGCCATACTCAAGACACGATGCTTGAGACTGTGCTTCCCAACTGACATTTGCATCCTAAGTCTAAACTCGCCTCACGTGAGTAGACTTGCCACTGATATCTGCCATTAATTTTTGGCATTCATGTCTACATCTTTTCTGCATAACCATGAAGGGATAGTGCCCAGCCTGATGAAGTGGAATTTTCTCTATAAATGCTTGCAATTGGTTTGATTATTTTTTTTAGTGATTCAATAAAGGTATTGCCCTACTCTTGCATTTGTGTAATCCTAAGGACCACATGGCCTTTTCCTAATTCTTTCACACAACTGGCAGGGGCTCTCCATAGTTTCAGTCAATGCAGCATGGAGAGACCAGTGATTGAAACAGGGACCGTTTCCACTTATAGTGTTCTATATTTGAACTAGAACTGTCCTTGTGCTATTAATGTATATCTAGATCCTACTGTCCAGAATCCTGTTGGCAGTTGTTATGTACAGAGCATCAAGTCATGACAGCAAAAGTGGCTATTTAGGAAAGTGTCTGTTTGCCAATTGTGTGCCTGGAGATGTGCCTTGGTTGCACAGCCAGGCAGGTGATAGTAAGTGACAGTTGTTTAGTCATTAAGTCATGTCCGACTCTTTGTGACCCCATGGACCAGAGCATGCCAGGCCCTCCTGTCTTCCACTGCCTCCCGGAGTTGGGTCAAATTCATGTTGATTGCTTCTATGACACTGTAGTAAGTGACTGACATATCTCTAAATAGCTTCAACTGCTCTTGTGATTGTCCCTCTGTGCATATTAACAACTAGTAGGATTCTGGCCACTGTGTTGCATGGGCACATTGCTTTTATTATCACATTTATGTCCCATTTGTCCCTCAAGTAGCACTCTCCCTCCTTATTTTTTTTCCTTGGAACTTGCCTTGCGATGTATTTAATTGGTTAAGCTGAGATATAGTGGCTTCCTGACGCACAGCTAGTGACTTCCCAGGATGAGAGGTGATTGGAATGAGGGGCTCCACATTCCCACTTTGGTACTCTAACCAGACTCCCCGTCCAGATCTGTAGCCTATGTGGCATTGTTCCCAAGCCACTTTTGCCTTTGCATGGAGGAGAGAACGTTAGGATGGTGTGGTATGTTGAAGACATTCATATTGACTTGCATTCCCCTTCTGCCAAACTAGCATTTATTTTCTTAATCTTTAATACAGCAGTTAGACTAAATAGTGTCTATTATCTCCAGCAAGAACTCTCAGTGAAGATATTATTTGCTTTTTTCCCTATTAATTTCTATGACTCTATATCTTGTAAAACAAATACTTGACGTTCAGGGTGGCTCATTTCCAGAGGCATTTATTGCTTTACAGGATATATGTCACCTTCGGTAATGAGGAAAATCCAATTTGGAAATGCACAGGTATCTAGCAGTATACAGAAGCTAATAACCTAAACATTCTTAAGCAGGAAGATGGAAAGTGTGAGAGACACTCTTTGTATACAGTGCATGCTCTTTAAAGGCAGCAACCACTGTTTTCTAGGTCATTATAATTCATGCTGCGTCTGGCACTACCGGAAAACTAATGAAAACGCTGGGAGTACAAGGCTTTATTTTACAGTAGAGAATTCTCAGTGGTTGCACTATGATGTTGTGCCTAATTCTCTTGGTATGGCTTTTTTTTTTTAAAAAAGCAAATTTTATTTCCTGCCTACTCACCCATTTCATTCATCAAGTCTTTCAACCACCAAGTTTTTGTTTTTGTTTCAATGGCACTGAGAGCTGAACAGAGATGGTGTTTGCTACATTAAATACAAATGGAGGAAAAAATATTCTGGCAGTCAAAAGGAGGAGTCATGTCTGTATTGTTATTGCAGAAATTAAAATATATATGGAAAACCAATATTTTTAAAAAAGAAGCTCCGGTAAAATTAAAGTGCTAAGGTGATGATGATTGGGGTTGAGGGAATTGCGTTTAATGTACCAGGGAGTATGATCAGATGCAATGCAACTGTTGCCATAGTAAAATTATATTGTGTGGAATAAATGCAAGCTGTGCCACTGAGACAAATTAAGCCAAGGTAATAAACTGTTCTACTACAATGCTCTGTTATCTTTCCTTTCTTCTTACATAGAAGCATTCATCACTGGAACAGGTCCAATTAAAAGCTAAAGATGGACATACAGAATGGTGATTGCAAATCTTTTGTCTTGTCAAATATATGAACAGCATATCTTTTATTAAGTGGGTCAGTTTTAAATGTAGCATTGTGGCTTCTCTACATTTGAAATAACTGTTAGCACATTCACTCTCTTGTCTAAGGCAGTGTTTGCTGTGTTGCTGTATGGTTACAAACTACGCTGTGGCACCTCATTATTTAGACTGTTCTGAAAATAAGATCATTCTTGACCACACAAAGCGAAACATAAGCCGTGAACCCCAGCTACACATGCTGAGCTCAGACAGGGAAGAAAATTATAAAGGAGTTGTTGAAGTAGTGACATGGATGCTGTAATGAAATCCTGCTAACATTTGGTCTTAGGACTCAACCTTGTAAAGCTTCCCTATTACTTCAGCAGCTCTCACTTGGAGGTGATTTATGGTGTCAGGGAAAAATATTGCTTCTACCTGTTACAATGTCGGTAGATTTGAAGGTTGCCTGTCAGAGCAACTGAAGACATTTTGCTGCCTGAGGCAAATAACAAGGTAACTTTTCTGTATATTGTATGCTGACTTGACTGACTATTGAACTTTCTTTCAACACTGGGTTACCCCACTACCCCCCCACCCCCACCTGGGCAAAAAGTTAGTTTAGGGAGTGCAAAGCAAGTGGTGTGTAACACAAGGCTTTGCCCTCCATGCACTTCTGTGCTCTTGAGCAAGAAAAGCGTTCATCCCATATTGACAGAGTCTTTAAGGTAAAACAGTTCAGAAGCTTGGGCTACACACTCTGAATTAAAACTATTAATATTAACAAATTTTTAGTCATTCTCCTCCCTTTGGGAAATGTGTTTTTCAAGCAGTTGCTTCGCACCTATACCCAACTCAACAGTGATTTGAGAAGCCATAAAATGGCCTCTCTTAATAAATTGTGGCTGATCTAAGGAAACATTTATTACAACAGACAATAATAAATTTTATATACTGGTGAAGTGTCCAGGATCTTTAAGCAAGTAAAATTGGAAGTTTATGACTTTGGCTCCAGTTATCTTTTAATATGCACATGTAGCAAAGTTATACTGAATACAAATCCATTTTTCTTGACCAGAAATAATTTGGCCATTGGGGGTACTGTTGAGGAACACTAGGTTAATTAAGTGCTATCAGAACAAAGAATAAGGTGTCAGAGGGCCACTGATCAAGGTTGCCATATCAGCCAATGCTTTATATTGGCAGGAGTCCGGATTAGATGGCCTTTTAGGTGCTTCCAATTCAGTGTTTCTGTTCTGTAAGATATTCTACTGGTTTTCTTCAAAACATTGCAAAAAAGATTTTTCTCATGCAACACTACATTTATTACCTTTTCAGTTCCCATAGGGCTCTTTGTTCTTTCACAAATCACAAAAAGATTTAAGTGTTTGCCATTAATACTGATGGTGGTCCTTTTACGAAACTAGGCTTATCTGGATGACTAATTATAAATAACTGAATTACATAGAAAAGTATGAACTCCTGTTATTGCACACTTGATCATAGCAATTCTTCTTTTAGATCAGGGTGTGCAACTGTGGCTCTCTGGGTATTTTTAGGACCTTAGCTTCCATAAGACCTAGCATTGGCCACAACTCATGGGACTTGTAGAGGAAAACCATTGGACAGCAGCATTCTTCTCCCTCCCTCCCTCCCTTTTCAGAAGCAGGCATTGATACAATGAAAGTTATTAATCCCATCTCTGTAGTTTGTAAGGTAAAGGTAAAGGTTCCCCTTGACAATTTTTGTCCAGTCGTGTCTGACTTTAGGGGGTGGCGCTCATCCCGCTCTTCAAGCCATAGAGCCAGCGTGTTTTTTTTTGTCCGAAGACAATCTTTCCATGGTCACATGGCCAGTGTGATTTAGACACGGAACGCTGTTTGTAGTATATTATATATTATTGGTAATATTTTTATCTGCATATTGGGGGTGTGATTGGGAACACAGAAGGCTGTGGGCTTTACCAATCCAAAGTTTTCCCCACTTCTTCCATGCCATGCCCTGAGCCATATCTTCTGATGTTTGAACTTTAATGTTGGGTAGGAAAGTCACACAGACATTTCCGCAGAGGCTGAGAGGGACAAGCCAGGGTCAGAGCCCCACTTCCAAGGGCTGACTTCTCTTTCTGTCACATTGAGACTGACCTGTCCTCCCAGGAACTGAAGAACTGCAGCTGCACTGTTGTCTTCTGTCACAGAGAAAATGAATGATGAATTCTTTGTCTGAGGTGTCCTCTTCATCATGCATCTACCGTTGTAAACTTTGGGTTTTCATCTTTCTATTTCTGATGAAAAATAAATGAATGTGGAAATAAGGGGAAATGGTGGCTTAGAAAAGTTGTAACTCTGCGCAGACAAGCATCAAGTACACAATTTCTGATTTGTGCACACCGGATAGTGTTGAATGATGAGGGAAACAGATATCCAACAAGAAAATTCTGGACAGCGCAGATAAAAAATAAGATACCTTCATCACAGCTCATGCTGTGCTGATGCAAAAGGCAGCTGGTCTAAAGATAACTGACTGTTGTGCTGGTAGGATGAGGAGATATGCCAGAAATATAAGAATTCCCAAGAGTTTCAGATGAAGGTGAGTTGGATTTATCGTCTTGTATAAAATACTGCTTTTTTACATCAGTATTAACTCTTAATATTTAATGCTAAAGGTTTTCCTCTGTGGTATATTCTTAGGAAGAAACTGATCCTCTTCTGTTCCAAGTTGTGGAAGCACTGTTCTCACAATTCATTCTAATGAAACAGAGTGGAAAGTTTTAAAATATCCGTGGTTGAAATTTGTGCATAAATTACAAATGCAATTAACATGTTTAGTCCCATGTTCAAATGTACTTGGATTTAAAGTGGCTAAAACTATATGAATTCTTTTATAAGTTCCAGAGTTATATTTCTGTCAGTCTTTTGCAGGAAAAAACAGTTAAGAAGGCTTATGATTAGAGATGGGGATGAATATAAAAAAAAATCAGTTTTCTGACAAATATAACCGATTCATCATATATTCGACAATCTGTATTTGTAAAATTTTAAATAAGGACAAATGTGGCTTGACAAATATTTCTTCGGTTTTATTGGTCAATCCGTTCAATTCGTCTATATTTGTTACCACTTTTGGGGGCCTCTCTGAGCTTGCTGGTGCTAATTCAAAGCTCTGGCCAATCAGGACAGAGATCCTGGATTGGCATGTCTGGCAGCCAATACCGCTGCTGAAAGGTGTATCTACTTTTACAGATGCTTCATATAAGCTTTTCCTGTCTGACCATTCCCCAATTCTGTTTGTACTCTTCAGAGTGAGAACAGTTGCTGCTCGCTGGCTTTCTGGTGCTCTTGCGGTTTCGCTTTTATGGCAGCAAAGCAAAGACTTACAGTGGTGCCTCACTTAACGATTGCCTTGCTAAACGATGAAACCACTTTACGATGAAGTTTTTGTGATCGCTATTGCGATTGCAAAATGATGTTCCTATGGGGGAAATCGCTTAACGATTTTTCGCTAGACGACGATTTTAAAAAAGCTGATCGGCGGCTCTAAAATGGCCGCCCACTGTGCAAAATGGCTCCCCGCTGTGCTTTAGGACGGACTCCTCACTTTACAGGCACCGGAAAATGGCCACCCAATGGAGGATCTTCGCTGGACGCTGAGGTATTTAGCCCATTGGAACGCATTGAACCGGTTTTCAGTGCATTTCAATGGGTTTTTAAATTTTGCTTGATGAGGATTTCGGTTAACAGCGATTTGAACGGAACAAATTATCCTTGTCAAGCGAGGCACCACTTTTTGATCATCATTTATCAATCATCATGAACATTATAGGGAATTTGGGGAGGGATTTCAGGTAGCTTAGGCTACTTCTTTGGAAGGACTTAATTTCATTTCAAATTCAAATCAATCAAATCTTTTTTTCCCTGGAGGCTTTTGTGTGTGTGTGTGTGTGTGTGTGTGTGTGTGTGTGTGTCTGTCTGTCTGTCTGTCTGTCTGTCTGTCTGTCTGTCTGTCTGTCTGTCTGTCTGTCTGTCTGTCTGTCTGAGACTTAGCTGACAGGGCTTTTCTTTTGGAAATTTTTTGGCTTTTCTGCCACAGTTGGTCAGGGGGGGAATTTTCCTAATTACAGTATACTGAGGGGAGGCTTTGTTTAGGCAGGCAGGTCACATTTTAGCAAAAGAATTGCACCACCATCATTCTAAAAGTAAATTTTTCACTCTCTGACCCTCTATTAGTTTCCTTCTTCAATCTCCATTGCTTTATTTGTTTAGTTGGTTTGTTAGGCAGGCAGTAGAAAATGAAGGAATTTCTTCAGGGGCAATCCAAGGGGAAGAAGACTGTGAAGCTACGCAGGCTAGGTAGTAGCACCTTCATCACGAACATCATGTGCACAACCATGTCTACGACAACCAGTGCCACTGTTCCTCCTCCGGTGGCCTTGCAGGCAGGCATGGAACCAAAGCTTCCAGAAGTGCCAAAAGAACTGCCACTCCTCTTCCTAGAGGAATCTGAGGAGTTACTGGTTTCCGACAGTCCCCAGTCCGATTTGGAACCAGTAACAGCAGGGCAGGCTTCACAACTGCCCCACCCTCATCCCCAGAGTCATCTCTTCCCTCCTCCCAGAGCAGTAGTACCCCTGGGACACAGAGTTCTTCCCAGGCCAGCAGTCAGTGGGTCCTTGTTTGTGCAAACATGGCAGAGGGGACATGTGGGATCATTTCACGGCACTCAGCGATGACCCATGGCTGGCATGCTGCAATACCTGCCTTGGGGTGGTCCAGAGGGGGTCAGACCCCTGGCATCTGTCCTCCACTGCCCTCTGCCAACAGCTGGAGAAGCACCGCCCAAGCTCCTGTCCAGGGAAGGCACTTCATCCATGCCGTCTGGGAGAGGGTAAAAAGCAGCTCCAGGGGAGGCAGGAGGAGGCGCTTCCTTTCAAAAAGGCAGCCATGGGTTTCTGGGGCCAGGAGCATGAGGCAGGCCACGCTCCACGAAGTGACACCCGTTGGGTCCGTCATGACCCTCAGCCAGCAGTTGAAGGGCAAGGCCCAGCAGGCAGCCACTTGTCACCAAGATGATCGCTCTGCTCGGACTTCCACTGTCCATTGTGGAATCCCAAGCCTTCCGTCGGTTGCTGCATTTTTTGCCCCCTGGTACAACCTCCCCTCACGGAGAACTCTCAGTTCTAAAGTGCTGCCCTCACTCTATGACTCTGTGAGGGAGGTGGTCCATGACCATTTTTTGTGGCTACAGGGGTGCAAGGTGCACTTCACAGCGGACCTGTGGAGCAGAGGCCAGCACTGCTACCTCTTGCTCACAGCCCAGTGGTGGCAGCCAGAGGACTTGAGGAGTGGCGGGGCATCAGTGACAGGGCCGCAGGGGGAGGCCCTTGTCCTGTCCTCAGGCTACAGGTCGTTCTGCTGCAGGCGCAGCACATGGAAGCTCAGGCAATGGGGAGGAACATCGCCTATGAGTTTCTGTCTGCACAGCAGGAGTGGGCACCGGAGGGGGAGGTGACCAGTGGCCACATGGTCACAGATGCTGGGCGGAACGTGTTTGGCGGGCTTTGAGGGCATCATATGTATGGTGCACAAATTACACCTTCTGGTGCACAATGCCCTTGGCCTGGGCAGCTACGTCAAGCCATTTCTCCTGCAACCTGAAAGCTGCCTGCCGGCTGTGTGATAAGCAGGAGGAATTGGGTCAGGAGACCCACGTTCTCCTGACAGACCTGCCCACCAGGTGGAACTCCACCTATACCATGGTGTCCCACCTGGTGGAGCAGAAGGCCATTTTGGAGGACATCATGTCCTCCATGCCCATTCTGCCTGGAGGAAGAGAGGTGGGTATCAGTGCCACAGATTGGCTGGCCCTCTCCCAGATGGTGGAGGTGCTCAAGCCCTTCCTGGAAACCACGGGCATCTTGTGTGGTTATATGGCAAGCCTGGGGCAGGTCATCCCCCTGATTCATGCCCTTGATCGGTCCCTGGAGACTGCTGTGGCACCAGGATCCTTCCTCCTTCCAGAGACCAGGGTTTTGGTGAAGAGTTTCAGGCAGGCGTGCAGAAGCAACTCCACCCTATCTACAGTGACAGAGCTTACCAGATGGCCTGCCTGTGTGATCCTCGAATCAAGGGGGGGCTTGGCAGCATGCAACTCAGACTTCGAGGAGTGGAGAATGGAACTCTTCAATGAGGGCCACAGGGCGTTGGAGGCACAACGCTTGCATGGGGTGACAGGAATGTCAGATTCATCCCCATCTCTACTTGTGATACATTAAAAGCTAACAAATTTGCATTATTGCCGCATTTCTCCCAACAAGGCACCGAAAGCAGCTC
This sequence comes from Pogona vitticeps, assembly GCF_051106095.1. Lineage (NCBI taxonomy): Eukaryota > Metazoa > Chordata > Lepidosauria > Squamata > Agamidae > Pogona > Pogona vitticeps. The sequence goes on from NC_135783.1 coordinate 53,309,489, forward strand.
ATAATTCTATGTGTGCCTACTGGGCAAGTAAATCCTATGGAATTTAGTGGAATTTACTGCCAGATAGTTACTTATAGGATTGCAGACCTACTCTGGTGTAGCAAATAAGCTTGGAGTATTAGTATTTCTGGAAGCAAAAATAATGAAACAGAGGCTGCTACTTTGAGCACATTATGAGAAGATAGAATTCTCTGGGAAAGACATTGATGCTGAGAAAAGTTGAAGGTAGTGGAAAAAGTGGAAGGCCAAATATAAGATGGACTGACTCCCTAAAGAAAGCTGCAGGCTTTGTTTACAAGAGGGCATTATGGAGATCTCTCATCTATAGGGTTTCCCTAAGTCGGAGGCGGTTTGACAGCACATTACAATTATGGGTGGTGTCAGTTACCTAACATTGCTAAGTAGCACCAAGGAGGGGGCAGGAAGCCATAACTCACTTCAAATGTGCATGGCAACATTAGACTTTAAGGAGCTCTGTCTCAATAATCTTACATTGGAGTCTCCCACTGAAAATTCTGAAAGCTACCCTCCTGCAAATGAATGTGAAAGAAAATATTCTAAGACTGCTTTTGCAAGATCCCCAAATACACTGGCAATACTCCGACTCTGATGTGGTTTCAGACCCAATTCTATGGTCTAGCTCAGTGATGGTGAAATTTTGAGCCCGAGTGCCCAAACTGCAACACCAAATCAACTTATTTATTTCAAGGTGCCAACCCTGCAATTAAAACCTGAATAATGAGGTTTTAGTTTAGAAAAAACAACTGCTCCTGCACTGCAAGGGTTAAATGCTTGTTTGTTTTTTCCTATGGGCAGTATTAACAAAGAAATACTTACCAGTTCTCCAGTCCACCATTGGGCTGGACTGCTAATGGTCACCATTGCACCCCTCTGCTGAAACAATGCACCAGCAGAGGGGAGTGCCAAAATCTGGGATCGGAAGATGGGTAAGTATTTCTTGATGGTGACTTATGGCTTGTGCGCCTACAGAGAGGGCTCTGTGTGCCAGCTGTGGCACGCGTGCCATAGGTTCGCCATCCCTGGTCTAGCTTATTATTTCTGAAGCCTTTAATAGCCTGTATTTCCTTAGAACACCACTTTTAATGTCCTTTTTAAAGCCATGTTCTGAGAAAATATTCATTTAAGAGGTTAAGTTGCCCATGATAAGGAAGAGGGCTTGGTGATGATCCTACTTCTTTGAAAAAAATTCTCCTCCTTTTCAAAGTAATTCTAAGTTGATTTTCTTTCCCGGGATTTGGGTGTCCCTCTCTGAAGCCGATTAACTTTGAAAGACGTTTAAGTAAATGGGGTGGGGGTGGAGGAGGAAAAATCCGATTTTGCAGCTTTTAGGTGTTGAAGGTACATGGCTATACTGTGTGTTTATTTAATTCGTTTTAAGTTGCAGAACAAGCTGATTTGATTGTTGCTTGAATTACGTTGAGCAATTGGAAAGGGCAAAGCATTAATGTTTTAAGGAAATAAAGGTAGTGTGTGTTGAATTCGGATGTGGGCGGCCAGATTCAAATCCCTACTCATCTGTGAAGCAATCCTGGTGTCCTTGAGGAAGTCACTATCACTCAGGCTGATGTGAGAGTAATGCAAATAAATACAAATGTAATAAGAAAATAAAGCTCTTATACTGTATAGTGGAGCATCTCAGCTGCCCAAGGATGGTCAGGAATAACAATAATTCGTCCACACATTTTGACGTTCCCCCACCCCTGCATGTGAGGATGTTTGGATTAAGATTTGTTTTCTGGTTTTCACTCCTTTCTGTCAGTGCTACAATGACATTTATTCATTTTTTCCCTCACTTTGCAAGCTGTACACATCCTCTCCACTCCCCCGCCCTCCAAATGAAAGCTGAAATCCTTTCTTAATGACAAGTTGGCCTTGAGAGGAAAGCAAAATCTAATCATGAGTGCTGCGGCAGCATCTGGAATTTGACAGCTTGAGGAGCCCTTTTTAATTTTTCCTCGCAATCATCCCTTCCTCACCAAAATACAAGCAAGCTGAGGAACTTAAGAAATGTGAAACAATCTACAGAAATATGTATTAATTTACTTCCTTATTAGTATATTTCTAGCCTGTCCTGTACTAGTAGATTTTAAAGTACAATCTATAAAATCAGATTAAAAGAAGTTCATAACATATAAGCACTGTCAAATAGTTAAAACATGATAAAGCACTTTAACACAGTTGAATAATCAAAACAGATTGAAGGATTACACACACCAAGCCATAAACTAATTACCAAATACATGGGTGAACAGGATTTATTTTAGTGATGACAGGATGGAAGTATGGGTGCCATTTAAGCTTTTAAATAGCCGCCTAGAGTGGTCCTATTGACTAGATAGGCGGGGTACAAATAGAATAAATAAATAAAAATAAATAAAGCAGAGCTATACAACTGAGAAAACTCTCCTCTGCATTCCTATATTATGTACAATACTGCTTGCTCTATGGGGGTTGAATATCCGGGCAGGTTCTCCTCCCTCCACCTCAAGACTGTAATGAATAGACAGGTATACTATATATGGGGAGAGACAGTACCTCAAATGTCTAGATGTCTAGCCCAAAACCATTTAGGACTTTAAAAGTCCTTGTGAGCATCTTGAACTCAGACTAAAAGTACATTGCCACCTCATGCAGTTCTTTCCAAACTAGTGTCATGCATTCTGAAAGGTGTATATTAGATTTGTTGCAGCATTCATGTTGTGTTTAAAGGACATCTCCATGTAGAGTGCATTGCAGTACTCTAAATGGAAATTACCAATGTGTGAACTATGGTGGACAGATTGTAGTTAGAAATGGCTTAGCTAGCCCCAGTCAGTCTAAGACACTGTCTGAGAAAGTGAACTTCTCTACAAAAGCTCAGATTAAAGAAAAACATTTTTGCCTTCTTTACTTTTAATTTTTCTTTTGTTTTTGCCTGATAAATCCATGTAATCTTCGAAAGATAGAGACGGGTGCACCTGCTCCTTCAGGGAAGTGCAATCCTATGAAAACCTTTGCCTACCCTACCCTGATCTCAGACATGGGAACAACCAAACCACAGAGACTCCCACCTTCTTGGGCTTCAGCTTTAGTTTATTGATCCTCAGGCAGCTGTTTGCAGCATCAAGGTACTGGTCTGCCTCCTACATAGCATCACCTGACTCCACCGAGGTAGTATTGAGGACACTAAACTCCAAAACTCACCTGTTGGTGTTATAGAGATGTTAATGAGAATGGGGAACAGGATAGAATCCTGTGTTGCCCTATCTCGTAATAGCCATGAGGCTTAAAACAAAAAACACAGTACTATTCTTTATAACCGACAATAGCTTTGTAGGTAGGAATGGAACTGCTATGACACAGTACCTCCCATCTCCTCCTACAAACCCATTCCAGTAAGATACCGCAGTCAAAAGCTGTTGACAAATCCAGGAGAATCAACACGAAAGGTTTCCCTCTTCTCTCTCCTGAAACAGGTGGCCGATTCTGTTTTAGTCCCAAATCGCAAACTAAGGTAGACTGAAACAGGTTGAAGTATTTAAGTTTCCTCCAGGACTGTTTAAAGCGGCCCAACCGCTGTACTCTCAAGCACCTCAACTAGAAAAGGGATGTTTGGGTTGAGAATGGAACTCAACCCATAGTTGGCTACTATGACATATTTGCTAACCAGTTTGAGGATAAAATTTTTACATACACTTGGGGCAATAGTTTTCATCTGCCTCTGGACTTAAGGAAGTCCTTTATAATAAATGGTGCATGTACCAATCCCGACACAATGAAGCATTTACCATCCACAGAACCACCCACCCAATACAATTCTGCTGTTCTTATCAGCCAAAGTGGGAAAAGATCGAGCTGATATGTCGGAAGTCAAATTCAAGTGTCTTGTCTGCAACATCAGGCTGCAATGAATGAATTTGATCCCAGGAAACCTAACTGGTAGTGCTTTGGACTCTACCCCAGAGACTACCAAGACTGGAGTATCCATACTCAAATGAATAAGGGTTCCCACATAATTTATTATTTTATTTATTTTATTTTTTGAAAATATTTCTATCCCACCTTTCTCCCCCAAGGATCCAAGGTGGCTGTTATAAATAATTTGGCCTGGGGGAGGAAGGAGTCTTCCCTTTATTTGGGTCCCTTGTTGGGAGAAATGTGGCTTCTTCTTCTTCTTCTTCTTCTTCTTCTTCTTCTTCTTCTTCTTCTTCTTCTTCTTCTTCTTCTTATTATTATTATTATTATTATCATCATCATCATCATCATCATCATCATCAACAACAACAACAACAACAACAACAACAACAACAACCACCACCATCATCATCATCATCATCATCATCATCATCATCATCATCATCATCATCATGACATTAGCATTGGCAGCCAGTAAGTGTGGAACTTTGCCCAGCCTATGTGAGCACATGTAATAATAAGCAAGAAACCATGATTATGGATAAAATACCACTATCTAAGCCTTCATGGAGTAAAAAAACTACATGAGACATTTATATAGTCATAGTCACGTTGTGACTTATATTACCTGAACACTAACGGTTGACTTGACCTGTTTCACTGCCTGCAGATCTGCTCTGAATCCTAGGCCGTTACTGATTCCACAGCACTGTTATAAGTGTGTGTGTGAGAGAGTGAGGGAGTGATTGTATCAATAGCCGTTTCCATCTTGCCAACAGAGTTCTTTTGGATAATAAGGGTAATGTTATGTCTTCCCCTCTTTTCCACCCTATAGTGAAGAAGGGAATCGTAAGCCGGGTCTGAGTACCTTATACCATGAAAACATTGGAAATGGTTGCTATAAGCTGGAAGTGATTTGATGGCATGTCATAATACAGTAATAATTATTAGAGTGAAAGAGTGTAAGGAAAGGTGCATATATCTACAGTAAAATATCTATACTTAGGTGAGCAACACAGCTCATTTTTGAAGTCTCCAAGGATCCTTAAGACATCTCCCCCAATTTTTAAAAAAGCAAACAAACACCATTAAAATTGTCATTGTCTTCTCCCAAAAGTGTCTAGAAGCAGCAGTTTTCAAGGTATAGGGGTGAGAGAGTTCATTCTAATGTGCCAAACCCCAAATGTAAAACTCCTGTATGTTTCTGTCCAAGTATTTCCTGTTTACTTATTCAAGTTAAAATGGCCATTTTGGGTCACAGATCCTGGCCACAAGTCCTGTGAATTTGCACATCCCAGCTCTGCACTAATCCTCAGAGTTCCTCATACTGGTCCATACTTTGATTAAGTCAACTGAGAGAGGGAGACACACAAAGCAATATGTAAACTTTCAGTGTCACGGGACTTCTTCATTAGTACCAGAGCTTTTCATTTGTCCAGGTATTTTAGGGTTATTTGTTCTGTCTTTTAAGCTTTTAAAAGGGAACAGTAAGGATCTTTTGGATAATCGTTGTATGTTATTTTAATTTTGAGAAAGCCACCTAATAAGACTTTTAATTTGAAAGGATATAGATTGTATCTGACCACATTCTTCCACCAGCTTTTGAAAGACTTTATGCAACTGATTTGCAAGGTATGTTAGCAGTGTGCAGAAGTAAGGATGGGCAAGGAAAAGACATACAATGGTGCCTCGCTTAACGATTTTAATTGGTTCCAACAAATTCATGGCTATGGGAAAACATCGCTAAGCGAAGCGCGTTTTCCCATAGAGATGCATTGCAAACTGCATAATCCGTTCCAATGGGAATGGATTACCGTCCTTAAGCGAAAATTGCCATAGGAAACATCGCTAAGCTAAACGCAGTTCCCCCATTGGAATGCATTGAAACCTTTTCAATGCATTTCAATGGGGGAGAAAAAAAATCACCAAAAATTCAGAGTCAGAACAAAGCCAGATTTGGTTAACAAAGGGTTTATTAAGTGCACTAACGATTTCAAGCACTCTAAACCCTTTTTAAACAATTTAACACATTTTAAAAATAGTGAAAACGGAGCTGTCAAAAACATCGCTAAGCGAAACAGGGGGACCTAAACTGTCATCGCTAAGCAAAGCAAGGTCCTGAACATCGCTATGCAAAATTTCCCCATTGGAAACATCGCTAAACGGAGTGCAAGATCTCTCCAAAAACCTCATCGCTAAGCGAATACATCGTTAAACGAGGCAATCGCTAAGCGAGGCACCACTGTATCTGTAATATTGACCCAAAAACCCTGAGTACAGCGGTGCCTCGACTTACGACCATTCCTACTTATGACCAATTTGACTTACAAACAGCTCCGACTGCAAAATTTGGCTTCTACTTGTGACAAGAGCGTCCACTTATGAACAGAAAAAAGCAGGGGAGAGAGGCAGGAAATTCAAATTGCTAACTGTAGGTGGCAATAAGGCTGCTTCTTTGTAGCTCTTTTGCCCAGCGGTGTGCATTGTTGGAGGCTTGGGACTGCCTCTTTCTGCTTCTGAGTGAGCGTGTGTGTGTGTGTTTGCAGGGAGGCTTCAGGCTGCCTTGTAAGGTAAAGTGCTGTTTTCTGCTTTTAAAAACTGTTCTGGGTGTTGTTCTGGGTTTTTTTGGCTCTTTGGCCGTGTTCTGAAGGTTGTTCTTCCTAACGTTTTGCCAGTCGCTGTGGCCGTCATCTTCAGAGGACAGCAACCTGTGCTCTGGTGTAGTTGGCTTGGGAGTGCTGGGTGTTTTTACAGCATGGTTTTGAGCTGGGGGGGTTTATGTTTCTGTGCTGTGATGGGTCTTGGGGTTTTTCGATACCGGAACATAATTAAACTAGATTTTAGTATAACAGCAGAGAAAACACAGGCCTCACAGCAACTAGGCCCAGGACATTCACACATAGCTCAGGCAAATAGAGAAACAATCACAGATAGTATACGATTTTCCTTTAGTTACTTTTCCCTGCACACCCCTTCACCTTTGATTTCCTTTAGTTATTCTTCCCTGTAACCCCCTTCACCTTTGATCTAGCAGATGGCTAGCTAAGAAATGTGGCCAAGGAGGAACCAGGCGATAATAGTCGGAACATCACCAGAAGGGGAACCAGAGAGTGAAGGCCATATATCAGGGCCCAGGAAAGAAACACATACCAAAAGATAAGATTCTTTTCCCCAGACATTTAGACGCTTCCTGAGCATAAGCAAAAGACACATAAGCACATGATCTGCATATCTATAGGGAACCAATAGATCTGCGTAATTGATATGACTACCGAATGAGGGACTGGATCCAAAGTTGGGACACAAATCACCAATAGAATTGTAAAATTTTTATGACTCTTTGTTTGTATCATTATAAAACATGTGTACACTGTATTTTTGGTGTCTTCTCTGCTTTTAAGAGAAGTCCCAGCTGACCTTTTCTTTGCTGCTATTCAAATAAAATTGAGTCTTTGGTTCAGCTGATGCATCTACACCTGATTCCTTGCCAGAGAATCTTATAATCCAGATTTGGCCAGTAACAATTTGTTTGTTTTTTTGGGTTTCCCCCCAATTTCCGATGGTTTTTTTTTTTTTTTGCTGCTTTTTGGAGTGTTTTTCCCCCATTTCCGATGGGTCTTGCTTTACTTTACTTTACTTTTATTAAACTTATACCCCGCCCTCTTAGACAAAGTCTACTCTGGGCGGCTTACATGAATAATAAAACACAGTAATATAACGTACATAATAAAAACCTACTAACTAATATCTATATACATTGTCAAGATGGGATAGTTAAAAAACAGAAAACCTGTTAATTGACTGGAGGGAAGGCCCGCCTAAAGAGCCCAGTTTTTAAATGGCTTTTAAAAACGCCCAGTGAGGGAGCCAGACGGATTTCCGTTGGGAGGGTATTCCATAGCTGAGGGGCCGCTGCCGAGAAGGCCTGGCTTCTTGTTCTTTCCTTCTGGGCCTCTCTTGGTGTAAGGCCCCTCAGCTGTCCCTGCTGGCTTTGTCAAGTGATTCGGGTAGACCTGGGTGGGAGAAGGCGATCTGCTAGGTATCAAGGTCCCAAACCATTTAGGGCTTTATAAGTCATCATTAATACTTTGAAATCAATGAGGAAACAAATTGACAACCAGTGCAAAGCAGCCAGGGTGGGGGAGATATGCTGATATTTTCTCACCCCACTAAGAAGCCTGGCTGCCGCATTTTGCACCATTTGAAGTTTCCGCATCAATCTCAAAGGCAGCCTCATGTACAATGGTCTAACCTCGAGATTACAAGCTCATGGACAAGAGTAGTGAGCCCCCCCGTCAAGATATGGTTCCCCCCATTTCTGATGGATCTTGGGAGGTTTGGTTGCTTTTGGGTCCCCCCCATTTCTGATCTGTCTTGGGGGGTTTGTTTGTTTTTTTGGCTTTTTCCTCCCCCCATTTCCGATGGGTCTTGGGGGGGTTGGTTGCTTTTGGAGTTTCTCCCCCCATTTCCGATGGGTCCTGCATGCTTTCCTTGTTTTTTCCTTTGTTTTCTTTGTATTTCTGACCTCCCCCCTTTGTTCTCTGTGCATTTCCGATCTGCTCTGTTTGTTTTCTGTGCATTTCCAGTGGGTCTTGCACGCTTGATTGCTTTTGTTCCCCCCTTCAGCCGGAAGGCATTAATCGCATTTCCAATGAGTTTTGCAGTGATTTTTTTGGGTGATTTTTCTTTGGCCGGAACGGATTAATTGCATTTCAGTGCATTACTATGGGAAATGGTGCTTCGACTTATGACCATTTCGAGTTACATCCATCTTCTGGAACGGATTATGGTCATAAGTCGAGGCACCACTGTATATGAATGCATGACTTAGTAAAGAAACTTGCAGAAAACACTAAGGGAACATATCTGTCTTTCCATATTAATGGCCAAGATGCAAAGCATCACATGTGGTTCCTCCATACAACTGATAGGCCATTCTGTATTCCCCAAAAAGCCCAACACAGTTTGGGAGCTCTCTGCCACAGTGCCCTACAAAATACAAGGAGTTACTGCTAGAAGATGGGAGAGAACCATTTTATCCTCCCATATTTATGTGCATTGACAGTCCTTGAGGAGAACTTATTGGCATACGGGGAATACTCCTCTTTTGGGTTGTTTGTGACAGTTCAGTTCAAGGAATTAAGAAGCTTGCTGCCAATACTGTGAAACATGTTCCATACACCTTTTAGCTACTGGGTATCTATCTTATTTGTTTAAAAGGATACCGAAGTCCCAAAGTTCTGTGAGGCGTGGTAAACTTGCACTGAAAATAAATTCTACTAAAACCACTTTGTGGTTTATTTAGCATAGCTCTTAGAAATGGGAGACCTCTTGTTTTGGTTTTCAGTAGATCAGCAGAGACCAGAAGATTGTTATAATATGATGACTTTGTTAGCTAAATGGGTTTATTAAGTCTCCATAGATAAGAGATCTTTGCAGCTGTCACAATGGATATTTTCATTTTATCACGCTGAAATATCAGAACTGATTTAGATTTAAAATTAGATCTGCTGCACAAACATGTGATGTTAATTAGCTCATTGAAATGATATTCTAAAAATAAAATACTACTTGAAAAATATTGCTGCAACTGATCTTATTAATAATAATTGGGTATTTAAAATACTGCTATATATGTTTATTAATATTTTCCTCTAGTTACAATCCTTAATTAATTCCATATAGATCCCATAATAATAACATAAGAAGAGTCATCCTGGATTAAACCAAGGGCTTATATTGTCCAGCTTTCTGTTCTCTGGGAGGCACAAGTCAGACACCAGGGATGTGAATCTTGGAGACATTCTTGGTTTCTCTCCAAAAGTGGCTGCAAGATTCACATCCCTTTTTAATGGCTACAAATGCACAAATCTCTCTCTCTCTCTAGATATATCTTAATTAACCACACCAGAATGAGTGTCTCACACTGGCTGAGGCTAATTAATCAGGAAATGCACTCTGCCAAAGAGTTGCATTACTCCCAAGGTGATCCAGAGCTGGCAACGAGTGTCCATGCGTGGATTAGTGGTACAGGAAGATTCCTGTGTTGATTAGATTTGGTCTAAAGGAGGCATCGTTAACAATGGTGAAAATGTTTTTTCTTCTTCTTTTAAAAAATAAGTAGACACCTGGAAGATGCATTTTTTTTTGTCTGTTTTATGAATGGTCTTCCTCATGATCAAGTTGCTGTTTTGGGTTTTTTTGGCTGCTTCAACTCATTTGTTAAAAATAAACTATGAAGCCCACACGTTTTACCCTGTCAGTGTTTTCAGTATGGTCTTTGTATGCACTTTTGCCACTCCTATTCTTGGCTGCTCTCAATCCCCTGCTGAAATCTCATTGCCATGGATCTCATGAGTTTTCCAGAAATGACATCAGTTTGCTCATTGACCCAGAATACAGCCTTTTCTGAGCCTTCTACACTTGAGTAGCCCCAGTTGATTTCTTGTATTTCAGCTTCCTCTTCAAAATAATTCATCAAGAACATGTATCTTTTGTTCCTTGTTCTATTTTCTGGAGGTTCTTCCTTTACTAGATACAGTATAGTCTCCTTCATCACTTTTACTTTCTTTTTTACCCAGTGTGAGCGTGGGGAAGAGGCAGGCAGAGTGTGAATGCTTAGAGCAGCCATTCTCACCCTTTTGGGCCCAGCCATAAACACAATATGAAAGAAATATACAGTGGTGTCTCACTTGACGAGGATAATTCGTTCTGTTGAAATCGCTGTTAAGCGAAATCCTCGGCAAGCGAAACAAAAAAGCCCATTGAAATGCATTGAAAACCAGTTCAATGCATTCCAATGGGCTAAATACCTCAGCGTCCAGCGAAGATCCTCCATAGGGCGGCCATTTTCGGTGCCTGTAAAGCAAGGAATCCATCCTAAAACACAGTGGGGAGCCATTTTGCACAGTGGGCAGCCATTTTAGAGCTGCAGATCAGCTGTTTTAAAATCATTGTCTAGCGAAAAATCTGTTCCCAAAGCAGGGAACCGTTCATTGTTAAGCAATTTTTCCCTATCAAAACATCGTTTTGTGATCGCAAAAGCGATCACAAAAACTTCATTGTCAAGCGGTTTCGTCGTTTAACAAGGTAATTGTTAAGTGAGGCACCACTGTAGACCTAATGAGGATGATATAAGGCGCATAATAAACCTTACAAAGTGGCATGTGAAGAATTGTTTCCAGTCAGTGGCCCTCTTCACATGTGCCAGGCCCGCTCAGGAGGCAGTATTGCCCCATTGAGAATGGCTGGCTTGGAGAGAGATTTTGGTTCTATTTATTGGAATTTTTGTTTAGTCAGAAACACAGTCACTTACTGTGAAGGGGGAGGATAGTGGCCAGGATCCCTTCCTGGTTTCCCTTGTCTAACTTCACTTGCAGTGAGGACTAACCATGCTGTTTGAAACAATCCAGTTGGTAAGAGAACGAGGAAGTATAGTAGCTATCATGCAACAGACAAAAATCTGTACCTGTAAGCGGGAGTGAGGGACAAGAAGGTGAGAAACGTAGCCACCCCGGTGCCTCCACTGGTCCTTTTTTTTTTTTTTTTTTTTTTTTGCAAAAGCAATCCAGCACAAAGTGAAACACTCTGTTTTACTCATCAAAGACTGCAGTTCTTCTCTTTCTCTAAAATTTCTTGCTCTTCCTTCTCTCCCTGGTCCTCTCATAAGCCATAAGGTCCTAGATTTGCTTAGCTTTCATTCTGTGAGCCCTCCAGCCCCTTCTGTCTGGCATGTGCAACACTACACACAGCTACAGCCTTGCTTGCTAAGTTCTATAGTCCTCAGTTTAAAGGCTGGATGTAGTTTAGAGCCAGCTTCTCCATTTTGAGCATACATATCTTTGGTGCTCATTCATCCTTCTGTCTTCTATGGTGAACATGCATAGGATGGAACTGTATGCCTGTTTCAAATGCTAATTCTACAAAAGAGATAATTCTGCAAATTTTTGGTGCCTCGCTGATAATTAAACATTCCCCTGGTAACAGAATTGATGTGAATGTGAGTAACTTGGCCAAATCTGGTAAGACAAGCTGCCACCAAGGTTAAAAGACCCCTTGAATATTTGTCTCTCATGATGCAGAAGTTTATACACATTTCTGTCAAGGATACTCATTAAGAGTAAAAACCACATGGTACAGAGATACAGAACTTTAGGGATTATGTATGCATGCTCCCCACATATAACATCTCTATAAATTCATGCAACAGTAGATCAGGTAAAAGACTAAGACAAATTCTTCTCTTTGAATGCTAATTTCTAGGATGCAAGAAATATTTTCTCACAAAAGTGTTTGAAGTTGTGTCCACCTTCCACAATTTTGATCACTTTAGATATTGCTGTCTATAGCTCCTATCTTCCTTGGTCATCATGAACAATGTCAGGGATGATGGATGTTGTAGGCAATGGTCAGAGGTGATAGGAGCTTTATGTTTTCTGAGGAAGGCAGTTCTGAGGAGTACAGTTCAGAAAGGACTTTGACATGTGTAGTTTTCCCCTCCATGTTTAAATCAAGTCATACGTTGATTAGGAAAAAAAATACTCATAAAGATAGATGGGAGAGCAGACTTTTTGCACAGTGTATGTAGTAAATTTGGATGTTTTTGCTCGGCTTGAGCTTTAGATTTTCCTATGAATAAAGGAATGCAATTAATATTAAGCATGATTTTGTTTTCTTATCACAGTGGCTGAAATCCCGTTGTGCAGTTCTGCAAAAGGTATAACTTTTAGAAGTGAATTACAGCAACTTAAGAAATCTCCATATATATTATCTATGACTCAAGTGTGCAATAGATAATGTTTACAGAAATTTGATAACTTATGTCAGTTTGCCTCTAAAAGTTTGCCTCTTATGTCTTTTGCATAATTGTGGAAGAGGACTTCAGCCTGTGCATCTTAGACGGTTAGACAGCTGATTTCTTAGCTTGAACATGGTGAGTACCAGGTAGAGTTTCCAAAAGACCTTCCATTAATGAAATTTCTGAATTTAATTTTATTGCTTCCTCGCCAAAGTCTCCGACTACTTTGAAACTGATCCTGAAGGTACAGTCAGAAGAAACAGCAAGTATAAATAGGCCTTACACAGCAAGTGTAAATTGGCATCTTTAAAAAGAGAGTTGCCTTAAATACAACATTGATTCCCTTTTTGAGATTTTATATGATTGTGTGTGTAATTCAGGAACTAGTTTATCCCATTGAGATTAGTGGCAAATAAACAAACTAATAAAAAAATTAACCATCTGTTTAAATGTCAGCCAAATAATGAAATGACAATGAAATAACAGACAGTTATGTCACAAGAAGCATGATATAACAATATGTGAGATTAGTTTTAGAACAGAAATATCACAATAGAGTGTATTAAGTGAGAAATTAACAGCACAATCCTATATATGCCTACTCTGAAGTAATCCCCATGGATTTCCATTGGGCTTACTTCTAGATGTGTGCATAGGCTTGCAGCTTGAGTTTCACAAGCTTAGGTAAGTGCCAGATGTGTGTTTAACTCTGCTGTGTGGGGTAACATTCAACAGCTTCTTAGCACCTTCTCAATGATGAACCTTCCAAATTTACTTCCAGACTCACAACTGGATCATCTGGGTGGGATGGAGTATTTTTGTAGATAGTTTATCACATAAACATGATGTAGAAATTAGAGGTGGTTTGGAGGTTTGTTGGTTTCTCAAAAGCTTTGAATGGTGTTGGTTATGTACAGACTCCATGAGTTCTATGGCACTGAGTGTGAAGAAAGAGAAATTGGGGCAACATGGAACAAGGGATCCATTTTGGAAAATCAGGCTTCTCTGTTAGTGCCTGGTCAGTGTCAGCCCAGTAACAATGAGGGGGTAACATCTGCAACTTATCTCTTGTGAGAGAAGCCTTCGGTGCCAGATTTGCTGGTTTCCTAGTACCACACTGAATGGGAGATTGTTTCAGCTGTGTGAAGGAGGGCAGAAAGTGCTCTGGTCTTCAGCATTCAAGGAAACGTGAAGTCTGATTGGCCAGCTATCTGGAAGTATCTAAAAAAGGGATGTATAATGTATAAAAAGAGGCTTAGAAATTACTTTTGTTGGTTTGGTTTACCTCTCAGGAGACACTGTGCCTTGCAGTGAGTGTATTGGTCCAAATGTCTAGTCCTGGGGGTCTTTGGACTCCCTAGAAGTACTGTCAGGTCTGGGAAGACTGGAGTGTTGGGTACCAGGCTAGTTCCATAGTCCTCACCACTAGAGATGGGCAGGAACCACTATTTTGTCATTCACACAAACAAGTGTTCAGTGTTTACCAGCCCTGCCTCTTCCAGAAGGCTCCCACTCAGACGCAGCGCCCAGAGGAGGTAGGTCAGGGAAGCCAGGGTGCTGCCTTTTGAGTGGCCGCCCGCCAGAGGACACAGGGCTCAGAACCACCAAACACCTGTTTGTTCAGTGTTTGGTGGTTCATGCCATCTCTGCTCACCATCACTGACTCTCCTGGGTTCACTTACCCTGGGATAAACAGGGTAGTGTCACTGAGTGGTTAGAGAGGGACTCCAGTAGTAGAGTACTGGCTGCTACTGAAACCAGTAGACCACTGCACTGAGTATCGTCTGTTTGGGGATGCAAAAATGGAAAGGACACTTACTTCAAGCTCAGTATGTGGGCTTCCTGGGGTCACCTTGTTGGTCTCTCTGTGAAGCAAGATCCTGAATTAGGTTAATATTTCATTTAATCTCACAAGACTCTACCTACTTTCTTTCTTAGTGCTTTTACTATTTTTTGATATTTGAAACACAATAAAAAGTCATACAATATAACTAAGCACACAGCAGAAAGTAATCGTTGTTCATTAAAGGTTCATGTACCTCACTCATCTTCCTTTGCCAATTGATTCTAGATAGGTTTGGAGCATTCCTGCTTTGATGGGTTCTTTTACCCCTTCCACTGATACTGTTTTTGTGCGTTCCTCAAAGGAAGCCTTGGCCTTGAGTTTGCAAGACCTGGGCAGGGCTGTTGATGGACCTTTTGGAGATCACTAAATCAAAGGTCACCAGACATTGGAAGCAACTTGACAGGACATAACATATACATAAAAAGCTTAAGAAAGCATGTGTGAGGAAGATGGTTGCACTATATAGTCTGGCCTATGGTGTGAGGTACCGTATTTTTCGCACCATAAGACACACTTTTCCCCACAAAACAGGGGGGTGGAAAGTCTGTGCGTCTTATGGAGCGAAGAAAACAGATTATATTTTCCAGTTTTCTTCTCCTAAAAAATTGGTGCGTCTTATGGAAAGGTGCATCTTATGGAGCAAAAAATACGGGTATATGGTGTTTCCAATCCTGTTGTCTGTAGGACCAGTTTCAGTGTCTGGAGAGAGCAGATCTTACATATACAGCTATGGATCCCCTTTCTCCAAACATTTGCAGTGTAAGTGCAGACTCTGAAGGTAGAAATGTGCTTGATATCAGGGGTTGGCCTACACAATACCACCCTACTCCATCCTCACATTTTTTCCAGCCCTTTCAGGAATGTCTGAATATGGCTAAAATCTTGTTCGTATTGAGTGATGAAAGACACCTGTCTTTTGTACAGCCCAAACTCACTTTTTAATATGTATCCCAGCCCTTTTAGGGAAACACTCTGTTCATCTCATGAAGTGGCTTCTGCATTTATACATTTATTATGCCAAGTTTTATTATGCTGTAAGCTGTGATAAGACCCTTTGCTTTTAAAATGCAATATATTTAGATAGCTAGTTTTTAGTTTTTATTGTTTTGACCACTTGGGTCATCCAGCTTCCACAAATTTAAAACATAAGGATGAATAAAAATATATACACAAGCTTGGTGCCAGCTGAACAACCACAATGCTAGCAAAATAAAAAGTCCAGATACATACATTCTGCAAAATGCTGAGTTAAAAACAAAATACAAGATGGCTGTACACATCATTTCAATTTTAAAAGCCAAGTATTTCAGGTGGGTCTTCAGATGAGGTTCCCAGTCCTCTGGGAACTTGATAATGTAGGACAATTTGAACCCTAAAAGCATTTCAACATTTATTTGAAAAAGTTTATAGTACTTAACGGTTGATCATAGGCATCCTGATCCAGTGTGTGCTGAACTTTGAGTTCTCTTCAGTAAGGGCTAGTTCCATTGAAGAGCAGCCACACAACATATTCTCCATCTTATCATGTAGGCCTCTTATTGTATCTGACTGGCTATGCATTTGAGAAAATATGCTCCACAGACAGGAGTTACTTCAGTTACCAATGAAAATTGTGAAACAGCAACACAAGCCTAGGGGGTTACTCTGTTGCTTGCCAGACTGTTTACTCCTGGTTTATCAGACTGTTTGTCAACCAGTAGTTCAGCATTATCAGACTGTTTATTTTTGTATTTTTGGCTCATTAGAGCTCATTTGCCTTGTTGTTTACTTTTGGTTTATTGGACTGTTTGTTGATTAGTAGTTTTGTACTGTCATATTGGCTGTTGAAAAGTTACTGTTTGGTTCCCGTGTAATTATTCCTTCTATTAATTTGGTTTGATAATACCACTCACATCATGAAAGTTCTAATCATGCTTATATTGATAATGTTTATCCTATTTAAATAGTCTTGTTTATAAACTGTGTTTGTGGATTTTATTATTTTCTTTTCTCCTGGTTCTTGTTTACTATACCTATTAGCTTGTGGGACCCCCCCCCCCACCTCTGTGTTTGTGTTTCAGCTTCTTTTAATGGACAGGGCATTTTAAATATGCATCTGTTGCAACATGCACAGTGACAGGAGATCCATGTGAGCAAAAGCTGATCTATTGAGCCCCTTATGTGTGTTTGGGTTTGTGCATGTGTACATGGACATGCAAAGGATTGCTTGTGCACAACAACTGTATGCTTTCTGAACAACAGCAAACAGACCTTCCTTACTTGGCCAACTGCAAAGCTGCATTATGAGCAGCCCAAGCAGTGTTTGAAACCAGAGCCAGAATTGCTTCTTGGGAGACAAGAACAATGCTCCCCAGATTGGTTTGTACTTAACATGTGTAGCTGAAATGTGATCAGATTTCTAAATGACAACAGAGTACCAATATTTTGCTAACATTAAAATAAGTAGAAGCCAAATTTTATTTCAGAAATCCTGTTAGCTTGTGTGTGTTTGTGTGCATGGACACACACAAACACGCAATTTAAATAGATATGAATAACATCTTTATTATTTATTAAGGTTTTCGTGGATTCGATGCTTCACAATCGTGGTAACATCTTGTTAGAAGCCTAGCTGTAATTATCTGCCAGAATGGAACAGAGACTCATAAGGGGAGGGACTAAATGGCTTTGGTCTCATTGTTAAATCAAAATCCATTTTATAAATGGCTGAGTTAAATTCCTCATCTAAAGTAAGATATTTTTTACCAAATGAGGGTCTCCTGGGAAGTGATTTATAGAGGATTAAAATATATTGCAAGGTTGTTATACAAGAAGATTATAATACATAGAGAGAATGCTACGTAGCCCTGCTTGTAAGTGATTTGGCTTCTGAATCAGGCTTCCCTCCTCCATGCAAACCCAGTGGCTGAGTTTTTTCTCTGGAACTATGTTATGGAAAATATGATTGTAGCCTTGTGCTATATGCTTATATTTATACCAACACCCCTCTCTCCCTCACTCTCATTCTCTCTCTGTAATAGATATAGATAACAACAACAATGTGTTCTCAAGTGAGTTATGACTTACAACAATGCTTTTCAGGGTTTTCAAGGTAGAAAGTACTCAGAAGTAGTTTATGGGGGCATCTTAGGACTGTGCAGCATGCCTAGGGCTACGCGGGCTGGCTCATCCCCTAAGAAACTCAATGGGGAATTGAACTGGAACCCTCTGGCTCCGTAGCTAGATAGCTAAACAGTAAAGATGGAATTTGTTTATGAATATGAATTTCCCAGTCCTGGCTGCAAGTAATGTGGGCCCGGACCTGGTCTGTCCACTCATATGCTGCTGTGCCGCCAGTGTCCCACTCTTCCTGCCAATTACAGAAGTAGCTTCTCCATCTCCTTGCTTGGCTGGCCACTCCAGGCATGGGGCAGGATGATGAGTCTCCTTGTATGGCTGCTGAGTGGCCAGTCAAGCAGGAAAATGGAGGAGCTACTTCCGCAATTGGCAGGAAGAATGGGACCTAAACAGTTATCTAGCCATATAGATATAGATATAGATATATCACACACACCAAGGCTTTCCATTAACTTTATATGACTATAAAGTGCTGGTTTCCATGCTTATTGACCTGATGATTGTTAAAGAGTTTTGGTCTTTAATACGAGATGATTTCTTACTTGCTTGATTTTCACACCTCTGGCCATGAACTAAAGAATTACCCAGCTGAGTCAGTGTGCTCTACAGGGCCTTGACACATTATCATGTTCCACAGGGAAGTTATTATTGAAGTAGCAAAAATATATATCATAATAAAAATCCCAAAGTGTACTCAAGCAGTTTGGTTAACTTCTGTTAGACATTAAGTTTGTAGCGGAATTATATAGTTTGGTTCCTATTATACCTTACGTGTGACTGAAAGGATTTGTTATGGTGTGATTTAAGGGGCATGGAAAAATATAGTTTTGCCTTACTATCTTGGCATGCCTACAACTTCATACCAAAATAGGGCCATGCAGATATCTTCTTACAGAACAAATGACTTCACGACATTGAGCCCTTTGAAATGATAGATGTGGATTGATTTCCCATAGGTTTCCCACCCCGGGGCAATATTTTTAGTAGACTGCAATATGTTAGTTTAGTCACTCTATTGAGAGTTCCCTTGTTAGCATTTTTTTTTTTTTAAGATTGTAGTGAATTCTGAGAAAGGAAATTTGTAGCTGGAAATATGGGACATGTGGAATGTTACTCACATGTAGAACATTGATCTCCACAGTCATGGCACTTGTAACATCTGCATTCTCTCCTTGTGATTCGTGTGGTTGACAGCCGATAGATACAGATGTAGGTGTTTGTACACTTTGGCTGTGGTCCTTTGAGGACTGAGTCCCACAAGATGACATTTATTTGCTTTTCCCTGGCTTGCTTGTATGAAGAACCTCTGAGCAGGTAACAGCAGCTAAGTTAAGAATGTACCAAAAATATTGCTATAGTAGTTGCAGTACAGTTATAAACAGAAGCAGCAATTAGCACAATCAAGGGTAAGCACAGTAACAGAAGATAGTTGTCAATATTATAAACAGGACAGAGAAGTCCACACAAACCACTCAGCCACACTACCCTTTCCTGGTGTGAATAACCTCTTGGGATTCAATGTGCTGATGGTTGAGGAAAATCTTACTGCCTGATCCCTTCCCAATACTCTGAGCCACCTTGACTCCTGAATGCTCCAGGGAATACCAGAACGCATACCATTGCATAAATACTCAAGGGCACCAGTTCAAGAAAGGCAGCAGTGTGTCTACTCAGTGAAAACGAACGTTGAAGTTTTTGGATGATTCCATTAACTTAAAAGTCAAGTCAGATGTAGGAGAAAAGTGTTTGTGGCTATTTCCATGTTCTTTGGACTGCGTTTTGTCATCTGCCATTGCCACATTTTAGGACACCAACTGTAGATTACAATTCTAAGCAGATCTTTTTATGTAAATGTTTTATTTTAGCATAGCCAGCCACCAGTTTCATCCTGGTGCCCACACTCCTTGAATTTATATCTTAAAAGTCACACCTATGGGTTTGAGAAATATTGGGAATATTTGCTAAAAATTCCCTGTAAAAAGTAAGATCCTTTGATGGAAGTGGGTAGTCTTTTGTCTTTCTCTTTGTTTTCTTTATTTGTCTTTGTACTTCCTTTGCTTTTCACATCCAAGGTAAAACATCTCCCAGGCTCTTCAGCCCTAAATTGCGTTTTTAGCTATGTTGTGAACGGTCGATATATTTTCAAGCACGCTTACTTGTATATTTCTGGCCTCCCACATTGTCCTGCTTTTAACTCTTCAGGGAATGTTGGCTGTTCTTTTGGAATTAGGGCATGCCACTGGCATTTGTGGTTCCACGCTTCCTTCTAAAAAAACTTACAGATTTCAAACAGAGTTCAAATGAACCTTTCTTGCTTTGGAAGATAATAGAGCCAGAAGACAAAAGGTGTCCTGCTGGAAGTCATCAGTATTTGAGACACCACACAGATTCTTGACCTGTCAAAGTCCACAGCATGCTATCCAACCAGGATGTTCTCTGAAATTGCAATGCTGTTAATATGGGGCAAACTTTCTGAAGGTGTTTGGGAAAGGAATAAGGCTAAGCAGCATTTTTCTTCCTTTCTATGGCCTTGTGTTCCTTAAAGTCTGTAATATAAGGTGGAGTCATATTAGAAAAATGTGATTTTTGGTGGCTGTTTTGAAAGAGTGTTGTACCTTAAGGAAGCATCTGAGTACCTAGCAGAAATGTTTGCCACCTCTTGTAATTTGTAGATTAGCTTGCCTTACTTTACATTCTTTAATACGAAGCTTCAGCACAAGAGAAAATTGGACAATCATTTGTCACATCTTTTTTTAATTTGGATTTCTTCATTAAACAGGGGGTTGGACTTGATGGCCTCATAGGCCACTTCCCTCTCAATTATTCTCTGACTCTCAGATCTGGTGCTAATGATGTGCTCTCTGTAATGTGTCATCCAAACTTCAGATAGGGGCTCTCTACATTTTTGCATGTTTATCCCACTGTGTGGGGAAAAACTTCATAGAGGCTGCACTTATAGCCCCAAATTCAGATGCCGGATGATACTGATTTTCTGCTCAAGAAGGGGAACAGAGTTTTGGATTAACAGCTGCTTCGAGCAGTTACTCAGTTTGATCTGAATTTTGTTATTCGTAAACGCACAGAAATCAAGAAGATAAATGTAAATCCATGGGTTTACGTGGCTTTCTTACATTATGATTAAGTATGGATCCCAGCTTTTTTTTAAAAAGGGGGTTCTGTGGTAATGCAGAGTTCATGTCAACATAAAAATTGTTTGTCAAAAAGTCTAGAAAGGTAAAACACATCCCCATAGTCAAAATTTGACAAACAATTGAAACATGACATGCAAGAACAGAGATGATTGTTTCAAAATGTAGCAAGAAGCACTCTGAGAAAGAACAGTCTCCCCTGAGCTGAGTCCAAATATTGTATTAAAATTACAATATACAGACAATAGAGAGCAGCTTAACACTTCTTTTGTATGGTTTGATTTTCAGTCCCATAACTTAAAAAAATAGCAATTTTATCATGTTCTTTGAAATGCTAACTTTCATAACTATTTCTGGCATACTTTTCTTTTTAAAAGTAAGCCACCTTCATCTTATGTCCCTCACAAACTCCATATTATCAGACCTTCTATACTCTTAAGGAAATCAGGGAAGGAGTTTATTACAGGGAAGGAGAATTGCTGCTACTTCTTTTTCATTCTGTTAATAAAATTCTACTTGCATTACAGTGACTAACTTAAAATTCGTATTGCAGTAACAGCAGCTTTCACAGAATTTAAAAATCAACACTGTGTGGAATTATAGTAAAATAAGACACGAGGAGCTAAGCATATTTTTTTTGCTCATGGCTTTTAAGAGTGGGCAAAATAACATATATACGTTGGGTAAAATAACATATTTTGCCCACTCTTTGATAGAATGCATTTGAGCAAATGTAAATAGAGCTGCAAAGTTTATTGGCAGAATAATGTTTGATCTTAGACTTCAGAGAGGAGAGGTCATTACCATACAGAGAGGTCTGTCGTATTGCATTAGTGTGCAGGATGGGGAACAGTAAGTGGAAAAATGAGTGTGGGAATCCAATAGAAATGCTAAATTTATGTATGTATGTATGTATGTATGTATGTATGTATGTATGTATGTATGTATGTATGTATGTATGTATTTATTTATTTATTTATTTATTTATTTATTTATTTATTTATCGGCAAGCAGAGAAAAGAACTGGCTTGGTATATCATGCAACCAACCAAAGATAGTTTGTTGTGGGCACGAATCATTTCAGAATGGTATGAGACCTAAGCAGACTCTGGGCTCTGTGACCCAGGGCCCAGGCTGTCCATATAAAAAAGGGCCGAAGCAGGTTTAGCCAGGAAGACCAGTACAGCAAACATCAGGCTCAAACTGCATGTTACATTTATAAGGGTGCTCCTCTCTTTCCAGAGCTGTAATTAAAGGTGGCAAAATTGGGACTTTGACTTAGGGCAGTGGTTCTTAACCTTGAGTTACTCAGGTGTTTTTGAACTACAACTCCCAGAAACCCCAGCCAGCACAGCTGGTGGTGAAGGCTTCTGGGAGTTGCAGTCCAAAAACATCTGAGTAACCCAAGGTTAAGAACCACTGACTTAGGGCACCAAAATGTGGAGCGTGGAAAAGTTGGTTCTTACAAGTCATTAACTTGCTCACCCTTGGTTTGTGCACTGCCTCCAGCAGACAGAAACACAAAACAGACAGCCTTAGCAGGGAAAAGATATGGCAGTCACACACTCAGACTCTGCTTTTCCTCCCCATTCGTCTTTCCTTGTGTATGCCAATGTCATGTGATCCAAGCTTAACTGATGAGCACAAAAGGGTTAATTATAGTTCTCTCTCTCTCTCTCTCTCTCTCTCTCTCTCTCTCTCTTTCTTTTCTGATTTTACAGTACAGTACTTGAAATGCAACAAAATTGAACTGGCACCACAAAACACGAGTAGAGGAGGGTTAGTCTTTCTCAGCCGAGACTCTTTCGGATATCTCCCCCCACCCCCACCGTCGCAGGTTAACAGACAGAGGCAGACTGTCATTCTGACTGAAAGTCAGGACAAGGAGAAAATGTAGGAGCCGCACAGAGTGCTCATATTACAGACTCTTTGCTGGACTTGTGAAGCTTCCTTGAGGTCGGGCTTTACAGTACTGAGTGTGTCCCTGAAACAATTGCTATTAACCTTCAGTGTTCATGGAGGCTGGTGTAGGGATAAAAAGGTGATGTTCCAGGAGGCACCGATGATGGCCTTGTCAAATACAGCTGATTAATAAAAGGTTGTATTTCAGTTGTAGCATATTTGGGAAGAGTGAGAGGATACACACTGTGTTACCTTGGCGCAGGTATCAGCCACAAATATTTTTAGAGAGCGCCAGGAACTCAAAGTGAGCTGGAAAGTTAAGCAGAAGGATCTCTCTCCTCCCCCTTTTTTTGTCAAGAATAAAATATTCTTTGGAACAGAACCCAAACATAGTCATCTGTTTTGCTGGTGGTGTCTTCATAGTAAGTGATAAAAGATTTTGATGAAATTATTATTTGTGATTCACACAGAATAAAGCGGATATGGTTTAAGTGGGAGAATTCCATGTCTGGTATAGAAATCTGGAGTTTAGGGAAGAAGGGAAATGAGATGGTTAGATAAAACTGAAAGTCACAGGTAATCTGGAGTGAAATTCTTCACATAGCCTGAATTCCCCTGCACCTGAAATTAAGAGCATAAATCACAGAAGGCTGAATCAGATGGTTTGACCCAGAGGGCTATTCCTTTGTTTTATTATGAATAACAGGGAGAAATACCCAAAGATCAACCCGTAAAAGGAATTAAATAATGATTTCGTATAGGATCAATATAAAGTTGTGTATCCGCTGGAGAAGATAAACCAATACAAAGTTATTCAAAAGACCTTTGAAAGAGGTGAGAATTTCACAGATTGGTAGGAAGTACATTAAATAAAGCAGCTTCTACTAGATTATAATATTATGCAGAGGAATTGCATTCCCCAGTCCGCCCACCCCTTATAGGGAAATCATACCGCCACTGCCTGTGAAGTCTAAGAGAGTGGTATAGCTAAAGCTAAAGGAAACACGCTGCATTTGCTCTGAGCTATTAATGCCCTTGAGACACTGAAGCATTAAAGCTGCTGCCAAAGTTCATGTAGAAGGGGTGTCTTCTCCTGGACAGAAGCATCAAATGTGGTGCTATAAGGAAGGAGGTTGCCTTCATTTGGAAAACCTGAGCTTTAAATGTACAGTATATGTAGGAATGTTTATGTTTTGAGAAGTCTTGCAGGTGCAGCAGTAAGATGGAAATCAGGAAAAGCTGCTACTTAAAGCTGCAGAAGGCATGGCAAAGTGGATGCTGGATATTCCAAAAGAAAAAATGGAACATTTGCTGGAACCGTATCTAGGTTTTGTCTCTCTGATTCACATTTTATATCATTTTCGGAGTGTGTCCAGCTGATGTTTCTTTGCTGAGAGGAGGCTAATTACTCCAGCGAAGGTTTCCATCCATGGAATGGCCAGAGATGTGATTTTCAGTGGGTCTCCTTCCTTTGTCCTTCCTTTTCTATATAGCTCCCCACGTGCACACACACCAGCTCCTGAGATTTAAGGTGACCCTTTTGAATAGAAGATGGAGCTTTCCTGGGAAGCTGCAAGAAATGGGGGCATATGGTGAAAATTCCCCATCCTGCTGACTGAAGTTGCCATCAAAGAGCCATTTGTCAGCAGAGGGGCACCAGTTAATTAGATTTATTTAAATTTTTATTTAAATTTATTTTATTTCATTTAAAATATTTCTATCCCACCTTTGTCCCCAAAAGGATCCAAGTCCTCAATTAGTCTTTCAGTGTAGCTGATATTGAAATGTATCAAATGGCACCCCTAAAGCAGGTACATGTTCTTAAGTTGTATTAAGTGGCTGGATTTAGCCTTCTTGTTTTTTACGTGTCATAACTTGTAATCCATGTTGTACAGGCTATGCTGCTTAAGCCAGTTTCTCAATTAGTGTTGTGCATAAACAAATACTGAAATTAATTGAGTACAAGGGGGTACAACTGTAATGTACATAATGAGCAGCATGCGTGAAGACTGAGATACATTATGGGAGAGGCTTTCTAGCCCAGAGGAATGTTTTACTTTTCCCTCCTTCGCCAGCTGATCCCAACACCCTAGTACAAATTACTTTGAAATTGGCCACACTTTCGAAAGCACTTTGCCACTGTGCTTTCAAATATAGAATGCTTTTAGTATCTTCCTCTCTGTTGTTGGTGTTGTTGTCAGCTTGGATGCTTAGCATAACAGGTTGGGAGGTTGAATGTTCTCTGTGGTTTTATGTACCGGTACATGGTTCCATTAGATCAAGTGATTAATATTACAATTCATTTACATGCTCTGCCTCCCCGGCACCACCACAATACTTCTGTTAAAAGATCACTCCAAAAAGTATGTTGAAAACATGCTGCCACTAAAATTCAGTCACGTATGACCTTTGCCAGGGAGATGGTTAAGACTAACTGGAGAGTTTATAAACCTTGAATATTTCATGTAACTTTGTGATTTCTGTATTCTGAATGATAATTTGCTAATGGCTTCTAGTTCCCTTGGGGTTGTTGAAATAGATGCTGAAATAGCAGAAAAATAAGGTGTTGCAAATAAACCCAATGAGCTGTCAAAAGAATTTTTCTACTTCAAAGAAGACCTTTCCTCTGTTTATGCTTCACACACTGACCTCCTCTGGCATGTCCTCAAACATGAAAAAGTTTTGAGGCATATTTTATTTTCTCCTCTTCCATTTTATTTTTAAAAAATCTCTTTGTCTATTAAAATTTAAGATATGAGAATACTGTAGCAAGATTTCTCCTAATCTGCCATAGAATAGTGAGGGCAAAAATTCTCTTTGCTGTTGCTTAGCAACCCTTTTCGTAGCAGATGCACACAGGGCTCCTGATTGTTTAATGCCAGCACTTCTGGCTTCTGTCAACATAAAATGCTGGCTGTAGAAGCGGCAGTAGGAAGTTACACTGAAACACAGGTTAAAAAAAGAAAGGAAATGTCATTCTCTGTGCTTACTTGATGCCTAAATTTTGGGGAGATTCATAAGAAGAATTAGTCATGCCAACATGTTGTATATTATGCTTTCCCTTCCACACCTGAAGGCTTTAGAGTCTAGAATCTAATGCTTTCTAGACAAACAAGGAAAAAAAACTTGTTGGAGCATCTCTTCCCAATGTCATCAGCCCAACCCACCAAATCGTTCCAGGCTATGATTCTCCAGGTAACCACCCTGAAGGAGGCCCAAAAGTAATCCACGAGAGGTCAGGCTTTCTTTGTGATGGCACAAATCAATCAATTAAATTTTTAAAGATAATTTAGAAGAAAAAATATAATGTGTTGAGATAGTTTCCACTAAATAAATATATGTGTATATAATAATAAATCAATACTAGTACTGTACTGTACTACAAAGTCTTGTGAGTGTTTCTGGGCTTGTACCTTGGAAATTTCCATTTAGAAGCCAGAGAAAGCACCACCCAATATACTTTATAAGGAAAATACAGAAGACTGAAACCACAAGGTACAAATGAAAATAGTTCACTAAATTAGTTCCTTTAAGTATACAAATTCTTCCCTTAGAGCTGTGTGTGTCAACATTCACATATGAAAGTAAGGATCTGGTTTTCTGATTCCATTGTGTATCTGAGCCTATTAAGTATTAGAATAAAAGCAACACCAATAGGAACCAACACATCCAGTTCTACATATAAATCAAGTTGCCCTATCTCTGCATCCAGTATCAGTGTTCCAAAACTTTGTAACCTAGGTGGATATCATGTGAGCATATTACTGCTGCACATACAGGAACCAGCAGTTGGATTTAGTGGGATAAAAGACTGGCATCATGTTTAAATTGGATCTTGGGAAAATACCAGGTAATACCATTTGACATAACTGTTACAGTAGTTCCACTGGGTCAGACTTTATTTGAATGGTATTAAAAGAGAATTTTCATTATAAATTAGCTGGCAGAAGTCAGTAGTGGAGCCAGGAGGAAACATATTTGTTGTACAGTGATCTCAGTGGGTTTCTTTTCTTACCTTAAACACAGAACATGGGAAGCTGAAATAAACAGAAACTTCTTCAAGACTAAAATGCAAATAGTACTCCTCTCGTAGCCTTAGCTTCAGCAAGGTTGCTGCATCACATGCCCAAACACTATGTTGTTGAACCAGCTGTGGTTGCAAAATATTATGATGTGACATAATTACTACTTTCCTAGAAGATAATGGAATTATTAATGTTGCAAATAAGAGTGCATTGATCATGAACTTGCAATGCAGCCTAATTATTCATTTATTCAACATTTTTTCATTTATTCAACTCTTAGAATTGACTTTGCAAAGAGTTCATACAATTAGAAAAAAGTTAAGTAACTCTAATCTATTGCTGCTGCGAAAACTCTTGACCCTGTTTCTAATTCTTCATTTGACATACCCATATGTTATGCAGTGTAAGAGAGATTAGACCAGGCATGAAACCACTATAAGAGTAAAGTTTTTTAATGCTTGCAGTAATCAAGCAATTAATCTGTGTACACTGTAATAGAGATATTTGTGTTGCATTTCATTTTTCTCCATAATTATTTCAGTTAATTATTAATACGATGACCTGAACTACCTGGCTGCCTCCTTCTTCTGGGAACAAGAGGAATCTGTAGTTTTTCACTTGTAAAAGAGCCTTTTGAATAACTTCCTCAAGGAATAGCATACTTTCCTTGCTATACGAGGTTTCAAATACTTTTAATGTCAACATCTAGTATCCAACATGGGAGTTTTGGATCCTTTGAACTATGAATCCCATAGTTTTTCATTCTGGGAGTTCTACCTGACATAAGGACACCTAAATGTAACTTATCTAAGAGAAAAGCCTTAACTGGTGCACAATATTGTGCCTGTGTTGCTAACAGAAAGAAAGATGTCAAGCTTTACATGGCAAAGAGCAGCTAGAATGTTGACAATACCAATGACAGCCATCATGATGGCCTACAGGATACTCACTTATGCTCACTACCATTCACAATTGCTGAAAACAGTCCTGACAATTGCTTTGTGTTTGGGTGAGAAGTAGTTAACTGATGAAAAAGAGTTTCTGAAATTTTCCCTTACTTGGTGTCACTTTGTGAATGATGGTGAGCACAAGAGGGTATTCTGTAGACCATCTTGACTTATAATGACATCCATTTTAAGCTAGTGAAATTTGCAGTAATTTCAAGAAAAATTGGTTGGATATAGAATTTTATTTGGCCTGTCTGAACATATCTGAGCAGGATTCTACTAATTGCTCCTGCTGGTCAAAAAGGTACTCTTCATCAATCTGGATCGTAAAGAAAAAGGAGGAGGATGAAAAGGGAGGAGGAACATGAATGCTGCAAATTTGGCTATATGTTAATAAATAATCATAATCTGCCACCAAGTCAGTTCTGGCTTACAGCAATTCTTTTCATGGTTTTCCAGATAGAGAATACAGTACTCAGAAGTGGTTTACCATTCCCTTCTTCTAGAAGCACCCTGGGACTGTATGCAGGTTGCCCATGGCCACACAGACTAGCTCTACTTGCAGGGGGCACAGTGGGGAATCAAACTGACAGCTTCTGGCTCTGCAGTCAGGTATCTAAACCACTGAGCTAACCAGCCAGCCAGCACAGGTGTATGTTAAGGATACAAAGTCATTCCCCTGGATGGAGAATGGAGGTGTACAGGTATCCAATTATGGCTTGCATTGTCTACTGGGATGGAGATGAAATGGTCTAAATAGATAGGTATGGGAGATGATGATTCTTAAAATAATGAGACCCAAAGTCACTTTGGACTTTAAAGGGTAAAACCAATTCTCTGAATTCAGCTTGGAAGCAGACCAGCAGTCAACGCAGATTGCAAGGAACTGGCACAATTTGAATGTATTGGTGAGCTAACTCTCTGAGCACTCTAACCATTGTATTTTAGACTGCCTGACCAAAGTCCTCGGTTCAAGACCTATTGCAAAGGAAGCTACACATATAAATGCATTGTAATAACCCAAATGGGAGGTTACCTGACCATGAATAACTGATGCAAGGGTATTGTTTTCCAGGTACAGCTGTAATTTATACATCAGCACAAGCTGTTAAAAGGTGGTCTGTAAGTTAACTGTTCCACTAGTGGCAATGATGGATTTCAATGCATAATCAGACAATGAACCTGATCCTTAAAGGCAATACAACCCCTTTAAAACAGCTTAAATTCTACTTAACCAGATAGATGTACCAGCTTCAAATATCTATAACATGTCCAGATTGAGTTTTAGTTTATTGGCTCTTAAGGCTTTAGTGCTTTCTTTTAGATTTAATGGACAGAGTCTTGTTGAGCAGACCCTCATGCTCTGCTGATAATAGCTTTGTCCTCTCTCCCTTGTGCCATTGCAAATCATGGACTGCACCGACTGACAACAATCGGGCATCTGCCCAGTGTATCTGAGATAATGTGAAAATTTCCTCTCTTCTTTTGCCTCTTCTTTTTCCCTGCCTCTTTTTTTACTTTCCTTTTTACAGCAGTTGTACTAAATATAAAGTTATTGTGATTTGCCAGGAGATAATGAGCCCTTTGTCAGGAAGAATGACAAATCTACTTGTCTACCAGAATGCTGAGGCAGGGTTTCAGTGCAGGGAGTCACTAAATTGCCTTTGTCAAATACAAACACCTAGGAAGGGAGCCGAGTTTCAGTGGTCTTTTTTCCGGTTTCAGCAGCATTCCAGCAGAGCTAATCTGCTTTGGTTTTATACAAATTGTAACGTATGCAGGTATGCCAAGTTTGGTTCTTACATGCAATCTCCCTGTTTCCCACGCTAGCAGCATCTCAAGAAACACAAGTATTATGGTTTCTAAATTAAAGTGAGGCTGTCCTACTTTAGGCACATCATGAGATGGCAGGATTCTCTGGAAAATACAATAATTCTGGGAAATCTGGAATGCAGCAGGAAAAGAGGAAGACCAAATATGAGATGGACTGATTCCCTAATAAGCAGTTAAGGGCAGGACATTCTGGAGATTGCTAATTTAAAGGGTTGCTTTAAATTGGAGTCAACTTGACAGCACATAATAAACGGTTTAGGGCCTCGATACTTGGCGGAACGCCTTCTCCCGCCAAGATCTACCCGTGTCATCCGCGCGAGCCAGGAGGTGAGGTTGAGGAGCCTAACACCGAGGGAGGCCCGGAAGGAGAAGACAAGAAATCGGGCCTTCTCGGCGGTGGCTCCTCGCCTCTGGAACAACTTACCTCCTGTGATCCGCAGGTCTCCCTCGCTGGGTGTCTTCAAGAAGCAATTGAAGACATGGTTGTTCCGGCAGGCCTTTCCATCATACTCCTCTTGATCCCCCTCTTTTTTGTTTTTGTTTTTTGTTTTGTGTATTATATGATTTAATGTAGTGCCTTCTTCTTTTAGAATTGTCTGTTTTCGTTGTTTTATATTATTTTTATTGTTGTTAGCCGCCTAGAGTGGTCCTTTTGGACCAGATAGGAGGGGTATAAATCAAATAAATAAATAAATAAACAAATCAACGAATTAATCTTTTTAAAAAAATTCACATTGTTTGAGAGAAGCATCCATGCATTTCCAGAATATTGAGCGTTGGGGAAATCAGAGTAAGAAAATAACACAGTGGTTCAGCTCTTTGTATGGAAGGCAACTCCTGAATTCAGATTGAATCCCTCTTCCCCCCAAATGAATTTCGTTGCCACTACTAGTCACAGTTATCCTAAAATCCTCAGTCTCCCCACTGTTTTCTAAACACTGCCTTACTTGTACTGTACAGGTAGAAAAATGCTTAAAGGAACCGGATACTTGGCACACTGTGTGGCTGTATGAGTTCAGTCCGTGGATGCGAGCAGTTAAAGTGAAGTATTAGAGTGTTAGGTGAGAGAAAATATGATTAAAATATACATGAAGATTAGGATTGAGAAGTTAGTCAAACCGAATAACAGTGGAGACAGGTTGGTCCCAGGATTATCAGGATTAGGACCAGTAAATTGACACAAACTTTCCATAAAATGAGACATACAGTGGTGCCTCGCTTAGCGATTGCCTCGTTTAACAATGTATTCGCTTAGCGATTAGGTTTTTGGAGCGATTTTACGCTCTGTTTAACGATATTTCCTATGGGGAAAATTTGCTTAGTGATGTTCAGGACCTTGCCTCGCTTAGCGATGACAGTTTTAGGTCCCCTGTTTCGCTTAGCGATGTTCCGTTTTCACTATTTTAAAAGTGTCTTTAAAGGTTCAAAAATGGTTTTAAATGCTTGGGATCGTTAGTGCACCTTCTAAAACGCGTGCAAACTTAATTTGGGTTTGTTCTGAGTCTTCATTAATTTTTGGTGAATTCCCCCCCCCCCCATTGGAAAGCATTGAACTGCAGGTATGACAGCTGTCAAAATCGGGTTCAATGCATTCCAATGGGAGAGAAAAAAAATTCACCAAAAATTAACGAAGAGTCAGAACAAAGCCAAATTAAGTTTGCACACGTTTTAGAATGTGCACTAACGATCCCAAGCATTTAAAACCGTTTTTGAACCTTTTAAGACACACTTAAAATTGCAAAAACGGACATCGCAAAACCATTGGAATGCATTGAATAGGCTTCAATGCATTCCAATGGGGGATACATTGTTTCACTTAGCGATGTTTCCTATGGCCATTTTCACTTAAGGACGGTAATCCGTTCCCATTGGAATGGATTAACCGGTTTTCAATTCATCTCTATGGGAAAATGTGTTTCGCTTAGTGATGTTTTCCCATAGCAATGGGTTTTTTTGGAACCAATTAACATTGTTAAGTGAGGCACCATTGTATTTTCTGTTACGAAGACATAACAGTCTAGGCCCCCTATTATTAGAAGGGCAAAGGAAAGGGCTAAACACATGAGGAACCTAGTTGAAGATGAAGACAGAGCAGGAAGTTCCACTGGGGGGCAGAGATAAGACAGCAAAAAGATGTGCTGGACAAATCTGGGAGCTGTCATTTGGCAGATCTAGAGGCAAGAGAAGCTAGGTTGGAAGTGCTCATTTCTTTGTCTGTAGCTAGATCCTCTGCTGAGGCTTTGATGTGAATATGACTGTCATTCATCAGAGCTCTCTAAATCACAGTGCCATTTGCCTGCAACCAGCACATTGCAAGTATGGAAACCCCTTACTGATTGTTTCTAGTCTACATGGTTAGTAGTACTGGCATTAGAGAAAGAGGTGGAGTTGTGCCAGAAAAAGAAGAAAAAACTGTAATTGGTAGCTCCTAAACCCTTGCAATCTAAAATATAGCTTGGGTTTTTACATGGCAAATGAGATGATAAGAAGACAGAATTGTGGTCACAATGGTATTACAGGTTGGCTAATGTGAAATAATTGTGACCTCTGCAAGAAGAACTAACTTAGTAACAAAATGAGATTCCATAATACTTTCTCTTTTTTGTCTTTGTGAAAAACCAATTGAATTTCAAGAGGGAGACAAATATCATTTGAAATATTGGGGTACATTAATAGTATCAACATATGCTTTTTAATAGCAGTTTAATAGGCTCAATTCCAAGAGTGGAAAAGGTTAAAAGAAATATTTTTATTGGGATTTTCTGCTTATTTGGATATATCAGCAGGGTTTTATGAATAAATAAAGGTGATCATGCTGAAATGTTGTAACTTTTTAGAACATCCTTACATAGTGGGGATCATTGCTTCAGATAATTTATGCCAGTAATTTGTTTTTTTGGGTTTCTGCTAAGATTAGCACTTGCAGCCATAGTCTAACTTCCAGTAATTTACAAGAGCCAGGGATCACAGTGACAGTCTACACTCAGTGACAGGCCTTCTAATGACTCGGGTAGTTTAGATATGTAAGAAAAGGTACTGAAGAGGCAGTGATGAATATTCAGTGTGATGGCATCTATTGGTACTAAATCATCGGAAATGATTTAAACTGTCCGATAAAGTTTAAATAAGCATTTTGTAAACTGTAGCCTCTTTGTTTGCTTGCTTGTTTCTTTAAAAAAAAACCTGCATTCCCTATGTTCCATAAAATTGAGTTAGCAGTTGATAATTCCTTAAAAATGGAGAAATAACAGGGAGAGAACACAGCAGGATCCTTTCAAAGGTACATCTGATATCAATATCCAGCTTACATCTTTAGGGCTGAGCCTTAGTCCTTTGCCATCTGAAATTGCTGACAGCTGTCAGCCCTGTGCCAGGTGCAAATGCATTAATCATATTACTAGCTGCATCTGTTCTTGGGAAAGGGATGGGTCCTGCCTTTGAGGACAGGTAACTGGCTGGCAAAGACTTATTTTTCTATTGTTATGCAGAGCAGCATGTTCAACCTATTACTGGAGACTGCTGGACTGTGATAAGAACTAATTGACTGGCAATGCTGAATTTGCATTCTGTTGTTTGTTCCCAGAAATCAATGGATAACCTGTAAGTCACAGTGTTATTGAGGTCAGCATATAACACATGGAAATCATATGGTTTGATTTAACTCCTAGGTTACTGGAAATCTGTGATCTTTTGCTTTGCCTTTCTCCCAAATCTTCGTGTTCTCATGTGTTTTCTAAGACAGGAAGACTAACACTAGCAGCACAGAATAGTCAACCAATACATCTTATTTAACAACAGTCTTGACTAAAAAATCTTCTGCCTGTTTACCTACAAATTGGCACTTCAGTATCACTTGCTAACTCTGGCTTTATATTTGTTATGCCTTTTAAGACCACAGGTGAGAGGCTGGAAAAAGGTAATATTTGGGCA
Organism: Pogona vitticeps; assembly: GCF_051106095.1. Taxonomy (NCBI): domain Eukaryota; kingdom Metazoa; phylum Chordata; class Lepidosauria; order Squamata; family Agamidae; genus Pogona; species Pogona vitticeps. The sequence goes on from NC_135783.1 coordinate 53,342,950, forward strand.
ATGGTATCTCATAAGGACTGAAGCATTTATGTCCTATATAAGAAAAGTCAATTTTAAGACATTTTAGAAGTTTCTAATTGGATGGTTTTTACACACCTGATAGAACACATAGTGCATTCCTCAATTTGTATTGTATACAAAATTAATCTGTAACTGCAAATGGGAATAGAGTAGCTAATACGGTTTTGTAGTCATAACAGGTAAGTGTAGTTTCTTTTTTCTACAGACTGTATGTTGATGGGGAGGATGCAGTGTGACTAGAAACTGAAGCTGTCTCAGGTTTAATAGGACTCAGTTGGGACAGTGGGGTTGTTCAACTAGCATTTAGATCAGGGGTGTCCAACCTTTCACCTTCCCTGGGCCACATTAGAAGATGAAAATTTGGTTTGGGCCGCACATACATTTGGTTTGGGCCGCATGGGGGGGGCAGCCCTAGCTGTTCTCCGCAGCCCTGCTCCAAGCGCGCTTACCGGCAGCTGCAATCTCAGACAGCAGAGGCTGCCAGCTTCGACTCCGGTGGCTTTATGGGGCTGGGAGGGGGTCTGCCTATTGACGGGGACGGTGCAATGCAGTCACGCAGCCCCCCTGTCCCCTCCCACTCCTTCCTTCCTTCCCTCTCTCTCCCTCTACTGTTGTGACATGCCCCGGCCACATTCTGGCCGCAAGCGCTGGCAGTGTAACTTGAAACTTTGGAATTTCTTTAAAAATAAAAAATTGCACTGGGCCGCATTACGAGTTGACCTGGGCCGCATGCGGCCCTCGGGCCACAGGTTGGACAAGCCTGATTTAGATTGATGCTTCTGTTCACATGGAAACATTCATTGACCTGGATAGTTTTGAGGCAAGAGACCACAGGAACCTCAAATCACTGGAACATATGTCCTTCTCTGTCATTTGCACTGCCCTCTTTCCTGCCTCTGCCTTTCCCTCCTTTCATCTCCTTAACAAATAATTCACCACACCAATCTTTGCCGGGGCAGAGTGAGGGCAGCGCAGTGCACCAAGCTTATCTGACACAGTGCTGCATCTAGAAAAAGAATTTTTAAAAAATATTTGCAACAGAAGTGGAAGGGTTTCTCCGCTGTGCACTGCTAGAGGAGGGTGGGCAATCAGTTGCATACAGTTATGGAACAATGGTTAATCTGGCCAGACAGGAAAAGGGAAACAACTGGAACTGTTCTAGGCTTGCAGTAGTGGAGTGCTTCTTAGGAAGCAACCCCAGCTCAGCTGCCATTATATCTGAAGGAGCACCGTGCTCATGTCAGCCTAGAACACACCCACCACTACAATGCAAGCAAATCCACATGCCAGAAACCAAAATGAAATGATGTGATCCCAGTTGCTGTACCCTCCACGTTCCCCAGAAATCAGAAGCCTCTACCTGTGTATCAAAAAGGTCCAAATGCCCATAAAAAGCTGAGTTGGTTTGCAGTTGTACATTGTGCAGTTGCCCAAAAATCCGTTGAACATCTCTGTGCCAGCAGCAGTCCAAAATGGGGATAAATCATAGTGTAGTCATGCAGTTAGTCTTTTCTCCACATCACGTCTATTGTAGTGTACCCATAAAATCTGAATGAGAAGAAAATAGGAAAGCACAACTGGATGTGAAAAATTAAGAGGAAAAAATGTCAATTAAAAAAGATGGATCTATGGCTAGACTGTAGGATTTAAGGGGGAAATATCTGCAGGTGATAATGGATAAGAGAGTATTTATAGGCATAATCAATAGTTAACTTCTTGGCTTAGCATTTTATCATTAGGCACTAATGATAATGGAGATATTTACTAGTTATAGCTACTGTTTGTTTATCTAAACAACACAGTATTTTTCAGCTGAAACCTTCTGTCTGAATAAATTCTTCTGGAAACCTATTTATTAGTGGGTGTGCCATATGTCAGGTATTTCTGTTCCCCAAAATTGAATATTCCAAATCCAAGAATAATTTTTCTGAGATGGAACTTCATCTAGAATGCAGATAGCTATTTGAGGAGTAAATATATCATGTCCGCCCCACTCCTATCAATAATTGTAGTATTAGCTAGCCATTGAAAGCTTTCTACTGAAGTACTGTCAGCTCAAGAATAAAATAAAATCTCTTAACAAATGTTCTATGCAATTAAAGGAAGCAGTCAAGCTGCCCTGAAACAATGTTGCTATGTCACCTTGTAGTGGGCTTCTAAATTTGGCTGTTTTAAAAAATAAATCCAAGATATAATAGATTGGAAATAAGAATACAAGTAAACAACAACCACATCTTTTGTTTTTCAACATTAATTAAATGTCATAATGCCTGTGCAGCAGGAGTTTTTAAGGGCTAATTTCAGATAATTAAATTTTTTCCCATATGTGTAGTGTAGGTAGCAATTTCAGAATGCAAATATTATAAATCAAGGAGAAGCTGTCTATGACTATGAATAGCCCCATCTACTCCTGCTTCTCTTGGCCCCTTTCATCCTGCTGGTTTCACTGCAAGCCACCGTCATGTCCTCCTTTGCCCAGACCTCCAAGAGATAGCTGCTGGTGGTGACATTGTGTGTTTCTTTTTACTCAGGATATGGGTCACATGTTGGTCACATTTTCCTCACCCCCATCCCGAGGCTGAAGTAAACTTCAGTTTCTTCCGGTTTAGCAATTTGAGCCCTTTATTGACAAAACAGTGTGGAAAAACTGGAGATGAGTGTGGAACATCACGTGTCTCCCTGAGGAGCCTCATTTTGGAAAAGCTGATATTTCTGATTTCTTCTCCTGTGGCAGTATGAACTGGTTGGGAGAAAATGTAAAAAGAGCTCAAAACATCCTGATTTCAGAATGCCAGACTAGTGAATAACTGAAGGATGCTTCATACAGCAAAATGAAAAGAAAGACGGGGGAAATGTCGTTTGTTGACATTGTGTTGATGAATTTGATTTGAGGGCTTAATTTTCCAAGATCTTAGCTCCACAAATATTAGTGAGATTTTATTTAATTCAACAGAAGTAACCCAGATTCACTAATTCCCTGCAGCAAGAAGCAAAGCAACACCCCCTGCATTGTGTAGGGCTAACCCGAACCCAAACATTGCCTGTCACCCACATCAATCCCCCATATCACATGCTGTCTCCCCCCCTGTCCCATTCATTGCTGGTGTGCATGACAGTGCAGCCAGGAACGAGAAGGCATAGTGGAAATGTGCTGGAAAGCATGAGAGCAGTTTACACATGCCTCTGTGAGAAGAGGAAGAGGTGGTAGCAGAAACCCAAGTTTTGGCAGAAACTGAATTGTTGGCACTTCTAGAGACTGGCTCTCTATTTCTTGATTGATTGGCGTCCATTATTTGATTGCAAGGCTCTTTTCTTGATTGCTCGGTGACAAGTAAATCCTCAGAGCCAAGGTATCATGGGATAGGTGAATTGCAAGATCATCTTTGCTGAAGCAATGTAGAGCTGGCATCTTGCTTTTGGAGGTGCTGATATTGTGCCACTACTGTGGCAGTGTGTACTGGTATAAGGAGAAAGAGACAGCTCTGCAGATAAAAAGCTGTCAAAGGACGATAGATAATCTTGTGACAGTATCACCACCCCACTGTACCCTACTGGTTGAGGCAGCAGCCCCCACTGGGCCTAATTGGTAAGGCCGAACCTGGTCTAACACATTGTATTGTTACTATCAGGGAGGAGGGGAGGGGTTGTAGCATTTGGATACTAAACCCTTTGACTAAGGAGGTTGGTACACTATTTGTGGTTCTTTAACAATACCAACCATGTAAGAGTTGGCTTGTGAGCTGGAGCATCTCACTGTAGGTTGGGGATTCAATTCCCTCTTGTGTTTTGTTGCAGAAGAGCCAGCCTATAGGGTTGTGAGCAAGCTGATCAGTCCCAGAGAACTTGAGAGAAAGAGAATGGTAAAGCATTTCATATGTAAAAAGCCTTGGAAAAGTTTGCCACTAGTTGGAACTGATTTGATGTCATCTAATTATTAGGGTTAATTCTACAAGATGCAGTCTTGCCTTGAGAACATACAGATATTTGTCCAGTTGTGTCTGACTCTAGGTGGCGGTGCTCATCTCTGTTTCCAACCCCATAGAGCCAGCGTTTGTCTGCAGACAGTCCTCCATGGTCATGTGGCCAGCGTGACTAGACACGGAACGGCATTTACTTTCCCACCGTGGTGGTACCTGTTTATCTACTCACATTTACATGCTTTTGAACTGCTATGTTGGCAGGAGCTGGGAGAAGCGATGGGGGCTCACTCTGTCAAGTGGATTCGATCTTACAACTGCAGGTCTGCTGACCTTGCAGCACAGAGGCTTCATATACTGTAGCTGATAATAAAGCCAAAAAGCCCACTCTCTTCTAGTACCACATTAATGATTTCTGTTTGATTCCCTTAAAGCAAAGGCTGCCTGTAACCAAGTTCAGAGTTAACTCAGTGTAGAATCTAATGTAAAAAAAAACCCCAAAACAAAAACAAACCAACAAACCGAAACTATAACAGACAAAACTTATGAAATTTTCATGGCAAATATACTTTGATTTGATACCTTATTCTGACATGTGTAGACACAGATGATTTAAATCAGCTGCACCTACAGTATGTTAGGAATATGTTTTACAATATTTAAACTTCTGTATGCAAAATTGTGCCATTGTTGCCTGTAAATATGCTAAATACCTCCTGTAGCGTCTTGTAAATATGCAAAACACCTCCTGGAGTTAGTCCTCTGCTTCCATTATAAAGAACAACAAAGCTTCTACTCTTAGACTTGTTTTTCCCAGGTGTAAATCTGCCCTCTTTGCTGCTACCAGGCAAACATGTTGACTGACAGGTTTTGCAGTTTTACCATAATTGTGAGCTTTGCTTTCAATCATTGTGCTTTTGAAACAGCAGGGAGTGATGATGTATGTTCAGTTTTAAAGCAGCAAAGGGCATCACACTGCCAGCACCTAATAAATCATGAAGAGACATATGCTGCTGTGGCTGCATTTTCTTCTTTCTTTCCTCTCCTGGCATCATGCACATAAAACACAACATTTTGCCTGGGTTCCCTATATCAAGTAGTTATGAGAGGAGGAACTGGGAGACAGAGAGGAAATATTGCATTTCTCTTATGTAACTTCATTTACTAATAACATAGTAATTGCCATTTTAAAATAGATGTTCTGTGGTTTTATTTTCGTGACACACATTGAGATTTTCTTAGAGGAAATGCAGGATTGTTTATGGAAATCCTCTCTCGTCTCATTCTCACTCTGTGACTGTAGAATCTCACTTCGCTCATGCAGGAGATCTGTGTGAAGTTTTCTGCTGCTCTTGATTCTGTCATTGAGCTAAACAGGCTCTATTTTCTGTGGAAATTTGACAACTGTAAGCCTTTTGATGGGTTGTTGGTCTCTTTTGTAACATTCAATTGACCCTTCTATGCTTGCTGTATGTGTGCCTCTTTGGCTTCTTATAGGGAAAGGATGCTTGTTTTATGCATACTTTGTCCATAAAATGTGAATCCGTTACTGAATCTGACTGAAATGCAGGATTGTGGGTGGAAATCCTGTCTTGTCTCATTCTCACACGTGGGACTGTAGAATTAAAAATTCTGCTCTAACTGGGACTACCAATAGAATTTGGGCCATTAAGTTCCAAGAATTGAGAAGAATCAGAAAATTTAGGTTTCAGATATGCTTTTAAAATGTTTATTCATTTTAAAATGTCACATATTTTTAGATTAATAAAGGAGACTGTGAGTCTTATGGTAAAAACAGTGGAACAGAACACAAAGGCTAAAATCCTGTTGCTCAGCATTAGAGATGAGGGTATTCATATACAAATATGAATATCCCTGGGCAGCTGGAGTCAATGAGGGCCCGGCTCCTGGGGCCGGACTGCCCACTCACATGTCTGCTGCCACCGCTGGGCCCGCTCATCCTTCCGATCGCTCCCAAGTGCCATTCTCTTCCTGGTCATCTAGCCACTCCTGACAGAGGGAGGGAGGATGAGTCGCCCTGCAAGGCTGCCGAGCGGCGCTCCAGAGTGATTATGAAGGAAGAGAGGGGTCGCCACTGCCACCGGCCATGTGAGTGAACGGTCCAACCCCAGGGGCTGGACCCTCATTAACTCCAGCTCTGCTGGGAGATTCATATTTGTATACAAATACACTTACCCCCGTTTCTACTCAGCATTAGTAAATTACACTGCCGTAGGACCAATGAATGAGTCAACATCTCTATAAATTCAGTTGATTCAAATGGACCTACTTTAGCAGTAATTTATTATGCTAAGCAACTTTAAAACCAGCATTGCAGTGTTGCAAACACATATTATACACAGCGTATTGAATTCATACTGCAGCCTTATCAGTGGCCTGAGGTAAAAATAGAAGTGTTTACCAAATATATGGTCTCAGTGTGAGGCTGGTGTGCCCTATATAGCACTGAGCCACAAATTAAAAAGGCCTAATTCAAAGGAAGCCCCTGTTCTTTCTTCTGAGTGAAAATGTTAGTTAATGTTTTTAAAAATCTGTGTGGTTTCCCACAATGCAGGCTGCACATTTTCAGAGGTTTGCTAGATTAACATAAATTGTCTCTGTTCTGTATATGCTGAATATTTTCTATGCCTTTAAATGAGATGGTTTTGCTTCACTTTTGCTGCATTAGATTCTTTTTGTCATCTTTTAATAAAATGCATTAATGATTTTGAGGTACCTTCAAAAGAAGATTTTCAAAATTATTGTACATCTTCAAATAATATCACAACACACTGGTATTAATTACCAGATGAAACCAGTTAGGTGTAACTTTGTGGGCTTTAATGTGAAGGAAGTCAATGTAACTACAAAATAGTTAAGTCTTTTCACCTGCACTTAAAATATATTTCTGTGGGTCAGAAAAGAACAAAAAGTGTAAAGCTATTTTTAAAATATCTATTCTAAGATACACATAGTTACTGAAATCATAAGGAAAGAAAGTGACATTTGTTAAGTAATGCCTGCTTAAATAATCCTCAATGCAATGTATTCTGGGGGGAAAGTTTTAAAGCATTGTTTAAAAAGTTAAACTTTGATCATGACCAAAACTGAGCAGCTCGATGCACAAGAAGCCTTATATAGGCATGGTCTATGTGTTACACTAGTTTAATCTGTAGCAAAATCTGTGACTTTGCTCTAGAGCCTCCCCTGCAGAAGGAGGGGCTCCATCCATGTGCAATAAACTTCTGATACAGCATAACTTGCCAGTTCTATAACACCCCTCTGCTGCAAATCTGCTCCATTAGGAGACCCTCTGGAATGGAATGGGATGAAGCTGCTCAGGGATGTTACTGAGCAGCCAAACTGGAGGGGTCTGTAAAACCCTATGTTTTCTTGAAAACAGTGATTTGATGGGACACTTACAATCTTTTGCAAGCTACTGCAAAAATACATAATTCTTGGAACCACTAACCTTCCGAGTTCTTTCCTAACCTTCTGGTAGTCCTAACTAGAGCAGACCTATTGAATTAGTGAGATTTAGGAGTTGCCTCAATTCATCTACCCTAGCTGCGATCATCAGTTGAAGTTGGTTATATGTGTTTATTTCTGTACATTTCTGTATATGGAATACTAGATTCTTATCATGCACAGCCAGGGTGTAGCGGATGAGGTGTGTAAAGCCCAACTTCCCCAGGCATGAAGTCTTTAGTTTGATAAGTAACATCAATTTTTATTTTATTTATTTATTATTTGATTTGTATCCCAACCATCTGGTCTATACGACCGCTCTAGGCGGCTCACTTTTCTTGGCAAACTTTTTATTTGGTTCCTGTCTTCTATTCCCATCTACATTTTTCAAAATGATTTTTGGGTGGGGGCTGAATTTATTAATGGCACTTCATCATGGATCGTCCTTGGAACAAATTTCCAAGAGCCTTTCTGCTCCATTTTCAAATAGTATTGCAAGAATATGTATGTATACTGGAAAAGAGGTATGTATGCACAACAGATGGTGAGCCAGAGTATACCTCTGGGGGAACGCCATGTTTCCCCCAAGCATTTACCAGCAATACTCGTAATTGCCATTTGAATCAATCTAACAAGAATTCACCCATTTGTAGTTGAAGGTAAACCGGACCTTTCAAAGGTAAACCACCAGATTTTGCTCTCGTATGCTCAGAACAATTCCAGAATATATTTTCAATGGTAAAGATAAGCCTGAATAAACAACCTCAAATACACTGATAAGTGAATATCCTGGGAATAAACAGCATCTGAATATATATTTTTTCAGTCCCTTTGCTTTGTGGAGATGAACAGCTACAAACAAAGGATCCACTGACCTTCTGAGTTCCAGGTGATTTAACTTCGGTGCATGTGGAAGATGGCAAACGTAAAGGGAGATAAGCCTTCAATAAACAAGCTGACCTAATCAATTATGAGATCTTGATTAGGTGTGACATGGAATATCAAATTAGCAGCATAACCTTTGTAAAACAAAGCAGTAAGCTCCAAGTGCAAATGCTGAAGTATCTGTTCCACCATTGACTATAGATATGGAAAGTTCACACAGTGCTGATGTGAGGGTGTACTGGGGTTTCTCTCCTTTTTTTTCTTTTTTCTTTTTTTAAAATTTCATTTGTTTCCTTTTTATGGGCCTGGCTGCTTCAAAATGTTTATTGTAAATGGGAGAGTCTTGATGGGTTGGAGCAATTATTTACTCTTAGCAAACAGAAAATTGCAGGCTAGTAGACATATTGGGGCATCAGTATATCCAGGTAAGGACAGCTCAGCCCTAGAAACAGAGGCAGAGGATGGACCATCTCTCTCCATTCCTGAGAATGATACCTGAAAGCACGGGCTTGGTTTGAAGGTAATAAGAAGAACGTTCTGCTCAAGGAAGGCCTTTCTGAGATTTGAGGCTTGCTCAGGAGTAGGAGACTTCTTCAAAGGAAAAACATCCTAAAGGAAACAAGTGGCAAGAATACATAGGACACAGCAGCTTAGTCAGCAATATTAACCTTCCTTTAGGAGTGTAAAACAAGCTGATCAAAACAATACTTCTTCAGCGCTCCGGGTTCTGCCTTCTGTGTCATTTCCTGTGACTACTCTGGTGTATGTGACTTTGGACTTTTATGGCTACATCTCTTGGCATTTCTCTGCCTGTTTGCTGTATAAAACTGAACTGTTTAGACCCTAGACTATTGTTGCACTTTATCTCTGGATCCTCTTTGTTGGGACAAAGGTGGAAAGAAAGAGGTCCACTCTGAAGAGAAGAACAATGGTGATGGCAAAGAGAGGTAATGACAGGCAGCAGTTTCCGTCATTTGTTTCTTCTGCTGGAAATGAAAGAGGATGCTGAGATGGCCAAATGTTTCCCACCAAAAATCAGCTCAAAGCCCTGGTGATTTCTTCCATGCTGGCATAGAATCATAGAAAAGTGAAGCTGGAAGAGGCCTACAAGGCCATCAAGTCCAATACCCCATATCTGGGGTTGGGGCTGGTGTTCCTCAGAGCCAAGGCACTATGAAGGAATGGATAAGAGGACTGCCTTTTAGGATGTTCAAGAAAGTCCTTCCATAGTATTGTACAGACCTTATACACTGCCCTATAATGCTTAAAGAGAGTGCTTTAAGCATTATAGGGCAGTGTAGAAGCAACACACTTGGCTCCCCCCCCCCTTTTTACCCAAGAAGACACCACAGACTTGTGGAAAGACATGAAGGGCTTGAGAACTAGGTGTGTTCAATACACCTGTATGTAAGTGGCACACCTTTAAAATGAATCTTTGCTTAGCCAGTGCTACAGATTGCATGGCCTTCATTTAAATGGTATGATATGCTAAATGTTGTAAATTATAGATTCAGTACAAGAGCAGTAACAGCAATGCTGATGGAGAAGAATATGTGTGGAGAACATGGAGCATATTTTCAGGCTCTCAGAAATAGCACTGCAAAAACTCCTGAGAGGAAAAACAAAACACAAGACTTATCTGCTGGCTGGAAGAAAAATGTGAGTGGCATACTCGATTTAAAGAAAAAGCAAAACAGGTGGGCATTTAGAATCAGTAGGGCCTCAGGCTATGGACACAACAGTATTAGTACCAGTATTGGTATTTTGAGTCCTAGAAATATCACTACCATTAGCATGCAAAATGAAATTGTTAATTTAATTTTTCCCTGTGGTAAAAAGAATCACATTAAAATACGTAACTAAAATACATAATTGAAGGATATGCATGAGATTTCGGTATCCTGCCAGGCTCCAAATCTTATCTAACATACCTAACACGGCAAAGGACAGTCTGAATGCTGAGAGTGCCAATGGCACCAGTGAAAATGTTCTACAGGATACCTTTTTCTGCTCACTACCATTCACAAAGTGACACCACACAGGGGAAAATCATAGAAGCTGACTCCTTCTTTTCATTAGTTAACCATTTCTCACCCAAACACAAAGCAATGGTTAGGGCTGTTTTTCAACAAGTATGAATAATAATCAACAGAAGAAGATATCCTGTAGACCAGAGGTCCCCAACCCCCACTCCATGGCCCAGTGCTGGTCCGTGGCCTGAGGTGGACTGGGCCACAGAGACAGACCTCCCCCCCACACCCTGCACTCACTCATCCCTGCACAGCTGATTTGCGCATGCACATGAGCACGTGCACCCCCGCACAAGTGCTGTGCCACTGTTTGCACATGCGTGCGTGCACACTCATTCATGCGTTCATATGAGCACGGGGGGGGGGTACCCCGCCTTCCCAGCACAGTAACTCAATAACAAGACTCTTATGTGGAGAAAGGGGAGCTTTTCTTTTTTAAAAAAAAAAGTGCAAAAAGACAAAATAGTTTTAAAAATATATTTAAAAGGCAAAATACAAAATAGGTCAAGTTTGCACTGCATGAAAGTGTTCCAGCGTGTTGTAATAAAACAAGGACTCCTGTAATGCACAAGAGAGTGCAGAAGCATGCAAGGTGGTATACATTGTTCATCCTATCATCCTGTAGTGCCAAAACCCAAATCAATTTATCCTTCAGTTTGCATTGTGGCACTACTATAAACTCTGAAATGTAGACTTTGCAACAGTGATGTCCTCATGAATGTTACCAATTAGTTAAATGGCTCAGGAGGTCTGTGATGATGTCATACTAATTGGCTATACTAGGGAGATGACCAAACAGGCATCTATCTTGTTGTTTGCCCCATGTTCCTCATTATTGATATCATTCCTACTCCCAAGGAGATGCAATATTTTTTGCATGAGTATCCCATACATTTTGTACAGTCCTCCATGTACCCTCTTCCTGTCTCCCCCACCCACCTTGTGTCTTCTCACATTTTGGAGATCAGAGTTGTATCATGTGAACATGTTGTTTCAGACCTTCTGGAATATTGCTGGACATCTCCTGAAAACATAGATAAAGAGATATGCAATGAGGTGTGGTGTGGGAATGAACACCTTTGGCACTGCTTGGCACTGCTGCTAACATCTTTCCTTTTTTTAAAAAAAAATTAAAATTTAAAAGAAAGAAACTGGAGTTATTCTAGCACTACATCAGTTTCAAGCAATTCCAGTCCTCTGAAGATGCCAGCCACAGATAATGGCAAAACGTCAGGAAGAACAACCTTGAGAGCATGGCCAAAGAGCCTGAAAAACCCACAACAACTATTAATTCCAATGCTGTTTTAGTTGTTTATTTTTGTTTACTTTTACGGACTTTGAATCAAGAAGTATTTGCAACAGAAGCATGAAATATAACAAAAAACTGGGAGAAACCAAGTCTCCAAAACTGTAGTTTTAACTGACTTCTTCCTTCAGTATTTAGTTTTTTGCAAGATACTAATATACTGCTAAACTGCTTCAGTTGTACATCTTAATTTTTTAAATCTAAAAGATATTGTGTTGAGAGCTCTATACAGTGAAAGCATGAAATACATTATCAGAAAATCTGGTAAATCCATGTCTCCAAAAACAGTGATTTTTTTTAAAATTAACCACTTGGGATAAGGTAAGGCGTACAGACGGTAAAGGGAGATATGAAAAATGTACTGACATCCAATCTATTCATGTTGCAATATCAACTAGACTTTCCGCTTTTCTTCTATTTGATTGCCCTCCAGGTTTTAACTTACATTTACATCCTAGTTTTAATCTATATTATTCAAGTACTATTTGGTGACTCAAGCCATTTATATAATAAATCCCATCATTCAGTTGCCTTTTGTATTGGACAGTCTTTCAACACTTCTGATAAGATATCCATTTCGACCACTTCCCCTATCTTCTCAATAAGTTCCTCTTGTTTGGGTATCACAGATTTATATAAAACTATATATATTTCTTTGTCTTGTCTATATTATCTGGTTTGCTCAATAAAAACAGTTCTGGGATTAGTGGAACTTTACAAAGCAATAATTTTTGTAACAGAGTATGTACTTCTATCCAAAATTGTTTCACTACTCTGCAAGTCCACCACATATGGTAAAAACTTCCCTCATGTGCTTCACACTTCCAACAAACATTTGACACATCTATATAAATATTTGATAATTTTTCTGGAGTCATATACCACCTGTAAAACATCTTATATATATTCTCCTTGAAATTAACTGATTTTGTGAGCTTTATATTATTTTGTCGTATTTGCAACCATTGATCAATATCAATATTATATCCTGTATTTTGTGCCCACCTAATCATACATTCTTTGACTATCTCGTCTTGCATTTTTATTTCTAACAAATAATTATTCTATTATTTGTTAATTTCTAACAAATTTTCTTACTTTATCTTTTGAACCCAGCAGAAGTTTATCAAATATCGTTTGTTCTGGGTAAAAACCTTCTACTTTATCTTTACTATACCTAGATTCCACTTGTGCTCTGGATCATCATTCTAGATATATATTTTGTGTTTCTAGTTCTTCTTTAGACCTCAACTCACAATCATTTTAAAATAAATCTTGATATCTTAGAAGTTTTGCTTCCGTCATAAGATTAGGTTGTGTAAAGGCCTCTATAGGTGATACCCAGATTGGTGTTTTTTTGGTAAATCTCTTGAAAGATCTTTTTCCATGTCCCTAGTAGAGTTCTTCTTATCATATGCAAGTTGAAATGTTTCTGCTCTTCATCTTTTTTTGTACCATAGAAAAACATGCCAGCCGAACTGCAAATCGTGCCCCTCCAAACTGAGTAATCTATCATTTTCTAAGGTTATCCATTCCTTTATCCAGTCTAGTACACAAGATCTATAGTGCAAAACCCAACCTGGGAGACCAAAACCTGCTTTTTGCTTGGCATCTTGCATTGCTTTAATTTTAATTCTTGTTTTTTTACCTTGCCAGACAAATCTCATAATTATCTTGTTAAGTTCTTGAAAAAAAGACTGTTTTAATATTATGGGAATTGTCTGAAATAAAAATAGAATTGTAGGTAGAACATTCATTTTAATGATTGCTATTCTTCCCATCAGTGATAGATGTAATTTGTCCCATCTCTCCAAGCTAGTCTGTATCTCCTTCATCAACTTCATATAATTATCTTTAAATAATGTTTTCTTTGTGATTTGGATCCCTAAGTATCTAACTCTCTTTTCTTCTTGTAAATTAATCTTTTCTATTAGCTTCTGTCATTCTTGTTCTCTCATTTTTAACGAGTATTTTTGTTTTCTTTTGGTTTATTTTCATTCCTGCCATATCACCAAAATTTTTCAACATTTCCTTCAGGTCTTCAATTGAGTCCATTGGATCTTCTACTATAATAACTAGATCATCTGTGAAAGCTTGGAGCTTATAGGTATGACCTTTTACTTTCAATCCTTTTATTTTCTTTTTATCTCTAATTTGCTTATTTAATATTTCTAGAGTAAGAATGAATAATAATGGAGAGAGAGGACACCTCTGTCTAGTACCTTTCTGTATTTGTATTCCCTTCATCAACTCTCCATTGATTCTAACTTTTGCCTTTTACTGGGTATAGATTGCTGTAATTAATTTCAAAAATCTTTCTCCAAATTGTAGCACTTCCAATTGATGTAGCATAAAATTCCAATTTAGATTATCGAAAGCTTTATCCACATCCAAGAATATCATAGCCATTTGCTTTTCTGGGTGTGCTTCATAGTATTCCAGAGAATTTAAAATTATCCTTTTTTTTTTTCATCTGCCTTTTGTCTGACTGGTCTTGATGTATTGTCTGTATTAAAATTCTTTTCAATCTAGTTGCCAATATGGTTGCATATATTTTATAATCCCTGTTCAGTAATGAGATCAGTCTGATTTCTTTACCCTCCTTTTCTTTTCCTTATGTATAAGAGAAATTATTGCTTTGGACCACGTTGGTGGCAGTTCTCCCTTTTCTTCTACATATTCCAAGAGTTTCTTATATGGTTTGAGCAATACATTTTCTAATTCTTTAGAACATTCTGCTGGCAGACCATCTGGGCCTGGTGATTTCCCATTCTTTTGCTTTTTGAGGGCTTCTATAATTTCTGCATATGTTAAGGGCTCATTTAAGGACTGTGTTTGGTCTTTAGTCAGTATCATTTTATTGTATTTCATTACATATTCTTTCTGAGCTTCTTTGTCTACTTCCTTTCTATTGTATAAATTCCGGTAGAAGTCCTCAACAATCTTTTTTATTTCTTCTTATTTAAATTTCTCAGTCCCTGTTTCATATTTCAATGTTCGTATTATTGTTTTCTCTTTCTCTTTCCTTATTTTAAAACAGTGGTTTTAAAGTGAAGTGATTGCTCCACTTCAGGTTTTCTACTATACTGATACACAAACTATACTGATATACTGCTAAACTACTTCAGCACTATATTGCTTGTTATTATTATTTTTTTTAAGGACAGTGAATCAGCAGCTATTTGCAACAGAATCATGGAATCCATTTATAACAGGGTGGAAAAAATGTGATGATACTGAAACCAGAAGAGGATGGATAATGTGGGTGGGGTTTGAGGACAAATGTTGCACTATTCCATGTGGGTGGGGTTTGAGGACAAATGTTGCACTATTCCACATTTCACTATCATCCACTTCACGGACAGTTGAAATGCAGCCCCCCCCCAAAAAAAGGTCATGTGAAGCACACAACCAGTATTTTCTAGAAGGAGAATATCAAAGGACAAGAACTAAGAAGAGTTTGGCACAGACACAAGCTCTTCAGGACTCTTCACCGCGGCTTCCGTCTATAGATTTTGAACTTCCAGTCTCAGAATTCCCTTGCTTAACCATTCTCATAGTTTTCATCCAATGCTGCAACTGAATAATCATGAGCCAAAAAGGAAACCAGGAGGTGCAGATGTTTATAGTCATCAAATGACACAATCCCTACTGAAAACTAGAACACTTGTTTTCTAGTTTAGGGGCTAAACTTTCATGTTATGTGCAAACACACACCATTAAGAGGGAACATTTCCTACTCATGAAGTACTTTTATTTTTTTAAATAAGGTTTGGGATGAAATGAGAGAGCTGTTAAGAGCTTCATTGACTTCCGAGAAGTGTTGCCAGCTCACAGTAGGTCTGAACTGGGTGCAAAACATTGTGAGAGGCAGTTTCTTTAAAGCATCAGCAGTTCCACAGGGCTGCGTAGGCCCCAGCCGTGCTTTTGCCTGCTGTCTGATCACTTGGCACAGCACATGAAATCCTTTTCTATTCAAGCTAAGGCAAGCTTTTTGTTTGCAAAACACGTAGTATTGCATTCACTTCCACTTCCCAGGCATGGGAATGCATGGGGTGAGATGGATGATAGTAATTTTCACAGCTTAAGTCACTACTTTATCACCAGGAAGCAAATAGAACCTTTATGATGTACAGACTAGAGAAGAAAGTGTCCCTTTTCCTATAGTATTTGGCTCCCGTTTGACTCTGTCAAATCTCTTTTATAGTTTCTTACATTTTAGATGCTATTTGTGTTGGTTCTGGGAGAGTGTACAATTTACTCTGGGGCAGCATTTAAGAAAATATATCACCAATTGTAAGCTGGCCATTGACTCCTATATGTAAGATCATTCTTTTATAAAAAGTCAAATGGAGTGCAACTTTACAGCTACAGAGAGAGGTGTCCTGGGACTTATTTGTTTACAATATTTAAAACCCACCTTTCCCCCAAGGAGCTCAGTGGTTCTGTACCTCCTCCACCTCTGCTCCCAATAAAATTTGGGGTACAAATTAAAAGAAACCAGGGAGATGCTGGAAACAGCAAAAGACTTTTGCTCCGTTTTCTTGGGGACAGATATCAGGCATTTACTGTTGGTTGCTGGTTCTTAACTTGAATATGAGAAAGTGTCTCTCTGAGGCCATTCTAGAGGCCAGCCTCCTGTTGATATGACACAACGTACACCAGAAATCACATACGCAGCATGTGAGATCTGTCTGGGTATTTGTTGCGCATTTGGACATGCCTGGGTTGCATAACTACTTGTGCACTTGGTTGCCTGACGGCAAGGACAAATGGCCAGAAAAATGTTAAAACTGCTTGTGTGATTTTGTAATAAGATTTTGGCTACCAACACCGGGAAAAATGGAAATGCAATAACACCCCCCCCCCCCAAAAAGTGCTATCTGAGATATGTAGATGGTTAACATCCAGACCTTCTCAGCATTGTTATCTAAACGCTCATCCAATTGTGCTTCTACATAAACTTAGTGTCTACATCAAATGTGCTTCCACTCTTTGGCTACAGCTCTAGCTAGCCCAGATTAAAATCAAGCAAAAGTTTTTTCAGAACATCTCCGAATCCTGAGGAAACAGCAGAGAATGCCAATACTATAATGTGCAGAGAAAGAACTACTCACCTCTTAAAAGAGCATAGAACCAAGCATAGAACCAAGAAAGTGTAGCTAACAGTCACATAGAAACCTTGGTTACTGTACTTGGAAGTCACTTAATAGGCTACAGAGTGGACTTGGCAGAACCAAGGTGAGCCTAAGAAAATGTGGGTTTTTAACCTACACAATTCTTTGTGAATGTGTAGGAGAATAGGCAGCATTACACATGGGCCCCAAATACTCTTGATGTGACTGGTCAACAGTTATCTGATATATTTATTAATTGTACTGTGAAGCTTCTAACATGAACAAAGAAGAAGGAAGAGCCTAACCCTTAATTGAATGCATCCTCCAGACTCCTTTTAAAAAATCAGCTTACTACTGCAAAGGATATATCAGAACCCATAACAGATAATGGATTGACTCAACTTTCAATTCTCACATCAATTTTCATTGGAAAAACCATGGCAAATTTTATTTCCCCCTCCACACACTTTTTACTATCTTGTCCTTTTCCAGCTTTTGTAATTCATTCTTTTTTCATTCAAAAGTTCACATATGTTATTTATGGGCTTAAAAATCATATTCACAACAAAACAAACTGACACAACTAATGGGATTTGTCAGAATACTTTTTCCTCGTAAGAAAGCTATTCGCAATTATGATAGGCTCATCCACCAATACTACCAGCAACCGCTTTTAATTTTTTTACTTAAGAGTTTGTTCTGACTCAGAATTAAAAAGAAATAAATTGGGGTGTAAGCCTACATTTTTTTGAATTGTAAAATAAATCACAGTAGTGAGAAAAAGATTGTGATACGTACAGAAAATGTATGGTTGGTGTTCTTTCCAAATGCCATTTGTGAATATTAATAACAATTTAGTCATTGTGCTTAGTTGTGTAAATACCTTTTATATTTTACTGTAGCAAGAGATACTTTTAATACATTGCTTCACACAACTTAGTTCTTTTTGGTGCATTGTCCAGGGTTGCCACTTTCTGGAAAGTCGGGGAAATGGATCTGAAGTCAGGGAAACTGTGATTAAAATATATTCAAGCAGTGGATTTTTGACCTGCTACTGCAAGAGCATGATCTGTTCTTGTGGCAACTGGAATAGAGAAATGGCAGAATACCAAGTAAAACTTAACGATGCCCTTTCCCAGCTCCACCTTTTTCTCAGCTCCACCCCCAGCAACCAGCCTAATGAAAAAAATGCTTAAAAAAAGAATGAGAGAAGAAGCCAAAATGGAAGACGAAAGAATTGATGAGAAACTTAAGAGTTACAAAATAAAAAGAGAAAAGTAGAAGTGATCGTTTTATATATCAAATCTTTATTCTTTAAAAACAGATTACTTGTATTCTAATTTATAACTTGATTATTATTGCAATTTCAAAAGTATAAGTTTTGTAATGTGGCTTCCGATAAACCATTTTAGATAGAACGTTTATATAATTTTTAGTGAATCTTTAAAACAACAAAAATGTTATTTGTTAGCATTCAGAGTTTACTTGAAGTTTGTATCAGTAATTTTTACAAAACAGATGTTGCTGCAGTTAATGTTGAAAGAAGCTGATATTAAATCTCTTACTTTGACAAATATTTTGCTGTTGAAACTTGGGTAGTTGTAGAGTGGAACATTTCATTAAGACTTACTGTACATTAATGCAATTCCACTTATTCATTTTTTAACTTGATATTAGCAGACATCTTCCAGTCAACCTGGAAGAAAAATCCTATCTGCTGAATTATTGAGGCTGGGCTTCTCTCCTGGTTTCCTCTGAGCGATGGGCTTTGCCAATGCCAAGGCTGCTATTAAAAAAAAGGATCTGGGATGTTGAGCTTCAAGAACATTTAGCAGTACAGAACAAACTTAGCATATTTAGGAACAGTTCCTTTAGAATGCCCAATTACCTATCCAAAATAACAATCCCCAGATTTAGGAACATTTTTATGCTAGCTAGGCTTAATGTACTTCTGTCTAGACTACTGGAAGGCAGATATCAAGGTTTGCCAGTTGTTAATCATGTGTGTCCTTGCAATGAGTCAGAGATTGAAGGTGGCTCTTAAAGTGCTCTTACTATCATGAAACGCGGGAGGATCTCTTCCAGCCAATATTGTAACAATTTTAAGGGAGGTCCAGGGAAATTTATGCCATGCTCTTACTCTCAGACAAGAAGTCTGATATAACCATAGCAGTGGCAAAGTTCTGTGCAGCAGCAATGAAGTGTCGCTGTTCCCTCCTTGCACCGATCATACTGTAGCTAGATGTTTGGTTTTGCTTTATTAGTGAAGTGTACTGGCCAACCCTATATTCTATATGCTACACTACTTAAGATGATGAAGTGTGAATGGTAGTGTGCACAAGAGCGTATCTGCTGTTGACTGCTACCATTGATGTTGTCACCATTCAGAGTGCCATATGCGACACCCCTCCATTATTCTATGATTCCTTCCCTACTGGCAAACCAGGCACAATATTGTATAGCAGTACTGGACCATATCCTGACTTTTTGAATTGTGGATACAGAAACACAATATCTCACCTTCATAAACTGGAGGATTTTTTAATAATTGAATTTCCTGGCTTTTTAAAATGGTTGTTTAAGTATACATACGCTAGAAAAAAATTTCAAGAGAAACAATCTCTCATGTAGAATTACCCAGTGCTAGAGGATTCCAAAAGATGAGTACGTGATCTGTACTATGGTTGCTGAGGGGAAAAAGAAACAGGAACAGCTGAGATGTGGTAGTAGTCTCTCTATGCCAAAATATTTTGAAGGGCTGTTTTTGGACTTGGTGAAATGATGAGGCAAAGGTATGAATAAATGCAACACATCAAGTGGAGGAAAATGCTCATCCTTTTATCTCTCAGATACACAAATGTTGCCATGCCCACTCCACAGAATCAAGACTGGAAAGCTAGGTTCTAATGTCCAACCCTTTCCTTGGAGTAGGCAACTTGAGGAAGAAAAGCTATATTGGAGCATACAGGCTTTACGAACATGTTGTGGGCGTATTTTTTCTTTAAAGTCGCCTTGTCCTTTGAAGTAATAAAAAAGGGAGAACTGTGAATTAACAAATATTGTAACTGGAAACCAAATTGAAACTCACCCATACTGTTTTTTAAAAAAAGATAGTGGGGAAAGACAAGGGGAAAACCCCCCAACTCATTCGAAATATGGTGTTGGAGGAGAGCCGTACAGATACCAAAGACAGCCAGAAAATCAGAAAAGTGGGTGCTCAATCAAATCAAGCCTGAGCTCTCACTAGAGGAAAAAAGGAGTCAACTGAGGCAATCCTACCATGCACATATAAACAAAATACAGAACTTACCAGAAAAGACAGTATTGTTAGGAAGTGGGGGGCAGTTAGAAGAAAGAACAGCCTAACATTAGATGCTGGTGGTTTGCAGGATCTAAGCAGAGCTGTTAAGGTTATGTCATTTTGGAGGTCATTAACAAAAAAAAATCACTACAAATCAGAAGTGACTGGATGGCACATAAGATCTTTGGGGCTTGTTCTTTAATTACCAGACAACTGTATAGTGACCAGATGGGTGGAATGGTTGAGACTATGACAAGATATAGCAGGAAAGCTCACCTGACATTGAGCAAGACCGTCACCAGGCACATACCGCCGCCCAGAAGCCACTGGCAATGGTGCGGCTAAAAAATATTGTAAATAATAAATAAATACCAAAAAACAGTAATGAGTGAGCTTCTGAATATTTATTCTCTGTTCTTTTAAAAATATCTTTTAAAATATTTTTACAACCAGAGAAAGAATAGTTTTGCAAGCATGCATCATTAACTAAGTAGGAATTAAAAATTTAATTAGGTCCTGACTGATAGGTTCCTAACTTCCTGTACCATGCATATGTTTTGACTGTATTCCTGCATTGATGGCCTTGATGGCCTTGATGGCCTTGTAGTCTGCTTCCAGCTTCACTTCTCTATGATTCTATGATTGTATGGATGCTCAGTTTATAACAATGTCGCTATTCTTCCCATTTAAAAGGCCTCTTTTGAGGATCAATATTGTGGCCTGCATTTTTCCCATATATTTTTTTGTTAAAAAGTACTTTGGGACAACCATTCTCTTTCAAGAGAAGTAAGATAGGTCTTTTCAATTTATATAAACTATTTTAAATCTGGGGATATTTTGGGCCACCTACGTATTTCTGAACTCAGGAAGCAACAGTTTTACTTTTAAAACATAATAATTTGAAAATTATTTTCGCAAACATCCCCAAATTTGGCATAGAGCAAGATAATACTGTCTGCTACAGATTGGGTGCTGGTCCAGTTTCAAAGTTATACTTTTTTATTTTGACTTCCCCCAGTTTTAGAATTGTGTTTTAGAATGTTGATTTGCTCTGCCCCACAATAACATCACTGCACTCTTGTGCAGTTATGATCTATGAACAATGAATCTCTGTTTGTGGCACTAAAATGCTCAATGTGACACTAATTTGCAGGGTGGTTTTGTTTTGTTTTTTCTTTGCCAAGGAAACACTGTTGGTTGTTGAATGTCACATAATTAGCCCAGTTTATATAACAATAGGGAAACACAGCAAATTCCACCTTCTGTTCTTATGCTAATTCCTAAAAAATGCAGCACAACACATTGGCATGTTCATTGTACATGTAGATTAGAGAGATTCAAATCAATTGCCTTTTTAGTAGGATCGATATCTGCAGGCCCTGATGTGTTCTTATATATTTGAATATATAAACCTTCCAAATAGGAGCATAACTTTTCATCTGAGACAAATCAATAATGCTAAACAATATGTTAAGCAAGAGCAAGCTTGGTTATTGATGAAAGTACTGTATATAGTTATTTCAGGGTGCATAGTAATCTCATGAAAGATCTGTGCATGTATATGCGAGAGTAATTAAAAAAAAGTATTTTCACCTGTTTGAGTCTAACCAATACAGGATTGAGATAAGTGCTTTGAATGAGTGCAGGGTTGCATTACTTTGGGGAGAAGTAGCCTGACAGCAGCTCCAAAGTATTAATATAACGATTGTGTGTTACTTTTATATTTTGGTGAACAAATAATCAGAAATAAGATGCACCACAGGCTCCTTTGCTTATTATTAGTATTGTACTCCCTTGTATGCTGTATGAAGACAATAAGTTACAGGCTATTGTAGTCAAAAAACTCCAGCAGCTTCTGCAGATGTCTGAAAGTGTCTCTCAGGATAAAGCAACATCAGCGGCCAGGTTCTGTCCTGCCTTGGTTCTCGTCTAGCCTACTTCCCATCCCCAGTTTTGACTTTCCTAACTGGTGCTGCCCTCTTAGAGTAGATGAGTGACAAAGTCAGTAGAGACATAACTTCTGACCATTGGAGCCTATGTATGTGTTATCTGCGGCCATTGTCTCTGATGTTCCTGTCCTTGGCTCTCATATCTATCACTTGGGGATTTGGGTGGGAATTAAGTATGGTTGTGGCAGTCTTAGTGATGTACGAAATCTTCTAGGTAAAGGTAAAGGTTCCCCTTGACAATTTTTGTCCAGTCGTGTTCGACTCTAGGGGACGGTGCTGTTAACCCTGAAAATCGGGTTGATTCTCCGGCAGAGGCAGCAGACTAAGACACGAGACAACCAGCTGTATAGAATGCCAATTATTTATTAAATTACACAGCTAGGGCCCAATCTCTTAAAAGCAGAGAAGAGCCCCGAAACATGGGTGCATGGATGTTTTATAGGGATACACACAAAGGGCCGTAAACAGTTAGATTCTGATTGGTGTCCTGAACCCGAAACTTTGGATCTCTATGCCCATTGGCCCTAAATGTTCTGTGGGTCTGACTTATTGGCTACACCTGAATGTGCATATGATACGCATGCCCCCTTGGCCTTAAGGTTATGAATTACTCAGATGGCGACTATGTGTCTGATTTGACAGTACCCAGATATTCGTTTTATCTCTGTCGTTTTGTTTATTGTTGCATTGTATATGGTGGCCTTCAAGTAACAGCTTTTCCCTTGGTGTCAAGATGGAAGTGCCTTAGCTTCCTCCCTACGCATACCAAGGGTGCCAATTATCTCCTTAATTGCCCTCTGAGCAGGCCTGTTGTTTTGGGAAGTGAAAGTATTGTGTTCTGCTCCTTGGGGCGATATCTCTCAGCTAGCAGATGGAAGGCCATTGAGGCACTATGTGTTTTGATATGCAAGGGTGTGTTTGTAAAGAAGGCCATTGAGGCACTATGTGTTTTGATATGCAAGGGTGTGTTTGTAAAGTTAGCACCCTGGTGTGATTGTGACAAGAGTCAGAAGAGATCTAAGTCAGGGTCAGTCTACAGTAAAAGCAGTTTCTAATACAAATACAGATACATTCAGATACATAAAGTTACACAAGTATTCATGTGCAAGACATTACAATAATTAAGTTGTATTGAAACTAAATACAATTGCTGCGTTGTGGAAGAAGCAATGGGAATAAAAGCGGTGCATGGAGTGAGATACAATAATAATAAAATGCTTATTTGTTAACCCCAGAATGGGCAGCCTTCAGTGCTCATCCCCGTTTCCAAGCCATGGAGACAGCATTTGTCCGAAGACAATCTTCCGTGGTCACATGGCCAGTGCGACTTAGACATGGAACGCTGTTACCTTCCCACCAAGGTGGTCCCTATTTATCTACTTGCATTTGCATGCTTTCAAACTGCTAGGTTGGCGGGAGCTGGGACAAAGTGATGGGAGCTCACTCCATCGCGTGGATTCGATCTTACGACTGCTGGTCTTCTGACCCTGCAGCACAGGCTTCTGCGGTTTAGCGCCACCACGTCCCAAGAAATCTTCTAGATGAGGGATTTGGGGATGTTCACTTCTCTTGATCATATATACGTGTAACATGAATCTGAGCTTATTCCCAAACACCTAGGGTTGCCAGATACATGTGTACGAAATGGAGGACATGGAAAGCCAAAAAGCCAAAAAGGAGGACAAAGGAGGACGTATTGGGGGGGGGGGCTCTGTGCGTGGGGTGGGGTGTGGGGCATGTCACTTTTGTAATTAGGTATTGGGGAGAATAGCTCATTGATCATGGGCAATACATTCAACCTACTCAGTCTTGAAAGGTCAAGACTGGGAAAGTTACATTTTTGGACTACAAAACTCAGAATCCACTGGCCACTGTGTTTTCTTGTTTTAAAAAATAATTTTTTTAAAAAAATCTACATATACACTTACTGGCCTCCCAGGACCAATGGAGACAATCTATTCCTTCCTTTAGTGGAGATCCATCCCCCTTGTTTTATTAATTGATTTTTTATTTTAATAAAAGCATAATAAAGTGAAATAAAAAGTTTAAAAAGTTGTGTGACAGATTTGAAACACCATAAAAAGCAGGAAAAAACAGAAGGCATGGATTTCTCTCAGCTTGAGAAATGCAAAGGGTGGAGAAAATGGATTTGCAGACAGACAGACAGACAGACACACACACACACACACACACACAAAGCCATTTTCTCCACCCTTTGCAATTTCTCGAGCTGAGAGAAATCCGCTTGTGTGTGTATGTGTGTGTTCCAGCTCCCACAAGCATGGGGGATAACTCTGCATATGCTCCTGGACCTGGAAATGCACTCTGCACATGCCCCAGAGTCAGGAGGTCAGGGCAGAAAGGGGGGATAAAAATGCCTCCTGTTCCTTTATAGGAATCCACCCCCAGGATAAAAGTTGCCTATATGTTCTATAAATTCTTTTGCAATAACAGCAATCCTAGATTGATATTAAAGTGGTTTGAGAAATACAAGCTATTTGTGACCATGTCAGACTAAGATTTTATATATATATGAAAATTCCTTTGAAAACTATTGTACACACATAGATATATGTGGAATATATGTAGAGATATGTGTATATATGTGTATATGTGTGTATGTGTGTGTGTATATATATATTTATACATTTATACATATGTGTGTGTGTGTGTGTGTGTGTGTGTGTGTGTGTGTGTGTACAGTGGTGCCTCGCTTAACAAGCACCCCGTTTAACGATGAATCCACATAGCGATTGCGTTTTTGCAATTGCAAAAGCGATCACATTGCGATATTTTAAATGGGGGAAAATCGCTTTGCGATGATCTTGGGGAAGTGCTTCCCCACGATCATCCCAAAGGCTCCGCCAATCAGCTATGTTGCGAGGGGTGGAGAGAGCGAGCCCTGAAGCACAGCTCATCGGCGGGGGTTTGCGAAGATCGTGGGGAAGCCAGCTGTACATATATGTGTGTGTGTGTGTGTGTGTGTGTGTGTGTGTGTGTGTGTGTGTGTGTGTGTGTGTGTGTGTGTATATGTATACATATATGTATATATGTATGTTTGTGTATATGTATATGTGTATATATGTATATATATGTATGTGTGTATGTATATATGTACACACACACACATACATATATACACATATATACACACATATATATACATATATTCCATATATATGTATGGTGTGTACAATAGTTTTCAAAGGAATTTTCATATATATAAAATCTTAGTCTGACATGGTCACAAATAGCTTGTATTTCTCAAACCACTTTAATATCAATCTAGGATGCTGTTATTGCAAAAGAATTTATAGAACATATAGGCAACTTTTATCCTGGGGGTGGATTCCTGTAAAGCACCCTGTCAAACAAAAAAGCATCATGCCCATATTTATGCTAGCTTTATAGTTGTAAAAGCAAGCCTTGAGGCAGCCTATTAACTTCTTCCATCTTAGTGTGATTTATAATATGATGGATATTATTTTTGATAAATTTTCTTCATGCTTGGACTCTTTTATTAAGTCGATTTATGAGTGGGTAATTACAGAAAATAAAACAAAATCCTTAGGTTTTTATCACCATATCAGGATATGTGGATGCTGTCCAGATAACAATAGATTTGTATTTTTTGTGTTCAAGTATGGCATTCAGATTCTGTTTGTAAGTAAAGCACATCAGAATGGAACAGCCTATGCTTTAAAGTTTAAACCTTTACCACTGTGCTTCTTTAAAGTTCAGGTGAGCAAGATCTGATCCTTTTCCAATCACATTCTGAATAAGTTGACAGAACAATTGGTGAGACGTTAAGCTGAGGGTGACATAGGACAGGATGATGATGATAATGATGATGATGATGATGATGATGTGCTGTCAAATCAGTTCTGACATATGGTAAACCTTGTTATTGTTTTCTAGGTGTAGAGTGGTTTACCAGTCTTTTCTTATGGTGGTGCTCTAGTACTGCAGCTTGCCCAAGGCTACACGGGGCTCACTCTTTTCCCTGGAGGCACAGCAGGAAATCTAACTCCTGATTCTTTCTTCTTCAGACAACCAGGCACTACAAACCATTGCTATCCAGCCAGCAAATGTTGGTTAAGACATCTATAAATAAGACATCTATATAAAAAGCTGAGCTCATCCTCATATTAGTGAGGAGCCATTCTAGGTTTTTTTGTTTTAATTCTCATACATTGCTCTCCCTCAGATATAATCTGCCTATAATTTGCAGGTCATCCTCAAATTGCATCTGAAGGGTAATTTTTGAATGCTGTTTTCGCAAAATTATGAGCTATTTTTTTTTTGTTATTTTTTAAATTTATTATTATTATTAAATGAACTACATTGTTGTTATGTACCATTAAGTTGTTTCTGAGTTATAGTGACCTTAGTAGGGTTTTTGAGGTATGTGAAATGTTCAAGGAGTGGTTCAGAATTACCACCTCCCAGTGAGTCCCTCTGGCTAAAGGGGATTTGAGCCCAGGTCTTCTGGGTGTAGTCTCTTCACTATACCACGCTGCCTGCCATTGCTTCACCTGCTAGTGTTGAAATGATTGTCAGACAAAGAAGGGTGTTCTGCCAGAAAGATAAGTTGCACAGATAGACTGTGCTTTTTTCTGTAGTCGTTATTAGAAGGGTTTGCCAGACACTATTGATTGCACACAAAGAACTGCTAAATCAAACTGGGCTAATTCTATTGAGTAGGGTGAAATTATTGTCAATGTTGTGTATATTCTCTGTACTTTCTAATACCTTCAGACTCAAATATTCTTTTTTAAAGAACACTATTCTGGTCTTCAGGAAAATGGTTTGAACAAAAATAGAGCGATGGCTTGAAAACCAGCAAGAGAACAGCAGGGTGCCTCTAAAGAACTTCCAACATGATTTTCGCTGGGCAGCCTAGATAGGGTCCTCCTGAGTGAACATTTCCTAGGAATTTTGCAGTAGCTTTTTGCAGCTGAAAAAAGCGATCAAAAGACTAAAAGCTTTTCAGGCTGAAAAAACAGGGACAACTAAAAAGTGCACATTCAGACGTGGTTTAAATGTAAATTGGATGTGAAAGAACTCTGGTATTCCACTCTGTTTCATGGCTGCTTAGCACTGTTATGAAGATGTGAAACTATTGTCATACTTCACTAAGCTTCAGCCTTAAGATTCAGCTTAATTATCGTCAAGGTCACTTAAAAAAAAAAAAAGAATCAGACCGCATAAAATGTGAAGTAACACAGAACTGTAGAATCTGTTTTCCATAATGCACCATTTTATTGCTGTCTGTAAATGTCATTGTCTATGTTTGCCTTGAAAAGACAAATTTGAAAAGCTTTTATGTGGAGAACAGAATACTTTTGTTTATCCATTTATATCTATGTAGGCTAAAATTACTTTAAAATCTCAACTCCTAAAGGATCAGACATAAATTTCGAAGGCAGTTGCATGAGTATTAAGGTTGTTGCTGAATGAACATACTGTAAATATTTACCTGCCAGATATCTTAACCTTTGAACTGAACATGAAATGAATAGTGAAGTTACTCTGTAGGATAACAAATTCTTGAACAAGATGTCAGGAAATAAGACTGTTACATGTGTCATTGTACGCCTAGGTATATGCTGAAAACACTGTATTAATTAAGCTAAACAGAAAAATATCTGGAAATGCAGGACTGCACTTTTTGGTTCGTGCTGTCAAGTCACCTCCATCTCGTAATTGCATGAACAAGTGACCTCCAAAGTGTTCTGTCATTAACAATCCTGCAGAGCACTCAAGGCTGTGATTTCCTTTGTTGAGTTACAGACTGTTATTAAACAGAGTTTTTAAATCGGGTTGCCCAAGAAAACATTCAGAATTCACTGGGTGACATTTGGAAAAAGTCATGTACTGTATCACTTTTACTGAAAGCCATGGCCTATAAGCTGACAACCTAGAAGTGTGCATTTGTATGCATTTGTATTCAGGAGAAATTCACACTGGGTTCAATGGGACTTAACAGTCAGGTAAATGTGTATAACACTGGTAGGTCACCTCAGCAGGGATGGAGGGGAAGGGTTTGGCTGGCAGCCCAAGAGGTGCCCTCTCTAGTTTGCATATTTAATGCTTTAATTAAAAAACAATTAATGTTGTGAGACTGTAAAAATAGCTACAATGGCTTTTTTATTAACTAAAAAGTAGGTTGAACTGAAAATATTTTTTAAAACTGTAAAGGCCTCTTATGCCCTCTTTTTAGGAGGGGCTGGGGATCTGGGGAGCTCCAGGGGTACTGGAGAAAGCTGCAGACATGGCCTTTGAGGCTGAATGCATCCCGCAGACCACATTTTGCTCTCCCATAGATTGCACACAGATGCATAGCAGAGCAGATGCAGATCAAAACAGCATAATATTTTGAACCCTGCACTCTGGAGATTAAAAATACCCAATGTTAGTCAACAAACCCGCTTCTCTTAGTTTGGCCAGAATCCCATGAACGCCTCCAGAATACAAATATCTGTAGTAAACCAGGTGAAGAGGCAGGATAGCTTTCAGCATAGGCTTGCTTTTTTGTATGATCAACAGAAGATAACTGGTTTCTCTTATTGCCTGGCCTTGATTTACTTGTTCTTTGGCATCCGTCTATAGCAGAAAGGAGCTGATTCTGCTGACATATGTTCTAGAAGGTGATAGTAGAACTTGACCTTGCAGTAGCCCACTAATTGGTATGTTTACCATGTATATGTATATGCCAATCTTTTTCAAAGGACCTTATAATTTTCTAATCCATTTTTTATTTGCAACAAGCCTACAAAACAGGTCTTTGCTAGGTGATTCTCTCTCTCTCAATCTCTCTCTCTCTCTCTCTCTCTGATTTTCTCTTACGTTTTAAGAAGATAGTGTTTCATAACATAGATAATATAAATGACCAAAGGGGTGGGGGAAGATAGTCAAAATTTGTCTTGAGGAATAGAAATTGACAAGAAAAATCATTCAAAGGTGGAAGAATGGAAGGAAGAGATTGTGGGTAGGCAGTTATGTCTGTTTGGGGCAGGTTGATCTTCCCATACTGGTTGGTGACCCTACTTGGATAGAGAGGTTGGACTGAACTCAGTATTGGTTGGTCCTGAGCAGTAGCAGAGGCCACAGTCAGAGGGCACCTCAGTTGTAGCAGAGCTTCCTTTCTGAGAGAGAGAGCCATGAAGTGAAATTCCCTTCAACATCTTTTTTAGCCAATGAATGTTGACATTCCGGTCCTTCCTCTGTTATGGTGTCCTTCCTAAGAGGCAGGAGACACAATCTCCTAGTAGACCTTGGTACCCTGACTGACAGCAAAGGCTAGAGTGTATTCAACCCACAGTTTGATTGTCTGAGAAGACCCGGCTGTTCAGGTCAAATGTTAGTTCAGTCAAGGAGTTGGAAAGTAAAGGCAGCAAATGCCCCATTTTCACCCAGGAAACTGCAGGGTTGAATGTGGACTTGATTCAGTTTAGCTTGATGGTAGCTTTGTGTCCTCTCTGTGTTTTGCTTTCACAAAAATCCTGCCACAAACCTCAGGTTGTTTTGGATTTGAATATTTATTTGGCTTTGGACTTGTCTGCTCTCTGACTAAAGAGAGCAAACGTACAAGCTGGCCTTCCTGGAGTTTACTCTGGCTTCAACCGAGATCCCATCCTTTAAATGGCTTTTAGTGTGTATTTCATTATATTAAAAATGCCATAAATTTGTTCCCGTGTTACATTGTGAGTGTTACTGTACAAGGGATGCCTGGACCTGAATGCTTATTTGGTGGGAGACAAGCTTGGCAGTAAATCTTGACAGTAAATCAGGCTTGGTTTCAATTGTCTTTAAGTGTGCTTACCTTTCTATTGGGTATGCCCTTTGGTGTCATATAGAGGTTTGTATGTTGTTGCAATTATACAGCTGGTTCCACTGAGGGTGAGATAATTCCTTATTCAGGTTTTATATTAGCCAGCATTCTGAACAAGGTTAGAGAGGAGCGCTTAGCCCATCCCTTTTGTCATCGCCTTGCTCATAGCAGTATGGAGTGTGAACAGATTAGGGTTGCTATTCATGTGTAGGCTCTACATGTAAACAAGAACCCCAGGAAGTCTTGGTTTTCCTCCCAAGCAGAGTCTACACGTAAGCAGGAAACTCTTCAGAAACTTTGTTGATCACAAGAAGAAAGACATAATGTTTAGAATGCTGCTAATATGTTGTCTGAATAAGGCTGTAGAGTGGAAGCATTTGAATCAAAGCAGGCTTTTGGTAACTGAATGGCCTAGTGAGAAAGGCGCTTTAGTGCAGATTGCAATACACTTTACTGTCCTTTAATGTGCTTTTAAGTGGTATTAAACCTGTAATTAAAAAAAACCTTTTAGTTTTTGTGTGTTAAATAGTATTTGATTATTATAATTTGTTATACATCCTAATTATTTAAGCCACTTGAAATCCCTTGGGGGAAGGTGAAATAGAAATCAAATTCATCATCATCATACCATCAGAGCTACAAAAACCCCCAGTAATATTAGGAAAAGCATACATAATACGTTGATATGTAACAGAGACTTAGGTTTTTGGCTAAAACTTGTACAAGTATCTCTTGTATAATACCAGTCAATGTTTTTATAATTTTGATTGACTGTGCCTATTGTTTTTGATAATAATAATTGGTGATAACAATAAATGTTGACTCTGCCAAGAAAAAGATGAAACTGTGTCACACTTCATCTGTGAATGTCCAATGATTACACAAACAGATTAAAAAAATACAGGGTGAGTAGGAATGCAATATGTTTATGTTCAGAGAGTGGCATACCCATACATTATCCTAGTCTATGACAGAAAATGTTTGGCAAAAGTTAGTTCTGTAAAGTACCATAATAAAAAGAGTCTCTATAATAGTCAGTCCTATTCTTGACAGCTGACGAAAGCAGTGAGGTTTTGTTGCTGGGGAAAACACTCCAAATCTGAATTTCCTTCTACTGAGAAAGCAATTCTCGGTTCTTCTCCACACCATTATCAAAGACTATCTGACCTCAGTTGACCTCCCTTAGGCATTGAGAAGGGAAATAAATCATGCTGTAGACTTATATTAGACAGTGTTCAATACCACTGATGTTTTTATTTCATTCCCTGTATTAAGCTACCCTTCTTAAGGTGGTTTTGTTTTAGACAGGTGGCCACTAAATGAAGATAAGACATGGGCAGTTAGTTTAACAGCATCTGAACCCAATACCTAAATTGTTTCCTTGAAAGCCTTAGTTTTGATTTATTACATGGAAAAGGCTCATAGTTATACCCTGGGGTAAAGTTAAAGGTTCTATATGTGTGGCAAATTTCAGGCTAAAAATAACTTTACCTCAGCATGTTAATTAAATTCAATTAGCTGCCAACTTCTGCAGGAGAAAATGTATTGTGATGTGTGTGTGCAGGGTGTTGAATCTATGGTGTGATATCTCATGTTTGGGGGAAATAATACTATATTCCTTGCCGAGAATCTGATTTTCCCCTTCCCCCTGGATTGTTTCTATGTAAGATTTGACCTATGTGTTATAAAGTATAAAGCCCCACATGACTTTGCATGTGCTTAAAGTCTGATCCTTCCCTGAAAGGCCCATACCTAGAGAAGTAAGTCGCACTAGAGTTGTTCCCTTGAATCAGTGGGGATTTGGTGTGTCAAATCCAGTGATTCAAATGGGCCTCCTCTAATGTGACTTTCTATGCTAAGCAACAGGATTTCATCCAGGTTTGCATGCTGTAAAGTCTGAATTAAGCAAAATGCTTATTATGAGGCCACCTCCTCTGTTTCTGATGCCAGACTATAGAAAGTACCACCAGGGCAGTGCCTAAAGGAGAATGCCTCCATAGAAACGCCAATCTCTCCCTTCCCACATTACCAACTGTGCTTAATTTTTAAGGAGAAGTTACAATAGCTACATATAGGCACAAGTCATAACTGACATAACACAGTTTTCCTTGTTTGAGTTTTGGAGACATGAAGTAAAGTTTAAAATGCAAAAATCAGTTCTTGCAGTGTGTATAAATTGATATCTAATCTGCACTATATAACATATAGTATTAAGATCCAGCTGGGTGGAGTCATTTATGAGGCTA
Source organism: Pogona vitticeps (assembly GCF_051106095.1). Lineage (NCBI taxonomy): Eukaryota > Metazoa > Chordata > Lepidosauria > Squamata > Agamidae > Pogona > Pogona vitticeps. Next base: position 53,375,024 of record NC_135783.1, read on the forward strand.
AGACCTACCCCTGATCTTACTGCAACATGCATGGAAATTTCAGGGAGGGGATTGTTCGATAATGTGCAAAGCTTATAGCTCGTGCATGTCTTAGTGGCTGTGAAACACTGGCTTGAGAGAGATTCCCAAGTATTTGGAAACTCAAACTAAATATGAAAAATAGACAAGCAAACTTATGGCCAATTGATTTTCTGAGAAGATGATGTCTTTGTTTATATCCTAGAAGGAGTAAATATATTTTAATTGCAAGATTTAAAGCACCAAAGCATGATAGCAATGTGGAACTCGGAAAGGAATAAACCTTGTGTATTTCATACCTACTTTGTAAACAGGCTAAAATTCTTGTGTGGTGAATTATATATTTGTCTAAGTGGAAATAATTCGACATGCACAGATATGAACACCATGCACACACACACACGGATGCACCTATGGCCATATAATTCAAATACACACTCATGTATCACGTTCACACCCCCATGCTACAGTTAGGCCCAGAAAAGACCTTCCATTATTTTCTATGTCTATACATTTCTGTGTGTGCACAGGGCTTTCTCCTATGTTTTCCATACTGAAAAGTGTATATCAAAATGTGGGGAAGCATGGTGGAGTTTGCGACTGTGGCTGCATGGCACATTGGTAGCAGGAGGTTGGGAGAGTCCTCACAGCATTACAGCCCCCCCATCTCTCTCTGTGTGTGTTTGTGCATGCAAGGAATGCTGAAAGAACACATGGGGGCTGTAGAGCCTAAGACACACATACACACATCTCATCCAGAATAATTTACTGTATAGTGGGTGTTCTGGGTTATACCAAGGCATGGATCTGGTGAGAAAAAGAGAGGTAGCTGTATTACTTTGATGCAACAAAAACAACAAAGAGTCATGGGGCACCTTTTGTGCAACCCAGTTCCACCTGGAGAAGTTAGTTTCTGAGAAAAAATACTGTAAAACTCTTAAGAAGTGTTCTTAGAACAACCAGAATCTCATTCTGTGTGCAGAGAGAATGCAGAACTGCTTCATACATGTTTTGCCTCTATATTCTCCTGAAAAGAAGGCAGTGGTCAGTCTAGCACAACCTCATCACCACCACCAGAAAAATGGAGGCTGCTGCTGTCCAAGAAAAGTTAAGTGGTAATATGGGAACCCTTAGCCAGCGTGGTGCAGTGGATAGAATGATGGACTGGGACACAGGAGACCTAGGTTCAAACACCTGGTTGGTCACGAAGACTCACTGGGAGTTGGTGCTGGTAAAACCAGTTCTTAAATATCTCAAATATCTCAAATGCCCTATAAAGGTCAATAGAAATCAGATGCAACTTGACAACGTATAAAAAACAAAAGCTGCTTTAAATGAATTCAGGTCTCCAGGGTCAGATGGCCTGCATCCAAGTTACTAAAGGAACCTGCAGTTGTAATCTTAAAATCCTTGAGCACTGCTGGGGAAAAGGTGAGATCCTTGAATGCTAGAAATACTGCTTCACCTTCAAAAAAGAAAAAAAAAACAAGAGGATCTGAACAACTACTGACTGGCTGACTTGACATCAGTACCACAAAAGGTTGTAGAATATTTCATAATTCTACATAACCATAATGTTGATCCTAAGAAGATGATGGTGAATAATTTCCTGTCATTCTTGCTATTGTTCTGGCATTGTGAGAACGATGTTTTGCACAAAAGTGCTCATTTTTACACAAACTTCTGCAGTTTGTGCAACTGTGTGAATTGTCCTAAGCTAGAATTGACTGCTGCTTCATTTAATAAATACTAAGTACTAAATGGGTTGTTTGCACCTTTGTTACTAATCAGCCAGTCTTTCTGTTTGTTTTATGGATTCGTACTTTGCCACTCAAGGGAAAAAGATACAAAGACACATTTTACTCAGATCGCAGCCACTTGAAGAGAAAAAAATAGCTCTTTGTCTCACTGTTAGCTGGAGGCAAAACATCACTTCCAGCTTTAAAATTCCTAATTGAGTGGTCTTGTGTGCAGTTAGATGTGTAGTCTTGAAGTGCAGTGCCATGGCCACAGTGTCCTTGGCATCACATACATCTAGAGGAATGTATTAGGACGTCTTGTGAAATCTAGTTGCAACCATTCTCTCAGATAAGCAATTCAGTAGATCAAGTTTGGATGCTATACTATAAAACTTTACATCCACAGGTATCTGAGAGCAGGAGCACATCCTCTTGAACCTATCCAAGACCCTAATATCAATTTCCAAGGCCCTTCTCCAAATGTCTGACAAGTTAGAGAAGACAGATCAGAGTCTTTCCTGTATTGTCACCCTCTCTGTGAAATCTCTTCCCAGAGACATTTACCTGACACCTTTGTTATATTCTTTTTGGCAAAATCCTTTATACTTTCCAAAGCATTTTAAAAACAGTTTTTAGTGCTTTTTAAATTTTGCTGCTGATTTTATCTTGGTTGTTAAAATACTGTACATTGCTCTGTTCAGGTATAAAAAGAGTAGGTATAAAATTTAGAAGCTGTGCTGTTATGCATACTTTCTCTTTTCACTTGAGACTAGAGATGGGCCAAAAAGGCACTTCATCTTGATTTGTTAACCATGAATTGCCCCCCAGTGACCCGACAAACAATGAATCAATTCGTCATTCATTGGGGTTTTTTCCCCTTTCCTTCCTCTTGCAAAGCAGGGATCAAAGCCATCCCGAAGTAGCTGCGGGCTCGCTTTGATCCCTTTCCCCCTCCTTTTGCTATGCTCCACAGGCATAACAAGAGGAGGGAAAGCAGAAACCAAAGCCATCTCACAGCTGCGGGCTGGGCGATCCCTTTGATCACTCTTTCATCCATTCCCTCCTCTTCTTATGCTGTGCGGGCATAGGAAGAGGAGGAAAGGGGAACCAAGCAATCCCCCAGCCCTGGAGGTGGGATTCCCTTCAGGAAAGCTTTAGCAAGCTGCCAGAAGGGAAAACCCCTCTCTGCTTATGCCCCCAAGGAACAGCTGATAGGCAGGGGCATAAGCTGATAGGGAACAAAGGGACAAATATTAAAGGGTTATATCTGTTGCTTCATATTTGTTGGGGTCTCTGGACTCCAAGAATATGAAGCAACGAATATCTGATGAATCAGGGATATTTAATGAATATTGTGATTCGTTTTTATATTTGTCCTCATGTCTACTTGAGAGTCTTTCTCCCTGTTTCATATTCTAGAGTTTTTGTCCAATTGGTGTATCCCTTAGCCTGCTTTAACAATGCCCTGAACAATCAGGTTGAATTGATGTTTTCTTTGGCCAAAGACGCAAATACAGTAGTAACTCGGTTTGCGAAACTGATCCATTCTACGCGGTGTTACGTGGTACAGAATTTTGCAAAACAAAACGCCAATTGCACTACGAAAGGGGTGGCACTATAGGCACAATGTGCCCTGCGAAAACCCTTTTGTAGTGCAAAAGAGAGAGAGAGAGAGAGAGAGAGAGAGAGAGAGAGAGAGAGAGAGAGAAAACAACGTAAACTGGCACTTTATTTCTTATGGATTTCGGTTCATAAACCGAAAATTACATAAACTGAGGCGTTTGCAACCCGAGGTACTGCTGTATAATAATCTTCACTCAGACCTGCGACTTCCTCAAAATTGTTGTGAAGCATGGTGTATGAACCATTTGTTTGCACTTTTAGAAGTCCTCTACCAGCAATGCTAAACTCAAGTGTAGCATTCTGCTGCAAACAGAGAAGGGGGAGAAAGGAAATGAAAGAAATCCTTCATATTAGCAATACAGCTGCTTGGACAAATGAATCAACTGAAAAATGTAATCAGTCGCAACACCCATATCCCTAGCTACTTTCTTTAGATCTGTCTGTGTGACAGCCACTGTCATCATGCTTATTCGCCCTCTAAATATTTGCCTGATGTCCTTTTAACTATAGCCTATCTGCTAGGAAATGATGATATTCAAGATTATATCTCTTTATTAGTTAAAATAGCAGTTTCTCGATGACTGCCATATTAATCACAGAGCACTGGATTGCTGCATGAGCAGATCGGTAAAATGGCTTCCTGCTTCAAGACTTTTATATTATAAATAGCTACCATATTGCACAGAAAAATATACTGTATGTAGAGATTAATATTTCAAACTTGCATTGCAATGGGAATTGTTGTAGAACTTAAGCTGCAGGCACAACTCTGTACTGCCTAGACTACTGGTTGGAGGAGAAACTAGAGGTAGATCCTGCTTGAGCATTCAAATATCACTGTAATCCTCCTGATCTGGGCAAGTCACATGACAGATTTCTAAATCTTCTGCCTTCCTCAACCTCAATAATTGGTTGCTGATGGAGGTTGCCAAGTCTTTGTTTTGCACCATCAAACCCTCAGTGTTCAACAGTCCTTCCTGCTACCCCTAGTAGTGATAAGAACAGCAGAAGATCTGATTATGAAATGTATGTACGTCAACTCCGATTTCCTCTATTGTCACATTGTGACTTCATTTAGTTACAATCTAAGAAAAGTAGCTAAAGAGACCAAGAGAGAAGATACGCAGGACACCTACTCTCAGCCATTTATGGATATTAAAATTTTTATGCTATTCCTTCATCCAAAAGGGAATTTCAGGGCAATTTTAAGAAGTCTTGTAACTGCATGACCCCCCCCCCCCAAAGTAATAGTCAAAGAAGTAGCTGTGTTAGTCAGTGCAAGTGAATCAAGCCAAAGAGAGAGAGAGAGAGAGAGAGAAACATTGTGACATCTTAAAGACTAATTGCTATATTTTAATGTGAGCTTTCATGGATCAAGTCCACTTCCTCAGACATAGGAGTAGGACTATACGACTGTCAAATTTAAACATGGCTCCATGAACTGGGGGGGGGATACAGATAATGGACAAAAATAAGGATGGTTTGTTAGTAAAAAATAGGTTATCATGCTATGAATATTGTCAATTATCAGTCCACAAGGTAACAAAAGCATTGTTGACACAAGTGGCAAACTTTGTTTGGAACCAGTGTAGGATTTCACCCTTGGTAATAATTTAGGAATTCTTGATTGATATGCAGTCTTTTAAGTATGTTTCCAGCTTCTTCAGTTGTAAAACAACACCTCCAGCGTGGCCTCCATCTTTTCTAACTTGCATCTAAGAGAAACACCTGACAAAATCCATCCAGCATGAACTTTTGGGGCTCATATGTTCTTTGCACTAATGACAGGACACCAGTGCAAGCCTGATGAAGTGGGCCCTAATCCATGAAAGCTAGCAGAGTTTATGATTTCTTTAGTGGTCTATAAAGATATTGCCTACTCCTGCATTTGTATTTCAGCATCTATATGTACCTTATCTCAGCTGTTTCTCTTTCCAGCCTGGTTCTGTTGTGTTTCCCCTCCCCCTAAACAGACTCTTTTAATGTGTGCTCGAAGGCTTTCACGGCCAGGATCCAATGGTTGTTGTCAACCAGTCTCTCTTAACTTACTCAAAGCATATCCAGGTAAATTGAAATGTTCTGATATAGTTTTTTTGCCCTGATGTCATATTTATGTCCATTCATTCTTTTCTACGGAGATTGTTTGCCCTATGTAGAGTGCTGAGGGATCTTGTTGGCAAAGAATGACATGGATAACATTAACAGAGGAGCAAGTAAATGTTGTATGAGATATTGCTGAGGCCTGTAATTCCCACATTTCTCAACACTTTAGGCACAAGCTTGGGAAATACTGGGTGCCAAAGGAAGCCATGGCTGGACCGTTGTGGTCTAAATAAGGGGGAGACATCATTCCAGAATTGGTCATGAGTCACCAGTGGCTTGCCTCTTAGCACTTCCCCACTTTGAAGCTTAAACAAACAAGATTGTGAACTACCCAGAAAGTGGCAACACTAATGGAGTAGTATACAAATGGAAATAAATAAATGAAAATCCTTTATGGATAAGATCCAAAGTCCATTATTCTGTGCTGAAACAGGACTCCCTTACTGTTGCCAAGTTTTGGATTTCTGGAAAAATTCCTTTTTGCTATGCTTTAGAAGTACAGAAATCCACAGAGAAGAATAGCTACAAGTTCCCTGGAAACCACCCCTTTCTCATTTACTGGCACTTAAAGTCTCAACAACTCACTCTGAGACATTTGTAGGGGAAGAACAAAAAACATTTCCTTAGTTACAGTTGCTTGAAATTGCAGACTTCTGTATGTGGCTTTCTTTAGTGCGCTCATACTTAGCAACCAACTGAACAGATCAACAGCAAACAAAAACTGCTTTCAACTGGGCAAAGACAGAGAAAGAATGACTCAGCAGAGAAGCAGGACTCTCTTTGAATTCAAAATCTGGAAGGAACTATTAGTGCTGGATAGAGAGGCAATCACCCCCAGCCCAGAAAAGTGCATCCCAGTCAAACAAACCACAGACAACATGTGAGGTTAAAAAAAAAACCTCCAAAACCTACTCCCCAACAACTGATGTTAGTTGGCACCCTGCCTCTGAGGTGAAATGTTTCATAAGGCTATCATGACAAATGCCCAGAAGTCTGCTTGTTAGCTTACTAAATGTACATCCTGTCACTCTGCCAAAAAAAGGCATTCAGCATCAAGGTCTACTCTTCCCATACACCTCTAACATTTGTAAATACACTAAATTTTCAATGTTGGGCCGATTGACAGTAAACAATATTAGATAATGTGAACCATACTCTTTCAGTGAGAGTTGCTATAACCAGACATTTAATTATTCACTGTGCAGCTCCTGTTAGGGATTCATGAATTTGGATCAGGTAAGCTGCTGAATTATAGATCTGTAAATGTTCTATTTTATAGCCCAGGAAAAGCACAAGTGCTTTCTTTAGAAGAAGCAAAAGAGGCAGTAATAACATTTTTCTTGCAAAATACTGCCAGAAACTTAATTTCAGGGTGTTGTTAACTGAAGAGTGAAATTCCCTTGTATTTCTTTCAAACACTTGATTAGGATCATAGCTCATTTGTTTGAGTGCAGAGCAGAAGAATAACAGTGGGTATTAATCTCATTAATTCACATTGCGGCCAAAGTGTAATGTTCAGTTTGGCGACAATTCCATTTTTCTAATGCACTGTCACTGTAAACAAGTCCCTTCCCTCACTCTCCACATCAAACTTGGAAAAAAAGAGAGCCTCTGGTGGCCTTCTATTTCTAGATCTCTTTCTAAAAACTGAATTCCTTGCATTCTAAAAATTGTTTCGAAATCTAGTTTCCAGTTTTACTTTTAAAAAGCGGACTATATTGAAATATTTTATTATTAAATTTAAGTATTGATGTTTTCAGTTTTTAATAAGCTGAATAGATATACACTCAGATGAAATATACATTTTTCCCAACTTACATATGTTCACTGAATGGAGGAAAATATATCACTCTATCTGCTTGTTCTTTCTCTTTTCATTAAACCTTTTCTTAAATTCAGAACACTCTGGATTGTCTGAATTGTGTGTATGTTTGTTTTGCATTATACATGCACACAGAGGTATCCCCTGCTCAGGTGTGCATGCTAAAACAGGGAAATGTCAGGGATACTGTGGTCTTGCTGTTTTTTTTAAGGAACTTTGTGACACATTTCAGGTTAAATTGCAGTACTGTAGTCAAGACTCTGCTTACGACCTGAGTTCAGTCTTGAAGGGCTCAGGTAGTTGACTCAAGGTTGAGTCAGCCTTCCATCCTTCCAAAGTTGGTAGAGTACCTAGCTCGATGGGTGAGGCAATGTGTAGCCTGCATAATTGAATTGTAAATCAACCAGAGAGTGCTTTAAGCGCTATGGGACAGTATATAAGTGTTCCTTTTTCAGTTGCAGGGGAATGACACACAATTTTGGGGTGACATGGTGGGTCTCCTCTCATGTTGCTACTAGGTTCTCATCTCATGAAGCCATATTTACAGGTCACATGGCACATGGGAAATTTCTCTAGATCCTACACTGCTGTTGGAGATTGTGGAAGGCTCACTCCTTTTTTTCCAAGGCCCTTTGGCACTACTTTGCAACAAGAAGTCTTACATGTTTTACTGCTCTTACGCGATACCCAGGCTTGGCTCCAGTGACATGGAGGGCCTAAGCACATGTACCCACCAGCTTTTTCCACCATCTCCTCCCCTCATTCTTCAGTTTTTGGTGTGTTGACAGTAAAGACAAATACTGTTATGTTGAGCTGGTTATCCTTGGAGCTACCTTGAACTAATAGAGATAGTTGCCGAGGTTCTTCAGCTCCCTCACACACAACAACAATCAGACTTTCTCCTACGCCAGCACTACTTCCCTGACAGTTGTCTCCCCGTTTAGAGAACAAGAGAAATGTCCTAGTTTCCTGATGTCCTGAGACTTAGCAATTGTAGAATCATAGAAACATGGGATTGCTGAAGTGGCCCTCTGCTTTCCCTCACACAGCTGGATGCAGCTTGGACAGCTTGTCCTGTCCTCCACAATGGTACCAATTAGGATAGGGGTTCCCAACTTTGGTGTTCTTGGACTGCAACTCCCAGAAACCCCAGCCAGCACAGCTGGTGGTGAAGCCTTCTGGGAATTTTAGTCCAAGAACACCTGGATTACTCAAGGTTGGGAGCCACTGAATTAGAGAGAGAACTCCCTTCAGTCACAAGCCCCGAAAAGTGACCAGCCACATTGCTGGGCACTTCCTGGCATCTTCTTAAAAACTAACCTGAAATAAAGGCTTCTTTCTTTCTTTCTTTCTTTCTTTCTTTCTTTCTTTCTTTCTTTCTTTCTTTCTTTCTTTCTTTCTTTCTTTCTTTCTTTCTTTCTTTCTTTCTTTCGCTGTCTGAGGTTGGGTAGGATAGTTTGTGTGACCAGAATGATATTTTTCTCTTTTAAAGATGTAGATACAATTTTCTGTGCAGAATGTGTTCACTGGTTTCTCTTGAGCTTTGGTAATATGTATCTCAAATTCAATAAGGTACTATAGGATTTACTCTATGAATCATTCTAAGATTAGTTTATCAAAGCAAAAGACAAAAGTGAAATTGCTTGGCAATGTAAAAAAAAAAGCCCATGTATTCTGGAAAATGCCTATTTCTCTTCCACTACAGTTTTAGATATTCTGTATATATAGCAACTGGAATTTTAAAACCATACTGTTTATTTCCTGTAATTATTTAGTATGTCTGTTTTTTATCTGTCATGGAACTATGGCTGCAACCTAGTTTTTCAGTAAATATTCCCAATTTCACTGAAACGTTGTTTCCGTATTGTTGTTTTCTTGGTGATATCAAAAAATCAATGTTTGCATTAAGTTTAGGAATTTATATTACTGAGGACATTACAGTACTTGAAGTGTTGATCTTTTCAAACCTATTTGTCTATCTAACTTCTGATCTGCTGATTAAATAAATGCCAATTTTATATCTGTTTTCAACGTATGTTAAATCATTACATTATTTGGTCAGTATGAGTCAGTTTCACTCATTTAAACGGTCTTCTATAATGGAAAACGTAGGTTAAAGCTACCACTTTTCTATTTCTATTAAATAGGCCACTGGATCTCCTGGTGTTATTTTTTCTTTCAAGTGCAACAATGGAATGATATTGGTTTTTACATTGGGATGATATTGGTTTCTTCTTTCTCTCCTGTCCTCTTTGTTAGGAAAGTGATGCTATCTGAGATAGAAACTTAAAGAAGTTCTTTGCACTAGTAATAATTCTGTTCATGAGTATCTACATGAAATATACGCAGTTGGGCCCAATAAGGTGTTGTGGTATGGAGATACGAATCCTTCACACATGTATTTCAGGAGGGAGAAGCAGCAGGGATAAAGCATTGTGTAATTTGGAGGTAGGGAAACACTTTGTAACTTCAGGGCAAATTCCAGTTTGTGAAGACTCTTAAAAGCTCATTGAACCAGTCACTAGGTCTGTAGAAAACAGGGTGGAGCCAAAGCAAAGTTGAAAGGGCCAGAAGTAAATCCTATAAAGCCCTTCACAATTTGGAATCTTGGTATATGTCAGAGCATCTTTCCCTAACAACTTTCACTTGTGCAACTTGATCCTCCCAGATCATGCTCCCTCAGATTGTCACCTCAAGGGAGACCAGGAAGCCATCAACTAGAAACAGGGTCTTCTTGTTTGTGGCTCAGTCCCTTTGGAATGGACCTGGAAGAGCTGTATTTGACCTCTCTCACTTTTTCAAGAGGATGCTCAAAACAAGGCTATTTACCAAAGCCTTTGAGAGCATCCTCTCTTAATTCAGTATGTATTGACCATCTTTATGTTTCCTGTTTGCCTTCTATAGGTTTTGGGGATTTATTAGTTAGGAGCTGCCTTATTTGTTTACATGTGGGTCAGTATTTAGTATATTGTCTAAGATTTATTGTATAGTATTTTATATTTGTTTCATGTAAGATGTAAGTTGACCAGAGTAGTTTTCATGTCTGGGCAGAAAAGAAGGGGGAAAAGGAAATGAGAAGAGGAGAAATCAAGTGGATCATCAGAATCACAAGCAGAAAGAAGCTCGACTAGAGCAGAAGAACAAGCGAGAACCTTTAAAAAAAAGTGCACTATAAAAACAAGAGGATCCAGGAGAAAGAAAACATCAACAATAAAGATGGAGTAAATGAATAAAACATGAAAGTGAAAGATGAAGTGGTTAACGACTGTAGGATAAAATGGGTATAAAATGGTAGAAGAATATTAATGTTCAAAAATCAGTAATGATTAGAGAAAATGTAGTTAAGATGTTTTGTAGATGATATATGAATTACAGCTGGTATACAATGCCAACAAAGTTTTTTTAAAGGTATAAAAATGTTTTTAAATAGTATGAGAAACGTAAAACACAGGAGGACACTTTTATTATGTTTGGTGGTGGATATATAGGGAATTACTGTAGATGCATGAAAGTTTCAAAAATATTCTATTCTACGTGACAGCATTTAAACCGGATTTGTTCTTTTTATTAAATATTAGACCTGATATGTTAGTTAGAGAAATGAAATATTTGATAATGCATGTAATTTCTACAATTAAGTTATTAGATGGAAAATATTGGAAGAAAACAGATATCCTGGATTTAGAAGAGCTGACAGAAAAGACATGGGAAGTAGCGGAAGTAATAAATGATTACCTTAAAAAGGGCTCAAAATAGGGAATAATTAGACTCGAAAGATAGCTTGGGAAGCATAGATTAAAGAAGATTGAAGGTCCAATTAGGGGATAGGTAGATAGATTAGTAACTATAGTAATACAGTACTGGGAAAATCTGCTAGTTTTCTTTTTCTTTGTAATATAATTGTACAGATTGATGTAAATGTACTATTTCATTCTGGAATTTTACCCTTTCTCTATACCTACCCCTCTAAGCCTAAATTCCCTTCCCTATAATTCTACCCCCATTGAAAAGAATAATAAAAAAACTAAAAGAAAAAAACACAGACATTTGATAGCCCCTCTGCATGATGCCTCAGTGCATGGTAATTTACTATGTTGTATAGAAATAGTTTTGGATGGGTTTTTTCCTAGTAGCTTTCCCCCAAGACAATAAAATGTCTATAAAATTCTTCTCACTACTCTGGAGGCAATGCAAGTGTCCTGAATTTTCTAAACAAAAAGGGACTTGTTAGGTGCATGAGAACGGTTATATTTATTGAACTGAGAAGACCCACCTCAAGGAAAATCAAGCAGTGTGTTCTTAAAATTGCCTGTGTGTTGGAAGCAGGAGGCTGGTTAAAAGCCTCTTCACAATTAATGTAGTCTTATTCAGGTGCTCTGAAAGTAATTTATTTATTTACGTTCTAACTCAATAGTTCCCAACCTTGAGTCCCTAGATGTCATTAGACTACAACTCTCAGAAATAATGGCCAGGACAGCTAGCATTGAAGGCTTCTGAGAGTTTTAGTCCAAGAACATCTGCAGGCCCAAGGCTGGCAACCACTGGCTCGCCCAAGCCCACCCATTATTTCTTACGCCATGTAAAACGAACAGTCTGAAGAGGCAGAGGCTGCTGTTCCTGTGTAAGTTCTCCATGTGAGCCAGAATCCTGTTTTTAGGGGTGAGGATGTTCTGGCTCATGTGGAAGAGCCTGCACAGGTATAACAGTGTCTATTTCTTTAGACTGTCATGTTTGTGTGTTGAAAATGACAGTGGAGGTCAAAGGGACTACACTACCTTCATCGTGTGCTTTCAGTACACTTTCAGAACATCAGAATGGGGTATTTGTCTTTAAAAACCATTTTAGTCATGAATCAATATTGCATAATGAATGGAGAATTGTTTTTCATAAATATGTATTTTGCATGCTTAATTAAACGTCTGTTTTTGTTTTTAAATATCTGGCAGGTGGGTGTACAGTGATTTGTTCATGTGTCTACAGTATTCATTTTAAAAAAGTGAATCTGGCAAAATGGTTGCATAGAGCATTTTTCTGAATGAAAGCAAATACCTGCCATATCATTTAGTACACTAGGAAGAATGGAGTTGCATCAGGCAGGACTGGAGCCTAGAGAGCTGTGGAAAAATTTGGCAAGAATTTCAAACTATATGAAGAAAGCCCTCTTGGGGGTGGGTAGTTTTATTTGCCTTTTTCCAAAGGTACCAAGAGGAGGAGAATAAGAACAAGAATTCATTGGAGGGTGACTATAGCAAAACACACTCTGCTTTGGAGTTTTTACATCTCTAGGGTTCCACTTTCTAGCTTTCCTGAGAGGTTCCTGAATTAATCTTTTTTTTAGAGAGGAAGGTCTCTGTTTCAAGTGCTCTGAATCTGTCTTATCTTATTTAATTGTTTTATTTATATAGCACCTTACTGTTGATAAGAGGACCCAAAGTGACTCACAGTATTAAAAGGAATAGAGTTAAAAACGTAATAAGTTAAACATAAAAAACAGTATGCTAATTAAAAAATTGAACAATTAATAGCAAGTAAACATTAAACACTATCTGACATTAAACACTATCTAACTCTAAGAAGACATTCAGGGATTCAATCATTACTATTAAAAGCCTGCCTGAAGCACCGGGTCTTTCAGCTGTCTGTGGAAGGATAAAAGGAAGGGGCAGTCTGAACTCCTGAGGGAGAGCATTCCGTAACCTGGGAGCTGCCTCAGAAAAGGCCCTGTCCTGTGTCCCCATCAGCCGTGCCTGCACTGGCAGTGGGACCGGTAGTACAGCCTCCTCTGACAATCTTAAACGCAAAGAAGGCTCATATAGAGAGGTACAGTCCTCCAGACAGAATTATCTTAGAAGTACCTGAGATCAAGAAACATGAGAAAACGAAGCATTTCTTTAAATTACCTTAGGTAAGAGAGAAAATCGGGTGTCTGATTCCCTGCTGGACTTCAACTCTGACATAACCCAAACAATTTATCAATGTCTTTTACCTCCCCTCTCCTGTACTTTCTGTACTGTGTGAGTCTTTGAAGAGGAACTATCATAATAGATAAGAATAGCCAATCTCTCTTGTAATTAACAGTGTACCATAAATTTGAAACTGTTTCCTATAGAAAAGTGTATAAACTTGTATGTATGCTTTGCTTTTCATTTTTTTTGAGCCCAACCTTCCTTTTTGAGTTTGCTTTATACTATCAGCTTGTAATCCTACTCAGTTAAGTATGTCTCAAGTCTACTGGAAATAATGACATCAGAAACACCTAACTACAAGGGATTCTCTTTACAAATATACTGGCCACAGTACTACATCTGGTTATATGCTCACTTAAACCAGGGGTTCCCAGTCTTGGGTCTGCAGATGTTCTTAGACAAAAACTCCCAGAAGCCTTCAACACCAGCTGTGCTAGGCAGGATTTTTGGGAGTTGTTGTCCAAGAACATCTGGGGTCTCAAGGTTACAAACCATTGACTTAAACCCACACATATGCAGGTGTGTGAGATTAAGCTCATTAATTTCAGTTGGGAAAATAAAAACACCTGTGCTGGATTGTGATCTCTAATGCAAAAGTATTCTTCCTAACACATTCCCATGGAATGCATTTTTTAAAACTCCATTTTGTGAGGATAACTTGACACATATCTGATGGCTGGTTTTCTCTTTGCAGGTGAGTATCTGTTTTTCTTCGGCGACTCAGTCTAGGCAAGTATACCATCAATGTTGTTTGTCTGAAAAGCAATAAATTCACTCCTAGCTAATTCATCCTCATAGTCACTTTCAAATTTAGGAAGATATAGTCACACAGAAATCAGAGTCATCATGCGATGAGTTACCTCTTTGAAATTAAAATTTAAATAGCATTGAATCCTGAGTTGGGCACTGGGTGGCAGAACTACTTCCATCGCAAGAATCACCAAGGGGACAACATTGCCTCCCCAATGCAGCCAACTATACATTTAAGCCAAAAAAAAGTGATTCTGGAAAGGAAGAAAGCCAGCCCTCTGGAGGCCATTTTGGGATAGTGCCAAAGGTTGTAGGAAGGAATGGAGAAAAGGTCCATCATACTTTGTTAGTATAATAATAGTCAGTGGCATCTGGGCTTTTTAAAAGGGTTATTGCTATCTAACATTTCTATTTTTATTTTTGTTTTCTATTTTCCTGTTTTCTATTTCTGTTGTAACCCACCCAGAGTAGTGCTGTGACAATAAATAAATAAATAAATAAATAAATAAATAAATAAATAAATAAATAAAGAAAGAAAGAAAGAAAGAAAGAAAGAAAGAAAGAAAGAAAGAAAGAAAGAAAGAAAGAAAGAAAGGTTCTTGGCCAGGGTGTCGGACACTTCAAAGAGGATCTGAGACAGAGTTTCTTTGGAAGATTTTTTATTTTTTAAAATACCTCTTTTAATTTGCAATAAAGTAAAAAATCTTCTCCTTCCCACTCTTGTAAACGAAACACACGCTTCCAAGTAAAATCTGCAGCAATTAAAGATGCCACTTAATTGATACTTTGTCTCTCATGTTAATCTCAGATGATTTTTTTTAAGAGGACATAATCCATTAATTTAGAACCAGTTTACACATACAAATATCCTCTAAGCAACTCACCCATACCTGACTATTGGGTATTTCGTGTTTGGTGCTCCATGGATAAATTTCCATTCTTTAGAGTGCCAATAAATTATGTAAATTACAGAATATACCAGTACAGCACCAGTTCACACTAAAAGCAGTAATAAGAATAACAGCAAGAAAATTTGTACATGTGAAATCAGAAGCAATTTGCACCTTATTTAGCCCATAGTCATCTGGAGGCTTGGGTGCACATGTGAAATATCTTTCTCACTATTTCTGTTCTCTTGTACAATTTAATGTGTCAGATTGGTGGGTCCTCACAGATCTTAGTTTAAGATGATATACCTCTGACATTTTAAGAGTTGATCTCTCTCAGGAATAATGTCATTTTTAGGCATTACCTCCTTCTCATATCTGACATAGCCTATTCCTGACTGAGGCTATCAATCATTTTTAATTTTATGTGATGTTATCTATCTCTTACCTTCTCCCTCAATGTGCTTCCCCCCCCATTTGTCCTAGTCTAAGAATTTTAGATTATTTGATACAGCGTCTGTATTGCTTGAAGTGTTAAACTCCCTGAGAATGCTCTAAAGTACTGTGAGGTGCATCATAGCAATAGCAATAATAAATTGGTAGGAGAAATCCACTGAGCACTGCTCCTATGCCACTACTATTAATTTTAATGAGGCTTGCATGGTAGCAACATCTGGTGGATTACACCCAGAACGTTGACAGAATAGCAAGGACCTGAAATATATCTGATTTTCACGGCATACAGCATTTGACTTGTGAGTGGATTTTTCCAGTTCTACATTCATTTGGAATTCTGGTCAATATAAAAAACAAACCAGCCCAGCCCCCAACCCTTACCCATTTTGAACTTCATCTAACTTTTATGGCCTCTAGAGAAAATGTAATGTTTCCAGTATGATTGGAATTGGGTAATTATTACACATAGCTTGTTTGGCGAGGCAGCTGTAGATGAAAGCAAGGTTTTGTTATGTATCATGAGGTGAAAGAAGGTCTCTAGACATACATTTTACATATTATTCCTTTTCTCTTATTTCTAGGTTCTTCATTTTCTCCCATTATGTTTATAATGGGAAAACGTTAAGTGCACCTTCTTTTAAAGTGAAATTCTTGGACTTTAAGGCCTATTGATTTCACTGATATTAGGCATGCTTACTTTTCCTCTCTGGATTTTGTCCACTCTTGAGGCTGAACTAATCAGATTGTTCCACTGTGGAAATTCTTCCTTCTGGCAACCTGTGTAAGTATCCCTTTTCAAAACGTTTAGATTATGATTTCTTAAATGGTTGTTCTGCATCAGCACTGTATTGTCTGCCAATCTACCAATTGTCTTTAATGTCATTGCTGCCTCTTCTACCTCCTTCAAGAGACTTAACAATGATTATAGATTTCCCCTCAGGAAGTAATTAAAATTAGTGTTTCCTATTTGAATTATTTGTTTGCTATCCATTGCTGTGCCCTTTCAAGCATTTGTTTAGTTTTTTCTGTTCTACAGCTGCAAGTTTGACAGATATTGTATCAAGTCTTAATTATGTTGAATTGTGCTGGCTGGGATATGCAAATTGTGGCCCATAGGCTGCATGCAGCCCTCTGGACTACCCAGAAAAATGAGATTTTGAAAATTAACAAAATTCACTGCTGAAAATTGGTGGCATGGCTTCACTCCATTTCTTGTGGCTCCACATGGGTTTTTCAAAGCTGGTTCAACTATTGCTTAGGGCAGGAAATGTTTTAAAGTTAACTGGTTTTTCCCCATTGTCTTAGACAGGATAGAAAAGGAGTTAGTACTTAAAATATTTCAAGAAATAAGTAAATCTGGTTGTTGTACTTCCTAGATTGAGAATTCCTTCTTGCCTAATTGGCAACTGTCTGCTTGTTTCCTCATTCCACATCTCACTGGTTAGGATGAGAGATGGGCACAAAACGAATCAGTAACCAAAAAACCCTGGGCCAGTTTGTGGCTCATTTCATGGTTGGTTCGGGGAACTGCACTTTCAAGAACCAAAATGAAATACCAAACTTTTTCACTGCTGGTGTTTTGTTTTGCTACTTTCCTCCACTTCAGAGAGCCTTCCTATTGGCCCCAGCACCAATCTTCCTTGCTCTGGGCCGCGTCCTCTCCTTCCCCCCCTTCTCTGCCACCACCACAGCCACTGGCCAGCTGAGTAGGACAGAGGACAGTTGGGGCTATATGTAGGGAACCCTCAAAGAACTACACTTCTCACAATACCCTGAGCCTCCCAGGGAGCACTAAAGCAGGACGTAGGCCCCAGACAGCATACTGTCCTACTCAGCTGGACAGTGGAGCAGTACCAGAGGGGACCCTAAGCAAATAAGGTAAATACTCTGGCCCATGAAGGGGGACACAGGGTGGAAAACCCATGAAAGAGGGGTTCCTTTTAGCTCAGCTACACAGAAAGCCCCCCTTCATTTAGAGATGGGCGCAGACTGAATGAACCACAAACCAGTTTGTTTGCTTTTTGAATTCGGCATGGTTTGTGGGTTCATGGACACTGGTGAATCATCACGAACAACCATTGAGCTGGTTCATGCCCATCTCTAGTTAGGTCTGTTTGTACATCAGGAAATTCCAGAGCTGGGATCATTTCCTGCTGTTGCTACTGTTGCTTCTTCGTCTTAGGGAAACAACTTTGTTTCATTCATTAAGAATGATTATGGTTGTCATGGAGATGTAGGTTTATGAAATAGAAATCAATTTTCAATTTTTTAAAAAAGTCACAGATTTCTTAATCTTCTGTTTAATTCTGTATGTCATATGTAATTAATTAATTAAGAGTTTTGGGGTAGAACTTTATTCATTTATTCCCTATATTTATATCTCATCTTCCTCCCCATGAAGGGTTCCAGGGTGGCATACAACAGCTGAAATATACATATATTTATTATCACTATACATTGCAATATTGATATTAAAATATGATGAAACCTACAACATCACTTTTTGTTGTTTATTCATTTAGTCATGTCCGACTATTCATGACCCCATGGACCAGAGCACGCCAGGCCCTAGTTTAAACATCATTAGCTTACAACAAATTAAAATAAATTTAAAGCACATGAAAAAGTAGAACCAGTTACATCTCCCACTAAAAACACAAATCTTGCCAGGGCATTGACAAATTACAAGTCAGTTTATAGGAAGGTTTTCATGTGCCAGTGGAAACACAGTAAGGATGGGGCCAACCTAACTTTGTGTGTTGGAGAATTCCATAGATTGGGAATGCCCTCCCGAGTCCTCACCAAATGCGCCTGCAGTGGTGGCAAGAGGGAAATACAGTCCTTCCGATTTTATTTTGATTTTATTTGTATTTTGGGGTTTATTCAGGCAAAATATTTAAGACAGATGGTGAATCTTTAATAAATAAAACCATTTTTAAATGTAAAAACATTTAAATATGCAGCTTAGTTCTCTTGCCCTTCAAAATGTGCCTTTCAAAATATGGCCCATAAACTTTTAACCAGTCTGAAAAAATGACCTTAACAAAATTGCCTGTCCATGATATAATCTCTGAATATCTGTCCAAACTTTAATAATCCATTAAATAATCTATTCTGTAATTTATTAAGCAGCTGAAACGTATTGTGCTACTGATGTTGGCCGGGGGGGGGGGGAGGATACTTTAAAAAATGGCCCTAGGCCCTTGTGTTGCTCTCATTGGCAGTAGAGATATGAGCTTCTATAATGAGATTTTCAAATTAACTCTGTCTTTACCTCACAAATAAAGCAAAAAAATAAATGCTAAGTAGGAAGTAAAGGAAAGCATAGGCTGTGACAAACAAGTGTCTTTCATCCCTCAAGGGAGCACCTCTTTTATAAAATATGATAAGTTAGTTTGTCTTTCTGTATTACTTCCAAACTCAACCATCCGCATCTGTGATTAACAGGAATGTTAAAAGAAAGGAAGCATGGGAATAGGAAAGACCACCTGACTGACCTTCTTTCTGCTCCCCGATGATTTGGCATTCCCACAACTTCCAGTCAGTTCTGGCTTCCTTCTTCCTTAGGGGTTTTTGGAATTTTTGGTTGTCCGTATAGCTGCTTGGGGATTCTGAGGCACAAAACTGGCTTCTAAGCTTGCCAGAATTGCCCATCTTAATTTTAACAGCCCACTTAGGACTTAAACCTAGATTTTTCCAAGTTGAAGTCAACACTGATCATCACCCTAGCTTGCCTCTAATTTCCCCTCCTTGTAACATTCCTAAGGATTAATACAATTTAATATTGATTTCCTTTCGCTGCCTGTTCGGTTTTAGCTAGAATAGGTGTGGTGCCTCTCAGTATTGTAACAACAGCATAAAGTACAATCGCTTATATCAGCAGCAATGTTTTAATCAGAATGGCTTTTTCTGTGGATGCCAGTTCATCAGAAATGTGATACTGTTTCTTTAAAAATGCTCATAATAATGCATTTGGAAAATCCCACTATTAAAATAAAAGGTATATGATTTCAAGCTGGGGTTTTCTAGACCACTTTTCATTGTGACAATTATACCTTTGTCTTTAGTACTCTGTTCTTTCCAAGACAGGCACACAGAATGTAAGTCCCCGATATCATCATCTGTCGGTTTGGTACATCTGGGATATGTTCTGTCATAACAGCAAAAACCCCAAGCTGAATGATCTCATAAAATGCATTACACTGGATCATAGCATGCTAAGTCATGCCTTGCCTCAGTAAATCAGGCAGATTACAGAGGAATTAAATTAATAAGAATAAAATCATCTTATCCTTGCTTCCTTCACCCCTTTAATCATTTTTGTTCACATAATAGACATAGTAACCCATTCCCTGCCGAACACAGCCTTTAGTATGAAGGAAACAGTATGATATAGGAATCCTGGAACCACAACTCTAGGTTTTGTTTTTGCTTTTTAATGCAGAGGCAGCTTGAAAAAACTGTAATACATTGTATTACATGAAGGTTCCCCCAATGACCTTTGGACGGCTCTTAGTTATCACCATTCAGATCTATACTTGTCACCTCTCAGTGACTGTGAAATGATCCCTAATGGCTAATGTTAAGACCCTCAACAACTTGCTAGTAAATTTTGTGTTTCTGTTACACTTCACATTCGTCTCTTCTCTCACTGTATGTGTCTAAATGTCTGTCTACTCACATTATGCTCTGTTCATCTGAAAAAGGGGACTGCAGTCCATTAACCAAATAGAACTTGCTAGTCTGTAAGGTGCCACCAGACTCTTTAATTTGTGACTGTTTGGGCGGCCTCAGCCCTGTACACTGACTACATGTTTCCAAATAGTACCAATTGTTGTTGGGTGTTTTTTAAAATTCTGTCATGGATCTTCCACTGAGGGTGGGAAAGGGACAATGCACTTGAGCACACCATTTATTTATTTATTTTTTGGTAAAACAAGTCATTTTTTAAAATCAGTTCCTTCACTACAGCTATTTTTTTAAAACTTAGCTTCAGATTCCATCCTGAGGTGGTGTCTTTATAATATTTGCATGTTGTCAAGTTGATTTCATCTTATAGCGACCCTCTCCAGGGTTTTCTGCACAGAAAATATACAGAAGTGGTTTATCATTCCCTTCTTCTGGTGGCATCCTGGGACTGTGCAGCTTGACCCAGGCTACGGACTGGCACCTCTCCTAGAAGGCACCACGGCGAATCACACTCCCTATTTCTGACTCTGCAGCCAGATGCCTAGATCAGTGGTTCTTAACCTTTTTGAAAGAAATGCCCCCTTGAGCCATTGAGGAAGTTATCATCGCCCCCCTCCCCACGGTGATGATATCTTATTTGTTTGTTTGTTTGTTTGTTTGTTTGTTTGTTTGTTTGTTTGTTTAAGACACTTAAATGCAATGACCCCTGAAAACAAAATTCAATTCCAAGAAAATGAAATGCCCCCCCAAAAGTAACATTTAATGATTTAGTTTCAAGCGAATTTTAAAATGCAAAAAGAAATATAAAAAGGGCATAAAAGCAAACTGCAATGCAGGAACTAAAAATTTCAAGACGAAAACTCTGAAACTAAATTAAGATTGGAGGAAAATATATATTAATGCACATTGTAAAAAGGCTGCAGCCATCTTCACAGGTTTGGCTTGCTCCAGTGCCCCCCTACTGCCCCCCTTCTGCTCCAGCGCCCCCACACCGCCCCTTTTCGTTCTACCGCCCCCCTGAAAAATGAAATCGCCCCCTGGGGGGCATTATCGCCCACGTTAAGAACCACTGGCCTAGATCACTAAGCTATCCAGCCAACAGTGTACCTTTATAGACCAACCCAAAAGGCACAAAGAAGTATGTATTCTTGAAGGCTTTCACGGCCGGGATCCGATGGTGGTTGTGGGTTTTCCTGGCTGTTTGGCCCTGTTCTTAAGGTTTTTCTTCCTAACATTTCGCCAGTTTCTGTGGCCGGCATTTTCAGAGGACAGGAGTCAGAACTCTGTCTGTGCTCTGTTCTCATCCTGTCCTCTGAAGATGCCGGCCACAGAGACTGGTGAAACGTTAGGAAGAAAAAACTAAAGAACCCGGCCAAACAGCCTGGAAAACCAACAACAACCAACAAAAATGTATGCCTGGGCATAAAAAATGTGCAAGCTTTTGAAAACATAATCTCTTCATCAAGTGGGATTTTATAAGGAACCAGGGAAGGGAAGTTGAAGGGGGAGAAGCCTTTGTCTGCATTCAAGAAGTGACAGGGAAAGGGTGCTGCAGGCAGAGAAATGAGTCTCATCAGGTGAAACCCACAGACACATAGACTCACTAAGAACTGGAGAGGTAGGATGGTGTGATTATTAAACCAACTGAATTTAATTGTGTGATTACTGATACTAAATTGCCTGAAACTGGGCTTTCCAGAAAGCATGTTTTTGTTAAAGAAGAGCCTCATGGTGTAGTGTTTACACTGCAGTAAAGACTCTAATCATGAGCTGAGTTTGATCTTGGGCTCAGGAAGCCAGCTTGTGGTTGACTCAGCCACCCACTCTTTCAAAGCTGGTAAACTGAGTACCCAACTCTCTGGAAGGGCAATGTGTAGTCTGCATAAATAAATTGTAGATCACCCAGAGAGTGCTTTAAGCTCTTTGGGACAATATAAGCACACTTTTCTTCTTTTGCTTTTGTTTTTGTTAAGCTTTAAAAAAAATTATACTATAACATAGATTCTGAGCAAGCTCCAATCTGAATATTGTGGAACATTGTGGTTAAACAAATCACAATATTCCCGAAACTCATATAGTGGTAGGAGTGGAGAACGGAGCCAGCAGCACGTAGGCACAGTCGGGTAAATTGTATCTTATTTAAACAATATCGTTATACTTGAACTGGACCAATGTGGTTTTTAGGCTCTTTAACGCAATTGCAATACATGTTGTCATGCTGGTAGTACAGAAGGCAAATACTTTTGGATATGAGAAAGAACTGTTTTATTCAGCATTCCTTAAAACACAGAATAGTTTATAATTCCTATTTGCAGAAGCAAATTGAATAATTCTCCATGCATTATAATACACTGTCAGGTTTGCAAAGGCAGGCATGTTTGCAGCAAATTTATTCTGTCAACATGCAGAGAAAAACCTGGATGCATTACAGATCTTGGAAGCATCTCATCAACACACAACTAAAATACAGAGCAGTCATTCTGGAACAGATTCTCTTCACGGAACAACAAGTGCCTTATATGTAAATTAACAAGGCATGCTCATCCATGTAATTTTGCAGAACACAGACATAGATGACTGTTTGCTTGTTATTACTGTGCTGCACCCAACAAAGCAGAACACCACAGATCTCTAACAGCTATAAGATCACTGAAAGCAGGTTTGAAATAATCTCTATCTATCTTTTGGATATTTGACTACATGAAAAGTTTCCAGCTTTAAATAAAATAAAATAAAATAGCACATGCCAATACACCCTGTCTTCTTTTCTCTTGTAAAAACTGTATAATCCAGGGAGTCCAATGATGACACCAAAGCTCACATTTGGCATTGGTTTTCATTGTTCATCCTTGGGAGAAATGAGAATTTCATCAATTTAATCCACAGTAAAAGATGTTAGCAGAAGAAACAGAACGGTTTGCTCTTGGGTAGGAGCAGCTCTTGCCTATTCAACCAGCAAATTCACCAGCTGCGCCAGGCATTCGTGGGTCTGTGCATTTTGAAAACACGTAATTGCATTTATATCCTGCCCTTCATCCCAAATATTAATAGCTGTAATAGTGAAACTACCCTAATTCTAAGCTTCAGTTTGAGGTTCCAAATATTTAAGTCCTCCTCCTTGATACACTGACCATCATAGGTATTTCAGTACAGCATGTATTCTGTTCTGCTTCTTCAGTCTGTTAATCTTACTACTGGGTGAAAAAAAAATACAAGGTGCAGAAAATTGAAAGGACTAATATCTAAAATTAAATGACTTGGGAGGGAAGACTAAGCATCATCTGTCCACTGTGACACACACCCTAGTTATTTCTCAGCTAGATTACTGTAAAACACTCTATGTGGGGCTGCCAATGGAAAGTGTCAGAAAACTTCAGCCAATCCAAAATGCAGCAGCTAGATTGCTGACTGTGGCTGTTTACAGGGATCATATAACCCCCCCCCCCCCGTTACAGCAACTCCACTGGCTGCTGATCTGTTTCTGGGCACAGTTCAAAGTGCTTGTTTTAACTTACAAAGTCCTAAGTGACCTGGGTCCGAGCTATTTCAAAGACTGTGTTTCCCATTATGAGATGGCTCAGGTATTAAGATTATCAGGAGAGGCTTTTCTCTCAGTCCTGCCTCATAGGAGTGTCTGATGGGGACACAGAAGATGGCCTTCTCTGTTGCTGCTCCTAGACTTTGGAACTCCCTCTCACAGGAGGCCAGACTGGTTCCATCTTTGCTGTCCTTCCACAAGCCGGCAAAGACTTTTCTCTTCAGGCAAGCCTTTCCTCAGTGACTGGCTACATGAGTGTGACTTTTAGATGGATTGTTATGCATTACTTCTCTGACTGGCTCTTTAGTACTACTTGTGTTTACCATCTCTCAGAGTGGTATTTGTTTGTTCCTTTTTAATATTTGCATACTTATTGTTTTAGCTTTAACATAGTCTTTCAATGATATTAGCTGACTGTAAGCTAATGTAAGGAAAAAGGCAGGGTAAATGCACACACACACACACACACACACACACACACACACACACACACACACACACACACACACACACACACACACACACACACACACACACACACATACATACATACATACATACATACATACATACATACATACATACATACATACATACATACATAACTCTTTCTCCATCCTGACTGGAAAATTCAGTATAAGTAGTATAATGGAGGAACAAGTTACCTTGGGAGGTGGTGAGCGCTCCAATGCTGGAGGCATTCCAGAGAAAATTGGAAAACCATTTGTCAGATCTGCTTTGATTTGGATTCCTGCGTTTAGCAGGGAGTTCGACTTGATGGCCTTATAGGCCCCTTTCAACTCAAATGATTCTCTGATTCTCTGATCTTTTGGTTACAGTTGCTTCCTCACTATATCTCGTTCTTGACAGGTTTCTTGGAGCATGTATCTTTATGTTGTTCTTCTAATTCCCTAAATAAAAGAAAAACAGGCAGGTAAAAAGAGAAGATAAAGAAGAACAGAGCTGTATTGTTTTCAACTTATTTTTATAGCAAGCTAGCAATGTGTGGACTTGTTCATGCATTGGAAGAATAGCTCAGTGGGCTGAGGCCCCTGGCTGTGCAGCGAGGGGCTGAGAGTTTAAAACTCCTCCTGGGTGAAGAACGAGCCAAAATTGCACAGAGCATGTATGGCTGATGGAATGAAGTGCCCCGCCCCCTCTGTGGCCTTGGGCAACTTGTATGATCCAAGAGCGCTGCCAGAACGAGGGACTGGCCAACACTACGTCTGAGTACTTCACCCATAAAAAATCTTGGAATAGCCACTATAAGTCACGGTTGACTTGATGGCACATAATTAATATTCATGCAATTATTATTGTACATCTTGGTGTAGTGTAAGTTGCAGTCTACTTAAAATTAATTTTTGTTGCGATAGTTAAAATTATAAAGCAGGGATGAGGTGATTTGAACTAAAAGCTAATTTGGAAGTGTCTCAATAAAATAATGCAATCACAAGTCAGGACGTAGGGTTCATAAGTAATTAGCTCCAGTGTAGAAGAAGACTCTCATTTGTGGAGCAGAAAGCTGAGAAACTGTTCGATTTTTGCTGCTTATGAGGCCGACAGTGTTCTGTTTATCTTCCATTTTAACAAAATTATTGTCTCTTGCCACCACAGTAAAGTCAATTCGCATATCATTCCAGGGTATCCAGCTTCTAATATGAATGAATTAACTGTTCTATTCTATGGCCAGCTGCTTCATATGAACGCACTCTTTTAAAGTTTATTCTGAACACTTACTGTAATTTTCATGTCCATGAAATGATGCCTTTTGTATGGATTTCAGGTGCAGTATGGCTCCGACTTGGCTCTCACTGGAGCCAGGGGCACAGTGTGCAGACTTTTCACAAACACTTTGGCTTCTCCCCATAAGGGTTTCCTTTTTCAAAGGTCCCTCGTTATGCAAAACATACAATTAAAGCTGGCGCTATGGAAAATGCCAATTAAGCAGAAGTGTGCAGATTACAGATCAGTGTTAACTAATTAAGTTATGAAACACTCTTGTCATTAGTGGAGCCACAGAACAGATAGAAAGAGCTTAAAGAGGGCATGGGGTGGGGAATATGGGAAAAAAATCGTGGTGGCAATACAGGGTGCAATACAACATTCCCACTTTGTTAATTAGGGCAAATAAATTAATGGGTGCCATGTGTAATTTAAATAGAAATGTCTGTTATTAGATGCTTCCTGGATATAATTAATCACTGTGGCTGAATATTTTGGAGTCATAATGATGTACAATAGTAGCATTTCATTTAAAACTTGCTTAGTAATTATGGGTCAATCAGATTGTCATTGTTTTTAAGGGCAGTCAGGGGGTGAATTGTATTGTTTAATTTCAGTGGCTTCTTGCATCGACAAATTGAGTGGAAATCCTGCTTACCTAATTGCTTCATAGGCTGCCATTCTTCATCGTGGTCTTCTGTGAATGCACACAAAGGGTTAATACCAGCGCCAGCGTTGGGCCTCTCGGAACGTTTTCTAGCTGCAAGAGAAAAGTAACAATGTTTAGGACTACCCCTACTGCGCACGCCCAGCCTAACCGTCCCTCAGTTCCATTTTTCCGCCTAGCGGTTTGGAGCCTCTCGTCGTAGCTGCGTTTATTGCGATCTATCTATCTGATTTTTTGGCTTTTGACCTCAGCTTCGCTCACGGACTACCCTAGCGCTTTTTCCCTTCAACTTGACGACCCGGTGTATTTTTCTGGCTTTACTCGGACTGATTTCGGACTGCTCTGCCTTATCCTTGGACTTGTCGTTTCGGTTTCCTTACTGCCCTATGTCCCCTTCAGGGCCGTTCAGCAGGTGTGTGGTGTGCGACCGCAAAATTCCCCATCAGGACGGCCACGATACTTGCCTGTATTGTTTGGGGGAGTCGCACAATCCCAAAGCTTGCCCACACTGCAAAGCCTTCACTAAGGCCGCTCTCAAGGCTCGCCAACAGCGCCTTAAACTTCATCTGTGGGAGTCAACGTTGTCGTCCACGGCGCCCTCGGAGGGGGAAATGGCTTCCACTTCTCGAGCAGCTCCTGTTCAGTCAGTCGTCTCTAAAGTCTCCAAAATGTCGAAAAAATCCGCGTCGTCGAAATCGGCCGCTCCTGCTTCGAACCCCGAGCCTCCGGCTCCGAAAGCTAAGCCGTCGAAATCGTCCAAAGCTAAGGCGGCCGCCCAGCTTAAAATGACATCCATTCCACTTTCTCCGAGCTCGGGTTCCATCCCATCACCGATTCTTGAGGAGTTGTCGAGGCGCTTCGGGGCCTCGTCCGAGGCACCCGCGCCTCCTCCTGCTCGACGTACTGAAGTATTACCGCCTTCGGGAAGGTCTTCCCCGACACCGAGCCAGTTAGTCGCTGTCACTACTGGCCTCGCTTCTGCCCCACATAGCCCTTTTCCTGCGGGCCAGGGGTCGCCTCCCGTGTCGATCTCGTCCGTACACTCGGACTCGAGATCCCCTCGAGAAAAGCTACCTCGATCACCTGTGCGTTCGAGGTCGAAATCTCCTCGAGGCAAACGTTCTCGCACGGAGAAGCATGGCTCCCCGAGTCGGTCCCCTTCCTCCGGCCGCTCGAGGTCGAAGTCTCCTCGAGGGAAGCGATCGAAGAAGAGGCATCGAGCTTCCACTCAGTCCGACTCTGGCGATCGCTCGGACTCGAAGTCCTCTAAGCGTAAACGCTCTAAGAAGAAGCACCGTTCTCATCGACGTCGTAGCAAGCATCGACGTCGATCCTCTTCTTCCCGTTCAGCGGATTCCGACCGCCCTAAGCGTCGTAAGCACCATCGACGTCGGCGCGACCGTTCGCGGTCTCCTTCTTCGTCGTCGACATCCGCATCTCGAGACCGGTACCGCAAAAAGATCCGGTACATATATGTGTCGTCTTCTTCGGAGTCGACCCGGCCTCGACGTCGACGCCGGGCTATTCGAGCCAAAGACCACCCTCCTACGGTACCGGTTGCCCCTCCACCGCAACCGGTCCCTTCCACCTCGGCGCCAACTGTGGTCCCAGTTCGACCCCCGACAACGCAGGTCGGCATCGAGAAGCCCCCTCCAAAGAAGAAGAGGGATGTCTTCTCCTCTGATCCAGATGAGGTGTCCACGGAGCGATCTTCTGACTCCGATCAGGAGCAACCCCCACCCTTGCCACCGCATGATTTACCTCCGGGTGATCTGGTGCTTTCCGATACTGGCGATACTCACGCTCCTTCTCCATCTGAGGACTTTTCTTCTTACTCTCAGATGATGTCCAGGCTTGCCAAGACGCTCAAATTGGACTTGAATCTCCCTTCTCCTCCGGGAGAGGACTTGTTCTTTGGGGACATCAAAAGGGACAGTACTGCTCCCCCCAGTATAGCTTTTGTGCCTGTGGTTATGGAGGCCATCAAGGAGTTCTGGGCTCAGCCTGCGACTACACCTAACGTCCCTCGTCGCACAGAGCACTTCTACAAGATTCATGGGGCTGACACTCATTTTCTGCTCAAGCATCCCATTCCAAACTCACTCATTGTTGAGACTAGCTGTTCAAGGCCTTCGGCCAAAGCCCATGTTACCCCAGTTGACAAGGAGGGTAAAAAGCTGGAACTCATCGGCAGGAAAATCTACTCCCTTGTCACCTTGCTACTTCGAGTCATCAATTATCAAACTGTGTTGGGAGCTTATCACAAACAATTGTGGCTCAAGCTTTTACCGGGGTTGAAAATGATACCTGAAGACACCCGGCAAGCTTTTCTCAACTCCTATGAAGAAGCTCAGACGGTATCCAAGTATGAACGTCTTTCCATCAGACATGCAGCAGAAATATCTGCCAGAGTCCTCATGTCTGCCATCTCTATCCGGCGCCATGCTTGGCTCCGTTCTGCTGACATAATGGAGGACGTCAAGTCAAAGGTCGAGAGCCTCGCCTTCGACGCTACCGGGCTGTTCAACGAAAAGACCGACTCCCATTTGGAGGACCTTCACAAGGCTAAGAGAACTGCTAAGTCCTATTCTGTTCAGACTCAATCTAGACAGCGACGCCCTCAATGGCGTAAATCTTATGGACAGTACCAATCTTCCCAACAATACCGTCCTTACAAGCAACTACCTCAGCAGCGCTCTGGCCAGTCCTCTTCTTCTGTCCAGGGTTATCAGGGATACCGCCCTCGTCCTCCCCATCGCCGCCAACCCTTTAAGCCACCTGGCAGGAAACAAAAACAGTACCTTTGACTTTCGGCCCCCCGTTTTCACCCATTCACCACCTACCACCCGTCTTCAACCGTTTCTTCACAACTGGTCCGTCATCACAAACGACACTTGGGCTCTAAAGATCATTCAGCACGGTTACCAGCTGGAGTTTATAAGATCTCCTCCGCTGGGTTTCATAACTCATTCTCCCTTCGACTCCTCACTAGAGGAAGAAATATCATCTCTCTTGGAAAAGGATGCCATCTCTACAGTACCACCTCGCGACATACGATGCGGGTTTTACTCCCGCTACTTCGCCGTCTCAAAAAGCGGAGGAGGCATAAGACCCATCCTCGATCTAAGACTCCTAAACACTTACCTGCGACCCAGACGGTTTCGGATGCTCACCTTAGAGTCCATCATACACTTGCTGAAAAAGAACAACTGGTTTGTCCTTATAGATCTAAAGGACGCATACTTTCACGTCACTATTCACCCAGACCACCGCAAGTTCCTTCGGTTCATCTTTCAGGACACGGTCTACGAATTTCAGGCCCTGCCATTCGGTCTGTCCACAGCTCCCCGGACCTTCACCAAGGTCATGGCTCCAGTGGCAGCTTACCTTCGTCTCAGGG
The DNA here is from genome assembly GCF_051106095.1 of Pogona vitticeps. NCBI lineage: Eukaryota > Metazoa > Chordata > Lepidosauria > Squamata > Agamidae > Pogona > Pogona vitticeps. Next base: position 53,404,407 of record NC_135783.1, read on the forward strand.
GCATTCACGTTTACCCTTACCTGGACGATTGGCTCGTAGTCTCCACCTCGCGAAGGCAATCCCTGAAAGACACAAAATTTATCCTGTATCTTCTCTCCAATCTCGGTCTCACTGTCAACAAACAGAAGTCTCAGCTCATTCCCTCCAAAACAGTTCAATACATAGGGGTCTGTTTGGACGCTGTAAAGGGTCGAGTCTTTCTTCCCCCAGAAAGAATACACAAGATTCGACGAGCCATCAGGAAATTTCTTCCCGGTGCTCGGGTGACAGCCCATCACGCCCAACACCTCCTCGGCCTGATGTCTTCTACAACGCCGGCGCTAGCGCACGCTCGCCTCAAACTCCGGTCGCTCCAATCTTGGTTTCTCACCCTTTTCGACCCCATGATGGACAGTCAAAGGAAACGCCTTCGGGTCACCCCGGAGCTCACCAGACAGCTCCAGTGGTGGATGTACACACCCCATCTCACGGTTGGCCGGCCCTTTCGTCCACTCCGTCTCACTGTTCAAGTTACAACGGACGCCAGTCCGTCCGGCTGGGGGGCGCACTGCGGGCGTCGCACCATCCACGCCCTCTGGACACCACAGGAAGCCATGTTCCACATCAATCACCTGGAACTGCTGGCGGTTATCAAGGCCTTCAGGTCCTTCCTTCCTCTCCTGCGCGGCCGCGGAGTTCAGCTGGTGACGGACAACACTACCACAATGCATTATGTCAACAAGCAGGGAGGAACCCGCTCTCATTCACTCCTGTATCTCTCCATCCTCCTTTGGGAATGGTGTTACCGTCATCATATCTACCCAGTGGCCATCCATGTAGCCACGGAGGACAACACGCTTGCGGACACTCTGAGCAGGCTTCATTATCAGACTCACGAATGGGAGTTGAACCCTCTGGTCTTCCAGGACCTTTGCCGCCAATGGGGGACCCCAGTGCTGGACGTGTTCGCATCCCCTCACAACGCAAAATGCTCCCGGTATGCGTCCCGGGCAGGTCTCGGTCACCACTCGCTCGGCGACGCATTCATGATTCCATGGAACCAGGGTCTCTTGTACATATTTCCACCGATCCCGTTGATACAGAGATCCTTAATCAAACTCCGACGTTCAATGACTCCGGCCATTTTCATCGCACCCTTTTGGCCTCGCCAAGTGTGGTTCCCCACTCTAGTCAGCATGGCTGTGGACTCAGTAACCCTTCCGATGTGGCCGGACCTACTGACCCAGGAAGCAGGCGAAGTCCTTCACCCCGACCTCGACACGCTCCATCTGACGGCGTGGAGGATCGTCCAGAAATTCAGGAGGTCTTGACCAACGCCATCAAGCCCTCCACGTCTCGCTTGTATGCCTACAAGTGGAAAAGCTTTCTGAAATTTACCCAGCAGAGGGATCTCGCCTCTTCCCCTGTATCTCTGTCTACACTTCTGCAGTATCTCCGTTACCTGTTCGATTTCCACCTGTCTATCTCTACTATCAAGGTGTACCTGGCTGCGGTTGTCTTCTTCCAACCCAGAGCTTCTCCCTCTTCCCGTTTTTTCTCCCATCCCACTGTCAGGATGTTTTTGAGGGGTCTCTCTAACCTCCGACCTCCCGTTCGTCCTCCACTCCCTCAGTGGTCCCTCCACTTGGTTCTGCATGCCCTAGCCAGACCCCCATTTGAACCCATGGCTACCTGTGACCTCAAGATGCTTTCTTTGAAAACGCTATTCCTAGTGGCTATCACCTCTGCTCGTCGAGCTAGCGAGTTGGCAGCTCTCCGTCATGACCAACCTTTTCTTCAGTTCTTTAAAGACAAGGTTATGCTTTACCTGGACGTATCTTTTCTTCCCAAGGTGGTCTCCGACTTCCACGTCAATCAGCCACTTATTCTCCCAACTTTGTTTCCGTCTCCGACGTCTGATGTTGAACGCATGCTCCACATGCTTGATGTTCGACGGTCCTTAGCTTTTTACGTCTCCAGAACCAAGGACTTTCGCCTGGCCAGCAGACTCTTTCTTTGCTACTTTGGCCCAAAGAAGGGCTGCCCGGCCTCGCCGTCCACGCTCTCTCGGTGGCTCGTATCTACCATCGCCCTTGCCTACGAGCTCAACCACAGAGATCCTCCACAGGGACTTAAAGCCCATTCCACCCGGGCTGTTGCCTCATCCACTGCCTTACTTCGTGGCGTCGACCTGCCCGATATCTGCCGGTCCGCTACCTGGTCCAATGCCTCTACCTTCATAACCCACTACAGATTGGACGTGAGGGCAAAAGAGGAGACCAAATTCGGGAGGGCAGTGCTAGCATCGGCTCTTCAGTGACAGCCCACCATCCGGTTAGTAAGCGTGCTAATCACCCTTTGTGTGCATTCACAGAAGACCACGATGAAGAAAGAAAGGTTACTTACCTGTAACGATGGTTCTTCAAGTGGTCATTCTGTGAATTCACACAATCCCGCCCGGCCTCCCCTCTGTCTGTCTGTCACTGGCATCTCTATGACTCGAGGGCCTATGGCGGACAAATGGAACTGAGGGACGGTTAGGCTGGGCGTGCGCAGTAGGGGTAGTCCTAAACATTGTTACTTTTCTCTTGCAGCTAGAAAACGTTCCGAGAGGCCCAACGCTGGCGCTGGTATTAACCCTTTGTGTGAATTCACAGAATGACCACTTGAAGAACCATCGTTACAGGTAAGTAACCTTTCTTTTTCAAAACCTCCTGGGCTTGGCCACAGAATTGGAAAAAGACTTACAGTACATTGTGTATGCTGTTGAATAATAACTGGCCTTTGGGATTGGGGTGGGCAGAGTAAGTGACACACAGAGAAACACACACAGGACACAAAGCGTCAGCATTCTGATAGAGGTTTATTTTATTTATTTATTTATTTTATTTTATTTATATCCCGCCTATCTGGTCAACTAAGGTTTGCCAAATCACTCATCTGAACACTTCAGGGAAGCTGCATGTTGCCTTTCCCACCTATGGCTGCATGGTAGTGCTGGGATGCTCCAATGAGAATAGTTAAAGACTGAGAAATGTTTGATATCTGTGATTATAGGGCTGAATGGTATTTCTGTTTAACCACAGGTGCATAATACAGGCTGTGTTTGGCAGCACACTGTACCCTTGTAGAATATATGCAGAGCCATTTGGTTACATGAACAGCTAGATGTCAGTGTTGTCATGGTGGAGAATAAGTTTAGTAACACACTACTGTGTTTTATAAAGCACAGTGTAGGTTCTTTGCGCAGAGGTTGTGTCTGGTGGCTGTTCAGTGTTTTGTAAGACGAGAGTTCTTTGTTCCTGCTTTGTAACAGAGTTCAGTGTGGACTGGCTCCTCTTTTGGTTCAGAGATTCTCTTGTTTATTAAAAGAAGTTCCAACAGCATTCATGTTCCTCCCCTTTTCTGCCATACCGTTTGCACAAGTGACCCCATCCATTTTTACTGCAAACTTTCTAGTGTATTCCAGTCCAGCTAAATCAAAAGTCCTCTCCCTAAACACCACCACAAGCTTTCCAGGAAAAATTCCTGTTTTAAAAAATAGAAAATATTTTTTAAAATGGAAATAGACTTTTTTTAAGAAGCCTAACATAAAGTTTTTCATATCCCATAAATTCATTCTCTTTGCTTTAGAATTGTGTTGCAGCATTGTCATGGAAATTGTATATATTTATAGCCTCCAATATGGTCTTACTTCTGTCTTAGATCACTTTGTGCATATAGCAGGCCAAAAAAAAGGGGGGGATGATTTGTCAATTGTTTGCCCATTTCTCAATTAACTAGGAATGAAAAATATATTTCTTTTAAATATTCTTGTACACTTTAAGTGTGAGGTGCAAAACACTTGCTTTGTGGAAAACCATTCAAAATGTTCAACTTTAGGTGAAATACGGCAGTATTTCAAAACTGACAAAACTGTTGACGTTGCTACTGTTCTGCTAATATGTTCTGCTTTTATTCATGCAGTGGAGAGGGTCAAACAATTGAACTAAAGAATTATGTTTTTGCTTAGATCATAGTCTTATTTTGCAATAAAAGAAAGGGTGAACAGATTATGGCCTACCTAACAATGACGCATATTTTTTAAATGTAATTCACAAGCTCAAGAAAAAAAGGGGGAAAGACTGAAACACCCCACATTCCTTTTTGACATAGAAACAAAATTGAAGAGCTGTAACGGCCCCCAGGTTTCACTGAGTCCAACTCCCTAGTAAAGCGAGAAATGCACAACTAGAAGATTTCTGTCAAATAGCTACCCAATCTCTTGGTAAAAACCTCCACAAACCCTTTCCAGATGACACTGTTGTTCTTGCCTCTTTTTCTGGGTTACATCTTTCCTGGGCCACAGGAACAAGTACATTGTAAGCTACAAAGCTGGGTAAAGGCAGTGGGGCTTGGCTAAGGTTGCCAGAATACATAGGTACCAAAAGGAGGACATAGAAAGACAAAAAAGAGGACAGGGGAGGACGTACTGAATGTTTCATTTGAATCGTTCCAGATTAAATTCACAATCAATACAATTTTATTACAATAGCTGCCAATAAATGTCTCTTAGTGAATCGACCAACAGTCATATTAAAAAATAAAAATAAATTCAATGGAGGCTTTTTTTCAAAATACCAAAAAACATTATTTATACAGCCAATTTTACAGTTAATACCTTATAATCTTTATTAATTACACAATATATTTCTCAGAGGAGCTAACTTTCACAGAAGATCTTCATTAGCGATCACGTATGCATAAAACTATTCACGGGTAATAGTCTTCAAATTGTACTTCCAATTGGGAGCAAAGCAAAGAAACCCGAACCCACCCCGACCCAGCTGCGAGATCCCCTGGCTGCTCGCACTCTGCACATGCTCACAGGCAGCCTTGTTAATCTGGACACCCAAACAAGGCTCCAGCGCAGGCAGGAGGAAAGCGGTGCTGGGCAAAGCCGGACGAGGCATCCTCCCCTCCCCCGAGGGTTATAGGTTCAAGGCTGGGGAGTGTGGGACTTGGAGTCCCCAAAAGGGATTTTGAATACACACAGTCCAGGCGCTCGCTTTCCCATCGATGCGCTCTGGTGCTGCTTGCTCCTGCCTGGCTCAGTGTGTGGTGCTTCGCTCGCGCTGCCTTTCTGGGCTCCACGTGGGCTGGGCGGGCATGGCGGATAGCTGAGCAGCAGTTAACGGGGGCGGGTGGGTGGGGGCGGGGAAAGACAGGGGTAGGGGGGGTCCTTCCACCTCTTCCCCTCCCATTCAAAACGATCACATAAAATATACAAAAGCTGGACATTTTAAGGGTTTTTATCTTTGCCTGCCAGACAGAGGATATTAGGCTAAAAAGGAGGATATGTCCTCCTTTTGCCGGACATCGGGCAATCCTAGGTTTGGCTAAGGAGTGCAGTATGGGAGTGTCATCAGCCGACTACCCAGAAAACAAGTGATGGGATTGTGGCAAATTGGGATATTGTCTGCATTTAGGCCAGCACAGAGTTAATATATTACCCAGTTGGCCGGGTTTGACCCATATTTGAGGCATGCCACATGGTAATTTGGAATACAGCCATTCCTTTTATGTATGTAGGTAGGTATTTTTTTATTTTTGAAATAAATTTCTAGTCTTTACACAAGCAACATAGAAGGCCAAAAATGCAGATAAATTTTGGCTAATTGTTTTGCAAGGAATAACGGTTTCACTATGCTTAATCATGGATGAAGCCATCCACAGCTCAACAGGATTTTGCTCTAGCCCTTGCAATTTATGAATAAATGTTACAGTGTGCAAAAGATTGACCCTAACTGGTTTGCAGGCAGCTTATATGTTCACAGAGCTTATTGCAAACAGTGTATGGAAAGCAGTGACATCATAGGAATTAAAGAAGTGCAAAATATAAATGCTAATTCAAAGCAGGACAAAGATTCCTAGTACCTTAATACAGCAATCCCCAACCATTTTGGGACTGTGGACTGGTTGGGGGGGATGCGGGCTTCATGTGTGGGGGGGCGAGGGCACCCCCACGCTCATGGGTGGGCATGTTGCACTTGTGGAGGGGCATGTGTGCAAGCATGAGATGCCCCTCCGCAAGCGCGACATGCCCATCTGCGAGTGTGACACGCCCAATGTGCGTGCATGTGTGCGTGCAGGGGGGCAGAGATCCATCTCTCTGTGGCCCAATTCCAGGAAGCCCACAGACCGTCACCGGGCCGTGGACCGGGGGTTGGGGATCCCTGCTTCAATACAATCTTAGTCTAGTATTCTATCCAACTTGCTACCAGTGCAAGAGAAGTTGCAAAGGGGATTACAGCTAGTTCCATTTTATCTTTCGCAGGCTTCCGAGAGCTAGGGCTGCTTGGCCATTAGTTTCACTGAAGTGTTGCCTCAGGTGGCTGAGCATCAGAGGTTGGTGTCAAAGCTGTCACCACCACCCATTCACCATTATAGGGAGGACTGTCCTAAAAAATCACTTGACCAGGGCACTCCTCCTTGGGTAATGGCAGGGCAAAAGGCACTGCCATTGCTCTTCCTGCTCCTCTCCCTTCCCTGTGAACACTGCCATGAACAGCCTGTATATACAAGAAGAGATGAGTCGCAGGGGTGGTGCTTCACTTCCTGCCACAGGTCCTGGGGGAATTTTTTTTTAGCACTGCTAGGAGCTTAGCAAGAAGCTTTGTTGGGTCCCACCCTGTGAGATGGAAAGCTGGGAGAAACAAGAAGAGGAAGGGAGGGAAGAAATCATGAGAGGCTTCTGTTTACTGTTGTTGTTGTTGTTGTTGTTGTTGTTGTTGTTGTTGTTCAGTTATGGAGTTTACAATTAAGATTTAACCATAGATTTCTATGAAGAGGTTTCAAACAATTTTAAACAAATCATAATGCCCTTTTGGAATAATGATTTCTAGATACTCTTGGGAGTATGGTGCAGCTCTTTGAACTGCTTATTCAGATTTATGTTTTACTAAGTTAAATGGATGTTACAGAACAGTAAATCGCATAGGACATTGATATATTTGTACTTAGAAAATAGATGTTGGTAAAGATAGTTTCCCCTTCATAGATTGCTACCTTGTAGTGGCGAAGGGGTTTGAGTAATTCAGAGAAGCTATGGGCTATGCCGTGCAGGGACACCCAAGACAGGTCATAGTGGAGAGTTCCGACTAAACACAATCCACCTGGAGTAGGAATTGGCAATGGCACTCCAGTATCTTTGCCAAAAACACCCCATGATCAGAAAAAAAAGACTAAAAGATATGACGCTGGAAGATGAGCCCTTAGGTCGGAAGGCGTCCAACACGCTACTGAGGAAGAGTGGAGGACAAGGACAAGTAGCTCCAGAGCTAATGAAGTGCAAAGCCGAAAGGACACTCAGCTGCAGACACGCCTGGAAGTGAAAAGAAAGTCCGATGATGCAAAGAAAAATACTGCATAGGAAGCTGGAATGTAAGATCTATGAACCTTGGTAAGGTGAATGTGGTCAAACAGGGGATGACAAGAATAAAATTGACATCCTGGGCGCCAGTGAACTAAAATGGATGGGAATGGCTGAATTCAATTCAGATGATTATCATATCTACTACTGTGGGCAAGAATCCTGTAGAAGAAATGGAGTACCCCTTGCAGTCAACAAAAGAGTGGGAAAAGCTGTACTGGGATATAATCTCACAAACGATACAACGATTTCAATACAAATCCAAGGCAGACCTTTCAACATCACAGTAATCCAAGTTTATGCACCAATCACCAATGCTGAAGAGGCTGATATTGACCAATTCTATGAAGACTTACAACACCTTCTAGAACTGACACCAAAGAAAGATGTTCTTGTCATTATAGGGGACTGGAATGCTAAAGTAGGGAGTCAAGAGACAAAAGGAACAACAGGTAAGTTTGGCCTTGGAGTTCAAAACGAAGCAGGGCAAAGGCTAATAGAGTTTTGTCAGGAGAACAAGCTGGTCATCACAAACACCCTTCTCCAACAACACAAGAGGCGACTCTACACATGGACATCACCAAATGGGCAATACCGAAATCAGATTGATTATATTCTCTGCAGCCAAAGATGGAGAAGCACTATACAGTCAGCAAAAACAAGACCTGGAGCTGATTGTGGCTCTGATCATCAGCTTCTTATAGCAAAATTCAAGCTTAAATTGAAGAAAGTAGGAAAAACCACTGGGCTAGTCAGGTAAAATCTAAACCAAATCCCTTCTGAATACACAGTGGAAGTGAAGAACAGATTTAAGGAACTAGATTTGGTGGACAGAGTACCCGAAGAACTATGGATGGAGGCTCGTAACATTGTACAAGAGGCAGCAACAAAAACCATCCCAAAGAAAAGGAATTGCAAGAAAGCAAAGTGGCTATGCAACAAGGCCTTACAAATAGCAGAGAAGAGAAACAAAATGCAAGGGAGATAGGGAAAGTTACAGAAAACTGAACACAGACTTCCAAAGAATAGCAAGGAGAGACAAGAGGGCCTTCTTAAATGAACACTGCAAAGAAACAGAGGCAAATAATAGAAAGGTAAAACCAGAGATCTGTAAAAGAAAATTGGGGATATTAAAGGAACATTTCATGCAAAGATGGACATGATAAAGGACAAAAATGGGAGGGACCTTACAGAAGTAGATGACATCAAGAAGAGGTGGCAAGAATACACAGAGGAATTATGCCAGAAAGATCTGGATGTCCCGGACAACCCAGATAGCGAACATCCTGGAAAGCAAAGTCAATTGGCCTTAGAAAGCCTGGCTAACAACAAGGCCAGTGGAGGTGATGGCATTCAAGTTGAACTATTTAAAATCTTAAAAGATGATGCTGTTAAGGTGCTACACCCAATTTGTCAGCAAGTGTGGAAAACTCAGGCGTGGCCAGAGGATTGGAAAAGATCACTCTACATCCCAATCCCAAGGAAGGGCAGTGCCAAAGAATTCTCCAACTACTGTAAAATTACATTCATTTCACATGCTAGCAAGGTTATGCTCAAAATCCTACAAGGTAGGCTTCAGCAGTATGTGGATGGAGAACTCCCAGAAGTACAAGCAGGATTTTGAAGGGGCAGAGGAACTAGAGACCAAATTGCTAACATGCCCTGGATTATGGAGAAAGCCAGAGAGTTCCAGAAAAACATCTACTTCTGCTTCATTGACTATGCAAAAGCCTTTGACTGTGTGGACTGCAGCAAACTATGGCAAGTTCTTAAAGAAATGGGAGTGCCTGACCACCTTATCTACCTCCTGAGAAATCTATATGTGGGACAGGAAGCAATAGTTTGAACTGGATATGGAACAGGTGATTGGTTCAAAATTGGGAAAGGAGTACAACATGGCTGTATATTGTCCCCCTGTTTATTTAACTTATATGCAGAATACAGCATGTGAAAGACAGGACTGGATGAATCCCAACCTGGAATCAAGACTGCCAGAAGAAATATCAACAACCTCCGATATGCAGATGATACCACTCTGATAGCAGAAAGTGAGGAGAAATTAAAGAACCTCTTAATGAGGGTGAAAAAGGAGAGCGCCAAAAATGGTCTGAAGCTCAGCATCAAAAAAACTAAGATCATGGCCTCTGGTCCCATCACCTCCTGGCGAATAGAAGGGGAAGATATGGAGGCAGTGACAGATTTTATTTTCTTGGGCTCCATGATCACTGCAGATGGAGACAGCAGCCACAAAATTAAAATACGCCTGCTTCTTGGGAGGAAAGTGATGACAAACCTAGACAGCATCTTAAAAAGCAGAGACATCACCTCGCCGACAAAGGTCCACATAGTCAAAGCTATGGTTTTTCCAGTAGCGATGTATGGAAGGGAGTGCTGGACCATAAAGAAGTCTGACCACCGAAGAATTGATGCTTTTGAATTATGGTGCTGGAGGACACTCCTGAGAGTCCCCTGGAGTGCAAGATGATCAAACCTCAATACTTTGGCAATCTCCTGAGAAGAGAAGACTCCCTGGAAAAGATCCTGATGTTGGAAAAGTGTAAAGGAAGGAGGAGAAGGGGACGGAGGATGAGATGGATGGACCGTGTTATTGAAGCTACCAACATGAATTTGACCCAAGAAGGTACCACATTGGATTGGTTCTTGCTTTGATATGAACACTCATACTCTGACAAAAATTCAAGGCAAAAAATTAAGGTAGGATATTTTCTAGTTATAAGAAGATATTCAAACTGTATTTCTGAAGGAATGTTTTTCCTCTTCATTTCTGCAATTGGCTTCACTTCCCTCTGCATTTTGTCTTGCAAAATGCCGTTTGTCACTCAGGGTTTACCGTGGATCAACATACTGTGCCCTCAAAACATTCTAAAGAGATGTGTTTGCAAAGTTTCCCTTCCTTAAAATGAACAAAGAAGTCATTCTAGCCGCCTAGAGTGGTCTGGTAGTCCAGATAGGCAGGGTACAAATCAAATAAATAAATAAATAAATAAATTTGTGCAGCAACATTCCTTGCTCCAAATATAGGAACGCATATAGAGCTTTGCATCAGGAGGAGGCATAATATTTTAAATAATGTGCAAGAATGTTTGCACTAGAGATTTATGGTGGGTTTTATTCATAATGACTTATGAACTTAAACATCACATCATCTTCAGAGGACAGGAGCTAGAACTCTGTATTCTGGTGTAGTGTGTGGGGTTGTTGAGTATTTGTAGTTGTGGGATCATGTTTTGTTCTTTTCAGGCGATTGGGTGATTCCTGTGATCAGGGTGTTTTAACATACACAAATGTATACACATTTCTGTTCTTCTTTGGCCTCTAGTTCGCATAGAGCCAATATAGTTGCAGTCTAAGACAAAGGAGGTCCAGGTCCAAATCTCCACTCAGCCGTAAGATTTGCTGGGTACACAGACTAGAAGAGTTATCTTTTTGGACTATAACTGCAAGAGTCCCTCAACCAATGTGACCAGGACCTTTTTGGGAATTCTGGTCTAAAAAAACCAGCTTTTCGAAGTGCTCCCCAATCTTGGGCAGTTCCTACCTGACTTACCAAACAGGGAGCTCTTTGAAGGAAAGATGGTAGATTAAACAAATAGATAAAGTAACATATTCAGCAAAAGCTTGAATACAGAGCAAATTGCATAAAAGAAAAATGCCCATGCTTATTTCTTTCAGTTTGAGGGAGAAGTGAGAGAAACACACATATATGACAGATACGTTTGCTTGCCATGTATTCTTGCAGCTGTTGTTACTGGTGCTAAAATATTCATCAGACTGACAACCATAGATTATAGGCAAGGATTTCATTCAACTGTCAGCAGTCACTTTCTACACTCTGCAAAAATCTTAATTTTACCACAGGGACCACATTACTTCTTGGCTTCATAAAGCTTATTTTCCATCCTAGTCAATATCTTTGGTAACATATTAAACAGAAAACTTCTAAGGACTTCTGTACTACTAATGATCATTTCCACTTCTCTGAACCATACAAAGGAAAAAAGAACAAAAAGTGCATTCAAAGGATGTTCAAAGATAGTTTAATGCAAAAGAGATTTAAAGCAAGTAGATGTGACAGGAACTGTATGATGATTTCCATATCACATTACAGTGTCTCTTGTGGCATAGGAGGATAGTTAAGCCTTATCAGACCAACTGACACTGAAGAACAGGTACCTGCTATTTCCATAATGAAGATATAGGACATTGCACAATGTCAAAATTGAAAGCTGCGAATAAATATACCAGTGATATTCAGTAATAAGATGCATGTCTGGAAACTACCTATTAGCTATCTGGATAAGAGCATACATTGTGCTCTTACAACTGACCCCTCTTATAAATTTCCTCTTTAGATATGGCCAGGCCATATCAATTGGGGAGAGTAGAATTGTGCATTTTGTCACCATGTATTCATTTAATTAATAAATTAATTAATATCATTTGTAGGCTGCCTTTCTCCTGATGAGGGGTCTCAAGGCAGCTCACAACATTAAACAAGTAGAATTAAAAGCACAGTAATTATGCATTAAATAGGAATTAAGTAATAATAATTTAAAATACATTAAATTATGTAAAACATTTAACATTCACACATTTGAAATTGAACATGTAATTTATCTATGGGTCAACAGGGATGTCATATTTAACCTGATTTTTCTAGGTTACAAATGCATTGTTTGAATTGTAGGCAAATTTCTGACCCCCCAATAAGAATTCCAATGTACCGTATGATATGAAAATATCTCGTGTTCAAAGGACTTTTTGTGTATGCAGAATCAAAGACCCAGAGCCATGATATGATAAAACAAGAAAAAAATGAAGCAAAAAGTACATATCTTATATCGCGGAGCCTTTCCTGAACCCTGTGAATTCCAGTATCCCACTGATGGAAGCAATTTCTATTTTTCCTGAATGGGAACAGCTTGCAAATAATCTGAGCACATCTTTTTGCTTTGCTATAGGATGGTTCTCTGAAAAGGGGCAGAATAGTGACATTTGTTATATTAGCGGAGACAAAAGTGCCCCAAAGGCAAAAAAAATTACACAAAAAAGTAGATGCATTGAGATATGATTTTGTCCCAGCTGTTTAAAATTTTTATTTATTTATCTGTTGCCATTTCACATCCCATCTTTCTCCTGGCCATTATTTGCAGGTTACATTATAGTTAAAAACAGCACTGATAAGTTCATAAAAATTAAAAATATTGAAATGTAGGTAATATCAAAACACTATTAAAATTTAAAACATCTGTATTAAAAAGCAAGTGATGATTTGCATTAAAACTACAAGAAACTGGGCACATACTGTCTCAGATCTCTTGCCATTTGTCCCTCAGTAGCTGAAGGTCTGCCTGAATGGAAAGGTCTTAGGCATTGGTGAAAGGACAGCAAAGAGGGGGCTAAAACCTGAGAATGGCTACAGAGAACGTCCTCTCTTTCCTGGAAGGTGGTGGGACTCAGAGAAGGTCTCTTCTGCTGATCACAAAGCCTGGGCAGACTTCTATGGGAGAATACTGTCTTTCAGATAACTTGAACCCAAGCCATATACATTAGAGCTTTATAAATCATATCCAGCACTTGTGCCTGGAAATGGAGCCATGATCAGTGAAGCTGTTGTTAGAAGAGGATTATATATTCCCTGTCACTGTCTGTAGTCAACAGTCTGGTTGCAATGTTTTATTTATTTATTTACAATATTTTTTAGCCACACCATTGCCAGTGGCTTCTGGGCGGAACCTGCTGAAATTCAAACAGTCTTCAAAAGCATCCCCATATACAGTACGTCACAGTACTTTAGAGGAGAAGTAACTAAGGCATGCATCACCATAGCCAAGTGAAACATCTACAGGATCAGGCACAGCTATGACACTAGCTTTAACTGCAGGTATGCTCCTGGCCACCTCTGGTACTAACACATCCAGGCTTAAGGCTGAATCCAGAATATCCCAATTTTAAATGTGAATTTTCAGGGGAAGAGTAACTACATCCAGTACAGGATGTACTGAATCACTGTTCCCTGTTCTTCCTTTCAGCTCATCGGAAGCATCTTTGTCTTGGCTGTATTAAGCTTCAGTTTGCTCATTCTCACCCAGTAGATTACTGATGCTAGGCAGCAGAATTTATACTGACATGCCGTCCTCATGCACAAATGTTGAACATCTAGAAGAAAGCAGAATAGGACATGTAATTTTTTTTGCAAAGTCACGGAATGTTATATTGCATCTCAGGAGATTCACAGCATTGCTGAGGCTAGGATAAGAGTTTGTGTGTGTGTGTGGGTTCAGCACTGAGGCATGTAACACCCATAGGTTCATAGTATGACCAGGTCACGAAGAATACAGTGCTACAGACTTTGGGAACACGGTATATTAATACACTGCAGGGGAAGGAAAAACTGCTGTAACATGTACACTTAGAAAGGATTCCTGAATGGCCAAAAACTGTTTATGTTGAATCAGCTTTGGGATCTGGAAACCAAAGTATAACGCCAACAAGTTTCATTTAGTGGTGAAAGAATCCCTGGCAAAGGATTAAATGGTGGATTTCTTAAATCCCTTTCTTAAATCGGGACCCAGAGACCACCATGTTGTGGCTGGAAATGTGGTTCTGGGGATGAAGCAAGCAGTGGAGTGGGCTTCAGTCAGCATGGCCACTCCCACATGGATCCTCCTGAGCACTTGGGATATCAGGAGGGCTTCAAGGACCATTTCCACCACCACTCCCTGCCAGCTTCCCATTAACTAGTTTGGGAAAGTTTCACCCTACCAGCTTCACATTGGCCAACAGGAAACATTAAAAAACTGGACTTCAGGGATGCAGACCAGAAAAAGGGGAAGTCCAGTCTGCCTGCTCAACATATAATCAGAGCCAATCTCCAGTTTTCCCTTCCACCCACACTTGTTTTATGGTGGTAGTGCAGTGATACTTGTTAATGCTTGCTGTTTGAGTATGTGGGATCCTTTTCTGTCAGTAGTTATGCGTACTAGGGTACGGTGATGATGTGGTAATACAGGCCAAAGTGAGTGGTCTGGGTATTTGGGGTTATTGATTGGTTACTGTGGGTATTATGTGTCTTATCGCTTTGTCACCACTTTAATTGGTAGTTTGGTGCATTGGCACCTTGGATCCAGGTGGTATGAAGGTGGCGAGTAGGTGTCTGCTTCCCTGGTGGTTAAAGGGGGAGCTGGGGAGTACGGCCGTGGTTTGGCCTAGCTCTGGGATCTGTTGGAGCTGCCCTGCCTTCTGATGGCAGGCATTCATGGAGAAGCACATGCCCGCATGGTCTCCAGAAGATTGCCACTCCTGCTTCAACCTTCAGTGGCTGCTGAAGAGGTCATTGCAGGGCACTGAGGGACAGGCAGGTTTCTTGATGCATTGTATCCAATTCCTCAATGCTGGGCCAGGGAGTACAGTGGACCCTTGACTTACAGACGGCTTGACTTACAGACTTTTTGAGTTACAGACTTCTCTGGCCGCAAAATTTAGATTTGACTTGCAGACTGAGATTTGACTTACAGACCAGAAAAAAACCAAAATGGAACAAAAACGGCCTGTTACGGGATTAATTGGTTTTCAATGCACTGTAGGTCAACGGAGACTTGACTTACAGACTTTTTGACTTGAGAACCGCCTTCCAATACTGATTAAATTCTCAAGTCAAGACCCCACTGTACTGTTGTAACCAATAAAGTTGTGGCTTTTTCCCCCTTCCAAATAATTGTGTGTAATAATTTTGTGATGTGCATTTTGGCAACCTCAGGCCTGCTCAGAGCTAGTAACTAGTATTATTAACATGTAAATGAGAATTTCACGTGGCATAACTTTTTGGAAGTGAATTGCTTTAGTGTAAGAAATCACCATAGACATTACCTGTTGCATATAGAGTTGTGCAACTCAGTGTACAACAGGGAATGTCTGTGGTGATTTGTTAACTGGAGGCAAATTGCTTCCAAAAGTTACTCCCTTTGCAGAATGACACAAGAGGATTTTCACCTTTGTCATTTGAAAGTCGAATTTGAACTAGCTTGGGGATATTTATAAGATGTAGAAGAAAGTTTTATAGCAAGCACCATCCATTTCAATGACTGAAGGACAGTTTAAATATGTATATATATATATTAAACTGTCCTTCAGTCATTGAAATGGATGATGCTTGCTTGGATATAACCATGTGAAATTCACAACCATGGTTGTGAAATCATTTTTAGTAATTGAAAAATATAAATATGTGAAGTCTTAATGGGCTAAGTTGAAGTTGAGCAAAGATTAGGATATTTTATTTGACCTGCTACCAGTTTACAACTATAATATTACCATAGCTGTGTGACCTAAAATCTAAATAAACTAGATGATTTTCTACTGGGGTAAATAAATTCTTGTCTCTTGCTCTCCCCCCCCCCCGTAAGCTATTGTTTATCTTACAGTGTAGCCCTAAGCTAGACATGCATTTATTAAGATCTTTATATATGCAAATTCTAATTTAAATTAGGGCAAAAAAAGCTGGTGAAACATGAAAAGCTCCTTTAATCTAGTTTATTTATTATCCTGTTGTTGTTTTTTTAAACTCTCATTACTTTGGCACATTAAGTAAATGACCAAGTAGATCTAGCTCTCAGCTTGCACACAAGGTGATGGATGCTGTGGCAGTGTAGCCATTATTCCACACTACCCAGTCATTTTTTAAAAGCCAGAAACTGCAAACTGGTGCTTGTGTATGAAGTAATGGATGTTTATCATGCTTACAGAAATGGAAAATATGTGCACAGACTTCCTAATGATATTGTAAACTTCTTAGAGAAGTAATTTTGCTTTAGGCAATTGGTGTCCCTCCAGATGTTGCTAGTCTGCAACTTCTGCCAGCCCTAGCCCTAGTTGACGGTTGGGAATGCTGGAAATTGCAGTCCAATAATATGTGCTGTCCAGCACTTGCATAGCCCTGTTTTGCTTGTTATTTACTGATGCCATTCTGTTGACTAAAACAAGTGCCAGCTGATTATACATCTATAATTTGTCTCTAAGTTCTAATTGACACATAAAGAAACACATTATTTCTACATTTCGTACATATTAGATGCACATTGCCATGCATAGCCAGGGATATGGCAAATAGTGTTCATGGCAATCTGTTAATATCCACAAAAATTACAGGAATGACTGCTGGGCATACTGTATCTCCAATCTGATCCACAGATTTTATGTCCAGGATTGCTTCTTTGGAGACCATCTTGTGTGAATCAACATCAAGACTAGTTCTTATTACACTAATCTCATCCTAACATAAGATTGCATCATCCAGGTACATTTAGCATATTTAAATATTTTTAAAACATATTGGCCACCAATTGGAATATGGTGATGGTTGATTTTCTGCATCAGTAGGGGATTGCTGATAACCTTTGAAATTGTTTCCAGTTCTATTATCAACAATTCTGAGAACAAAAAGAAGAAAGTCATGCATGAATTAGAATTATTCCAGGTACATATATTGCCTCCAGACATCTAAACATCGACATGAGCTGCCTTCATTGCAGGAACCAATACATGAATAGTTCCTGGAGGTTCCAGGACATTGGCAGCATCACTGAAGTGGCCATGTCCTAAATGCAGCAGCAGATATATAAAAGGGTGTAACATTCTATAATCCTTACTGGAACATCAGCAGCAGATGTCCCTGTCCTGCTTACTCCTATGTTGATCTAGCTCTATTTGAAGAAAGAGCTCGTGGAAAAAGCATGAATATTTACTGAATTTATGCAAGTCCAGTTACACAGCAGTCAAAGAAACTAAGGAAATCTAATTCCTGATATCAAAACCACAAATTATCTCTTCTCAGACAACCATGTGCATTGCGTCTGATTTTTAATTAATGTAAAAATGGGTAACTTGCATATAACCACAAAGATTCTTTTGCTCTTAGCTATTGTCCATCTGTTTTCCATGCAGATTTTCGCAGGACATAATAGAGACGGTGGAAGGGTGAGGCCAAGAAAATAGAGGTGTAAAAACCCACGATGAACAAGACAGTTATAACTGGCAATAGAATACTCTGAAAAACTGAAGCAATGCTCTGTATATGAACAATGTGTGGTAGCCTTCTGGTGTGTTGGAATCTAATACCTGCTATATGTCAGCAGTATTAAAGATATACTCTGATGTTATGTGAGCAAACAAAATAGTATTCTATAAGGCAGTGTTGACAGGAGGAAGAACCCTAACAAAATGTATGTAACTTTTGAAATAGGTTTTTGAATCAGGACTATACTTGGGAAAATGGGAGTAGACAATATGGACTTGCTATGTGACAGTTTTGGAGAAGCTTGGACAAGTACTTTTAAAGTTCTAATGTTAGTTTTTCAATAAGGATTTCTCTCTCTCTCTCTCTCTCTCTCTCTCTCTCTCTCTCTCTCTCTCACACACACACACACACACACACACACACACACACACACACACACACACACACACACACACACACACACACACACACACACACACACACACACACACCCATATACTTGTTGCTTGATATGCAGGAATAACTGTTATTGAAGACAGAGACAGAGAGATCACTTTTCCAGAATGTTGTCCAGTATCAACAATCCAAAACAGGTCTTTCCCTCTCCTTCATTTCCCAGCCATGACAATTGCTTTGTGTTTGGGTGAGAACTGCTTGACTAATAGAAAAAGGAGTCTGGTTCTGGAATTTTCCCTTGCTTGATTTTGGTTTGTGAATGGTAGTAAGTGCAAACAGAGATCCTCTAGACTACTGGTTCTTAACCTTGAGTTACTCAGGAGTTTTGGACTGCAACTCCCAGAAGCCTTCACCACCAACTGTGCTGGCTGGGGTTTCTGGGAGTTGAAGTCCAAGAACATCTGGAGGCCCAAGGTTGGGGACCACTGCTCTAGACCATCAGATCCCAACCTTGGGTAACCCAGGTGTTCTTGGAGTGCAATTTCCAGAAGCCTTCCAGCTGTGTTGGCTGGCATTTCTGGGAGTTGCAGTCCAAGAACACCTGGATTACCCAAGGCTGGGAACCATTGCTATAGACCAGTGGCCCCCAACCTTGGGCCTCCAGATGTTTTTTAGACTACAACTCCCAGAAGCCTTCACCACCACCCCTTGCTGGCCAGGATTTCTGGTAGTTGAAGTCCAAGAACATCTGGAGGCCCAAAGTCGGGGACCACTGCTAGAGTGTTTTGATTGCTGACATTGGTGTCCTCAATGTTCCAATGGGATTTTTCTTTGAAACGCTTGGCATCCCTTTTTTTTTCTGCTGGTAAAACAGGCATGATATTGCAAGGCAATGTCAGACATTTTCCTTACTTTTTGAACCATGGACACAGAAACGATATCCCATCATCATAAACCAGAGGCTTTTTCCTTTGTTTTATCTACATAGGAGCAAAACAAAGAGATGGACTGCCAGTGGGCTTTGAAGAAAAGATTAACTCTGAGTTTCCTGCTGAGGACTCAGCTACTCATAGTCTTGATCTGTGGCCAGTAGCAGTAATATATTAGTATTTTTTTTCAGAGTACTTTATATGCTTCTTTAATGAAGTTCAGATTTCTGCAGGACTCCTGGAGAGTCCAAGTTAGCTATGCAAATTGCTCCACAGGTGGCTTTTTTTTGCCACAGTTCTCAGTGCATACAAATGAAAAGATATAAATTCATCCAAATAAGAATGTGCACCAATCAATTTCTTCTTCTTCTTCTTCTTCTTCTTCTTCTTCTTCTTCTTCTTCTTCTTCTTCTTCTTCTTCTTCTTCTTCTTCTTCTTCTTCTTCTTCTTCTTCTTCTTCTTCTTCTTCTTCTTCTTATTATTATTATTATTATTATTATTATTATTATTATTATTATTATTATTATTATTATTATTATTATTATTATTATTATTATTCCTCATATCCAAAAATGTTTTCTCTATCCTAAGGGTAAATACCTTCCCCTTGCTTTCTGAAGAAAATTGCATATCCTTCAGTTAGCTTGGTCTTGTGCTTTTATTAACAACAACAACAACAACAAAAAGATTTTCAAGAGAAAACCTAGTGTACAAAAACAACCTACAGGGTAAATCTACTCTTATCCCTGATGGCATCTCTCTGAATCCCTTTCAATATACAGGGGGTTCAGGAAAAGGTTAATTAGAACACATGAGAAGAGTATAGGTCATTCCCCTTCTAATGTGATTCTTCATCTATAGAGATTAACAGTCTGAAGAAGGAAAACAACTCCATGCAATAATGAAATACAATATTTTAGGAGCCTCAGTCGTGAAGAGAGACACCACATATAGGAGACTTTTTCCTCTTCAAACTGTCCTTCTTCTCCATGCATGGAGGACAATGATGGGGAGGAACTCACTTTCTTCTCCTTTTGTGTTCAGATTAACTCTTTAATGAAGTACTCTGTAGCTAGGGACAACTTGTAATTAGTGCAGGGCAGGTACATCCTGCAAAAATATTGAAGCGAAGCACTCTCTCATCTCAGTCCATGAGCTATAGCTATTTTTGTTAAATCATGACACTGTGTAATATGTCCTGTTGTTCATCTGAGGTAGTATTTACTTGATTTTCAGACCTGCTAAGGACCAGATGATGTTTATTATGTCTTGATACATAAATCCATGGAATTTAAAGAGGCTGTACAGTACTTCCATTTTCACATGTCTGTAGCTGGTTTAGAGGAAAAATATCACCTCATACTGTTTGAGAAACTGCTTTCTGTTGAACACAAATAATCCCTGTTTCTACATAGTTTGCAAGTGATTTACCCTAATATTTTGATGACAACAAGCTTATTAACTTAATCATATAATATAAAGGAGAAAATAATATATAATATGGGGCATTGTACATTATATGTACATCTACTAAGTAAAGCAAGAGAAAATATTTAACAATTCAATAATATTTTTTTAAAAATCATGTTCAAGTACTATAGTAGGGAAGACAATATCACATTTCATTAATGGGATTTACAGATATTCCAAACCTGCTGTTTGTTTTTGTACGTGTTATATTTCTTGTTGAACTATGCTGGATTTATTTACTTTTATTAATGATTGTTTGCAAACATATCCCTTATTCAGTCACTATCATTTTTGACAAGGTTTCAGACAGGATCAAGGAGCAGAATCAATACTTGCTTATTCGCTCCTTATAATTAATTCTATCAGATCCAAATTCCAAGAGAGTTATTTCCATCCTGTTTCATACTGTTCATTCTGCAAGGTGGTGCCTTAGAGGGGCAAATATTGATCCTCCAGCATGAAGAGTCTTGTATTAAATGTTATTGAAGGTGTCTAGATGTGACAGAGGCTGTCAATAATGCAAATTGCTGTTAATATAACAAGAATAAAGTTCCAAACAAATATTGTCCCTTGTAATAAAATGTGCCTTATCTTTGGAAGTAGCTGCTTGCTAACTTTAAGGTATAAATCTTAGACTGCTAGATAGATTTAGATACATTATCTCCTTCATTTTCAAATGACTATTTAAGGGAGGTGGAAAGCACGCATTTCTTTTGCTGTTTTTGAGTGAAGCAAATTAAACTATATATGTTGTCTGTTGAATCTCTCCAGCTTTCTATATCATGAATAAGTTCAAATAAGAAGTGATTGGTTCTCTCACTGGGCTTCCCTTTACTAAATTTTGGAATTCTTCATAAGACATTGTGCCTCTATATTTGTTTTTGAAATTACAGTATTATGATTACAATCCAGCTGTCATTTATGGCCTATCCTGGGATGGCTATACCATTAGGCACAGTATGATCCCTGCCTCAGCATACAGATTTTCAGTGTTGTGAATGGCAGGAAATAATTATTTACTTCAATAGTGTTTTATTGTATTTTGCTGCTAGTGATAGAGACATTTCTGATGCTAGAAGAACCTTGATTACTATTTTCTTGGATATGTCTTCAGACTCCTGTTTCAAGTCTGAGGTTACAACTGTTGTCTGCTACCCAACGCTAGAGTGTGGCACCACTCTTCTTATTTGCACAACAGCAGTAAGCAGTCGTGTGGCTTCCCTGTTGCTTGCTTACTGTTGTGTTGACCCATCTCGATCTGGAGAAAGAACGGATAGAGCAAACACTGGTATTTACTGAATGAATTTCTGGAGCTCCAGATATATAGCAGCCATGGAGGTTAAATGAATCTCATTCCTGGTATCACAACCACATACAGGTCAACTGATGTTCCCAGATGTTAAATTAGTAACCTTGACCTTTATAGTGGTTGCCATTATAATACACTGCCACAGATAAATACAGCTGCTCTGATCCTTAGCAAATGACACCCCCAATCTTGTTCTTTCTTATACTTGGCAAGCCAGTTCTGTGTCTTAACTCATTTGGCTAAATATCTGTTGCTTTTACTGGCAGGGTCCCACATGAGGTCAGATTCTTAATTTGCTCTTTCTTTGGGACACAAAGAACACATAGAGGTGCCGTTGGAATGAAGATTCAGAGAATAAAAATGCATCTATGAAAGGGTTTCACTCTTGTCCCAGACTGTGATCATTATGCCACACTATCCGATCATGAGAGCTTCTTGTTTCCAGCCTATCTGTTTCTCTGAAGAATACATTAAGGGTCTCATTATTGGAATGATTCACTACTGCTATTACTCACTACAACCTGTAAAGTGTCATGTGCTGTTGAATCCTAAGGATTCCTTTAACAGTCTCCATACTGACATGGTGATCTTATGTTCTCTAATAATTGGGTTCACTAATACCAACAGGGGTAGAAGAATAAGCCATACTTAAACCTTGGCTACAACTGCTTTAGTACAAAGCATCGGCTGCTGCTGCTGCTAAGACTAATGATGGTTCATGGGAGTGTATTGCTTGCATCTCTTTTAATAAGAGGAGCAAATGGTATAACTAGCATATTTAAAACTACAGTAAGACAACTGTATGATTTGCATTTTTTTCCACTTACAATGCTTGAATAGCTCCTCATGCCGATAGGTCCATTATTCCCCTGTGTAGTGGTAAATTTTACACAGATGAAATATTTTACTAGTTGTTTTCGGTTGACTTCGCTTACTGCAGTCTGAAAAGTTGGTTTAGATGTTGGAAATCACCCTTGCCAACAGCGCCATGCATGACCTTCTGACCTCAGCATATCATATCCTGACATGGTGCTAATCATGAGTTTGTAGCTACATAGTACCAAGCCAGATTCTGATTTTACTTCTCAACACAAAAGCTCAATTCAAGTGTTAAAGAAACATAAATTCTCAAGATGCCTAGAGGGCTGTGCCCTCTGCTTCTCTTTGTGTTTGCCAGTGTGTCTCAAAAGGTGAGGTTTCATAAGATGTGGGGACTCTGCACATAAGAAGTCTCCACGCAAGCAGAAAACTCAAGTTTGTAAACCACCTTGAGCTCCATCTTTTAGTGGAATAGTGGGATCTAAATGTAATAAATTAATAATAAACAAGTCTCTCCTCTTCAGATACCTTGGTAAAGGTGTATAGAGAGCAATGCTTGGGACAAAGTACTCTCCTATAATCATGTTGACGAACTGGAATTCATTATCACTCATTTGAAAACTGCTGTTAAATTTGTCAGTAGTGAAAACACAGTGGTAATCCGAGAGTGATAAAAGGGTTTCCATGTCTGCTTGAAAGCATGATACGATTTTTAAGTTTATCAGTAATCCCTTTTTTTATAATTGCAGTCATGAATATTCAGTGTTATTTCTTCCTTTATTTCAATATTTTTACCCTGCCTTTCTTCTTAAAAAGGGCCTAGGGTGGCTTACCTCATTAAAAGACAGTATTTAAAGCTAAAAACAATAAGTATGCAAATAAAAAGGAGCCAACACCACACTGAGAAATGGTAGACAAAAGCAATACTAAAAACACATTCAAAGCAGTAAGGCCTAACAGTCTGTATTTTAAAAAATCCCATTTAGGCAGCTAGTCACTGAGGAAAAGCTTGCCTGAAGAGAAAGATCTTTGCCTGCTTGTGGAAGAACAGCAAAGATGGGGCCAGTCTGGCCTCCTGTGGGAGCGAGTTCCAGAGACTGGCAACAGTAAGAAGAGAAGGCCCTCTCCTGTGTCCCCACCTAATGCACATGTGAAGGTGGTCGGACTGATAGAAAGGCCTCTCCTGATGATCTTAACACCTGAGCAGGCTCATAATGGAAGACATGGTCTTTGAGATAGCTTGACGTAAGCTGTTTAGGGCTGTTTAGATTAGAACCATCACTTTGAATTGTGCCTGCAAATGGTTCAGCAGCCAGTGGAGCTGCTGTATTAGGGCTACATGATTGCTCTAACCAGCTTCAGTCAGCAATCTGGGTGCTGCTTTTTGGGCTCCACTGGAGTTTCTTGACTCTATCGGCAGCCCCTCATAGAGCATGTTGCAGTAATCCAGCTAGCATATACTGTAACTAAGAAATGTGTCATTGTGGCCAAACCAGACCTTCTCCAGAAATAGGTGCAGCTGACTTTAACTGTGCAATGGCACTCTTGGCCACCACTGAAACCTGGGCATACAGGCTCAGACGCAAACCTAGGAACACCTCCAAGCTGTGTACCTGTGTTATTATTGTAAATTTCAGCTACCAGTGGAATTATTTTTATTTGTCTATATTCCTGACGGTATTATGGATGGTTTTTTAAAATTTAATGTATTTATCAAAAATGATAAATACAATACAGGAAATACAATAACTGAAAATCTGTAAACATAACAGTGTCTTTCTCAGGAGCGAAAAAGGAGGGACTACCATGTTGAGTGTTTTGCTGGCATGATTGGTGGAACATGAGGTACAAAGCCCGGAGAACCATTGGTCTAAGCTTAATTAGAAAAACAATTGTTTGTTCTAGTGCTGATCAGTTTCTGTTAAAACTGGAATCCTTTACTTCACCTAGAGATTTCTGTTTACTAAACACTGGGGGAAGGAAATCTTGGTAGTAGTAGTATTATTTAAAGTGCAAAACATATTTATTAAGTGTAAAAAATTGACTGTTTCTGTTCATCACTGCTGCTTGGCCTTGTGGGTAAGATCAAGTGTCGATCTGTTCATAAAGGTCAATATTAAAATGTGAGATTTATTTTGAGTATCGTTTGATTTGCTGAAACATTATCCAATTATATTTGTGACTTTTGAAAGTGATTTTTAGTTTGGCATTCCATACACCCATTTTTTCTCAGATCATTTCGGCCCCTAGGCCATTAACTTAACTAACCTTCCCCATCCAAGTGCCCTCCAGATGTGTTGGACTACAACATCTGTGGGGCATCAGGTTGGGAAAGGCTAATCTTAACCATAAATTTAGTGGGCTTGAAGCAAACAGTATTAAGAAGAATGATTAAACTGCTGAAACATTAGCAGTGCTTTGGATTCTTTCCATATGCTTTCTGTCTGAAAAATGCCATCTTTTTGTTTGGGTAATGGTTGTTTTATGCAATTTTCTTATGGGCCATTACTATCAGGAACAGCTGGCCCTATCTCCATTAAACACCTGATTGTCTACACAAATCTTTTGTTCATTTAAAAGAATTATTGTTTCTCTATCTTTTACTATTCCTCAATGTAATACTATCTAGATGATTGTTCAGAGCATGGGTCACAAAAATACCATTTAAAGCAACAAACTAGACAGTTAGCCTGACTGATCCCCGGTGGCATTTCCCTCCCTCTAATTCTGTCTTATATGACAGCCGTTCAAGATTTTGTTCCTTTTTGGAGAGGTTTATGTATTCCTGCATTTACATTAATGTACTTACATTACTTCCCGGTAGATTTTGATAACTGCTTTAAAATATATATTCATTTCTTTGGTGTGGTGGATTGGTTTGGGTCTTCAACAAAGACTTGTGAGATCTGAGTTCAAATAATGGCAATGTGGTGGCGTTGTGGGTTAAACCGCAAAGCCTCTGGGCTGCAAGGTTGGAAGATCAGCAGTTTGAATCCACGTGACGGAGTGAGCTCCCATCGCTTGTTCCAGCTTCTGCCAACCTAGCAGTTCGAAAGCATGTAAAAATGTGAGTAGATACATAGGTACCACCTTGGTGGGAAGGTAACGGCGTTGTGTGTCTAGTCATGCTGGGCACATGACCACGGAAGCTGTCTACAGACAAACGCTGGCTCTATGGCTTGGAAACGGGGATGAGCACCGCCCCCTAGAGTTGGACACGACTGGACAGTTTGTCAAGGGGAACCTTTACCTTTACCTGATTGGCCATAAAGACTACTGGTTGAATTTCAGCCATTCCTACTCTCATACCATCCCCTACCTCACTGAGTTGTTGCAAGAATAAAGTGAGAAGAAATAATGTCCTACGAGTCATGTCCTCGTACATCTTTATCTCATTGGTGAAAAGGTGGGATATACAAGTGACAATTAAACAAATGCTACACCATTATTCCAGTATTCTTCTATCAGGTGTCCCAGATGGTCTCACTTTCAAATACAAACCTTCCTAATTCTGTGAAGGAAATTGTATAATTTGTTCTTAGGTCATTAGCTGGGAGCCAGTACTACAACACGTCAACTCTTTATGGTAACAGTAATACTGTCTAAATTGTCCTAATGACATTTTTAAAAGGTGGCTAATGGAAGTGTTGTTCTACAGTTTATCTTTCATGTGGAGTTCAAGCCACTGAATTAATTACTCAAGGATTTCAGATTAAGTAGGTTCTGTTCTTGTTGACCTAAGAATTTATTGCCAAGGATCCAGGAATACATATGTGAAGTTTAGACACCCTTTCAGTACATCTTCTCCCACCTTGGGTGATCAGGCTCCAGCCTTCTACTTTTTATGATCTTTCTCTGAAGCCAACCAGCCTTCTGCCCTTCCTGATACTATTTTATGGTGCTTCCTCTGTTTATGGGAATCTTCCTCAGTTTCCATAAGCTTACTTCATCCTCTTGGGTTCTCAAGATTCCGTGTTTCTCCTGCCCTCATCCTATATGCATCCAATTCTTGTCTATCAAGCTGACCACCTCCCCCCCACCAACTTTCCTCTGTCTGCTCTGGTTTTATATTATTAGTCTGTGTAATATGTTTTTATGGTTATTGTTGCTTTTTTGTTTTTATCTTTACAGTATCTTTGTTCTTTATTTTATGTGTTGCAACCGCCCAGAGTAATCCCTTGACACTAATGGGAACCAGATACAACTTCCATCATAGCTACAGAACTCTCTGTAAATATTATCAACTCCGATACCCTTTTTACACTGTATGTGGAATTGAAATAGAAATGTCTAAATGATTCACACATTTTCTTCCCATGGTTCCAAATATCACATGAATAAAACCCACGTGGAGTGAAATGTGAGCTGTATCTACAGTGGGAACAGATGTGCCTTTCATATCATGCCCCCCAAATGAAAAAAGGGTCTCAAGATTTATTCATTCATCTTCTATTGCTATTTTCATGTATCATGGAAAACAATATCTAGAACTTCATGGACATACTGACATCACAACTTCTTGGGTGTAAGAAAGAAAAAGACAACATTCACAGTAGAGATGGGGATATTCGCATTCATACGTGAATATCCCACACATGTGCAGATAGCGAGGGTCCAGCCCCCTGGGGCCAAACCGACCACTCACCTGTCCACTGCTACCACGGGCTCCACGATCCCTTCCGATCACTCCAGAGCTCACAATGGATTAGCCACTGTTCAACCTGGCAGAGAGGCTCATCATCCTGCCTTCCGCCAGGGGTGATCAATCCATCGCGAGCTCTGGAGTGATAGGAAAGGACCACAGAGCCCACAGCAGCGGCAGACAGGTGAGTGGTCAGTCTGGCCCCAGGGGGCCGGACCATCATTGTCTGCACCTGTAGGGGGATTTTTGTATTCATATACAGATATGAATACCCCCATCTCTACTAACAAGCCACTTAGCCTGTGTATGTTTACATATTGGCTTATATCAAGTGTTGCTATAGTGACCATCCATTCCTGCCAAATGGCTTTCTTTCCTTCTTCCCTGCTCTGCGCTTTGGTATCTTCTGAAAACCTGGTCTGGAAACTTCTAATGCTCTAGAGCAGGTTTTAGGGAATGCTAGGATAGGGGTGATTAACTGATGAAAGCAAATCCATCTGTGAAACAAGCCTGTTAGATCTTGTCCATTTTGGCTATTGGTATCTGCATAGTGATTTCAGAAATTTCATGGTAGAAAAATAGGACAACTAAAAACAAAAATGCTTTGCTGGTATCTTAAATTATCTGATTTAGGCAAAATACAGCTAAAGTGAAATTTAACTGAAATATGTCACCTTAACGAATATATTATTTTTATCTTTCACTGTTAATCACCAAAGCATTATCTATTGACTGTGTTGAAAGAATCCAATTAAATCCTGACATTAAGAATGTTGGCAGTTAGATAGAGAGACATCTGTAAACATATTTTTCCTTCATGATTCGGCTCACAATAAATGTGCTATTTTATTGCCTGTTAAAATCTTAGGGGACCTGCCAGTTTCTGTTTAGCCCTTTGGAGCACAAATTTCCTGGTGCAAAAAGATGCTTGCAATATAATGAATGTGGGAAAGAGTGTCAAGGGAGATTTCCAAGTCCTTAAACCCATTTGAGGTTTGTTAATTTTCTGGATTTAGGTTAACATGGTTTCGTGAATAGGCACAGGGTCTGGAGAGTGGGATTAGGAAGGTTTCCAGGGCTCTGAACTCATGTCAAGCAAAACAGTCATGCCAACAAGCTAAGTCAACTGAATAGGGGAAAGCCTTTAAAGTGCTTTTCCCAGTGTATAATGTTTATGAGTTCTATTCAATTAATTTACAGCTGCAGGGCCCATGAGGTTGAAATGTAAGTTTTGTGAAGTTTGGTAAGAAAGCATCCAAATCCAAAAAGAGAAGGGAGAAGAAGTTGATTAGCTGCACTTTGAAAATGTGTTATCAATCATGTGACACATAAATAATAATTATTCTCTAATTATTGGGCTGATTCAAGTGATGCCATATTATTGGAAGGAGCAGGGCCTTTTCTGTAGTAGTCCCACACTACTGGATTACCTCCTTACCATTTGTTAGTGGCCATTTCTCCTGGCTTTTCATTAAAAAAAGATCCCTCTCTTCTTGCTAGTGACCCCCCCAAAATGGAAGGTAGAACATACTGGCTTTTGCTTGGTGTTTCTTCTGTTTCTATTTCCTCTGAGGTTGTTTCTTCTTTTAGATATGTTAGCTGATTGATGGGTTATTTTTAAAGAACATTTCAAGATTTTAAGTTTACGATTTTTTAAAATGAATCTGTGCCTTTGATTTATGGGAAATGAAGGCTACAAATGCTTTGAATAGATATAAATTTTATACAATGCTGGTTTAAGAGATTGAGGAGCAGTATGCTTGTCATTGGTATACACTATGTTTATTACAGGTGTCATGAATTCATCATACCGTTTAAAGATGCGTTCTGTAACCTGGAAGCATTCACAGTTACATCCTCACCACTAATCAGGCATAAGCTACAGTATTAGCCATAACCCATGTGTTATAATCTCAGTGTAAATTGAGCTGTGAGACAATAGCTGCCTTATTCAAATATTATTTAATTGTGTATATTTACTACAGATAGAGGGTGTGCTCTCTCCTTGCCCATTCTTTTTCTCATGTCATCACTCTTCTACATTTTTGAAGAGGGATAGCCTCTTTTATATCTGGGGGCTCTCTGGATGAAAATCAATGTATCAACTTATATAGAGAGTAACCACGGATACAAGAGCTCTCCTTTTTCATACTTTTTGCCCTTCCCATGTAGGAGGGTGAGGAAACAGACCACTCTGACTCTAAGTGTAGCATAAAGACCAAATAGATAGGTAGAAGATCTATGTATTGTAGATCTATACATAGATGTGACCATGGAATCCCAACTAGTATTTTCTTAAATATAATATAGTATATATATGTTCTCCAGGCTAGAGGAAATCAATTGTTCTAAAGTCTGGAGAGTATATTACTCTCAGCTTTCTCTTTCCTTGGGATGTCATGATCACCTACATCCAGAGTCCTCATTATTTCTACTTCATTGATTCATTCTTTCCTGTTAGTGAGGACCATGCAGGATAGTTAATGTCTTATTACTTCTGTCATCTTTTTGAAGATGAAGTTGTTAGCAAGACAAGTGAGGAGTCTGAAGGTGCTTACTTTCTGGCAGAGTTGGACTTCCAACAGATATGAGGGTAATGGTTGCTTATTACTGTTAGAGCTCTCCTTTTTTTAATCTCTTCAATCTGGCTAGAAGGCCTATGGCAAATCCCCACCATGATATAACTGTTGCTTCTCTCTTCTTAGATCCCCTCCCCTGAAAAAGCTGTCCATTTATATTCCATGCTGGAGCTCTTGTGTAGCCTCACAGTAGTAAACATTCCTGAAATGCAGTACTATTTCTTTGCTCTCCTGTGTAGTGTCTTTCTTTTAAATAAGTTATGCCTTTCAGTTACTACAATCCACTCACGAATTTCATCCTACCAGATTCCAGTAATACCTGATAAATCATATTTAGTGTCAAAAGTTCAAGCTCATCTTCTTTGTTTCCTGTGCTCTGTCCATGGGTACAGGGATATTTGAAGCCATGGGCCATTCCCACCAGATGCTTCCTTATTTTCTTTTTCCACCTTCTGGTGGGTTCTTGTTCCCCTGTCCACGTTTCTAGTTCATCAACAGCATTCTTGTCCCCAGCACTTGGTGCCTACCCCATTCCTTGCCTGAAGCTGAGTCTTGCTCCACACTAGGCATCATTTTAAAGCCCCCAGGACCAAGGTTGCAAGACACCTAGTTAAATTTTTCCCCCAACCACATACTATCACTTGTCAATCATCCTTCTTCATGAAAATATAGACCATTGCCCGAGAAGCCAAATCTTTCCCAATGACAGCAGCTCTATAACCCGTTTTTCATTTGCAGTACTCTTTTCTTGTCTCTTGGCTGTGGCCTTCAACAGGAAAGAGCAATGAAAAACCACACAGCCTCCTACATACTTGCAATACACTAAAGCATTATTTGTTTCCATGTAGATCAGAAAGAAGGGATAACAGTTCCTTATTTTCTTTCCCATCTACTGGTGAATTCCTTGAAAGGCTTCATAACTCTCAGGAAGCTCTCGATCAGCTCCTGGATCTTTGTGATAGGCAGCCAGCACATCTCTTGAAACGTGCTTTACAAACCACTGCCTCAGTGCCCTTCTGTAGGGAGTCACTTAGTAATCTTTCTGAACATTATCTTTGGAATATAATAAACATGTGGTTTAAAAATACTTAGAATAAATATATTAATATGCATAGCATCTCCTCATGGCCTCTTATATGTTTTTGATATGGCTTATGGTTTGTATTTTATTCCCAATACAGTATGATAAGCCTCATATAAGGCAACAGTAACATCTTTACTCTCAAAACCCATTATGCATGATTTTATAAAATATTTTGATCAGCCATTTTCTGTTGTCAAAGAAATCAGTTATTTTTCTCCTGACCTTCATAAATAATGACTGGCAAAAGATAGCAACTTCAGCAAACACAAATTTCTTTTAAATAATGCATGGAAAATTATTAGGGGCAAGGAAGGAAGTTTGTGTTTGAAAGCTATGATGAACATCAGTGTCAGTTGTGGTGTGGCTTAGTCCAGGAGCCCAGAGCATCAGATTCCATCTCTTTGAATCAAAGTGACAGGAGATCAAAGGAGGTAGCTGCTGGAGTCTACAGCCAATAGGCAGAAACGTCTGGCAAAACTCTTCTATTGAGGAAATTTGGAGGAACCTGTTTTCCTCTCTCTCTCTAAACCCTGGGGCTTGCTGTTCCTGTCTAAGATTAAAAGTAACTAATTATAAATTACTAAATACTTATTGTGTTGAAAAGGATAAAGTGACAGGCCAGAACTCAGGAGACCTGTGCTCAAGTCCCTGCTTGGCTATGGAAATTCAGGTGGGGGAGTGGAACTGGTAAAACCACTCATTAAATATCTCACTTACCTTGAATGCCTTATTAGGATCACTATACAGTGGTGCCTCGCTAGACAGTTACCCCGCATGACAGTTTTTTCGCTAGACATTGACTTTTTGTGACCGCTATAGCGATTCGCAAAACAGCAATTCCTATGGGGGAATTTGGCTGGACAATGTTTGGTCCCTGCTTCGCAAACTGATTTTCGCAAGACAACGATTTTGACAGCTCCCTCTGCTCAGGTGTTTTTGGGACCTAAGCTTCACAAGACAGCTATTTAAACAGCTGATCAGCGGTTCGCAAAGCGGCTTTCCTATGGCCGATCTTCACTAGGCAACGATGATTCTTCCCCATTGGAACGCATTAAACAGGTTTCAATGCATTCCAATAGGGAAATGCTTTTTGCTAGACAATGATTTCGCTAAACAGCAATTTCAGTGGAATGGATTATCGTCTAGCCAGGCACCACTGTAAATCATTTCTGACTTGAAGACACACACACACACACACACACACGCAAACACATACATATACATATCCTAATTAGTTCTTTCCCCCAATAATGAGGATAGAACTGCATTACATTGCAACTGTAGTTCAGTAAAAGACAACTTCACTCCTTTTGCAAATTAACTTGGAAATTAACCTGTACAGTTGTACCTAGTTTCATAGTTACAGGGATACAGCCTCATGCAATAATAGAAGAGGAATCTCACATTGTTCAGACACTAGTGTATGCTGCTACTTCATGTTTTGTTGTGACAACATGGACAAGAAGAAGGTGGGCTTTGTACCAGAGACCAGCATTCTGTAGCATTGAGAATGCATTACTGTCTTTAAAGTAAGTAAAAAGTAGCTAGCTATTTTTGAGAAAATGTGAATTGAGGAGTTACTTTTCATATGTAACTATAATAGGAATACTTTTTAGTTCTGTAAAAGTGTCTTTCTCTTCTCTCTATTCTGAGTAATAGGGATTCTCCCCAGGGATTCCTTTCTCAGTGATGCTCATTGCTTACTTATATTCCCTGTCTTTCCACTGTTCTCTCAAGCCCACACAAACCCTTAAAAAGTTCCGTTTTTTGAGTGTAGATCTCTCCACATGCCTATGCAAATCATGGAACTGGGATCATAAGTGCACAAGACTGATGAAATTGGTTACCTTTCACTGCTACCACCCGATTTTCTTCTGTTGGCAATAAGCTTAGGAAGGAATCACACTTGTCACTAACAATATTGATGCTTGGAAGTTGCATCCATCTCTTTTTGCCATGATTATCTTTGTATGATCTAGGTTCTGAAATCCATATTTACTGAGATTTTCAATACAGTATGTACTTTATCTCAAATACGATCTGTTATGATGAGCTTTTATTTTATTATTCTATTATTTATATGCCTGAATGGTTGAGAAGAATACAGTGACCGCATATACAGCACATATATACAGTTCCAACAATCTGTGGATACTATCAGCTGTTAACAATTGTTCCCTCACCATAACAATGTGACAACAGTTTTTCATGTATTAGCCAACCAACATATGTGGAGTAATTTGGTCCAGAAAATGCCTTGTGCAGAAAATAAGACTGTAACTGTGTTTCCTTTTGTTATAACTTCTCAGAGAAGCCCTCTTTATATTTTCCATATTTTAGATTTCCAGTAGACAGTGCTTTAAAATTCTAGTGAACTATAAAAACATATATAGTAAGATTAAAGGCTTTGAGGAGGCTCAAAATACTCCTCTGAAAATGCAATGAGGTCCAAATCCTATTGCGCTAACAATGGAGAAATGACATCACCACAGAGGCAGATTGCTCCTTACGGGAATCTTCATGCGGTTCCATTGGGTAGCTATGGCATGAGCCATAATTCAAGCCAGGACTTACTTAAAGAGTCCCTAGGTGGATTCCAGGGCACACAAAGGCACCTGACTTGAGTGCAACAAAGAAGCACATGAGGAATCATAGTGGAGACTCTAGTAAGTGATCAGACTCTTTGGTGACACTGTTTCCCTTGAGATTTTGGTCTATGTGACTTATCTGCTGGAGTTGTCCATCACATGCAGATAACAGCTGATGATGTGCATTGTGTATAATGATACGTAATAGTAAACTTATATGTCACATGGCTGCCTCAATACATGAAAATGATGAACAGCAATTATATTGCAGTGTTTATAAGATCTTTTTTCCAACAATGATGTGATATTTTGAGTTCTTCAGGATTGTTTATTAGGAAAGCTGGTACAAAATTCAGAAATAGGGAGAGACTCAAAAAATCCAAAAATCTGGCCTGGTATGATGTAATATGTAGACTGAGTGAAGTCAATGAGCATTAAAAATATCAGTTTACAGCCTGCTGAGCTGCATGGTGGTGATGCTTAGCATGGCCTGGCTATGAGCAGGGGCACAGAGTGGCATGGGTTAATAAAAAGGATCATTCAGTTGCACATTCTGTTTTTACTTATGGACCACAGGGCTGCTTTGTTATCACATTGAGATCCTCAGGGATGGATTACCCATCAGAGAAGAAAGATTTTCCACTGCTGAGAGCACACTGCACAGCACTGGGTCATACTATTGGGCTGGAAGGGCTATTTTTTTTTTAAAAAAAAATCATGTTTATTGCCAAAGCTTAAATAGCAGCACAGTTGACAGAGAAAGGCTATCTTGTTTCTCAGTGCCCCTGCTCCAAGCCACATGGGGGGGGGGGTGTTTTATGATATTTGAAAAAGACTTGTGTCTCATTGAGGGGCATGGAAAGAAACCAATCACTGTTCAACCAGCAAATGGGAGTCAAATACTTTGACATCTATTGACTTCATTGACTCTCCATGCTTTCTGCTGCAGCTGTATATAATGGCCAACATACCAAGCCAGATTTTTGAACTTCTTATGCTATCTCCTTATGTTTTTATCATTTTCACTGATGAAGGCTTCTGAAGAACTCAAAAGCACACACCATCTTTTCTGCAACACTTTTATAATATTTTAGTGGTGCTGATATTGCCTAATTCTACACTTCCTTCTTACGTATGGATCCATAGCTACTTTGTTCCTGTTGTTTTTTAAATTACCATTTACACAGATTTTACAAAGTTGCAATTTATAGTTTTGAACATCTTTGTTATAACATTTTTATTCAGGACCAATGGAATAGAGTGGCTCTATACTATTGTTAAATTCTTTTGTAATAATATGGATTTTAGTGACTAGTGTAGGTAACATTGTTATTGGAAGGGTTCTCTCAAGCAGCGGAGATGGGCATTTAAAACATTTCTTCTGTATGTTTCTCACGATTCTGGCATATTTTTATTTTCCAGCCTAAGGGACAAATGAAGATTTTGCTATTCATTTCAGTAATTGCATCCTTGTATTATGTTTTTAGCATGTTAATTGCTAATTCCATTTTTAAATAGGATGCTCTACACTTTATGCCTCCAGAATATAAATTAATAGATCGGCGAAATAAACAGATGGATGAATGATGTAAAGGGATTTTATTGTCCATCTACCAGCTACAGGTAGTTATTTGTTTTAGCAGTAGTTTTTCAAAGAGCAACAGCCACTTCAAAACATTTTTATCTGCTGCCATAGGAAGAGATGTTCCTCTTATTTTCCAGTCTGAAACGGCAATCCAGTGTTCACGTTCATAGGCAAATTGAATATGATTCAGTCATAATTTGAAAGTAAAGAGTGCCTTCCTCTCCCATTCTACACTGGTGCAGCAATGGAGAACTGAACTGGGGGCGAGCTCGTTATCTGGGGGATCCTTGTATTCTTCTTTTGTCTCCCTCTAATGCTTGTTTCTGGTCTCGGCTCTCTTCTGTAGACGTAGGAGTCTGTTTCTTTCATTCCAGAGCTCACAAACAACAAGCTTTTTAAGATTCTTTGGGCTGAACTGTGTCATAGATAGCATGATTAAAGCAAAAAATCATGCTTGTGTTGTAGGCACGTGGTTCAAGCAGACATTCATCATGAGAAATCAGACCTGCAAAGTAAAGCTTAATTCCTGAAAACCAGCCACTTAACAAAATAAGCACATTGCAATTTGCTTGGGAGAAGCTCTTTGCCGTGCCAATCATTTGCTTTCTTGAGCTAAGGAATTCCCTCTTCGAACGACAGCTTATCTGTAATGTAGTTTGCCCTCAAAGGGCGCTCTGATTGTTCACATCCGAATCAGTGCTCAAGGTGTCACTGCTGCTACTTTTTGTTACTTTGCATCCTGTGGGAGAGAAGATTTCAATGTTATTTTACTTCTACTGTTGTCCTATATCTGTTCTTTTTAAATTTTAGTATCTGTTTAGGCAATTGTCAGCTTGCCATTCTTGTAACTTTGCCTTAGTATCCTGGTGTCTTCTTTACACTATGATGAGACTGAAAGGGGAAAACAAATGACCAGTGTCTTGCACTATGGTTTTATTATAGCAGAATCTGCAGTAAAAATGAACAATGCATTTGTGTGTGAATTCTTCAGGGATATGAAGATGTCTCATTTAATTACTCTTTTGGGCTGTTGGGGCATCTTGCCTCCAGTGTGAGAATTAAACTAGAAGATGGTTTTCCCCTTTGATATTTCCTCAATTTTATTTTATTTTATTTATTTAAAATATATTTTATCCCACCTTTCTCCTTAAAAAGGACCCAAAGCAGCTTACATCATCAAAAGGCAGTATTTTAAAGCTAACAGCGAGCTTATTAAAAAGGATTGAACAAATGCCTGATTTAAAAGCATAAGCAACACAAGAACATATGCAAAGCAGTAAAAAATCCATTAAAAAAAACCACTCAGGCAGACAGTTACTTGAGGGAAAGTCTTCACCTGTTTGTCCAAAACTAGTGGTTTTTCCCTTTGTGATGCAAAGTATACACATACAACAAATTTTGCTACACAATTTGAGCAATTTTGAGCAAAAATTGGCTTACAAATGAGAACACTCTCATCTGAACCAATAAAAAATGGTTTGCCATTTTGAAGCCCACAGTGTTATCTTGTCATGTGTGTAAGAACGAGACAAGTGAAGATTTAAATCTCTGCTGTTTAGCTGATGCTATTACACTATGGAGGCATAATTTCAGGGCTGACAATCTAAATTAATTGATTGGGGCACCATGGAGTTACTAAGTCACCCAGATATTTTAAATCATTACCAGCAAAGTAGAGAACTATTAACTGCCAGTGATGATAACAGGATATGCTTATGAGCATGTGTGTTGATTTATTTGATTTATATGTCCCTTCTCTGTCCAAATGACATTCAATGCAGTTAATAATAATTATATACAAATTCAAATGTGACTCTTGATTAGAACATAACATGAAAGGAATCCATTTAGACTTCATTTAATGGCATATCAGTAAGAGGATGTAGCTAACACCTGGGCAATTCAACTTTTCTCAGTAGCAGAGCAGCTTACATGCCACAGGCCTGGCTGAACGAAAATGTTGGAATGATAACAAAGAGGCCAATTCTCTTGGCAGGGAGTTTTGGAGCCTGAGAACCACCACTAAGAACACACACTCTTTCATACCCTCCACAAATGAAACCTCAAAAACTGGGAGAAAGATTTCTTCCAAAGTCCTTATATGGGAGAATTCAAGACTTCCTAACACAGGTCTTGAGTCTTATAGGGCTTGATATGTAACCATTTTGGTCCTGCTGAAGTTTGTGAGTACTTTTGAACAGTGTTCTCATGCTGAATGTGTTGCACAAGTCAAAACAGGATACAGTGGACCCTTTACTTATGGAATTAATCCGTATTGGAACGGTGGCTGCAGGTCGAAAAGTCTGTAGGTCGAAGCTCCATTGACCTACAATGCATTGAAAACCGATTAATCCCATAACCAGCTGTTTTTGTTCCATTTTTGTTCCATTTTGGTTTTTTTCTGGTCTGTAGGTCGATTCTCAGGCTGCAAGTGGAACCTAAATTTTGCGGCCAGAGAAGTCTGTAACTCGAAAAGTCTGTAAGTCGAGCTGACTGTAAGTCGAGGGTCCACTGTATCCCTAAGGATGTGTCAAATCACACATCTCCAGGAACAGGCACAGTTGAAACATTGGCCACATCTTCAGATAGACACTCTTAGGTTCCACCAGAACCTGAGCATCCACATCCAGTACACATAAGCTGTAAAGTTGCATTTTCTAAGGCAATTCAACCCAGCACATCATATATCAAAACCCTATTCTCTCATCTGCATTTTGGCTAACCAGAAGCACTTTTGGTTAGACAACCAAATTGTTTGCCTTCATCCATACAATTTACAAAGGTGGTTATTTATCTAATTTATGGCATTTGTGGACTTTACATATTGTTAAATATTTTCATATGAGAAATATAAAGGTATAAAACTGGGTTTGTGCTGGCTATGCAGTACAATATTGTTGAACTCTTACTACCTACTTGGACAAAGATTTCCTGTCACAGTGAAGGAACAGGGGGAGGTGGATGTTAAATTAATGGTGTGCTGAATCAGTGAATAGAAAACTAGATTCCTATCCTCCACAGCTTGTGTAAAATTTCTGTTTAAAGCTAGATAAAAAAAATCTGTGCAACTTTTCCCATGTATGTTCCTCCTTGCTTGCAAGAACACAATTCTGGCACTATTTTGGGACATATTTCAGTATGTTGTAGCTTTAATCTGGAAACTTAGAAATTAGTACTTTGGCAGCAAAGAAATTATTTCATGCAGTCTGTTTCTCTTGCTGAGCTGTGGATCCAAACTGAGGAAGATGAGAGCAGATAGATTGTATAAGGTGAGCAATAATCTTACTTGTCAAAAGTTCATTAGAAGGCATAGGTGCATCAGAAAAAGCAGAAAACTATTGTTTTGCTTGTCAGTTTTCTTTCATTATTGAGTGTGAGAAAATATCAGATTTGTCTTCTCAGTAATTCTGAACTTGCCAACAGAATTGTTACAAAAATAATAAAACGTTGTAGTCTGCATTCTCCTAATCATCTTTATAAAACCGAACAAAATTCTGTTTTTATCCATGCCCTTTCTAGACATGAAGAATTGATTTGCAAGAGATTTGAAAACACATCCTTAATCATTCATCTGGCTTTCGATTTTCTTCTAAAACAATTCTGACAGTTCATTCCACAATAAAGGTGATGGATTTTAGCTGATTTATTGTAGTGAAGCAAAAGAGCAGAAGTAGGTTCAGTGCAAGACTGCAAAGGGTGTAAATGTGACACCAAACTGGTTGAACAAGAATGGAAGCAAATGTTTCCCTTTTGCTTGCAGCCATACTGGAGAAGGAGCTGAACATGTCAGCTGTTGAACTTTCCTGTCGTTACAAGTCATGGCTTATTGTTACATCCAAATGCAGCCACTGAAATAAGTTAGCCAGTATCAAAACACCTCAATGCTAATTTGTTTTGCAAACAAGGTTGAACTTCTGTATATCCAAAAAGAATTCCTTTTCAGACACGGAACCTCACTGAGAGATGTCAGTACTGTGGTAAACTACTTGTCAAGCATCTCACATACTGTACTCTGAAAACCATATCGACATTAACTTTGTAGGTTTTAACCTACTAAGCCCTAAACAGCTTGGGTCCAAGATATCTAAAAGACTGCATCTCCCTCTATAAATCTACTCAGGCATTAGGATCATCAGGGAACACCTTTCTTGTGGTCCCACCACCTTCACAGGTGCGTTTGGTGAGGACACAGGAGAGGGCCTTCTCTATTGCTGCTCCCAGACTCTGGAACTCCCTCCCAGGAGAAGCTAGGCTGGCCCCATCTTTGCTGTCCTTCTGCAGGCAGGCAAAGGCATTTCTGCTCAGGCAGGTTTTTCCTTAATGGCTGGTGTTCTGAGAGGTGTTTTAAATGGACTGTTGTGTTTGTTTTTGTTACATATCTTACATGCAAGAGTACATTTCAAATGTTCAAGACTTTAATTTACAATGCAAGTGACCTGCTCCATTACAGATATATTGACATTTAGTTCCATTAATGAAATATGTCATTTGCTGTCCTGCACCATCACAACCAAATTTCTTAGCAAAAAATAAAATAAAATAAATAAAAGGCCAGGCCAATATTCATAAAATTCTGCTTGGGTGTGTATTATCATATCAGTCTTCGTTGGCATTTACAATTCATTTTTGTCCATTATTGCTTTCATTAGGAAAAAGAACTAATTGCTTATTTTCTATCCACAAGAATTTAATCATGAACTAGATTTGCCCTGTGAAAGGCTGTTTTGAAAGTGTGCATGCATATCCCTTCTTATGTTTGTGATGTTCAGGCACGAATGTTGTTGCTTAGAACAGCACCATTTATGAAAAGGGTATTGGCAGACTGGGAAAACACCAAGGTTTGCTGTAGTAGCATTTATAAAAGAGTGGCCTCCCTAAGGGAGAGGAGGAAAATCCCTAAACAGGATGGCCACACACACCTTGAGGGTGGAGCATGACAGCTATTAATGCACAGAAGCTCTGTATGTGGAAAGGTTTCAGTGTTGATGAAATGCTTTCAAAATCTGATTGCAGAAACCACAACATCTCTCCCTCCCTCCAAATCCCCCTCTCTCTCACTATCTTGGGCTAGCTGCCACACCCCAAAGTGAGATGAAAGCCCACTAGGACTGCTGAGGAAAACAGCTGGGGAGAGGGAAAAATCAGAATATAAAAGACAGGCTGTGAACCCCCTTCTTCTTATGTACTTGTACCCACCTTGTGTCTCTTTATTAATGTTATTTTTAGTAGGAAGTATTATGAGTATTTGCCCAAAGGAAGGAAGCGTACACATCTGGTTATTCTTTCACTCTCAGTCTTCTCTCTCAGCTTTCTGCATTTGCCTTGGGGTTGTCTTTTGGGGTAATACATGGTGGAAAGCAGAGAAGGTGAAATAGGCCTAGTAAAAATAAATATTTTCAGAAACTGGTGAAATACTGACTGATAAAGATGGAATTTTGTGTGTGTGTGTGTGTGTGTGTGTGTGTGTGTGTGTGGAGAGAGAGAGAGAGAGATGGGATGTGTGTGTGTGTGTGTGTGTGTGTGTGTGTGTGTGTGCACACTGCACTTAGTGTCAAGAGTATATCTGCTATACCTTGTCCAAAAAATCCAAAAAACCCATTCCTGTTGACTGACTGTACACCATTCAGATGCTTGTTTGAAGGTTCATAAATGTAGTTTTTTCCCTCTTATTCCTCCTCTCTTTTTCCTACCTCCTCTCATGTGCCACCTTTAGTACAAAGATACTGGTTTGTATTAGGGTATAGTTTTCCATTACACTCAGCCATGAGAACTGTGGTTCCATGTCAGTTAATGCAATTTGGAAATAAACCAGAATCATTTCTGTTGACTCACTTGCAGTTAACAATAAGCAAAGGCTTCTGGCTGGTCCTGGCATACTGCATGTCAGTTGAATGCTCATCCATTCAGCCCATTTGCTCTGTCTTTGGTCTTCTCACCTAACTGTGGAATCATAGTGGTAAACTGTGTCCAAATTCAAGATCCTGATTTGTTATGGATGTTGGCTTCCTTAGGAGTAACACACCACACCAATATCACTGGTTCAGATATAAATCACAGCTGTTGTTTCCTGGTCTGTTTATCTGTTTGTGCAAGTGGGAACAGCAAAGCCAGAGTGAATGGGCTGTATCATTCAAACATATCCTGAGTTCATTTGCTGGTCTACAAAAATGCCTATTTATTATTCCAGTTGATCTAAAGCAGAGGTCCCCAACGTTGGGCCTCCAGATGTTCTTGGACTACAACTGCCAGAGCCTTCACCACCACCTCTGCTGGCCAGGATTTCTGGGAGTTGAAGTCCAAGAACATCTGGAGGCCCAAGGTTGGAGATCACTGATCTAAAGGATCCTTTAGAAGAAAGATGCCATGTAAATATTTTAAATAAATAAATGATACATTTGATTCTGGTAGAACCGTAGTTATCTTGAATTGTCATATTGCAAAGACAATCGCAGGTGTCTGTCTTAGGTAAAGGTAAAGGAAAGGTTCCCCTTGACAATTTTTGTCCAGTCGTGTCCGACTCTAGGGGGCGGCGCTCATCCCGCTCTTCAAGCCATAGAGCCAGCATTTGTCCGAAGACAATCTTTCGGTGGTCACATGGCCAGTGTGATTTAGACACGGAACGCTGTTTACCTTCCCACCGAGGTGGTCCCTATTTATCTACTCGCATTTGCATGCTTTCGAACCGCTAGGTTGGCGGGAGCTGGGACAGGCGACGGGTGCTCATTCCGTCGCGTGGATTCAAACTTACAACTGCTGGTCTTCTGACCCTGCAGCATAGGCTTCTGCGGTTTAGCCCACAGCGCCACCACGTCTGTCTTAGAGACATCTTTATTGTCTTCATTTTTCATCTCTTGTCTCAGCTTATTTAAGCTTTGGTCCTAGCAAGGGCGTTAACCAAATTAATGTTGCCTGAAGATTTCATAAACTATACATGTGCCAGGACTCAAGGCATGTCTACTTCTTCACACTTAGTTTATGAGAGACTCCAGCAAAATTTAGGTGAGACCGTGTAATACTGTAATTTTATTGCTTGTCTGCCTCACAAATCATATGTGTGCCTCTTCTCAAAGGAAATTACATTGTGATAGAATGAGTGGAATGGGAAGGTTTTCACAGATTACATATGCAGATCTATGGTGTTTCTTTGATATTAATAGGTTTTTTACAAAAATTTTGGCAAAACTGTACAGTGGTGCCTCGTATAACGAGCGCCCCGCTTAACGAAGAAATCGCATAGTGATGGCTTTTTTGCCATCGCTTTTGCGATCGCACTACGATCTTGCCTATGGGGAAAAATCGCTTTGAGATTTTTCCCCATAGGCACCATTTTCCCCCAGCTGAGCGGCGGGAGCTTTGAAGCCCCGCCGCTCAGCTGGGGGAAAATGTCGGCAGTGGGCTGCGGCCTCGGAAGGACCCCGAAGCCACCGTCCCCTGCCGACAATTCCCTTCCGAGCTCTCAAAGGGCCCCCTCCGATATTGGAGAAAGCCCTTTGAGAGCTCGGAAGGCTCTCAGCGGTGGCGGGGGAAGGGTACGGGGGTGTCGAAGGCTTCCAGGCCTTTGCCTGGAAGCCTTGCGGAGACCCCCCCACCCTGTCCCCGCTGCCGGCAGCCTCCCCCCGCCGCCTCCCCCGCCCGTTCTCGGACTTCTGGAAGTCCAAGAACGGCTGGGGAAAGCAGTGCAGGGAGGCTTCAAGCATCGGGGACAGGGTGGGGGGATCGGGAAGGCTTGAAGCCTACCCGCGCTGCTTACCCAGGCCATTCTCGGACTTCCAGAAGTCCGAAAACGGCCTGGGTAAGCGGCGCGGGTAGGCTTCAAGCCTTCCCGATCCCACCACCACCCTGTCTCCGATGCTGGTAGCCTCCCCGCGCCGCCTACCCAGGCCGTTCTCGGACGCCTGGAAGTCCGAGAACGGCTGGGGAAAGCGACACGGGGAGGCTTCAAGCGGCGGCTGCAGGGTGGGGGGGTGTCTGCACCCAGACTCCCCCCACGGCTTGGATCCAAACCGTGGGGAGAGGCTAGGAGGGTGGTGGGATTGGGATGCCTTTCAGGCATCCCGGGCTTGGATCCCACCCGCCGCCGGTTACCCTTGGGACTCTAGGGAGTCCAGCCATGGCTGAGGTAGCCGCCGTGGGTCAGATCCAAGCCACGGGGGGAGGGAGAAAACCGGATAATCTGTTCCAATTGGAACGGATTAACCGGTTTTCAATGCATTCCTATGGGAAATGGTGCTTCACATAACGATGTTTTCACATAACGTTTTTTTTCCGGAAACAATTAACATCATTATGCGAGGCACCACTGTATTCTTTTTAATAAAATGTCTCTGTAATTAGCACCTGATGTCCCTTTGTTGTTGTTTAGTCATTTCGTCGTGTCCGACTCTTCATGACCCCATGGACCAGAGCATGCCAGGCCCTCCTGTCTTCCACTGCCTCCCGCAGTTGGGTCAAATTCATGTTGTAGGGAAAATCAAATCACCAATATTTTGCATTTTTCTTGCCCTTTAGTGTGAAATCTATACCACAGATTTTATGGTGATGTCTCTGCCAGCAATTGGTTGAGCTCCTGTGAGATATTCATGAGCATTTTGGCTTGGAAGTCCATGATCTGTGAGGGAAGGGAAAGTTATCAGTTTGGCTGAGATTGAAATGTCACTTAGCATGTGGAATATGGAATATCTGAGTGATATTGGACATAAGGAAGCAGATTTAGCTCCAGGAAAATAAAAGCTAAGATGCAGAGATTCAGTGTTTTGTACTAACAGGCTATCTGAAGGACTGTTTGTCCCATATAAACCTGCCGGGTGATCTCCCTCAGATGCTTTTTTAACCTGCCTTATCAATGTCTGAAGGATTTGAGACAGGGCCTTTTTTTTGTGGCCATGCCCCATGATTGACTGTCACTTCCCGAGGATTCTGTGATTTCAATTTTCCATTAAATGGCT
Organism: Pogona vitticeps; assembly: GCF_051106095.1. Lineage (NCBI taxonomy): Eukaryota > Metazoa > Chordata > Lepidosauria > Squamata > Agamidae > Pogona > Pogona vitticeps. The sequence goes on from NC_135783.1 coordinate 53,448,179, forward strand.
TAAACATACAACTTAGCCACTTAATGATATTGGAAAATTAAAACTTTGTTCTGGACGAACAGAGAGGGAAGCAAAGGTGTTAGGGCAACACTGAAAAAATTTGAAAGCAGAGGAGACAAGAGGGAACAAGCAGGGGGATTTTGTTTTCTTTATTATCTTTAAAGGGAGGTGGACCACATAGGGTCATGTATGCTATATGGATTGTAAGAAATGGTATACTAGATCTCTATGTGGCCTTAAGTGATCCTATTCAGCCTGCTCCGATTGAGCCACCTAGCCAAGTCCTAAGAAAAAGGCTGTCTGGGAGGACACTTTGTCTAGAACAAAATGATTCAGGAAGGAAGTGGTCAGATGGCATAAGAAATTTCAAACGCTGGGGAACTGTAGGCAAGGAAGCTGGTATGATAGAGGATGCCAAAGTTAATACTTGAGAATGACCAGGACCTTGTAGGACTAGTTCCAAATATAAAATGCCACCGTGTACAGGTTCCCAATGAGAACAATGAGGAAAACGACATTAGGGGAAATCTTGTGGATCTGTGAAAGGTAAAGTAGGTTCCAGTCTAGGAAATCTAGGGAGTCGGTAAGAAGCAAGAGATGTGGAGTAGATTACAAATATAGAAGTTAATTTGATCTTTCAAAAGGCTGTAAAGGAAAAGTGGTACTGTACGTTTGCTTGTGAGCTGGGCTTGTGAGGCTTGTGAGGCTTAAGGCACTGACTGACTGGTAATAGCAAAGACATTCAAATTTGTTCAAAGAAATGCTTTCTGCTGCTGGGGCTTTACTTCTCTCATTTTGGGCTATAAAGAGACCTTCCTACACGACCTAATTTTTTGCCAGGTTTATTGTACATGGTTGGATAAGCCTTCCATGTTTGTCATGATCCAAGTTAGTCTCTTCAGCTACACATTGCATAGAAGACCTCTGAAAGGCTGTTTTGTTAAACAGTGTAGCTTTTGATCATTTTAGCGTCTCTCTGTTTAATTTCACACTTGGCTCCTAGAAAGTCACCTCCTCTAAGCAACAGAAGAATCCCCTTTGTCTGGCCTTAGATTGTCTGCCCAGACATTAAAAGGAAAAAAAAAACTGAGAAAACCAGACAAAACAACACTTCCTATAGATGTGCTGAGTAACTAACTGGACAGAAGTTTCTCACTTCTCTACACCCCCACCAGATTCTTCTTGGTTCCCTGAAACTGCTCTCTTGGGACCATTTCACAGAGTAATTTCTTCCCACAAAGTGGTCTGCAGCCACTTGCATTTTAGAGATAATTTTTCCATGCTAACAGCAAACTGTGTATGGATATAGACTACAGCAGTTTCTGGAATCAAAGCAGCACTTTTCCAAGACTCTGCTGTCGCTGTGCCTCTAAACTACTGCCTCCCCCCTTTTCTACTTATATATTTCTCTGTAAAGTGCACTCTGAAAGATGGCTTGATACTGCTTGCATTTTGGGGGAAAGAACTGTTCTCTCCTGCACATCAAGCATGAGTATTTGAATACATACAAGGAAAGTATTCTTCTTTGCAACTTTGCAAACATCCAAATATTGAGACCAAAAGCAATGTGTGATATTTTACATCAGATGTTTAATCTTGTAGCTTAATAGAATCATGGGGGGTAAGACTGTAAGTCCTTGCTTGTTTATTGTTGCCTGGGAGGAGCAGCAGCGGTAGAATGTTTCTCCTCGTGAGGGCTGGCCCTGCCATTAGGTAAAATTAAACAACTGCCCAGTTAGTACACTGCTGGGGCTAGCAGATTTACTGGGAACCTCTGCACATTTCCACTGCTTCTGAAAACGGCTGGCTCTGTTTTGTAACAGCCATTGTTGATGGCCTTTTGGCAGAACTGCCTGCACCAGTTGTAAGGAATTCCCTGTGCCACAGCACAGACGGTTTCTCTGGATAGTCCAGAAAATTTTTTCCTGCATAGACCAGCTTTCAGGCATCCAAGAAGCCTGGCAGGTTCAGCAACAACTGGCTCCCTGCAGGACCCTATGTTTTTGGGAATCCTTTCCACCAGGAAAGCAAGATGGAAAGAGATAGAGTGGAAGTCCTGTTGGAGGTGAGACAGTGCTCAGTATGCTTTGCTTCAGAAGCAGAAAAAGCAGTGGTTTTGCACAGAGATATTTTGTGCACATTTTGGAAACCTTGATAAGAAAACCCACCTGTTGGTCTTGTTCTCATGCTGGAGAAAGTGCTGAAGTGAGAAATCTCTTGAGGTTAACAAGATGTGTTGAGCCTTGTCAAGAAGCCTTAATTAGGAAGATTTCTATGCATCCTTAATAGAAACATGCTTATTTTTTTAAATGTTGTAGCTTTACATTTATTTGTTCCTTTGAAAACATTTTAACACAGAATTATCATGTTTGTGTTTTTAATGTGAATAGTACTGTGCTTGTAAATATTTGAAGAAATGAAATAATCTTTCTGGGGAAACAACGAGTTTGTGGATAGTTCTGTGTTTTTAGAAATGCTGTACAAATCTTCAATTTATCATTTCAATAGAAGAAAACATGTATACACAGGAGAATAAACTCCATCTGTTCATTCTTTTTTTGGTATGTGCTACATTTGTTTGTGTCCCTTCTGTTATTGAGTTTACTTGGTAAGTTAGAATTAACCTACAGCAAGATTTTAGTTTGAATGCTGCTGCTATAATGAATTTGCAAGCCAAGCCACAAAGGGAAAAACTACAGTATAATAGTAAATATAGCATTAAGCAGAAAAAAAGTAGAGGGACTGTAAAAATGCAAAACAAATAAAAACCATAATCAACAGATAGTAAATTGGATTCAGTTTCATGTTTTCTGTAGCTACTGGAGTTGACCCAGTGCATCTGTGGAACTTACAGAAGAGTTGACTCACCAACCCCCCCTCCCGATTAAATGGGTCTACCCTGTTTTGGAATTACTACTGGGTTTCAGCCTGTATGTACCAAATAAGTGGTTTTGTATTGGTATTCTGCAAAATAAGCTTCTTTTTCTACTGGTGTTCTTTCTTTCCACAGTGTTTGATGCTGTCTTTGCAATTTGTGTTTGGAGGAAGTCATAACATTTACATCTTATCGAAGTCATCTCTGTGCAAAGATCCTTGCTGTCATTTTTCTTTCTCTAGGTTAATTTCTCTAAAGTTGCTTTTTCCCATACTTCACATCCATATGTATCTTGGAATCTTCATTGTTTTCTAATCTTGTGCAATCTCCATTTTAGCTCCTGCCAGCAATAATGACATTAAAGGTTTATGTGACAGAGTTTCATTTGTACCATTGACTAAGAAGTAATACAAATTCAGCTTTGTGTACATTTTTTTAAAAAAAAAACTGGCCATGTTGCATCCAATGATATCAATCTGAGGTGCAGTTGTTACCACCCTGTTTCCCCAAAAATAAGACCTAACCTGAAAATAAGCCTTAGTAAGATTTTTCAGGATGCTCGTAATATAAACCCTACCCTCCAAATAAGCCCCAGTTCAGTGAAACCCTGACCACCATTGTGCAGCAACCAGAAGAAGATGACATGACTGTATTTGAATAGATGTGGATTGTTGTACATGAAAAAAAATAAAACATCCACTGAAAATAACCCCTACTGCTTTTTTTTGGAGCAAAAATCAATATAAGACCCTGTCTTATTTTGGGGGAAACATGGTAATTGAAACTTTGGGGGGGCTGTCATATGTGGCATCAAATTAAGTGCATATTCCCAGGATTCTTTCACCTTGAGGCATTCTAGGCAGATGTGATAAAGAAATCCCATGTATTTGCAGCCTCTCCAGCACAGTGGTAATATGGTAGTATTGTGAGTTTTTTTGGAGGTTATTTTTGTTTTCATTTTCGTTGGTCTTGTGTGCTATTTTACTTTTTACTTTTGTGAATTCAACAGAAAGTTATTTAAATAAAGGAGACTGCCATATTTAATTCTATTGTGGTTCAAAGTAGATCTTTCCAAGGTCCAGTTCTCAAGCAATTTTCAATGTGCTTTTTTATTTGTGACTTACAACTACTTGCAATACCAAATTTTGCAGAGAGAGAGTATTTGTCCTTGTGCAGTGTTTGTATGACTGTCACATATTTTTTCCAAGTATTTTATTGATTCAAGTAGTCAGTGGATGTTAATTGTTTTCCTAATAAAATCTGAAGCTTGTCTTAATTGATGCCATTTGGCTTTTGTCCTCCTGGTTTAAATTCCAGGTCTTTAGGTGTGATCAGTTTCTCATGCAAGGTGGGAGATCAGAGAAGTGTTTGATTTTGCTAATTGTTCTTCTGGCCTAGAAACTAAAATGAAAATGTGTGAGGAAAGTTGCCAAGGTGGCTCCAGTTTTCTTGTCCAGGCAAAGAGCCAAGAATATTTTATGTCTTTAAATGAAATGAATTAAACAAATCTCATTTTTGTTTCTGGTTGAAGAACTTTTAGCTTTTTTAGCTTTTATTCAGAACCAGTCCTGTGCACTTTATCTTTATAGGCATAATAACAACAAACAATGACTGGAAAACTATAGGGAGACTTTGTATCTGAATGGAACTTAGCATCAGATATGAACTTTTTTAATTACCCCTCTCTTTTATAGAGACCCAAGCCAAGAATCTAAACCTAGTCACCCATGAGTACTCAGATGTAATCTTAGGTTTCTGAGCCTAAGTTTCCCTTAGAAAAGAAAAATATTTAAAAGTTATATGTTATTCATTGGTTGAAATCCAGCTGATTGGCATAATAAATCACAACTACACTAGTTGTACTAAATCAGTAAGGAGTCAGCTCCTCTGCAGATTCCATTGATTCAGTGGGCCTGCTCTGGTTGCAACTTACTACAGTGGGGCCTCCACTTACGACCATAATCCATTCCAAAAGATGGATTTAACTCGAAATGGTCGTAAGTCGAAGCACCATTTCCCATAGGAATGCATTGAAATACAATTAATCCGTTCCGGCTGAAGGAAAAAAAATCACCAAAAATTTATAAATCACTGCAAGACTCACTGGAAATGCGATTAATCCCTTCCAGCCGAAGGGGGGGGAGGGAGAAAAGCAATCAAGTGTGCAAGACCCATTGGAAATGCACAGAAAACAAACGGAGCAGATCGGAAATGCACAGAGAACAAAGGGGGCAGGTCGAAAATGCAAAGAAAACAAAGGAAAAAGCAAGGGAAGCATGCAGGACCCATTGGAAATGGGGGAAAAACCAAAAAGCAACCAAACACCCAAGACCCATCAGAAATGGGGGGAAGAAAAAGCCAAAAAACAACCCCCCAAGACACATCAGAAATGGGGGAAAACCCCCAAAGCAACCAAACCTCCCAAGACCCATCGGAAATGGGGGGGAGCCCAAGAACAAACAGACCCCACAAGACCCATTGGAAATGGGCAACCCCCAATAAAACAAACAAACCCCCAAGACCCATCAGAAATGGGGGGAACAAAAAAAAACCGAAGATCCATCACAGCACAGAAACATAACCCCCAGCTCAAAACCACGTCACAGAAACACCCAGAATAGTTTTTAAAAAGCAGAAAACATCACCTTACCTTACAAGGCATTCCAAAGCCTTCCTGCAAACACACACACACACATGCTCTCAGAAGCAGAAGGAGGCAGTCCCAAGCCTCCTACAACGCACACTCTCTAACTGCTGGGGCGAAAGAGCTACAAAGAAGCAGCCTTGTCACCACCTACAGTTAGCAATTTGAATTTCCCGCCTTTTCACCTGCCTTTTTCTGTTCGTAAGTGAAAGCTCCAGTCTCGGGTAGAAGCAAAATAGAGCTGGTCGTGACTCAAAATTTGTTTATTTATTAATTTTATTTATTATTTGATTTCTACCCCGCCCCTCTAGACAGAGTCTACACGGGGCGGCTTACAAACAGTTATAAAACATCATAAAATAATCATCATAAAACAATCACATAATTAAATCAATAAATTTAGAAGTTCAAAATGGAGAAAAAGGAAAACTAGAGAAGAAATTGTCGTAAGTCGGGATGTTCGTAAGTCAAGGCACCACTGTATACTGAGCAACAGAATTTCAGCCATTTGATTTTGATTTTTAGAAGAGGTAGCCATGTTAGTCTGTGCTAGCATGCCAGACAAAAACAAAATAGAAATAAAAACATAAAGACATAAATGTTGTGGCACCATAAAAACTAACTGCTGTATTAGTGAGCTTTCATGGACTAGCCCACTTCTTCAGACAAGTCTCTGCAGACATATCCTACTTCTGTCTTGAGTTTCCCATGGTTTTTCTACAATCCCTTTCATCACCAAGAAGCTGTGGGAGCCACAGGATGATTTTACCGGCAACTGTGATTTTTAATAATTAATGTAGGTAGCTGTGCTAGTTTGAGGAAGACTTATCCTGTGGCTTCTCATTGTGACTACATGATATACAGTGGTGCCTCGCAAGACGGGTGCCCCGTTTAATGATGAAATCGCATTACGATGAAGTTTTTGAGATCGCAAAACGATGTTTCCTATAGGGAAATTTTGCTTTGCGATGATCAGATTCTCGCAAAACGATGATTTTCGGCCATCTGATCAGCGGTTTCAAAATGGCCGCTGGGTTAAAAAAAAGGCTCCCCGCTCTTTTCTGGGACGGATTCCTCGCTGCATGGGCAACGAAAATGGTCGCGCTATGGAGGATCTTCGCTGGATGGTGAGTTTCAAGCCCATAGGAATGCATTAATCGGGTTTTAATGCGTTTCTGTGGGGTTTTTAATTTCGCTTTACAATGTTTTCATTCTACAGCGATTTCACTGGAGCGAATTAACATCGTAATGCGAGGCACCACTGTAGTCACAATGCTATACTTATTTGAGAACACTGTTACCCTCCATTGCTTTCCTGCCAAAGGCTTTTTTTACCCCTCTTCTTTTTCTTTTTCTTTTAGTCAGAATGGAAGAGAAACTTGAAAAATGGAGAAAAGATTAAAAATAACACTGGATTTCCTCTCCCTGAAAGCTCATGCTATTCATATAGAGATGTGTACAGTGGAGAAATCCTGTAACTAAACTCCAAACTTAATCATTTGATGTACTGAAGAATAGAATGGGTTTATTTCTTTGTTTATTGATTTCTTATTTTTTATTTAAAATATTTTTACTCTGCCTGTCTCCTTAAAATGACCCAGGTTCGGCCCTGTTTGACATGCTTAGTCCTGGCTAGAGATGAGGGCATTTGTATTCATATACAAATAGGAATATCCCAGCACAGCTGGAGTAAATGAGGATCCTCCCCCTGGGGCCGGACCATCCACTCATGTGTCTGCTGGCGGCTGCAGCCTCGCTCATCTTCCAATCACTCCTGGAGCACCACTCTGTTTCTGCTCACCTACTGGCTCAGCAGCTGTGCAGGGAGACTTGTGCTCCCTCCCCTTGCCTGGACCGGCTAGCCGAGCAGGAAGAAAGCAAGACTCCAAGAGTAATTGGAAGGATGAGCGCTGCCAGCGGACGCATGAGTGGGCAGACCCTCATTAACTCCAGCTGTGCTGGGATATTCATATACGAATACCCCCATCTCTAGTCCTGGCTGATGAATAGCTGTGGAAATAGTGGCATCCAGATACACTATATATCTGTGTCACCCACAGAATGGATGCAAGAGCAGAGCTTTGAAGTCTCTCTTAGTCCTGCTCATCAGAAACACTTACAATCAGACCAGAGAAATGGGAATCCTTCTTTAGTTTCTTTTATGCTGGCTCTGATATGATACTCATAAAACCTTTGGCTTAAGCAATGCAACATGGCATGATATTTTTTTATTGTCAAGCAACAAGAGTTTGAAGCAGGCTTCTGTTCTGCTACAACTGTTTCATAATAAATTAAAATTGGAGAAGTATGAGGTATTCCCATACATCCAACTTGGAAGTGGATGCTAGAAGGGAGAGCAAATTTGCTCCAATGGACATGGAAGATGGTCCCTGTGTGGTCATCACTCACGCTGTTGGCCCTAAGGCTGTCCCCTGCCATCTGCAGTGTGTTAGGCTGTCACATCCACTGCTGAAGAAGAGGCATAGTCACACGTGATTTTGTTTCCACATAGCCCTCTTAGTTACTGTTTTCTCCAGCCTTGCCTAGCAGGCGTGTCTGAAAAGCTGGGTCAGGGAGCATAACCTTTTCAGAGAAGGAAGCATAAAAACAGGAAATAATTCAGAAAAACGGTTGACAGAATTTCCATTGAGTTTTCTTTTTCAGCACAAACAGAGCCATCACAGTAAAGCAAGTTCTCTGAATATGAAAACTCCATTTCTCCTATGTCGATACCCAATGTAGTGTAGTGGATAGAATGATGGATTAGAACTCAGGAGGCCTGGGTTCAAATCTCTGCTCAGCCATGAAAATTCAGTGGGGATGTGGAATTTCCCATTTACCTTAAAAGTCCTATTAGGGTCTCTTTAAATCAGGTCTGACTTCATGGCATACAACAATGAAGCTGTATATGATAGAAGATTAATTATAAAATGCTTTGGATATTTAGGATAAAACAAATTTAAGAAATGTAGCAAGAAAGGAAGGAAGAGAAATAGAGGGAGAGAGAAAGTCATTATAGTGGCTAAAACTTGCTGTAGAAGGAAAGAATGTAAAAGTAAATAATTAGGCTTGCATTTCCTGACAATAAGCAATAATAACCTGTAATGCACACAAACTGATAGGGGATGTATAATGAGCCATATTATTTTTTAGTGAACTACTTAAAAACTAAAAATGGAAACAGGAGGTAGCCAGTAGGTGACAAAATGAAATCTGCTCCTTTGCAAACCTTCTTAGACTTGGCTGTGATTTCCCCAAGTCTGTGCAAATCTCCAAGGAGCACATATATTTGTATTTGTGAAGGCTTTCACGGACAGGATCTAATGGTTGTTGTGGGTTTTCCTCTGAAGATGCCGGCCACAGAGACTGGCGAAATGTTAGGAAGAACAACCTTCAGAACACGGCCAAAGAGACCGAAGAACCCACAATAACCAGCACATACATTTCTTTAAGGACATAACGTCTTGATCTGTGGGTGCAGACAGAAATATAGGAGCCTAGGTATCTGTGTTCTGTTGAGTTTCAGCCTCTTGCCTAGTATTGCTGCCATTAACTGGAAGGAGCTGTCCAGCCCTCCTGAGAGACACAAGAATTGAACCTTAGACCTTAGACCTTCTACAGTATATACAAAGCATGCACTTATGAGCTCATAAACCATGGCCTTTCCCCTAGTATAATGTGAGAGATCTGCTGTCACTCAGTTGCCATAAAAGTGATCCAATCAGTGACAGAGATGTGAACATTGCACAGAATTATGTGAGGCAAAGATAGGTGACTCTGGCAGGCCCAGGGGCCAATGTCATGCACTGATACCCCATTGTGACATGATGTTGAGGAAAATGGGCAATGTGAAGGAGCCAGAAGAGAGGAACATGCCCCACTTCCTCCAAGAAGCATGATTCTCCTCTAAGATAAGTACCCTGCTCCCTGAGTGCTTTGATCTATGTGAAAGCAGATTGTCATTCTGCTGAAATTGGGGACATCGGTATCAACTGCAGAGTAGGACCAAGAAGAGGCCTCAGAATGACAAGGAAGCATGTGAAGTCCATGGGCCATGCATTGCCAATCTCTTATAGAAGGAGATCTGATTCTAAAAGAGGCTCCTTCCTCTTGAGGTCTTTGGCAATATGGGTCTCTGATTTTCACTGGAGTTTGTGAGAAGAATCCACTACATTTGCTAATCCTAACACACTTCACCAGCCATAGATGTTCCATCTGTTATTGATTATTCTCCACTTAAACATTGGTATTAAAGTCCAGATCCAATAACTGACTCACTGAATTGCTATCTCAGATCCCTCAGCTATTATTCAGTTGCCCTGAAAGTGATCTGGCTGGTAATAGGAAGTCTTGGAAAAGCTAGCAGCTATCCATGATCGCACTAATAATGAAAGCATGAATGCAGTTCTTTCATTATTAGAGCTTATGCCCTTTTCCAAGGAAAGGTGAAAGAATAAATGCAGAAATACATGCAGAGCCAAACATTTCAACTGCAGAGTTTTCAACTCAGTGGCAGTTTTTAGGCAGTGGAAACATTTCACAATTCTTACTTGATTTACTGTAAAAAATAATTTTATTAGGGGAAAGGTTAGCCAGTAGAATTCAGAGTCTGTAACATGTGTGGCCCGCTTTTCTGAACAGTCTTTCTTAAAAAACAGGGCAGCCTTGCCCAACCTGTTTGCTGGAGTACTATCCTAACCAACCCCAGACAAAGAAAGAAAGAAAGAAAGAAAGAAAGAAAGAAAGAAAGAAAGAAAGAAAGAAAGAAAGAAAGAAAGAAAGAAAGAAAGAAAGAAAGAAAGAAAGAAACCTTTCAGTTCAAGCATTGACTCCCAAACTCAGGAGAGGGGAGAACTTCCCTAGGGTGCATGAAAACATTCAAAAGGGTGGGAGCAGGATTGTGATTTAAATGCATTTCTATGACAGATAATGATGATGTACCATCAAATCGATTCTGACTTATAGTGACCCTTTTTTTTAAAAGGGCTTTCTAGGTAGAGAGTTCTCAGAAGTGGTTTACCTTACCCTTCTTCTGGGGACTGTATAACTTGCCCAAAGCTACGCAAGCTGGCTCTGCTCGCAGGAGGCACAATGGGGAAGTGAACTACAAAGTTCTGACTTGGCAGTCAGATACCTAAACCACTGAGGCCGATAGGATTCCTAAAATTTAGGATATCTCATTGGGGGGGGGGGAAGCTTACCATCATTTTAATTTAAGAATATTTTTTATAAATATTTTGTGTGGGTTTTTTATGTTGAATCGTTTTTTTAAAAACAGGAGGTGTTGTGTAAAGGAGAGTTGTGGGGGTATGGAGCTTTTTCAAAAAATAATGTGATGCCAAAAGTTTGGGAACCCCAAAGTATAAAACACAACCTTACTTGGATTGCTAGCTGGTTGGGTGGGATTGCTTGGAGATGGTTAATTATTATAATGTATATTATAATGTAAAAGTAAAGTTAAATAGAGAAAAGGTGTGTGTAAACCTATGGAAGAGAAATGTACACACACTGCATATTTGGGAATCCACAATTTGTGGAGATGGCCGTCAAGTTAGATAGCTTTAAAGGAAAACTGAACAAATTCATCCGTGAAAAGAAGTTACTTATGTACAACAGCGAAAGTCAAAGGCAGAGACTGTAGTGGCAAATTGCCTCAACTTAAGAAGTCGAGGCTTACATTCCTCATTGTGTACTGGTTGCATGACTTGGCACATGACAAGGAATACAGCCTCTGTGTCTTGCAGCAATTTGTAGCTATGTTTTATGCCATTTGACTTTCACTGGTATGCATTGGTAGTAGGATTCTGGCCAAGGTCTGCTGATTCTGACAGCTGTATAAATCTGGGAAATAACTGCAGGACAAAACAATTGCATATCCTTCCTTTGGGCTTCTGATGAGTGTCTGGCTGGACATGCTGGGAAACAGAATACTGGATCAGAGAGGCCATTGGCTGCATCCAGTAAAAGAGCCATTCTTGTGAGTCTGGTCTGGTGTGGGAGCAGGAATGGTATCAGAGTTTGTCGGGAATAAATTAGCACTGAGAGTATCAGCCCTGTATAATTTTAGAAACCTGCTTCAGTTACGGAATATATTATTTCTTCATTCACAAACAAAGCATATCCAACAAAACATGATGCATTAAACAGCCTCTACCTAATCCATCAGACAAAAGTTTTTTCCAAATTTGAAATTCCCACAAGTTTCCCAGGACCTAAAGCACAATATACTTTCATTTCTGCACAGACATGTTGCAGTACTTACAGCTGGAAGGCTTGTACAGGTGGCTCTTACCTGCTTGTTTTCAGAGCCTGGATGCCCGGTAGTTGGGAACCCTAAGAAAGGACTGGGGGACTCTGCCTTACACCACCCTGCTTTCATAGGCAGTAACTTGTATGGAGTATGAAGCATACACAAGTGCTATGCATACTATCATGCACATATGATTGCTGGGGCATGTGCAGTGTTTTATAGACCAACTATGTTCATGTCAGCTATTCATTCATTCATTCATTCATTCATTCATTCATTCATTCATTCATTCATTCATTCATTCATTCATTCATTCATTCATTTATTTATTTATTTATTTATTTATTTATTTATTTATTTATTTATTTATTTATTTATTTATTTTATACCCCTCCTATCTGGTCATTATGACCACTCTAGACGGCTGTACTTGCTTAGTTTCACAATCTATATGGGGTGTTTTGGATTTTTCTAAAAAGTAGCAATAAACTTTCAGTGCAATCTGGACTATTTTCTTATGTCAGCATTTCCAATGAAGAAGGGAAACAAATTATCTCCAGCTTTCCAGCATATTACCAAACACCTGTGTGGGAAACCTTTTATTTTATTTCATTTTAAGTCACAATTTCATCCCTGTCACTGGCCATTTATCTTTTAACAGTATATTTCGTAAGTAAGCCGTCAGGCAGACTAAATATAATAAGCACAGCCAGCACAGTTGGAAACTTGAAGGCTAGCTGAAAAAAGCTGGCAGGACCACTAGGCACCAGTGACTGACCTTCAAAACAGGTGTGCTGCAGTAGCATCAGCATGGGATAATTTTATTGCCTCCATGACTAAAGGCACCTGAGCACACCACAAAGTACTGAGAAGAACTTCTGACTCCTATATTCAAAGCAGAATGATTGTTCTGTATTACGCATGTTCCCTGATCCTAAACTTTTTAACATATAAATCCCCTCACTTATATCTGTCATGCTATAAAACCTTCAGCCTTATATCATCATACTTAGGTATCTAGCTGGCGAAGAGTACTAATGCAGATATTAAATGACTATGCAAATCAGCAGTTGCTGCTTTTCATTTTGCTTTATAATCTAAACTTTATAGAGAACTGTGCAACAGATTATGGTTCTTCTTCATGGCCTCTGTGAATTTACAGAAATGTGCAGGACATCTCACAAGTTTCTAGAGCTTAAAGACATGATTAGTAGGATATTCCCCCATGGAGCACATGCTCCACCTGCCCAAGGTCCTCTCAGTTCCATTTAGCTGCCACATGGGTTAGACCTCTCTCAGACTGCTAGAGTGACTTTTTTTGAAATTGGTACAATGTATCTCTGTGTATAGCCTTTCTTCTTCCCTTTTTGTTTTTGATGTTCCTCCCATGAGTCATTTCTTTATTTGTCCATACTTTTCTACTGTTTTCCCTACTTTCCCTCCCCCCTTTCCCGCCTTTTATGGTCCCTCCAGTGCCATTCAAGCGGTGTGTGCTCTACACAAATTAAATCCCATTATCCGATGGCCACGATCGCTGTCTCTTCTGCCTTGGCGAACAGCATCAAATACAGTCGTGTTTGGAGTGCAAAAGATTCACCAAGCCAGCTTTAAAGCTTCACCTTCAAAGGCTTAGATCTCATCCCTGGGAACAATCACTCCATCCCCCGCCTACCCTGATGGAACCTACCTCACCACCAGTTCCACATTCCGAGCCTTCTAAATCCATCTAGAGCCCGACGACTCCATCACCAGGACAGAAGGAGCAGTCTAAATCGATGTCAACATCAAAGTTGACATCAGCATCGAAACCGTCTACTTCTCAATTGAAGGGCTCTCCTAAAAGGAAAAATGATAAGATCAAGCCAAAAAAGACCAAAAAGTCCTTTGTCAGCTAAACAACAAAGAATTGCATCCAGGCACACCGCTGATGCTGCCTCACAGCCAACAACAACGGTTTATGCTCACAAATGGAAATCTTTCTCTACCTATGCTGCCTCTAAAAACCTTTCAGCGTCTCCTACATCCCTGGATACGTTACTTAATTACCTTTTACATCTTTTCAACCTTGGGCTTTCTCACGCCACTTTCAAAGTATATATTGTTGCAATTATAGCCCATCAACCTCCTGATTCAGAATCTGCCAGATTCTTCTCTCATCCAACTTTAAAGAAAGTCCTAAAAGGACTGAACAACATTCGTCCGCCACAACAACCTCCACTTCCTCAGTGCTCACTTCAAACTGTACTTAATGCTCTCAGCAAACCACCATTTGAACCCATGGCTACTACTAACTTCAAACTCCTTTCTTTGAAGACTCTTTTCCTAGTATCCATTACTTCATCTCGTAGAGCCAGACTGTCCATATCTCCAATTCCACCCTGAGAAGGTTACTCTCTACCCGGATAGTAGAGAGTAACCTTCTCTACTCTCTCTCCCTAAAGTAGTGTCAGACTTTCATTTAAATCAACCGCTGATCCTACCGTCTCTGTTTACTTCACCGACTTCTGATATTGAGCACATGCTCCATACTTTAGACGTTTGCTGCGCTCTGGCATTCTACATAGACAGGACAGGAGCTTTCAGATCATCTCATCTATTCATTTGTTTCCAAGAACCTCACAAGGGCTCTTCAGCATCATCGCAGCCATTGTCTCAATGGATAGTTCAAGCTATTGTCCTGGCTTATGAACTCTCAGGTAAAACACCTCCTGATGCCCTTAAAGCTCATTGTACGAGAACTATATCTACTTCTACTGTGTTCCAGCATGGTAGCGACATTTCCAACATCTGTCGGGCAGCCACATGGTCCAATCCATCGACCTTCATCTCACATTACTGGCTTGACCTTCGGGGAAATGATGCTCGTTTTGGTAGAGCTGTCTTAACATCCTTTCTTCACTGACAGCCCACCAGCTAGTAATTGAGCTTGCTAGTCACCCATTTGTGTGCATTCACAGAGGCCACGATGAAGACAGAGAGATTACCTACCTGTAACCATGGTTCTTCGAGTGGTCCTCTGTGAATCCACACATCCTGCCCATCCTCCCCTCTGTCCATCACTTAGTTATCTCTACATAATTTTTTTTGACAGCAGCAGACTTTGGGAACTGAAAGGACCTTGGGCGGGTAGAGCATGTGCTCCACGGGGGAACATCCTACTAATCACACGTCTTTAAGCTCTAGAAACTTCCGAGACGTTCTGCGCAGGCGCAGAACAACCCATTTGTGTGGATTCACAAAGGACCACTCAAAGAACCATGGTTACAGGTAGGTAACCTCTCTTTACTCTTGTTTTAAAATTCTGGAACTGCAGTTGGCTTATCCAAGATCATTCAGTGAGCCTTGAGCAGAGAGGGATAACTCCACTAACCATGATTGTGTAGTGTAGAAGTGCAACAAGATACTGGCCTAAGAAGTCATCTGCTGAAACAGTGTCATGTACCCTTAGGAAAATGGTTGGACTGACATATTTTATTAGAATAAACACTAGCTCAGTTTTTGTGTTCAAAATTTTCTTAATCATGCAAGCAGGGAATGGGACCACAATGTGAAGCCTGTTCCCAGCGTTATGTGCCCTGCAGATACCCTTGCTGTGCTTGCACATTTGACGCAGACAGTCTGCAAGGGGGAGTCTGAACATTTGCAGCTGCATGTATGTCACCTGGCACAGTTGTGTGAAGATTTATGCGCATACACTTGAATTCACATAGGCTTCCCTTTTACATATACAGTGGTGCCTCGCTTAACGAGCGCACCGTTTAACGACGAATACTCATAGCGATCTGTTTTTTCAGATTGCTAATGCGATTGCATTGCGATTTTTCAATGGCAAAACATCGCATTGCGATGATCGGTAAGTGTTTCGCTTACCGATCTTTGCATTGCGATGTTTTTTCAAACAGCTGATCGGTGGTTCCAAAATGGCCGCCGGACGCCCAAAATGGCCACCGCAACCATTTTCGCGCCCTGCCCTCGCTTACTGAGGGCGCGAAAATGGCGGCGCTATGGAGGAACTTCGCTGAACGGTGAGTTTGGGGCCCCATAGGAATGCATTAAACAAAGTTTAATGCGTTCCTATGGGGTTTTTTGATCCATTTAGCAATGTTTTTGCATAGCGACGATTAATCCGGAACGGATTAACGTTGCTATGCGGGGCACCACTGTACTTGTGGTATACACACACACACACAGTAACACAGTTGGGCCTGGTTATTGTTCACATGATTAAACAAGTAACACATTGAAAGCTCAGTCAGGGTTGTCAACCCACTTTTTGGTCCATCAAGCTCAGTGACAGTGGGGAGAGAGAGAAAGCAGGTGCACATGCTTTGAGCCATAGTGTCATTTGGAGCAAGGTAGGAAAGCTGCTGACCTGGCAGCTCTAGAACAGTCCCAGTGGACAGCAAGGTTGCTATCTACATGGCAACCTACTTAGCAGGAGGGGTTATGCTTCCAAGATCAGTTCTTGCCTTCAGAGATATCCCGCAGTTATAATACAAGACTTAACATTTCTAATACACACTGGGGATTTGGAAATGTCTAAAGCAGAGAACGCAATTACTGTACCCAGTGATTACAAATATCAGCTGGATGGCATGTGATTAAGCAACAGGAAGAAATCCTAATAATCTCCAGTGAGACCAACAAGAGTGCAGCATTCTCATTTTCTGCTTTGTGGTGTGGAGATGATGAGCAAATGTGAATGAAGACAAGGCTAATTATGACACATTGTAGAACAGATTCCTAAATTGTTTTCATGTTAACCTAAGAAATGAAAACAAATATCCAGGGACAAGAACATACAGAAATGCCCCCAATTCATTAAAGAATTCTCGAAATTCTTACTCTGTATTTTATCAGGCAACAGTCACCACAGTAAGTGGCTGGAAATGTATCATAAAAGCCCCAGATATAACTGGTACACCAAAAGCAGAAAAATGAAAGTCTGTCAGTGTAAATCTCAGCAACTAATGCCTGCAAATGAAGTTTATGTGACTGAGCCTTCTATAGGAAGTGCTTATGTTGGCTTTTTAATTTGCAGCAATTCACCACTGAAATTTATACCTATAGTGTTACGCTGGTATACATACATAATAGGATTCCAGAGAAACAGGCCTTACTTGTCTGGCTGTGAAATGCTTCTGCCTATGATCTGAAGGATAGATGCATGTATCTGCTGGACCAAAAGCCACATCCAGCCCTGTAGAATCTTATGTGCCACCATGGCTCCACCTTGTAGTTTGCTTACCATTCAGAAATAAAAAATGTTATGCTGTTTCAGTCTTTCTGAAATCTTGATATTATACTGCCAGAAATATAGGCGGAGGCTTGACATCACATGCCTATTTTCTACCCAGATTTGTGCACTTCCATCTCAGTTTAGTCATCATCCTCTGCCAATTGCAGTTATTTGAGGTTACAAAAGCTCTTCAATTTGGGGTCTTGGGGATGTCATGTGGGAGCTTATATCCTGGGGCTGAAGCACTTTTCACTCTTCAGACTAAAGATTTCATTAAATGCCACCATTGGCTGTCCCAGTTAGGGCTGATGAGAATCACAGATCAATATTTAGATGGCCACATGTTCCATAATGCTGTTATGTGGTACGCTGTGTTTTGGCTAAAGCAGGTCACTAAATGGGGATCAAGCAGATCAGTTTCCTATTAGAGGTTTTGCAAGACGTTTTCTTCACTTCTTAGTTCTCCTTTTCTTGTTTTGACCATTAAGGAAAAGAGGGTGCTGCTTTTCTCCACCACAGTTATTGGTACATATGTCTCTTACTTATCTTTCCATCAGTTGTGCTTTCTTCGTTCCACATTGTCATGCCACATAGCTTCAGTCTTATGCTGTATTATTCATAAAGTTAATATACTGCTTAGCTTTTAACTTTCTTATACTTTTGGCATTATGGAGCTATTTTAAGTACTGTACTCCTAGCTCAGCCTTTTTATAGACACCGTGGTGAGCTTTGTAGGGAATTCAAAACTGTAAAAATGGCCAAAGAAATTGCTCCAGAGTGTTTGCAGGGGAAAAGGTGATATGGGGCCTCACAATGTGTTTCATATTAGAGATTCTACATCCATCACTATAGGGCCAATCCTACAGTGTTAATAGAGAACTGAGAAACTAAATATCTGAAGCCTTTTATTGGTTGTGACTCACCTATTACAGGTGGCATGCTTGGGTTTTATCTCCTGCATCCAGACATCTTTCATGACTGTTGCAAGCTGTAATACCTAGAAGAACAATTGAGTTCTCACCATGCTAGTTATGATCCTAGGCCTTGATATTTAAAGTTTCATTTCAACTTCCAAAGAAGATTTCTTAAATTCCATCAGAGAGCGATTAAGAGTTATGTATCTCCACTGGGTCCCCTTGGGCACCTGATCTGAGTAAGAAATTATATATGAAACATGCTGAACGGAGGTGACATTGCTGCTAGTCATGAATCTGGCAAAGGAGATCATTTTTCATTACCAAGATAATTATCTAAATTGCCCAATTTTACACCATCCTTTATTGTTTTGTCTGAGCTGCAAGCAGTCTATGAAGAGCAAAATGTGTGATATAGAGTCATGTGATTTTTTTTCTCAAAATGTTGCAGTAGGTTCAAAATGGTTTTCCAAGAAGGCTGCTAAGCATGAACTATGTTAGGGAACATAATGAGCTATATGTCCCATCACTAAAGTATCTGCAAAGAGCAAAGGGAGGAAATGTTCACTCATGTAACAGTGGTGGATCAGTGTCTTTTCTGTAGGTCTGGCAGTCCATTCCTCCCCTCCTGACGCTTTTTGACCTACAAGTTATAAACAGGTTATGTGAAATACTGCATGGGAACAGCTGGCTTACTAGGTTTCACATGCACTGGTAAATCTTAATCGTATAATTGGTTTTTCATCTGCCACTGTTCTACATCCACAGAGATTAAGAAAATAGCTCTTAGTTCCTATCAACTGAGATTTTAAAGAGTATAAAATTATTTGTAGTAGGTGAGGTTGCAGACAGTGAATTCTGCTGACAATGATTACTAATAATGTATTCTGATACGCTTTGTAATGTCTTCCAGAACACACCAAATTACTTTCATGCATCTAAGAGAATTAATGGTAGATCCCTCTTTAAATAAAACTTCAAGTTTTATTTGATCTTGAGGTATCTCCTAGCCACAGATGGGAAACAGTGGCTTTTTAGGACGTATAATCCAGAAAACTCCACAGCCAGCATGACCACTGATGATGCTGGTAGCAGGATTTTGGGCGCTGTAGTTTAGAAAACAAGCATTGCTCCTTTCTGGTTCCACTTTAAACTTACAAAGAAGACATTTTACTTAGAAAGAAGATGTACTGCTGCCTAATGTCACATTTAAGAAGGAAATGCAGAATACTCTCTTTTTTTTTGTTTTGTCCAATGAGAGAGTGGCGCATCCTGTTTGCAAGTAAACGTGGCAGGAGTAATTTTGACTGTTGGCAGAGCAGGTTTTCTGTGTTGCCAGGCAATTGTCTAGACCAGTGATTCCCAACCTTGGTTCCCCAGATGTTCCTGGCCTAAACCTCCCATAAACCTTCACCACAAGCTGTGCTGGCCAGGATTTATGAGTTTGTAATCCAAGAACATCAGGGGACCCAAGGCAGGGAACCTGCTTGACAGATTGTATGAGACACCTGTTGAGGACCTATTTCAGTTGTTGCTCGGTCCTCTCCCAGGTTGGGAGCTTGGGCAGGGAGCACACTTAGTCTGTTTTACCAGCAAGTTTTAGAGCACAGGAAACGGAGGAGATCCTGTAGTTGATTTGAACAAGGAGGGGCCGTTATGGGATGCTGCATATTTTGAACTGTGATTTACAGTGTTTTTAAATTGCAGCTTTCATTATGATTTATTATTTATTATTAGTATTATTATTTCTTTATTTTTAATATATCTTATTGTTTTTCTAAGTGCATTATTATATTTAGCCACCTTCGGTCTTCTGTGGAGGAAAAAGCAACATATTACATATGTACTGTATGTACGTACATACATAAATAGAGTTGAATATCCAATATTATATGCAAGATTTTGAGATCAAGAACAGATTCACAGATAAATGGAGAGTTTTCAGAGAAAAACAGCAGATTAGGCAGAGACAAGAGGGAATGTGATAAATTCTCTTCTTTGTTTAGTCTAGAGACTAAAATGTAGATTATATGACTAAATGTAGAGCACTGGAGAACTGTAAATATGTGACAACGTGCTTATCTGCCAATAAAACATGCTTCTTCTTCATTACTTCTAGCTATATCATGGGAAGGAAAATATTTAAAAGGACCTTTAATAATGGTTTGTTTCTGCCATGTTGATTTAATTAAATAATAAATATTCCGGGTTGATTTGTGCCTTACTTTTTAATAAAAGTTTTCCTATGGAATCTGGCAGATCCTTATGCATTCAAACCAGAAGCCTGCCAGCCCCCCAATAATGACTTGTCAAGGCAAAATTGTGGCAGGCCAGGAAAGCACATCCCCAAAGTTTCAAGCTGGCAATTAGGACATTTGACAGATTTTGCTCTATAACCACAGATTGCTGCTTCAGAGAGAGTGCTGACAGCTCATGTGGGGTGATGTGTTTTCTGAGTTGCCTGACAGTTCCGTTAGCCTAGGGATATGTGGGTCTTGACAGAGGCCCTATAGCAGTAAGAAACCTTGTGAAGTTGTTTCCATTCATTTCGCCAAAAAGGGGTGGCCTGAAGCAGTCACACGTCTGTCAGAACTTTCCAAATTAGAAGCCTTCCTTTAACTCAAATGCATCTGAGCCCAATGCTGTTCTGTGGGATCATGTTAATTCAGATCTGATATTACTGATGCCAAATCATGTGTGGCATTTGGAGGCATTACATGGATGGGACGCTTGCACTTTGTACATTCTTTTCTCCTTTCTTTGTGTATGAAAAATGGGGTCAGTACTCTTATACTGTACACTTGCTAGTGATCCCAAACCTCAGGAGAATCCACTCTGAAGCATAGTAATCAAGTCAGCATGGAGACCTGCTAGTTTTCTTCACCTTTGTCCCCAGAGCAGCCTTATGTTGGGGCCCCGGGGCCAAAGTGAGGAATGGAAATAGTGGACCCCAATAACAGTGCTTGATGCATACACTGATATTTGTTTTGCTGCTGATGTGGCAACTTGCTAGTGTTTATTATTGAGAGGGAGGATGTGGTGGTTCAGTTGAGGGCTTAGTCGAGACTAGGCTGTAAGTGTTCAAGGGAATCAGCCAGGGAGTGCAGCTGGAAGTGATGACTAATCACCACAGCCCCATATAAGTTTGGCAGTGCAGGAAGAAACTGTTGGTTTTGGATGCTATTGTTTGGGGAGCCGGAGTCCCGGAGGCAGTTTGTGTCATTCTGCCAACTCCTGCGACATTGCTGGAACCAGTTGTATTGGCCCTTGGCTTTCCATTGGACATTTCAGCAATGTGGAGAGGGGGGATTTGCTGCTTGGGTAACAGCCTATCCTCCATATTACTTTACCCAGGCTTCATGCTCTGGAGAGGACACTCCTCGATACAGAGCACGTTACCATAATCTCTTGAGACTGAAGGATGCCTATGATGTTTGGGGACTGCTTTGTGAAATCTTCTTTTGACCATCGAACCAAACCTTGAGGGGTGTGATTCACGACAGAGGAAGGCCTATTATTCCAAAGGGAGAGAGCCACCCAGAGGGATTGTGAGGTTGATGGTCACTACAAATGTATAAAGATGGCATTTATTTATTTATTTCTCTCATTTTTATACCCCACCCCCCAGTGGAAACCACTCCTCAGTGATTACAATATTATGTAAATAGATAAAATAACCCATCCATTTTAGCAGTGAATATGAAACTTGCTACATCAGAGGGCTATCTCAAAAGGTGGTCTTGAAATTATTAAAAGGAAGATACTGGTGTTCCTACTGAAAATGGAACTCAGCTGGCCAGCAAAGCATTTTCTTGAACTGGGAATCTGAAAAATTCAGAAGACCATCTATTGCAGTGTGTGTTAGAAAATTAAATGAAATAAGTGTTTCTAGTGTGTATCAAAGGAGAATAAAGACATTGAGAAATTAAGTCCTTCAGTCATTTCACATTGGTGCTATCACAATCAATGCAAACTGCAGTGTCACAGTAATGTACACAATAAGTAAAAGAAGTGAAAAGCTGGCCAGTAAAATCTGTTAAATAAGGTGGTGGTTATGATGGTAGCTGAACACACAATTTCCCCTCTTCTTAATAGGGTTATCCCCATTTTCTGCTGTGTTTGTGAATCATTTGGGATATATACCACTGCATAAGAACTTGAGAATGTCCCCAACAAATGGCTATCTGTTGATCAGTGAAGTGCAAAAACAACCTTAAAGTATTATTTCTGGCTTGAGTGAAGTTTATGTAATTAAAAAATGAGAGCCTACCAAGGGTTATCCATCATTCTCTAGCCTTGTACACACAAGATGACAACTTGTTCACAGAAAAAGAAGTTTTCGTTTTCAACAGATACTCCATTCATAATTAAATATGAGTACAGTGGTGCCTCGCTTAACGAGCGCACCGTAGAACGACGAATCCGCATACCGATGAGGTTCTAGCGATAGCAAATGCGATCGCATACCAATGGCCCCTATGGGCAAAAATCGCTTTGCGAAGATCGGTAAGTGTTTCGCTTACCGATCTTCGCAAAACGAAGCCCGGCGATCAGCTGTTCGGCGGGTTCAAAATGGCTGCCGGAAGCCCCAAAATGGCCACGCACAGCATTTTCGTGCTCTGCCCTCGCTTACTGAGGGCGTGAAAATGGCTGCCGGACCCGGGAAGCATCGCTGAACGGTGAGTTTTCAGCCGATTTCACAATGGGCTTCCCTGTCCCGTTCAGCGATGTTTCGCCATAGCGAAGGTTAATCCGGAACGGATTAACCTCGCTATGCAGGGCACCACTGTATCTCCTTTAAAAGAATTAAATGGATTGGCCATGAGATCACTGATGTGTATAATCTGGACAATTTGTATAGAGAAAGGCTATTTCATTTAGTAATCTGTGAGATTATCACCCCCAACAAAGGATTTACCCCTATTTTATATACAGTATTAGATTATGCAGACAAGAGGCTGATATATCTAGTTTACAATTTAGAGAATATTCTACACACTGTATCACTTCAGGTGCCTAACAGTGTAATTATTCTTTGCTGATGACCCAGCTTGGAGGCAGGGGGGAAGATTGAATGTTATATTTCACTGGTGAAGGAATGGCTTAATTTTCAGCCTCACTTACAATTTACAAGGTCCAGAACATGGTTGACTGCTCCTCCTCATTCACTCAGCTGAACTTCCCCCAAGAGGGAATTTATATCTCCGAAGCCATAGTCCAATATATGTTTGCTAGAAAATAAGACTCACTGCATCCAATATGACTATCTGGCTTGAAATTAGGACATTGTGCATAGCAGGATGACCTAACCTATTGGTGCCTGTCCATTTAGAAAGTCTAAATGTCAATTTGTGTGCAGTGTATGTTTGTCCTCCTATATATGGGGATGTGCTTTAGATTCAAATATTGGTTCACTTCTGTCTCACAGGAAACAGACTTCCCTCCCTCCATTCCTGCCCTTTTTTAAACCTAAATTCATTTTAGGTTAATTTTTTTCTCCCCCTAGTGGTTTGTTTGTTTGTTCAGTCGTTTAGTCGTGTCCAACTCTTCGTGACCCCATGGACCAGAGCACGCCAGGCCCTCCTATCTTCCACAACCACCAGGAGTTGTGTCAAATTCATGTTGGTTGCTTCGATGACACTGTCCAACCATCTCATCCTCGGTCGTCCCCTTCTCCTCTTGCCTTCACACTTTCCCAGCATCAAAGTCTTTTCCAAGGAGTCTTCTCTTCTCATGAGATGGCCAAAGTATTGGAGCCTCAGCTTCAGGATCTGTCCTTCCAATGAACACTCGGGGTTGATTTCCTTTAGAATTGATAGGTTTGTTTTCTTTGCAGTCCAGGGAACTCTCAAGAGTCTCCTCCAGCACCACAATTCAAAGGCATCAATTCTTCGGCGGTCAGCTTTCTTTATGGTCCAGCTCTCACTTCCATACATCACGACAGGAAAAACCATAGTTTTGACTATTCGGACTTTTGTTGGCAAGGTGATGTCTCTGCTTTTTAAGATGCTGTCAAGGTTTGTCATTGCTTTCCTCCCAAGAAGCAGGCGTCTTTTAATTTCGGGGCTGCTGTCTCCATCTGCAGTGATCATGGAGCCCAAGAAAGTAAAATCTGTCACTGCCTCCATATCTTCCCCTTCTATTTCCCAGGAGGTGATGGGACCAGTGGCCATGATCTTAGTTTTTTTGATGTTGAGTTTCAGACCGTTTTTTGCACTCTCCTCTTTCACCCTCATTACAAGGTTCTTTAGTTCCTCCTCACTTTCCGCCATCAGAGTGGTATCATCTGCATATCGGAGGTTGTTGATATTTCTTCCTACAATCTTAATTCCAGCTTGGGATTCCTCCAGTCCAGCCTTCCGCATGATGTATTCTGCATATAAGTTAAATAAGCAGGGTGACAATGTACAGCCTTGTCGTACTCCTTTCCCAATTTTGAACCAATCCATTGTTCCATATCCAGTTCTAACTGTTGCTTCCTGTCCCACATATAGGTTTCTCAGGAGATGGATAAGGTGGTCAGGCACGCCCATTTCTTTTAGGACTTGCCATAGTTTGCTGTGTTCCACACAGTCAAAGGCTTTTGCATAGTTAATGAAGCAGAAGTAGATGTTTTTCTGGAACTCTCTGGCTTTCTCCATAATCCAGCGCATGTTGACAATTTGGTCTCGAGTTCCTCTGCCCCTTCGGAATCCCGCTTGTACTTCTGGGAGTTCTCGGTCCACATAATGCTGAAGCCTACCTTGTATGATTTTGAGCATTACCTTGCTGGCGTGTGAGATGAGTGCAATTATCCGGTAGTTGGAGCATTCTTTGGCACTGCCCTTCTTTGGTATTGGGATGTAGACTGATGTTTTCCAGTCCTCTGGCCAATGTTGAGTTTTCCAAACTTGTTGGCATATTGAATGTAGCACCTCAACAGCATCATCCTTTAAGATTTTAAATAGTTCAATTGGAATGCCATCACTTCCACTGGCCTTGTTGTTAGCCAGGCTTTCTAAGGCCCACTTGACCTCACTCTCCAGGATGTCTGGCTCTAGGTCAGCAACTATATTGTCTGGGTTGTCCGGGATATCCAAAACTTTCTGATATAATTCCTCTGTGTATTCTTGCCACCTCTTCTTGATGTCTTCTGCTTCTGTGAGGTCCCTTCCATTTTTGTCTTTTATCATGTCCATCTTTGCACAAAATTTTCCTCTAATATCTCCAATTTTCCTGAACAGATCTCTGGTTTTTCCTTTTGTGTTATTTTCCTCTATTTCTTTGCATTGTTCATTTAAGAAGGCCCTCTTGTCTCTCCTTGCTATTCTTTGGAAGTCTGCATTCAAATTTCTGTAACTTTCCCTATCTCCCCTGCATTTTGTTTCCCTTCTCTTTTCTGCTATTTGTAAGGCCTCGTTGGACAGCCACTTTGCTTTCTTGCATTTCCTTTTCTTTGGGATGGTTTTTGTTGCTGCCTCCTGGACAATGTTACGAGCCTCTATCCAAAGTTCTTCAGGCACTCTGTCCACCAAATCTAGTTCCTTAAATCTGTTCTTCACTTCTACTGTGTATTCGTAAGGGATTTGGTTTAGATTATACCTGAGTGGCCCAGTGGTTTTTCCTACTCTCTTCAGTTTAAGCTTGAATTTTGCTATGAGAAGCTGATGATCAGAGCCACAATCAGCTCCAGGTCTTGTTTTTGCTGACTGTATAGAGCTTCTCCATCTTTGGCTGCAGAGAATATAGTCAATCTGATTTTGATGTTGCCCATCTGGTGATTTCCATGTGTAGAGTCGCCTCTTGTGTTGTTGGAAAAGGGTGTTTGTGATGACCAGCTTGTTCTCTTGACAAAACTCTATTAGCCTTTGCCCTGCTTCGTTTTGAACTCCAAGGCCAAACTTCCCTGTTGTTCCTTTTATCTCTTGACTCCCTACCTTAGCATTCCAGTCCCCCAGAATGAGAAGAACATCCTTCTTCGGTGTCAGTTCTAGAAGGTGTTGTAAATCTTCATAAAATTGTTCAATTTCAGTCTCCTCAGCAATGGAGGTTGGTGCATAAACTTGGATTATTGTGATGTTGAAAGGTCTGCCTTGGATACGTATTGACATCATTCTATCATTTTTGAGATTATATCCCATTACGGCTTTTCCCACTCTTTTGTTGACTGTGAGGGCTACTCCATTCCTTCTGCGGGATTCTTGCCCACAATAGTAGACATGATAATCATCTGAGTTGAAATCACCCATTCCCATCCATTTTAGTTCACTGATGCCCAGAAGGTCGATGTTTATTCTTGCCATCTCCTGTTTGACCACCTCCAGCTTCCCAAGGTTCATAGATCTTACATTCCAGGTTCCTATGCAGTATTTTTCTTTCCAGCATCGGACTTTCCTTTCACTTCCAGGCACGTCCACAGCTGAGCGTCCTTTCGGCTTTGGCCCATCCACTTCATCAGCTCTGGAGCTACTTGTACTTGTCCTCCGCTCTTCCTCAGTAGCATGTTGGACGCCTTTTGACCTTTGGGTCCCATCTTCCAGCGTCATATCTTTTAGCCTTTTGTTTCTGATCATGGGGCATTCTTGGCAAAGATACTGGAGTGGAATTGCCGGTTCCTACCCCAGGTGGATTGCGTTTAGTCAGAACTCTCCACTATGACCTGTCCGTCTTGGGTGGCCCTGCACGGCATAGCCCATAGCTTCTCTGAGTTACTCAAGCCCCCTCGCCACGACAAGGCAGCAATCCATGAAGGGGCCCCGTCCTCTACCCCCTAGTGGTAGAGGAAGGATTAACCAGCTTTGCATTGGTTCCTATGGAAACTAATGCTTCGGCTTAAGAATGGCGCCTCGACATTAGAGCAAAAAACAGCCGGAACAGATTAATCGATTTTCAAAGCATTCCTATGGGAAATGCTGATTCAACTTACAAAAGTTTTGACTTAAGAACACCATTCCAATACGAATTAAGTTCGTAAGTTGAGGCACCACTGTACTCATAGTTTAGAAGCAGCTGTCTTCTCCCCACAGCCAGTTTATGACCTAAGTCAGTGGGAAAGGAGGACTGTCTCATCCCACACTTTAGGGAAACGTGCCCCACAGACAGTAGACCACCATAGACCACCTTTGCTATCTCCCTTTGCTTCTGCTATTGTCTGTTCCTTGGAACTCTCCCTTTGTGGATAGTGGCACAAACAAACAAACAGGCAAATTCATTAGCAATTTTTTGTTACTGTATATTTTAACAAATTAATATTAATTTATAACCAGCAACAGAGAATTCTGATCCTTTCTTAGTTTTTCTGTGCCTTCAAGACAGCATGAAGCAGGTCTGTGGAAGTTCCCACACACATTCACTACTGTTAGAATTTGATAATTTTCTGTGATAATTTGTTGGTGCCACTGGTGTTTGTTTGTTTTAATGCTCTTGCCATATTACTGTGTTATATTTTTATATACAATATATAGAAATTTTATACTGTATATAAGAATTTGACTGCAGTTTCATAATAAATTATGTGGTCATTATATTATTATTATTATTATTATCATCATTATAATCATCATCATCATCAGCAGCAGCAGTTGTTATAGTACAGCATACTGCACATGATTGGCCATACCATAAGTGAATATAGTTACCTTTCTATAGAAGGTAACCACAAAGATTTGAAGGATGCTCTCTCATCACTTGTGCAAAAGTAACCAATGCAGTCAGCTTTTGTGCCTAGGAAGGAAAGAGTATGCCAGTTGTTTGCCACAGACGTCAAAATATTATTGGCAGATTTGGGCAAGCATGTTCAATTTGCAACTCCAAAGTGCTGAATGTTCTGAAGTTTTAATCTTCAGACCAGAAAAGAAGAAAATGAGCACAGTTCACCATCCCAAATATCCAGATGAACTTGCTGTCCAGCAAGCAAAAAGTCTCTCTGATTGCCTTTCACCTCTTCCCTTAAAGTCTGTTGTCCGATTAATTTGAACAATTAACGCAATACGTCCCCACGCAGCTTAAAGGAACAATGAATGACAATAACTATTTGGCTGTTGTGGAAGCGATAGATTGCTTGCTCATTAGCCTCTGAGGATCAGACACATCTTGGTGCTAACAAGATGTTGCTGCTGACTTGACAGTTTTAAATAGTGCTTACAGTGATAAATTTTAAAAAACATCTCCATGAGACTGCACAACAGCTTGTGCCAAAAAATAAAAATAAAAGTCCATGTGGAGTGAAGTCCAGCTTTAGAATTTAATTAATGGAAGCTGATTCTGCATTCCTCACTGAACAACATATTCATCAAAGCTAGTAATGTTGGCACAGATCTAATCTTATCAGCGTCTGTATAAAGATACCAGAACAAATATGTGAAAGGAAATAGATGTTGGAAAACATAGAATTATGGACTATTAAATCCTTGGGAGCATTTTTCAGACATTTGGATCATTTTATTTACACCCTGTTTTTTCTTCCAAGAAAAGGATTAAAGGTGGCTTTCAGAATAGTTAAGGACAAATACAGCTTAAAATTCCAATAAATCAGTAGGCATCCTTCAATCTCAAGAGACTATGGTAATGTGCTCTGAATAGAGATATTGGAACAGTGTCTAATGTGGCTGAAAAGGCCAATTCGAGAGTGACAATCCCTTCCATGCTGAAGACAAATACAATCTGTCCTCTGTCCAGCTCCCTGATTTTGCTGGTTTCGAGATTACCTCTTTGCATTGGCCTTCTGAACAAGTGCCTCTTCAAATTGGGAGAGGCCGTGATGCAATGCCTGCCTCCAGGCTGAACTCTCAGATGTCAGGGTTTCCCATCTGTTCAGTTCTGTTCCTAAGGCCTTCAGATCTTGCTTGCAGATATCCTTGTATCGCAGCCGTGGTCTCCCTCTGGGGCGATTTCCCTGCACTAATTCTCCATACAGGAGATCCTTTGGAATCCGACCGTCAGCCATTCTCACAACATGCCTAAGCCAAAGTAGATGTCGCTGTTTCAGTAATGTATACATGCTAACAATTCCAGCTCATTCCAGGACTATTTGGAACTTTGTTGTGCCAGGTGGTACCAAAAATGTGTTGGAGACAACGCATATGGAATGTGTTCAACTTCCTCTCCTGCCGTGCACAAAGGGTCCAGGACTCATTGCAGTACAGGAGTATACTTAGGACACAAGCTCTATAGACCTGGATCTTGGTATACGGCGTCAGCTTCTTGTTAAGCCATACTCTCTTTGTGAGTCTAGAGGACATGGTAGCTGCTTTGCCAATGCATTTATTCAGCTCAACATCTAGAGAGAGGGTGTCAGAGATCATTGAGCCAAGGTACACGAAATCATGAACAATAAATTACACTATCAAAAAAGCATATAAACATATTTTCATATTAAAACATATATAGGTAAAGGTAAAGGTTCCCCTTGACATTTTCAGTCCAGTCGTGTCCGATGCTAGGGGGCAATGCTCATCGCGTTTTCAAGCCATAGAGCCAGCACTTGTCCAAAGACAGTTTCCATTGCCATGTGGCCAGCGTGACCAGGGAACGCCGCTTTACCTTCCCACCGAGATGGTACCTATTTATCTACTTGCATTTGCATGCTTTCGAACTGCTAGGTTGGCGAGGAGCTGGGACAAAGCAACGGGAGCTCACTCTATTGCGTGGTTTCGATCTTACGACTGCTGGTCTTCTGACCCTGCAGCACAGGCTTCTGCGGTTTAGCCCACAGCGCCACCATGTTAGTAACTAAAACATATATAGAACCATTTAATATTGGCTAGGCTCAGTGTCTCTACATTGTTTTAAATGGTTCTTTAAAACATATATAGAACCATGAGCCTAGCCAATATTAAGATGCTGTAGTGAGGATAAAAGTGGGGAGAAAGACCATGTATGCTGCCCTGAGTTCCAGATGGAAAGTCAGGCAACAAATGTAACAGAGGTGTGCTGATGTGTGCTTTTGGACTGCATCTCCCAGAATGTGGGTATTCTGGGAGTTGTAGTAAAAAAATACAGATCTGCACATCTCGAATGAATGAATGAATGAATGAATGAATGAATGAATGAAATTCATATTGAAGGAAAAATGCTGGTTGTTACTGTTTCGATCATTCATTATAATACCACAGTCCCTTTCCATCATGGTGTCATAGCATCATGGAAGACGTACAGTGGATTGAACATATCAAACTTATCATGAACTGGATACCTGACAATGGGCTATTAAACCATGTTCCTAGGGTCAGTCATGGCTTTATACTGTTTTACCAATGTTTCCTTGTGACAACAGGTACAGTCAGCGCCAGAGAGAGAGAGAGAGAGAGAAGAATAAATCTGTTGTGGAAATTTAGAGGTCTACTCAGACTAAGCAGTAAAACAATACAATTTAGCTGCAATGCAATGAACACAAAGCTCTGCAGTGCAAGAGCAGGGGAAGCAACTAGGCAGACCAAAAGTACAAATGAGTAGGAAATGGGATGTTGTCCTCCAATTGTTCCATTAATCATTTCACTCCTCAGTGAGGGAAAGCAGGCAGGGAATCTACTGTCTTCTAGCCTCGAGAAGTGTTTACTCTTGCACAGATGGCCCGATCCACCAGCGATGCATGTTAAGTACAGCCTCGCAGTCCAAAACAGAGGACAGCCCCCAAAATACCATGACAGAGCACAATAGGAAACTAAACATTACAAAACACAGCAAAATAGTCAATCACACTGTTCTTGTTAGCCAAAAAGCAGCATAAAAAACTGTGAGTCACAGTGGTTCACTGCAAAGCATAGGTGTATTTTCCAAAAACATCCCAAAACACTTTATGAGGCTAAAACAAAATAGACTTCCTGTCTGCTTTCCCTCATAGACCAGGGAAGAGCAATTGATGGAATGACAGAAGTATAAACAACACCGTCTAACACTAGCCCAAATCCTGTAGTGTAAATTAGGACTGCTTTCAGGACAATGATTTCACTAGTTGTCAGAGATTGTCAGCAATTCCAGTTCCTTCAGTCATATCAAACACAAATTTGATCTCATTCTTCCACTTTTTTCTTCACCATGTTTTGTAGATACAGTTGGTTTCTCTGAGTGTACATTTTTCGGAAAGTTCTGCTCTGTTTTGGTGGAAGCAGAAGCAGCAGCTCTTCTTGAGCAACTAGATTGTTAAAAAGAAAATAAGACCTGATCCAAACTAGGTGGGTGGAGAAGAAAATAAAACAGTCCAGGACAGATTTGGCAAAGTAATTAACACAGAGAAACTAGGGAAGGTAAGATTGTTCATCCATTGCTATCTTGGCTTCCTGGGACCCCACCACCACCACCATTTACACAACTCACCTGCAATTAGTCTTGCTGCTGATGAATCATGCAAGCCTTGAGACTGAAGCAGGACATTTTTCATTACTGACATCCTGCTCGTGGTACGATCACTGGAAGGGCTCAGTTAAAGAGTTCTCCTTGATCCTGGGGTTCACATGATTCATGCACAATGAGAGAGACTGTGCAAGATTCAAAACGGAAGGAGGAACTCTTTAATTACTAGTCACCTTCCCCTGCTGGTGACATCATCACCCTTATGTGAGTGAAATTTATGCTATGAGGTTTTGGTCATTGTGCCCTCCCTTGATTGTAGCCTAGTAGCTAAGTTTGTAAGCTGCAAAATTTCACTTTGGCCATATACAGCTCTCCTGCCATTTACAACATGGAGGTAATAGTACTTGTCCAACTTCCAAGATTCTTGTACTGATCACAAAAACAGCGACTGAAATCTTGTTGCTTAAAATATCAAGTTGCAACTAGAAAGGGCCCATTGAATCAATGGAACTTCCAGAGAAGTTGACACATCAATTCTCCACTGAATTTACTCTTGTGGTTTAGTACACTAAGCAACAAGATTGTAACTAATGTATATGACACACTTTAAATATCCAGAGGCTGCAACCCTAACCACACTGAATAACAAACAAACCCCACTGTACTTAGAGAGAGATACTTCTGGTTGAACATAATTAGGATTGCATTGAAAATATTACATGAATGCTTATTATACATGCAAGAGCTTACAAGCTCACAACCAGTGGTTTTGTTTATACTTCCACTCCAGAGATCTCCCTCTCATTGTTAGGGGAGAAAATGTCCTGCATTTTAAGCTCTTCCACATTTAGCATACAGCCACCAGTTCAGCTGGTACAAAATGTATAGTTCTGCATCTTTCTCATGCAGATGCCTGCATTACAGATGTAGATATTTTTTCTTGTTTTGCTTCCAAGAAGTAGCTGGAAACAGATTGTGCCAAGAAAGAGCAAACCCTTGTAATGTTTTATATTGAGGTGTCCTCCTCATACATTCAGCTTCACATGATTCCAATGAGGGGAACAAACTGGAATATATTTGCTCATCTCTTGCATCTATGTCATCCATGTTCTGAGAGCTGAACATCTGGACTAGGGACACTTGCTCACTAGTTGGGAACTCATTCTGCCTGTAAGCACCATTTGGCAACTGAATTTAACTGCAGAAATTATGGCTACACCATTTAGGTCGCTCCACCTTTTATTTCTCCCATCCCTATTTTTTGTATCGCCTAGAACTCAGTGGATTTTGTGCAGTGTAGTGGATAGAGTGATGGACTAGGACTTTGGAAAACAGGCTTTGAATCCTCACTTGGCCATGGAAACTCACTGCGGAAGTGAAATTGTAAAACCACTCCTTATATATTACACTTATCTTGAAAGCTCTTTTGGGGTTGCTATACGTTGGATCCAACTAGACAGCACAGAACACACACATATTATTATTATTATTATTATTATTATTATTATTATTATTATTATTATTATTATTATTATTATTATTATTATTATTATTATTATTATTATTATTATTATTACTACTACTACTACTACTACTACTACTACTACTACTATTACTACTACTATTACTATTACTACTACTATTACTATTACTATTATTACTATTTATGTTATTTATATCCCGCCTATCTAGTCAATTAAGACCACTCTAGGTCTTATAAATAAAGAACTGAGAAGCCTGGGCACTTTCATCACATTTTAACTGATTCTAACCATAGTAACTGGGGACATGGGTTTGTTTGTTTGTTTTTTTACTACAATCTTAGCCAGCATAGTCAGTGGCCAGGCTGGCAGGTATATCTTTCAAATTGTAGTCCAAAAGCCCAATACTCCAAAACCTCTGGCCCTTAAAAATATGTATTGCTCAAATGCCGATGTTGGCAACAGTGGCAGGGCTCCTCTGATGGATTAACATGGCTATCTATTTTTGGTCTACACATGTAGACTACTCATGTGATTTAGAAAGACAGAACAAATGTTCTAAATTACATGAGGAAACTACATGTTTGCAGCTGGCTGCCATCTCTCGACCTCCCCTGAAAATGTGGAAGACCACAGCCTTCTTTAGTTGTTACAGAACCTAGCATTTTCAAAAGAGGCGGAAGGGAGTATCCAGCCCTGCACCCTCTGTGTTTGCTTTCTCTACCTAAGCCTGAAGAAGGGAGGTTTACTGTCCAGATTTTCCAGAGTCCTCCCTCATGTGTAGTACTTACACCTGAGCAGGAACCAATTCAGGCTGAAGATCACATGTGCAGAGAAAACAACAGAGGAGGACAGAACTGAATGCTGCCTTCCAAATTTACTGATAGTGCTGGATTCAGTAATGAGTGAATAAAGCTGATGGGGTTAGTATAGTCCTGTTCCCCATAGACATATGATTGAAATGGCTTGAGGTGGAATGCCTGAATTCAACTGTTATAATTTTAGTGCTATCTAAAGGTTCATTGAGTCAGAATAGCGTGACATGATGCAGCCTATCCACTTTCAGTTGAATTTGGTCTTTAAAATGGACCCATTTTTCATGAATACAGTCTGAGGTGAAACATAATTAGTAATGATCTCAGTTGGAATTAGTTGTTAAAATAAGTCAGCAGTTGTTTTGCTTGCTTCGAAAGGTTAATGCTAAAGCTATGGTGAGTGCTAACTAATTTCATGGGGATTTATTTCTATTAAAACTCTAATCAATTTCTAGTAGCAATACTTAATTTTTTAAAAGGCTCTAGGTTGGCTGAGTGACTGCACTCTGATTACTTTATAATGAATTTTTTTCCCTGGTAAATGAGTAATTTCTTACTTGTCAAAATTCAGTCTCCATTTTAGCATTTTGATTCTGTATTCATAGTTTGTTTTATTAATTGTTTGGTTATATCAGGCAATGCTGAACTGCACTTGCATGCATAATACATGACACATTATGTATGAAATTTTCCTAAGTGACAGGCTCCAGTTACTCTCTAGTAAATACAGTATCTGTCACATAATAAAGTAGACCTTCTGTATGCAAGTGTACTCTTAGATCTCTAACAATTATCTCAGCTGTTGAAAAAACAAATGAGTATTCAAATTACAGTGTTATACTCTATAGTAATTTAGGGGGAGGGAATTCAAATATGTAATACCATTCAGAATGTATTTCTGATGTAACAGATCAAAGACATGGGCACACTTATTATTCATCAAAAGACAAATATAGTTGACGTAGAAGTATGTGTACAAGCTCTTGCCTTTTTAACAACTACCATAAAATCATAGCCATATAGAATCAGACGGGATCTCAAGAGTCATCCAATAATAATGATAGACTACTCAAGCTGGAAGGACATGATTTACAGTTAGGTTGGCATGCTTTTCTATGGTACAAAAAAGATAAAGAGCAGAAAAGTTTCAACTCACATATGATAAGAAGAGCCCTACTAGAGACTTGGAAAAAGATTATCCAGCAGATTTATCAAAAAACATCAGGCTGGGTATCACCTATAAAGGCCTTTACACAATCTAACCTTATGACAGAAGGGCTTTTATACAGAACAAACAATATTCAATAAACTTCTTCTGGGTTCAAATGATAAAGTAAATAAGAAAATGTATGATTACTTGCTTGAACTTAAAATGCAAGATGAGATGGTCAAGGAATGTATGATTAGGTGGGCACAAAATATATAGGACATAATATTGATATTAATCAATGGTTGCAAATATGGAAAAATAACATTAAGCTCACGAAATTGGTAAATTTTAAGGATAATATATAGAAGATGTTTTATAGGTGGCATATGACTCCGGAAAAATGGTCAAATATTTATACAGAGGTGCCAAATATTTGTTCGAAATGTGAAGCACATGAGGGAATTTTTTACCATATGTGGTGGACTTGTAGAGTAGTGAAACAGTATTGGATAGCAGTACATACTCTGTTACAAAGAATACTGCTTTGTAATGTTCCACTAACTGTTTTTACTGAGCATTATACCAGACAATATAGATAAGACAAAGAACTACCTAGTTATACATATAATGACTGCAGCCAGAATTCTTTATGCTAAGAATTGGAAGAAATCTAAGCCGCCTAGAGTAGTCGTATAGACCAGATGGGTGGGGTACAAATCAAATCAAATCAAATCAAATAAATAAATAAATAAATAAATAAATACCAAAACAAGAGGAACCCATTGAGAAGACACAGGAAGCAGCAGAAATGGATATTTTATCAGAAGTGCTGAAAGACTGTCTAATACAAAAGGCAACTGAACGATGGGATTTATTATATAAATGGCTTGACATCACCTTGCCAACAAAAGTCCGAATAGTCAAAGCTATGGTTTTTCCTGTCGTGATGTATGGAAGTGAGAGCTGGACCATAAAGAAAGCAGACCACCAAAGAATTGATGGTTTTGAATTGTGGTGCTGGAGGAGACTCTTGAGAGTCCCCTGGACTTCAAGGAGAACAAACCTATCAATTCTAAAGGAAATCAACCCTGAGTGCTCACTGGAAGGACAGGTCATGAAGCTGAGACTCCAGTACTTGTGCTCTGGTCCATGGGGTCACGAAGAGTCGGACACGACTAAACGACTAAATGACGACGACGGCTTGAGTCACCAGGTAGTGCTTGAATAACATAGATTTAAACTAAGATATAACTGTAAGTTAAAACTTGGACAGCAATCAAATTGTAGAAAAGTGGAAACTTGATTTAATATTGCAACATGAATAGAGTGGACGCCAGTGCATTTTGTGTTCTCCTACCCCTCCTTCCCCCCCATATCCCACTTTACCTTCTGTACCCCTTACCTTATCCCAAGTTATCAATTTTAAAAAAGAGAGAATCATCCAATAAAGCCACTTGCCATCTGCAGCATCTCTGACAGGTGACCAAAAAACTCCAATCAAATAGAATCCATTACCATCCAAGGCAGTCTGTTCCGCTTGCAACTCCCACTGGAACTTCTCAGGCAGAATGAGTGGGATGGGACCACACGATGGCTGAAATCCTGTTGCCTAACACAGTAATTTGCAACTAGGTTAGGGCCATTTGAATCAATAGAACCTATGGACAAGTTGACTCACCAAATCACCACTGATGCAGTGCACTCAGTCTAGTGAAACTTTACTACAGTAAGCAACAGGATTTCATGCAAAGTACTGTAACTTAATTATGAGCAGAAGAGCAGAAGAACGGAAGAAAGCAACTATGGTGGAAGCAGCAACCATGTTTCTCTGGCTGTGTCCGTTGTTGTCCTTGTATTACACTGTTCAATATCCTCTTAGTATTTCACAGTGCTTAGAGTTTGTTTAAGATCACAAAACAGTGGTTTATATTATTTGATCCAAAGAAAGAAAATGAAGGAGAGGCAGTTTTCTCTACTTCCTCTTTAAACCTAAGAATCTCCCCCTCTTACCAAAAAACTGGCTTCAAAAATCGAGGGTTGCCATGGAAGAGCACAGGAAAAGGTACAGAGGCTAGTGAGGAAACAGAGTGCCAAAAATTGCTCATCCCCTTTTGTTCATGGAAGCTGGATTACACAGCCTTTTGTGAATAGTATAGCCTGGCTGGAAACACTCAGTAAAGCTTTAGCAGTGTTCTCGCGCTCCCAGTCCCCTGTCAAGTCATTATTCCCTAACAAAGTAGAATTGATCTTAAAAACCGTGCAGAGATGCAGTTTTAGGTCGGCAAGGAAAGTCTGGCTTATAGCTGAAGAACCATTACCGGAAGGAGAAAATACATTTTGTTGTTTAGTCGTTTAGTCATGTCCGACTCTTCGTGACCCCATGGACCAGAGCACGCCAGGCCCTCCTGTCTTCCACTGCCTCCCAGAGTTGGGTAAAATTCATGCTGTAGCTTCTATGACACTGTCCAACCATCTCATCCTCTGTCGTCCCCTTCTCCTCTTGCCTTCACACTTTCCCAACATCAGGGTCTTTTCCAGGGAGTCTTCTCTTCTCATGAGATGGCCAAAGTATTAGAGCCTCAGTTTCAGGATCTGTCCTTCCAGTGAGCACTCAGGATTGATTTCCTTCAAAATGGATAGGTTTGTTTCTTTGCAGTCCAGGGGACTCTCAAGATCCTCCTCCAGTGCCACAATTCAAGAGCATCAATTCTTTGGCAGTCATCTTTCTTTATGGTCCAGCTCTCGCTTCCGTACATCACTACTGAAAAAACTATAGCTTTGACTATGTGGACCTTTGTCGGCAAGGTGATGTCTCTGCTTTTTAAGATGCTTCTAGGTTTGTCATCGCTTTCCTCCCAAGAAGCAGGCGTCTTTTAATTTCGTGGCTGCTGTCACCATCTGCAGTGATCATGGAGCCCAGGAAAGTAAAATCTGTCACTGCCTCCATATCTTCCCCTTCTATTTGCCAAGAGGTGATGGGACCAGTGGCCATGATCTTAGTTTTTTTAATATTGAGCTTCAGACCATTTTTGCACTCTCCTCTTTCACCCTCATTAAGAGGTTCTTTAATTCCTCCTTACTTTCTGCCATCATAGTGGTATCATCTGCATATTTGAGGTTGTTGATATTTGTTCTGGCAATCTTGATTCATCCAATGAAATCTTGTGCAAGTATGAGAAACCTGGTGAATGCAAAAGACACAGACTGTACCATATAACATACATATGTGAATATACATGATACCTAACTTTAATGACTCATGCTAAAGCCTTGAGATTTCATGTCACTTCTGTCATTCAGCATTCTTCCCTTAGGTCAGAAACCTGCTTTCCACTCAACCTAGGTGTACCATTTCTGAGTTAAGGAGCCTTTTTTTAACCCAGCCTTAGTATATCACACTCCTGTTGAATTTCTCTGATCCCCCCCCCCCATTCCATGATGATGGTGAGATGGTGATAATGATGATGTGCTGTCAGTTTATGGTGAGTACGCAAGCCTGAGATTTTGTGGATGACAATGTTTGAGCCTGGAATTTTGCTGCTAGAGTAGTTGTGAGGACAAAGCTGGCATCTGAGTTTGTAGCAGGGTCTTGTTTCTGTCTCCTTATCTGTGTTAAGTGGCCTCTTGGGAGTTTTAGGTAGTCTCTTTTGAGTCGTCTCATAGCACTCGTTCCCAATCTTGTAACCCAGATGTTTGGGACTACAACTCCCAGAAACCCCAGCCAGCAGCACAGTTACCGGCGAAGGCTTGTGGGAATTATAGTTCAAGAACACCTGGGTTACCCAAGGTTGGGAACTACCTTCATAGTACTGTAGATTGTTTCTGAGTACCTGTCTTGTCCTATAATTTTTTTCCACATTGTTGTGTGGGCACTGTAGTTTAAGAAATGCCTGCTGTAAATCCATGAATGTACAGAAGACTGAAGAAGGAATTTTGTTGTGTAACATTGTGTCTTGAATACTATATCCAACTGAGTACTAAATAGGATTTTTCAGAAAACTGCTTCAATCATCTTTAATTTTGAATCAGAGGTGAGAAAAATATAATTGATGAGAAGTGAGTGATATTTAAAAGGCAGTGGATGCTGCAACTAAAGTAGTATAATGGCAGAATTGTCAGAATCTGACTCTCCTTGTTATATGTCAGGCAAATAATTTCAATTGGGGTGGGGAGCATTTTACATTCTGAAAATATTTGTTTGTTTGTTTGTTTGTTTGTTTGTTTACTTACTTACTTACTTACTTACTTACTTACTTACTTACTTACTTACTTACTTACTTACTGTCCTTTAGCAAACCATCTATTCTGGGCAGTTTACAAATATATTATAAAATCAACCAGTTACAAACAAATGCTGCATATAATTATAACTATAATTATAACTAAAACTAAAATTAGGTAGGGAGCTTCTGACTGGCCAGGTGCAACCTTTTTTTAATGTTGACATACAGTAATATTGTGAACTGCCTTGGGGTATAAATCCAATTAAAAATACAGGTAAGCATACAGTGTGATCCTATACGAATTTATTCCGAAGTAAATCTCATTGTATATAATGGGCTCTGCTCCCAGCTAAGCCTATGTTTGCAGCCTTAAATGCAGCTAAAATTCAGAGCTTAAAAGTAGAAACAAAAGTATAATTTTTTTTGTCTATCATCTTTAATCTAAAATCAAAGTAGCTAAAACGTTTGATACCTACTGGTGTGGTGCCGAGCAAGGGAACTGTTTGCTTGGACAGACCTCGCCAAGCGCTGCCTACTTTGTACCTGTCCACAACAAGCCTTTGAACATGTCTGAAATCAAAAAGCATTGAGAAGCAGGAAGAGAGAGGGTGCTGTTGAAGAAATATTAAAAGCCATGCAAGTTTCTGTGGACATATCAAGAAGTTCTTATGTTATTCAGATGTCACACAATAGAATGATGCCTATAACACGTCTGCAAAATGTGCCCTATGCCTGCCAAAAGCAAAATACATAATGAGTCTATTTTATTGTGAACAGACAGTTTACTAGATCTAGAGCTATGTTTTCTTCTGCTTTGCTTTGCTTCACTTTAGAAATGAAGCAGGAAGGCATTCCTCCTTCCCTTTCCTCCCTAAAAATCTGGACCTTATCCAGGCATTTGAAAAGGGTTAGTTGGTGTTAGCAGGCAGAACTTTCTAGTGCTGCCCCAGGCCTGCCACTCTTTCCACAGTGGGGGGGGGGAGGGAGAGGGACTGTCAGAGGAGGAAGCCTTTTGCTACAAATGGAGTCTCTCCAAATCATTGAGTATCCTCAAAAACAGAATATACAACTTCATGGGGAAGCTCATATATAGACTATCCCTCTTAAGACTGCCCTTCATGTGGAGACAACCATAGCCATAGGCGGCGGGTGAGACTAGGATTATTACCTTACTCATACTTTCAAATTAAGCTTTTCTTGAATGCCTGGTTTCAAGAATAGGAATCTGCTTCATTGGGTTGAAGGGCTCTCCAGAATAGTGTGAGAAGTAGCAGCAGTTCTGATTCTGTTAAAACTAGAAAGGTTATTTTTTTAAAATACATTAACAATAGTTAAGATTACACAGGAGTCCTAACACAACATGTGTCTCCTAGAGATACAGTGGTGCCTCGCATAACGATCGCTCCGTTTAGCGATGAAATCGCT
The DNA here is from genome assembly GCF_051106095.1 of Pogona vitticeps. Taxonomy (NCBI): domain Eukaryota; kingdom Metazoa; phylum Chordata; class Lepidosauria; order Squamata; family Agamidae; genus Pogona; species Pogona vitticeps. The sequence continues at coordinate 53,488,464 of NC_135783.1, forward strand.
TTGCAATGGACTTTTTGCCATCGCAAGAGCAATCGCTTTGCGATGGCCCCTATGGGGAAAATTCGCTTTGCGATGATCGTGGGGGAGCGCTCTCCCACGATCATTGCAAAGGCCCCGCCGGTCAGCTGTTCCAAAAAACGGGCTTTGGGCTGCTCACGGCGAAGCGCTTCTCTGGGAGCAGCCCAGAGGCCCGCCCGTCAGCTGTTCCAAAAGGCGGGCGTTGGGGCTTCTCCCGCAACCATTTTCATGCGATTTCCTCGCTTACCGAGGGCCCGAAAATGGCAGCGCTATGGAGGATCTTCGCATAACGGTGAGTTTTTGCCCCATAGGAACGCATTAAATGAAGTTTAATGCATTTCTATGGGGTTTTCCCACCCGCATTGCGATGTTTCCGGATAGTGATGATTAATCCGGAACGGATTAACATCGCTGTGCGGGGCACCACTGTATTGTTCTCCTATTTATTTTGAGATTTCTTGAATCTGTATTCTCGAAGGCTTTCACGGCCAGGATCTGATGGTTGTTGTGGGTTTTCCAGGCTGTTTGGCCATGTTCTTAAGGTTTTTCTTCCTAACATTTCGCCAGTCTCTGTAGCCGGCATCTTCAGAGGACAGGAGTCAGAACTCTGCTCTGGTGCAGTTTGTTGGATAGTTGAGTATTTATAGCTGTGGGATGAGCTTTTGTCCTTTTCAGGAGACTGGGTAATTATGGTGATCAGCCTGTTTTTGTTGCGAGTGTATTGTTGTGATAAGGGGGAGAGATGATCTGTCACTGTGATTGATGGGTTTTGTTAGCTGGTCTCTTGTGTGCAGCGATCATTGGTCCTTGTGGCTGGTTAGAGTTCGTTGGCTGTATTTTTCAGTGCTGGGAGCCAGGCTTTGTTGAGTTTTAAATTTTCTTCTTTTTTGTTAAAGCTTTGCTGGTGTCTGTGGATTTCAATGGCTTCCATGTGCGTCTAACATAATGATTGCTGGTGTTGTCCAGTACTTCAGTATTTTGAAATAGAATTTCATGTCCAGCTTGTTTTAGGGCATGTTCAGCTACAAACAGTATTCAGGCCCACCACAAAAGTACAACAAATGTTATGGTCAGCAAAGGACAAAAGAGACCCCTTCACCACTGCAGGAGTATACCGGATACCTTGCAGTTGTGGTCAGGTATATATTGGAACCACAAAACGCAGCATTCACACCAGAATCAACGAACATGAGAGACACTTCAGACTAAAACAACCAGAAAAATCGGCAGTAGCAAACTGCAACAGAGCACAGAATTCTGACTCCTGGACTCGGAAGATGCCTGCCAGAGAGACTAGTGAAACATTAGGAAGAAAAACCTTAAGAACACGGCCAAACAGCCCAGAAAACCCACAACAACTTCTTGAATCTCTTCTGAGACTGCAGTCCCCTCCCAACTACATGTTTATTTATAAGGCAGCATAGATACCAATTATTATGAGGAATTTACAACTAATACTATCAGGTTTCTGTCTAGGAACGTACCTATGGGAATGCTAAATTGTATGTGCAATGGATTTCAGTGGCTAATAGGAAACCAATTGTAGTGGTATGGAATTCATTTTTCTTGTGTGCCTCTAAGCTGTTAAGTTTCCAGAATGAAAATAAATCATTACTGTATTTGCTTAAGAGCAGAAGATGTATTTTGTTGTGGAAAGGAATGCTATATAAAGCTTTCCCCCCTCAGACTCAGGTGTGACTGGGTTAATTTCTGGGTTAATATTCTAATGGAGCTTTTTCTGTCCCGAAATTCTCCAACATTTGAAACTTATGCAGTTTGTTTTTGTTACATGTGCATACAGGAAAATGAACATGTAGCTTCATTGCACATTCATATCTACAGGATTGCACAACTTTTTTTTCCTACATGGAAGTAACATCCAAATGTTGACTAAATTGATTTTCATGGATAAGCACATCTGTGAATAAGAGATAGTCAGTCATTGTGTTTTATTTCCTTCTTTAAAGAAGGGATCTTGGCAGATCTTTAGCACAATTGAACAATAAACTGACAAATGTTACTATAAACTTTGCTTCCTGCCCATCAGTCTACTCCTATATTTTGCTCATAATGTTTAAATAGGATGCATTTTTTCCTGTGTTGTCAATTTGATAGTTTTCTGCAAATTGTTTTGTGCAAATTGCATGACAGTTTGTATGGGTTACACAAAATTACAGCAGCTCCTGGTTTGTTTCATGTAAGTTTTTCTTCCAAAAAATCTGAAACAATGTAGGGTTCTTTGCAATTTTTTAGCCTTTATTTGGTCCTTCTGTGCTTAACATGTTGTGTGTGTACTTTGGTTTGACACTAGTTGTGGGTAGGACAAAGTTCCAAATAGAGCAGACTTAGAACGAGCTGGAATTTTTAGCATGTATACATTACTGAAACAGTGACGTCTACATTGGCTCATGTATGTCGTGAGAATGGCTGATGGTCAGATTCCAAAAGATCTCCTGTATGGAGAATTAGTGCAGGGAAATCGCCCCAGAGGGAGACCACAGCTATGATACAAGAATATCTGCAAGTATGATCTGAAGGCCTTATGAATGGACCTCAACAGATGGGCGTTCAGCCTGGAGGCAGGCAGTGCAGCATTGCCGCTTGCGTTTTGAAGAGACCCTTGTCCAGCAGGTCGAGGCAAAGAGGCAGTCCCAAAACCAGCAAAATCAGGAAACTGGGCAGGGGACAGATTGGATTTGTCTTCAATATGGAAGGAATTGTCACTCTCGAATTGGTCTTCTCAGCAACACTAGACACTGTTCCATGGCCTCTGTTCAGAGCATGTTACAATAGTCTCTCGAGACTGAAGGATGCCTAATCAGTTGTGGGTACCTACATAGAGGAATTTTTCATAAATCACAAAAACTTTGATTGGGGAGAAGCATCCTTGTTTTATTTTTGTGTTGGAGGTGAGGCATCTAATAAAGCTTGAAAATTCCTTATCTTAGCTTCTTACCATAGTGAAAAAACAGTGTAAATAAATGAGAATGAAGAATTACATGAATATTTTTTCCATCTACAACTACCTGTCTTGGTGTCTCCTTTATTGCCTTGCTTTTGCATGAGGCTGGGAAAAACTAATCATGGCCACACCAGGTTTTCTCCCATTCTTGTTTTGATTTGGTTTGATCTGCCCTGTGTACCATCCTTCCAGAATTCACATTTAATTATGAAAATATTTAAACATTTCTTTCAAATTTGGCATATCCAAATCTGCCTCAGTTTTCAACTCATTTGCATGTTTTCCTCTGAATCTTGATGAAGTGCACAAATTGCAACAAACAAAAGGTTCTCTTGTTATGTCTGTGGGTACTTCTACTGTTGTCAGCAATATGAACGTGCAATTGGTTATACAGAGGGAAAGAACAGACATGAATGAAATAAATGTTTGCATCCACCTATAGTGCTGTGTACAGAATATGGAATAATAACATAGAATAATGGAAAATCCCAAATACATCCACTGCACTTTTGAAACAAGATGAAGTAACTGGGAGTCAAACTAGGATATGTGATGAATCTGTTAAAAAAAGGTAACCCCCTAATGGCAAATTACATTGTTTTTTAATGACACATTAATTTTCTTCAACTGCATGTCTGACTTTTTTGTGCTTTCGATTGATATTGGTCACTGGAAGGTAAACATACTCAATTTGCAGTCCGAGTGCTGGGGCGTGCATCTCTCAGGGAATCCCATTATAGAAATTCAAAGGCATTGTCTGGAGGAAATATGCATTCCCTTTAAACTGTAGTTTGACCCTCAGACCTCCAAATGTAAGAAAAATTAGAATCACAAAAATATTGAGAGTATCTACCATTACTTTATGCATTTTTCTTTAAATGCCACTGTCATTCTTATGGGACAAGATGCCTGTTGGTGTGGAAACACATACCAGGAATTGTTTCATTTGACTCTGATACAGGTGCTTTGTGGTGCAAGCATACTAGATTGTCAAACACTGAGTTGCAAGTAAGAAGGAAATCAACATTATCTTCATTCTATATCATGGACAATGTTTAAAAAGCAAGCTGCAATAGCAGTTCCTATATGAATGTGCTTTAAAGATGACAGAAACTGATGCATTCTTTTTTTCAAGCTATATTTCCCATTTCCCAAGGGGCACATCCTTGGCATTATGCAAATAACATGGAGGCATTCATGAATTCATATTGTTGGCTTCATACTCTGCACCTGAGGCAGCAGTAGGCTTTGAACTGCAACTTCTCCATCAGAAAAGTGGCTCATTAACACTGCCTTATCAGCTTAAGAGAACATTACCCATCTGGATGTGAAGTCTCTAAAGGAAGATTCATTTTGGAAGTGAATCTGCTTGGTGCAGGAAAGAGTGAATGAATATGTATTAGATAAATGAGTTAGAATCTCCTTCCCCAAGATGAATTTTAAAAAATAAATAAATCCTATGTCAAGCCCTGAATGAAGATATTTGAACATTATTTATCATGGAATGTCTGTTCTTCCTTGGCGTTTCCAAAGAAATACTCAAGGTAGTTCTCATCATATAATCAATAAAAGCAGTGTAAACAAACAGCTGAACAAAACATAAAAACAAGAGCATTTGTCTGTAAGGACATATTGATCACAGAACTCTGCTTCATAAGAACGTCCATCCATTTTCCGTCCTGTTTCCACCAGTGACTAAGCAGGTGCTCCTTATCAGCTGGAATTTAGCAACTTAACTTCTGTGTAGTCATCAAGTAGACGAACATTAATGTATATTTATTTATTCAAAGTATTCGCTTATTGCCCTTCTGCACACCGGAGCTCCCAAAACAATTTACATTAGATTAAAATCAGAACAAGAAATCAATTTAAAATGATTTTAAACGTTCTTTAAAACAGATTCCCAAACATTCTCTAAAAAGCCAGATTTAGAAGCCAATCGGAGGGACCTAAGAGGCTTTGGAACAATGTACCTTTCGCTGCCTTTTGGAAGATCAGCCTAGACAAAGCAAGCCTGGCTTTCCTTCAGAGAGAGTTCCACAACTTCAGTGCTTCTCTTAACAACCAAGGCTCATACACCCACCAACCTGGATTCTAGGTTTTGGCACATGCAACAGGGTTTTTGCTGAGATAATTCAGGCAGGTGTCTAGGGCGGAGAATGCAGTCTTTTGGAAGACCTCCCCCAAAAGCCATTTAGATCATTATACCTCAGACCAGTACCTTCAGTTAAGCTCAGAAGGTTCTGTAAATGAACCTGTGGCCTTCTGGATGTGAAAAACATACTCTGTTTATATGCTCTGGGCCATCCTACTCCTGCCCCCTCCCTTTACTGATCCTAGTTTGTGTGTCTTTGATTACTTTCTGTATGTTAAAGTGGAGCCTGATATACAGTCTTGCTACACACACATAGCCAGTAGTCTTCACAGGTTCCTCCCTATTAGCCATATTTCTTTTAACTGACTCCTTGTGCCCATAATTTGAACCATGTTTGCAGTTATGCATATCCCTAAGCAGCATTTTACATTGTACATTATGGCTTTTTTTTTTTTTTTTTTTTTTGGTTTGGCACACCAGTGAGATAAATCTTTTTTTGCATTGCATTCAGAATGCAGTCATTGGGAATTTTACTGAACATCATATTCAATTCCATAGAAACTGAACATGATGTTCCATATAATGGTGTTATTGTCAATGCCATTGTACTTTTATACACCGAAATAATCCAGAATATGAGGTTCACAAAGAACACATGGCCCTAGTTTGATGATATATTATTTAGATCATAGTTTGATGATCTATTATTTAGATCATGTTCTTAGTTCTGCCTTCTTGTGAGTCATTTGATGTTAAACGCAGGGGTTTGGGGGAATGTTTTTTTTGTTTGTTTTTGCATGCTTACAGTTTTAATTGCTATTTGAAAACTGTGCACCTGTGTTTATTTCTTTTGTAGCTACCCAGAGTAATGGCTGGCCACTAGATAGGTGGGTTAAGTTTAATAAATAAATAAGACTCTACATTTAATTTCATAAGTGTACAGAATCTGCTGTCTCCGTTGTGAATGAACTTTATAGGATATGGGTATGTTTGTTAAAAGTAGAATTTGATTCAAATACAATAAAGTGGGCAATGCCGTGTCTTATGTGAAAGCTCTAGTTGACACTTGAGGGTCAGAATCCTTTCCCACTCACATCTATTCCCACTTGAACCCTCCTGGATGCCACACATTCATAAATTCATATTATCAATTTAAAACTCCACTCTTGAGGCAACATAGGCATTGAAGGGCATCTCACCCATCAGAAAACTGACAAGAGGCTGCTACCAGTAACTTTGGTAACAGGTTCTTCACTTCATTTAGGTTATTTCAGTAGATACCATCTGCCAAAGGTTATGTGATGAACTAGACTTTGAACCTTTGGTCCAATTCAAGGTGTTGCTGCTTTCTTTAAAGGTTTTCATAGCATTGTCCAGCTTCAGCATATAACTTTAGTGTTTCATTCTACAGCACCCCACCTGATTGTGGTTAGCTCTCCCTCACAGGAAGTGAGTTAAGTAATAATTCCAATTGGGTTTCTAATAGTCATTGAATCACCTCTAGGGATGTGCTCTTTCATAGTCTTATTTTCCCATTCATGTCTCCAGAACTCTTTAAAAAGATTCCCCAAAAAAGCAGGGGCAAGGCAACATATAATCAATCTACAGTACTCCACAAGAAAAATCAATAACAGGCCTACGCAGGGACTAGCTGTATCATCATATTCATTATTATCATCATCAAAATCACAACATCAAATCCCCTGGCCCCACAGACCCCCCCCAAATAAATAAATAGAGCAGTCTCAAATCCTTCTCCAAAGTATATACAGTGGTGCCCCGCTTGACGATGACCCTGCTTGATGATGAAATTGCTTGATGATGAGTTCTTTGCAATCGCTATAGCGATCGCAAAATGATGGTTCCTATGGCATTTTTTCACTTTACGATGATTAGGTCCCTGTTTTGCGAACCAATTGTTCACAAGACGATGATTAAGAACAGCTGATCGGCGGTTTGCAAAATGACTCCCTGCTGTTTTCTGGACCTATTTTCACAAGACAGCGATCAAAAATGGCTTCCCCTATGGAGGATCTTCGCTGGACAATGAGGTATTTCCCCCATTGGAACGCATTAACTTGGTTTTTTTCTTTTCGCTTGACGATGATTTTGCGTAACAGCGATTTTCCTGGAACGGATTATCATCGTCAAGTAGGGCACCACTGTACCTTTAACAACCTAAATGCACAGAGAAGACTCCCTGGAAAAGACCCTGATGTTGGGAGAGTGTGAAGGCAAGAGGAAAAGGGGACGACAGAGGATGAGATGGTTGGACAGTGTCATTGAAACTACCAACATGAATTTGACCCAAATCCAGGAGGCAGTGGAAGACAGGAGGGCCTGGCATGCTCTGGTCCATGTGGTCACGAAGAGTCGGACATGACTTAACGACTAAACAACAGATTTTTATAGCTGGACATTTAATACTGGTTGTGAAATTATAGTACTACGGCAAAGAATGAACAAGATTTCATTAATCCTCAAGATGGGAAGCCAGCAGTTATCAAGGTTAAGAAGTCAGATCAAAGGAGAAGACCAAAACATCCCTATACATAGACCATTTAGTCAAAACTTTATATAAAGTTTAGCAACAGAACAGAATCATTCAGCCATAGAAAGGAATTTTATTTAGAAAAGCAGTCATGCTTAAAAAGGATTTACTGTTTAAAGTCTCTTTCTTAACTTGGGAGTCTTTCTTGAGACAATTATGGGTATGTTAGCTCCCATGTGGTTTGCACGAGATCTTCATGTGAAGGTTTTTGTAGATCCAGGGAAAGAAAAAATGAAATATTGAATCTAAACTTGTGTAAAACTTTGACTGGAAGATTTGCTTCATCTAATCTTTAGAATGTCCAAATGGGCAAAAACAGGACAGATTGTTTAGTTCAACTGTTTTCCACAAGGAAATGCTTTCTACTCATAAGCCTCATGCTCCCATGTTCCAAACCAAGCAAAGCAGAAAAGAGTAGGGTACGTAAAGTATTTTAAAAGAAAATAGCTCCAGATTATTTAAGGAAGAAAGTTTAGCTACACCACCCATATCAGGAAGGAATTACTGATAAATCTGACCTAGGGAAGAATTTTGTTTTTCAATCAGACCCAGAACATCAGCAAATCAGTGAGGGGCGGGGGACTGCAATGTAAAAAGTAGCTGTGATCATTTTTACCTTAAGGGTGGTCATTGAGAAACAGCAACTGGATATTAGATTAATTTCCTTGGATCACCATATGTAGGATGTTTAAAAATCTTGTATCCCTATTGAAGCTGCCAGAAGTTGAATTGAATTTTTCGATGTATTCTTGTGGGTTGGGGACTACAATTGGAAGGGTAAGAGGAATACACATACTTATCTATACAGGGCAACAGAGGAAGCCACACAAAGCTCAACTGTACTGTCAACGAGAACCCATTCAGTTCTCTTTCACTATTTATTCTCTTTCACTATTATTTTTCTCTATCTCATTCCTATTTAGTGGAATTCCAAGGCTGCTGAACCGCAGTTTGTGTCCATTTCTATAAGGCTCATTTCCTGTCATTCTCTCTCACCAGCTAGGAGAGAAGGAAACAGAAATAGGGTGTAACACAGAAAGGAGGTTTAGCTGGAGACCTAACCTGATGTCTTAGTTTGGACAGCTCTGGAATTTGTGAAGTGGTCAAACATCTAATCATCATTCACCATCTGTCTTCTGTAATGGACACTGCTTGGAAAACTGATGGAGAAAATGAAAACAGACAAAACCAAACATGGAAAGGCTTGGGATTGCAATTTGCTAGCTGGCCAAAGAAGAACAGGGATATAAAAGTTGGCAAATATGTAACAAATATTTTATTCATTTAGAACCTGACTGCCCAAAAAGTTTAAGGCTTCTTGCCTTCAGAACACAGGCTGAAAAACCCATAACAGCCATTTGCTTCTTACATTACTTGTTATATAAAAATATATTTATTAAAATAATAAAAAGTCCCAAATTCCTTGCAAATTATTATGTGATGGAGTTAAAGGCATATGCAAATTTAAACAAGCCACATGTAAATATCCAAATTTTGCCTTTCTCCCTCCTTGCTCTCTCTTTTTCTCTCTCTCTTTTATCCAGTTGTGCTGGTACACCATCTCAGTCTGCATTTTTCAGTGCAAACAGGGTGATGTAAAAAGAGCAGTGAAGCACTAGAGGAAAAAGGGATGTGAAAAATCTGAATTGCATGAAGAGTACAAAAGAAAATGAATAGCTGAATATGTCATCTGCTGTGAGGAGGTTAATTGAAACAACACCTTAGTCCTATAAAGGATACTGTTGCTTATTGAATGCTGAAGTACCACAATCGGAAAATGAGACAGTGATTCTATAATTCTGCTGGGAACCATGTACAACCAACCGAGAATTACAAAACATCATAAGGTGCTGTTCTAAGTGGGAAGATACCACATGATTACTGGCTGCAACAGACTTTTGAAATCCTTTGCCACGGGCAAAGGATTTCCTTGGCTCACTGTTACCTTCTGAATGTCCTGTGACTCCCAGAGTTTATGTTTTCAGTATCTCATGTCTGAAGGTGACATTTGCTTTACTGAAGATGAATAAAAAGAAGCAACATAGAATTAAATATGCTTATAGCCAAATCCAGGAGCGGGCTTTGACTATTTGTGAGCTACAATTTGTTATTATTCAACAAATTAGGAATGAGCATTGTCATTTCTTAATCCTTATGTTAAAAAGCTCTGTGTGTATGCATGCATGCACATACACACGCACACAGAGAGAAAGCTTCTGCTTCCACTGCTAATTGGAATGCATTTTGCCCTTCTGGAGACTGACCATTAGGTTAAAGTTTGAAGTGATAAATGGGCAAGTAATTGAATATGTGAAAAATGATTAGGTTATTTGACAGCCCTTTCTGAAATCTTGCTGAAATAGTTTTTATCCTCCAAATGTGTAGAATTCTCTTGCAGTACTTTTTAAATGAACTCTTCTTTTTTGCAGCGCTGCTGCTAAGAATTCTTATGAATAATGCATCTCTCATCTTTCTGAATTACCTTTTATGTAAGGTACAAGAGATTCAGATATTAAAATACCAGAATAAGTTGAAATAGAATGCAAAATGAAAGCGAAAACTGCTTGTGAGGATAACAATTCAGTGTTTCTGGAGAGACACCTGAGCAGATAATATATTACAAGAAAACAGTAAGAATCCTCTACCTTTTATGCTATTTTGGTTGGCTATCTGCTGTCTTTTCCTTGGAATTCAATGAGACCTTCTTTTCTGGATTTAGTGGGCTTTGGAGGCAATCTTTATGCCAGGAATTCACAAAATGTTGCATTCTGCACTGTTTGTTTTTCCAGTTATAGTTGCTGAAGCTTCAGGATAACAATATTGTATCTGTATAGCTGCATTTTGCCCAGTCCTGCATTGGTTAAACTTGACAACATACAAAATACCTATATTAACAATATTTCTCTCTTTCAAATATCTACAAGTTTCCTTTCAGACATAACTTGAATAGATTTTAGTTTGCTGCATACAAGACAGAGGGTCAAAAGTATATCAGCAGAAGCAATTTATTTCTTTGCATCTGGTGAGAAGCAGACAACACATGGTCTGTAGGCCATAGGTTGCCCTTGCACGCTTGTTTTGAGGCCCTTGTTGTATTGTTACTGTCCCCACATTGCCTGTGCCACCAAAGTCATAACAACATGCTTCTTTTCCCTCTTGTCACTTCTTCGAGGCAAAACTCGAAGAAGTCAGTTGGATTGTGCTACAATCCAATTGACCTCTGTGTCATGGTAGGATCCGGCACATGGAGTATCACTGCAGTTGGTGACAAATTTGGTGATGGCTGTCAAATGTTGATAGCAGTGCAGCTCCAGGAGTTTTGGGGAGAGGAATCCAAGAGATCTCCCATAGTGCTGAGTTCTTATACTGTTTCCCCAAAAATAAGGCATAACCTGAAAATAAGCTCTAGTAGGATTTTTCAGGATGCTCATAAAATAAGTCAATAAAATAAGCCCTAGTTAAGTGACACCCCGCCCTCCACCATTGCACAGCAAACAGAAGAAGATGACATGACTGTATTTGAATAAATGTAGATGGTTGTACATGACAAAATTAAAAAATTCCCTGAAAATAAGCCCTAATGCGTTTTTAGAGCAAAAATTAATATAAGATTCAGTCTTATTTTCTGGGAAACAGGGATTTGGTGAATGGATCAGTTACATGGGAGCTATATGTAAATAGACAAGCGACTTTAAATACACTAAGGGTGCTATATTAGCCAAGTTGCATACATTTTACCCTTATTTTAGGAATGGCATCTGGTGCAGGTTTGGAATCTCAGCTGCTGGAAATCTAGATTTTTGTGTTTTTTTTAATGTAGGCTCTTAGGCTTGATAGAAGTTGATACTGTATATGGATGTTGCATATTTATAAATTAAAGACTCAATTTCTGGGTTATGACTCAGATCACCTTATCTCTGCAAACTCAGAAACAAAATGGGTAATTTTCATTGAGTACTGTGTCTGCCTTTTTTAAAATATACAGATAGAATTGTTTTGAAAGGCAGCATCTTACTATGAGATACCAGAAATGCATACGATGTGCATCTGTAAAACAAAAAACATGATCATGAATTATAGTTCTGTTGTGTGATTCTAGTTTAGTTCCTGACCTAAGAGACGTCCCTTAAGCCTATCTCAGTGCATATTTAATGCAGCATATGGGAGTTTATCCTTAATAAAAGGTAAGCAATTCTGTGTGCCAGGAGTATAACGTCATGTTTTTTCAGCAATTGGTTAGGGAGAGGCATAGCACTATGATCTGTCAAATATTCTGAGAATTTGAAAATTAATGCCTTTTCCTGTTCTGTGCTATCAGGATTATTTTATTTTGATAGCTTTGGCTTTAGAAGGAAGAAAATCAGTTCCAAGACTGATATCGTATCTTTTGGGGTCAGCAGACATGAGAGGTGAATCACTGGCCACTTAAAATTCTTAATCTCATTCAAGTGAATGGCCATGTGATGAAACTACACTAGTTATTCTCCTTCAAAGGTTCAAGGTTTTCTTCTCATTCAGCACCTATGTAAACAGGTTGGTCCATTCTATAGTCAGTAGACCCATTTGTGAAATCAGGCTGTTCTCTTAATGTGGAATATGTATCCCTACACTTTCTGTTTTGTGGAGGTTACTATACAGTATACTTATTTGAAATACTTTCTTAGCATAGAAATATTAGAATCAAGAGTCAAAAGCTTATTTGATGACTTGACCAGACTTCTTAGATTTGAACATTATTTCCTAAAAGAGATTCCAGTATACCAATATGTATCTAAAGATTTATCAGGCACACTGAGTATTTTTACTGAGAACATTAAGGTTTTATACTGTATGAATTAAGATTTAGTATAAATTTTATTTATATTATGCACACATTCACCTTTTGTCCTCCCGGCAAATGTATTAATGACCCTCTAAGGAAATCTTTTTTTAAAGTTTTGTCTGTTCTTCTCACTCAACGGGCCATGGGATGCATCTACTTCCACTGCTATGGACATATCATAGTAGGATTGAGCTGAATGGTCTTTTCTGAAAATATTTGGCATGAAAATAAAATTTTGAGGTGGGGCAAAATGTTTCCTGATGTCCCTCTCTCTTGGCTGACTTCTCTTTCAGTGGGAAGCAGAAAAGTCACTACAGAAAAAAAGGTAGCAGCAACACAAGGCAGATCTGAAAATGTATCTGAATAAAGATGTGGAAATCAAATAAAAGGGCATATGCCCAATGAACTTTCCCAAAATCTTCCTCCACGACACAAGAAATGAATTGGTTGAGCCTTGTCTTCATACAGAATTATTTATCATCTTATTACTATGGTTGTTGTTGCTGCTGCTGTTTTGATTTATATACCACCCCATAGTATTAAAGCCCTCTGTAGGCATTTACAACATAGTTATGCAAGGAATACTTTGCCCCCATATGAGCTGGATACTCATTTTACTGACCTCAAAAGGATGGAAAGCTGAGTCGACCTCAAGCCAACTTCCTGAACCTGTTGGGATTGGACTCAGGTTGTGAGCAGAGGTTTATCTGCAGTTCTGCAGTTTAACTACTGTGTCATGGGGCTCACTGGTGGGCGGAACTGTGGATTTCAGATTTTCATGTGTGTTTAAGGTGCCCCTGAGTTTTAAAAAAAGTTAGTTGACAAAGACTTAAATCTGATGTGTAATCCTAGCTAGAGTAGTCTAGTTGTACTTGATTCCTACTACTAGTGTAATAATACAGGAGAAGGAATAGAGTAAATCTGTTTCTGAATGGCAAATCAACACTTCTGAAAATCCTGTTGCTTTAGTGACTGGAGCGGAAGACTATCAATTGGATTAAGACCAAAAATTTTGTGAAAACTATTGGGCTTGGAATTCCTGTTTACAGTACATGGCTTGGGGAACTTCAGAATTCTTTGCTTATGTGGGGGAGGGATTAAGCGTAGAATAGGAGGGATATTGTACAATTTATAGTTTTAAACAAATTCTATTGAATGGTTACTTTCAAGCCAGTGCAAGATGACTGGACCAAGGGCATATCATAACATTTACCTGTTCCTGCAGTGGGAAAACAAAGTAGAGAAATGCTGAACAGATTTCTGTGGAGATTCATAGGGTCATGAAATCAATCTGACATTGCTTATTCAGTTATAGAAACCAGGACTTCTTCCTATCTGCATTAAGAAATGAACTATTATTTTTCTAAGATTTTTTTAAAATGCTTCTTTTTCTCAATTCAAGTTCTTGAGGCCAGAAATTACATATGGTTTCAATGTTATCTGAAACATGCCATGTAGATATATATTTTCTGCTGATTGGCTTTTTTAATTGCAGATTTTTGTTTTGATTCAAAACCAAAAGTATTTTTTCCCCATTGGTTTTCATGGCTGTCATGAAAATGCTTTCATAGTGACAGCTGTTTTGCATCTAGATGTTTGGGAACAAATCTTAAAACAAAGATGCTGTCCAGCGTTTATTTCCTGTGGTTCCTTAATATAAATGAAGGATAGGCTCCAAAGTGTCGAGAAGTTTCTTTTTAATCTGCACTGTCAGGATATCTGTATTTAGGGTCTGTGTTGATTTGTGCCTTTTCTACTTCTGTATAATCACCGGTACTGCTGTAAATGAGTGTTGTAATCAAAACATTCAAGACGTGATTTAACAAATGAAATAATAAGACCCTGATTTAAGCATGTGAATATAGACCATGTATACATTAAAATTGTATAAATTAAGTATAACAGAATCATGCTAGATGTTCCTTGCTCTTCCCTGCATATGTTCATGTTATTTTCTGAAAAAAGATGACATACACACAAGCTGTAATACCGAAATGATTTGGAACCCAAATAATTTAAGGATGGTGCTACACTGGGATAAATTTGTGACAACAGTTCCATGCGGTTTCCTGAGGCTCACTCTTATTTCTTAAATCTAATCTATGGAATCATAATGTGTGAAGGTATATATCTCTTGCCAACCTTTCAAGGGGCTCATCCATGTAAAGTGTGTAGCTGAGAACAATGTGGGAGCCATGGTCCCTTCTCATGGATCTGGAATCACTCCAGGCTTCGATACCTGCTGGTTAGTTTTTCTTCAGTGTAATCTGGAGTTTTCTGACTGCAGCTTTCCACACCATTCCCTTCTCTTCCTCCCCCTACCTCTCCCTCTCTTTTGTTCTCACTGTCCCCATTCCCAGCCCTGTCTCCATCTCTCATCTTCTTTCCTCTCATGATTTTCTCTACATAATGCCTGCACAGCTTCTTCACCAGGTGGCACTTCTGCTTTCTAAAGACTGACATGCCCCAGAACAAACTGGGCTGTGGGGGGGAGGGACCCAGAATTCTCAAGTGGTGGAAAATAACTTGGAAGTGGAAGAGAAGTGGAGAGGAAGGATTCAGCAATGCCACATAGATCTGTAAAACAACCCTAAATCAATGTGGGTGATAGACTAATCTCTTAAACAGGTGGAAATAGGATGGACCCAAAGAGGCTGAGGCTCCATTTGGGTATGCGTGTGTAATAGAATAATCACACTTTATTATAACAACAACATGGAAGTACAATAAATAACCAAAACACAACATAATTAAATCAATATGCAATCAGAATAAAAATAGTGTACAATTTTGTCTGCCATCACTAACTGAATGTGATAGTGTGGAAATGGTACATAGAACCCTCTTGAGTAGAACAGAAGTTGAGAAGTATGTGGTGGAGTAGAGAAATCAAGCCAGTGCCAAAAGCTGGGGAATGAGAAACCTCTGAGGAGTCTGCCTGAGGCTTGTAGTGAAATGTGAGAGAACAGAGGCTTAATGAAAGCATGAAGAAGGAGAAATACTAAGGAGAATGAGAAAAAACAACTCTTCATGTTTGGTAGGGAGCCCTGTTCGATCATATAAAGGAGAACCTTCATGAGTACAAGAAGAAGAAATTTAGCTTTGGGACTAAGTCAGGCTTTATTAAAATACAGGAAAGGAACCAAGGGAGAGAGAGAACATTTCAGGCATAGTAAACCAGTGTTAAGTACAGTATGTACAGTTGTGTTCAAAATTATTCAACCCCCACTGAAATTGAATGTTTTGGCCATTTTGACATTGATTTTGATCATTCAGTCATCTTGCTTACATTTACATGAAAGAGGCACTTGTAGGTCAGAGAAATATAACCTTAAGTTTATAATGAAATAACCACAAATGTCTTTTCTGTGCTCACATCATTATTAGTTTTTATTCAACCCCCAAGTGACATTCAATCTTAGTACTTAGTACAACATCCTTTTACAGTTATAACAGCTTTTAAACGTGAAGCATAGCTTGACACAAGTGTCTTGCAGCGATCTACGGGTATCTTCGCCCATTCTTCATGGGCAAAAGCCTCCAGTTCAGTCAAATTCTTAGGCTTGCGCACTGCAACTGCTTTCTTTAAGTCCCACCAGAGGTTCTCAATCGGATTTAAGTCTGGTGACTGCGATGGCCACTCCAAAATGTTCCAGCCTTTCCTCTGCAACCATGCTCTAGTGGACTTGGAGGTATGCTTGGGATCATTGTCCTGTTGAAAGGTCCAACGTCTCCCAAGCCTCAGGTGTGTGACGGACTGCATCACATTTTCATCCAATATCTCCTGGTACTGAAGAGAATTCATGGTACCTTGTACACGCTGAAGCTTCCCTGTACCTGCAGAAGCAAAACAGCCCCAAAGCATTATTGACCCTCCACCATGCTTCACAGTAGGCAAGGTGTTCTTTTCGTCATATGCCTTGTTCTTCCTCCTCCAAACATAGCGTTGATCCATGGGCCCAAACAGTTCTAATTTTGTTTCATCAGTCCACAGAACACTATCCCACAACTTTTGTGGTTTGCCCACATGACTTTTGGCATACTGCAGTCGACTCTTCTTATTCTTGGGAGACAGCAAGGGGGTGCGCCTGGGGGTTCTGGCATGGAGACCTTCATTACACAGTGTGCGCCTTATTGTCTGAGCTGAAACTTCTATACCCACATCTGACAAATCTTTTTTCAGTTCCTCAGCAGTCACACGGGGACTTTTCACCACTCTACGCTTTAGGTAGCGCACAGCAGTCGAAGTCAGCATCTTCTTTCTTCCACGACCAGGTAGCATTTCAACAGTGCCCTTTGCCTTGAATTTGTGAATGATGCTTCCTATGGTGTCTCTTGGTATGTTTAACTTCTTTGCAATCTTCTTATAGCCATTGCCCTTCCTGTGAAGACAAATCACCTCTTCTCTTGTCTTCCTGGACCATTCTCTTGACTTCACCATGTTTGTAACCACACCAGTAAATGTCTAGAAGGAGCTGAGTATCACAGTCATTTTAAAGCTGCCTAATTGGTGCTTATTATGCTTGATTGGTGCTCGGTGACATCCACAGGTGTTTTCAATACCTGATCGAAAACACCTGAATGAACCTCTCTTCTTCAGAGTGGTAGTCTTTAAGGGGTTGAATAATTGTGGCAATGAAGAAACCACAAAAGAAACATTTACTACTGTATTACATAAACAATTGATGTTATTTTAGTTGCATTTGGTTCTTTAAAACGTCCTTGTAGGATTTCATTCTGAATACAATTCCAAATGTACACTATAGTCCCTAAACCCCTTTACAGCATTGGGGGTTGAATAATTTTGAACACAACTGTATGTGTGTATTGTCTTCAGGATCTTGGAGTACACCTGTTTGGTCCTGAACTGGAACATCTGCTCTAGGATAGTTAGATCTGTGCTAAAAATCTTCCTATACATGCCATTTCTTCATTTTTCAGTTTTGGTTACTTAGAATGCCACTCTCCAAACTCGAATTTCATATTATTCACTCGACCATCCAAGACTGTTGAGTCACTGATATAGAGAAGGAAGCCCACCAATCTTAACTACATTAACAGAACTGTACCATAGGCATTTCTCAGCCATATGGGCCACTGTCTACGTGATTGTTTCATTGTATTTCTGATTCCCTCTCTATATTTCCTTTTAATTTACTTTTTAAATAAAAGTAAATTGAATGTTTTGTGCATGGGGATCCTACAATTTCATTAATGTGCTCCCCTATGTAGAACTACGAGTGAAATTTCTGATCTTAAAATTTTGTAAATACGTAAGCTGCTGTTATGACATGCCATCCATTTACCTCTGACTTAACAGTAACCCTATGAATTAGTGACCTCCAAAAGGCCTGTTCAGGTATTACAAACTAAATGCCATGGCTTCATTGAGTAAATTCATCTCATATTTGCTCTTCCTGCTGCCTCCAACTTTTCCAAGCATCATTTTCTTCTTCAGCGTGGTCTCTGTGAATCACACATTTGGGTTAAATCAGCGCCTGCACTGGAACTTCGGAACCGTCTAGAGCTTTTCTGAAAAAGATACAAAGTTTGCTCCACTCCCTCCTCGCCTCCAGTTCCTTTTTTTCCCCGCCATTGTGCTAGGAACGTTTCGGACAGAGCTCTCTATTTTGATCGATTTGGCTTGATTTTGGACTGTATTTTTAACTATTTTTGCTTCTATTGCCCCTTAATCTTGGACTGCTTCAACTATTCTTTTGCCTGACGGACTTTGGCTCTTGTTTGACTGGTTTTTCCCCACGCTTTGTGGATTGCCTGATTGCCAAGCTGATTGCCTCAGTGGGAAGCGCATTTATCACCTTGGCGGGAGGCTCCATTATCCACTTATCTCCTGATTATCGTGAGAACTCAGGCTCCTATAGCCTTCTGTGTACTGTTTTATGTCCCCGTCAGGCCCTTTTAGTAAATGTAAGGCGTGTTCCAGGAAGATACCCTTTTATGATAAGCATAGTCTTTGTTTATTTTGCCTCGGAGACGCGCATAATACATCTACTTGCCACCATTGTAAAGAATTTACTAAGGCTGCTTTGAAAGCACACCAGCAGAGACTTAAGCTGTATCTTTGGGAAAAGACTCTGTTTGCAACCCATCCCTCAGAGATGGAGACTTCCTCCAATCCTTCAGGGGCCCCTTGTTCTGAGACAACTGTGTCTGTCCCCTCTACATCTACTTCCAAGTCATCTAAGCCTTCTAAGAAAGCCACCTCAGGTCCCTCCAAAAAGGCTAAAAAACAGGCGGGACAGCCTAAGAAGTCCAAGGCTAAAGAGATCACCTCTCTTCCACCTGTTACACCCTCACTGCCTTCACCAGTTTTGGAGGATTCGTCAAGGGATGAGGAATCCATGTCTGAAGTGGCTCCATCTTTGCCACTCTCCCAGCAACCTGAGGCACCGCTTGAGCCTGGGCATTCACCCAGTCCAGATAAAGTTGAGGAGGCTGCGTTATCCAGCCCTGATTGTGCCCATCTTGGCCCTGCTTCTGCCGGCCGGGTGACTGAGACTCTGCGTTCCCCCTCTTGCTCCCCGAGGAGAGATCTCCCTCCTCACAAAAAGGGGTCGAAAAGGCGGCATTCTTCCTCTGATCGACATCGTGATTCCGACGTGGAGACTTCCCGATGTCGGAAGAGACACAGGCATGAACGATCTGAACGCAGTTGTTCAGGATGAAGGAGGACAAAACATCGACGTTGTTATGATACTGATTCGACATCGTCCTCTTCCTCGTCTAGTTACCACAGTTACAGAAGGAGGTGCTATTCTCCCTCTTCGACCTCGAGTTCTTCACCTTCTCCACGTCGATGTCAACAGGCTCATAATACTCTCCCTTCTATGGATATGAAGGCTTCGAAAAAGACTTCTACCTCGATGTCGAGGGCTAAATGTACCCAACAAAATGGTCAGTTATCCTTAGCTGAGACTGCTGTGCATAGAGTCCCATCTGAGGAAGATGACCAGCTTTGCGAGATGTCTTCCAATCAAGATGAAGAGGTTTTATCTCCATTGCAAGCCCAGTCACCAGTGGAGGCGGATTCCTTTGAGTCAGATACAGGGAATCCCCATCCATCCTCTCCCTCTGAGGATTTCTCCTCTTATTCACAGATGGTGACCAGAATGGCTAATGTTTTGAAAATGCAAACACAATTTCCACCTCCTCCATCAGACGATCCCATCTTTGAAGACATCGATTGAGAGTCGTCTCAACCACTTAGCCTCAACTACATTTCCCAGCTGTTTGCTCTGATTATGGACGCTTGCTCTCAACCGGCCACCCCTCTTACTGTCTCTAGGAGGACTGAGAATATGTATAGGATTCATGGAGATGAAGTCCATTTTTTGTCTAATCATCCTGCTCCCAGCTCTGTCATTGTCCATGCGAATGCATCTAAGGCTTCAGGGAGGCCACATGTTAACTCCCACCAATAAAGAAGGCAGGAAAATGGATGTTTTCAGTAGAAAAAATTACAACTTCCTACTAAAGATATGCAATTACCAGGCAGCAATGGGAGCATACCAGAAGCATCTCTGGAATAAAGTGCTGCCAGAGATTCAAGCTGCTCCTGAGGATATCAGGCAAGAATGTTTAAATGCTCATGCTGAAGCCATGACATTATCCAAGCACCAACGTTTAGCTGCTAGACATGCCACAGATCTTTCTGCTAAAACATTAAATTCTGCCATAACCCTTCAACGTCACGCCTGGCTCAGGGCATCTGGTATTATTTAGGACGTGAAAAAGCAAATAGAAGAACAGGCTTTTGATACAAAAGGTTTATTTAACGAAAAGACTGATGAATCACTCAAGTCCATACATGAAAGCAAGAAAACTGCTAAATCTTACACCATTCACCAACAGCCTCGTTTCCAAAAACAACAATGGCAAAGGCAGTTTCCCCAGCAGCAGTATCATTAGCAAGCTTCTCAAGGTTACAAGCCTTACAGGGGTTCTCAAGGTAGATCTTCTCAACAGTCTTCTACCGCTCCACCCTACAAACAGCAAACATCACGTGTCAGTCTTATCGTCCACCCAACAAAAAAATCCAAGCAGTACCTTTGACTGCATCAACCCTCTGATTCAGGATCATCACACACAACTTGCCCCATTCTACCACAATTGGCAAAGGATATCAAAGGACAAGTGGGTTCTGAACATCATCAAATTTGGCTACTGGCTAGAGTTGGTAGAACTCCCTCCTCTAGGGTATCTGCGAATGACAACATCCAATCCCGCCCTGGAGGAGGAGGTTCTCATTCTACTCCAAAAGAATGCAATACAGCGGGTCCCTCGTCGAGACATCCTCAGGAGGTTTTACTCCTGATATTTCACTGTTCCAAAAAAGGATGAGGGTCTCAGACCCATACTAGACCTCAGGGACCTCAACACTTATCTTCAGCCATGCTGGTTCCGAATGGTCACCCTGGAGTCCATCATCCACCTGTTGAGAAAGGGAGATTGGTTTGTGGTTATAGACCTGAAGGACGCATACTTCCACGTCACAATACACCATCATCACAGGAAGTATCTGTGGTTCATTATCAACAACAAGGTCTACCATTATGCGGCCTTACCATTCGGCTTAGCAACGGCTCCACGCACGTTTACAAAGTGCATGGCTCCAGTGGCTGCATTTCTATGTCTACAAGGTGTAAAAGTATTCCAGTACATCGACGATTGGCTCATAGTGTCGCTGTCCAGACGGAAAGCCATTCAGAACACCAAATTCACTCTCCACACTCTGCGAAGTCTAGGACTCACCATAAATTTTGAGAAATCTACCCTGAAGCCTTCTCGAGTTATGAGTTATATAGGAGCAACACTGGACTCCAGAAAGGCAAGATTTTTTCTTCCTCCAGAGTGCATCCACAAACTACAGACCACTCTTCAAAAGTTTCAACCACACGCCCTGGTGTCAGCACATCATGCACAACATCTGCTGGGTCTCATGGCCTAAACTACAGCATCCTTACCACACGCCAGGCTAAAAATGCGCTTGCTACAAGCTTGGTTTCTCCATCATTTCGACCCAATGTTGGAGGATCCAAGGAAGAAGATCCTAGTCACCCCAGAGCTGGCAAAAAAACTACAGTGGTGGGGTTTCCAACCTGATCTGCTCATGGGCCGCCCTTTTCGACCTCTGCAACTCTCTGCACAAGTAACAACAGATGCAAGCCCCATAGGCTGGGGAGCTCACTGCAACAGTCATACCATACATGCCCTCTGGTCACATCATCAAAGGGGACTCCACATCAACCATCTGGAGATGCTAGCAGTGATTAAGTCGTTCAGAGCCTTCCTGCCGCTGATACAGGGTCATGGTGTACAAGTTGTAGCAGGACAACACCACGACCTTGTACTACATCAACAAGCAGGGCGGGACGAGGTCCTTGTTCCTTCTCTATCTTGCAGTGCACCTGTGGGAGTGGTCTTGCCACCATCACATTTATCCAGTGGCAATCCACATATCCACATCGGAAAACCAATTGGCAGATGAGCTGAGTCACCGGAAGGGACAATCCCACGAGTGGGAACTGGACAATGATGTATTCCAGATGCTGTGCAGGAGGTGGGGATGACCGACAATTGACATGTTCGCTTCGCACATGAACAGGAAGTGCAAGAGGTATGCATCTCGAGCAGGCAGGGGTCCCGGTTCCCAGGGAGATGCCTTCATGATACCATGGTAGGACCACCTTCTGTACTTGTTTCCACCGATCCCTCTGATCCAAAGATCTTTAGTCAGGATCAGACAGCAGAGGTCGTCAGCAGTTCTCATAGCACCATACTGGCCACGTCAACCATGGTTTTCTACTCTGGAGGAGTTGGCCACCGAGGTATTCAGACTTCCACTTGTGCCACATCTACTGACGCCAGATTCGGGGAACGTTCTACACCCAGAGTTGGACTCCCTCCACCTGGCTGCGTGGAAGATCTGCCTGAAATCAAAGAGGTGTTAGACAAATCCAAAAAACCATCTACTATCCTCTTATACAAGTAGAAGTGGAATAATTTTCTTTATTTTGCCACTGCCAGAGATCTCCATACTTCTCCAGTCTCCCTACAGACTTTACTCCTGTATCTCAAACATCTTTTTGATCTCGGCCTTACCTTGTTGAATCTCAAAGTGTACATCTCTGCAATAATCTCTTTCCAGCCCAGAGACTCAGAATCTTCACGTTTCTTTTCCCATCCTACATTGAAAGCATTCTTAAAAGGACTGATCAACATTTGCCCTCCTACAAGGCCTCCAGTACCTCAATGGTCCCTTACATTGGTTCTGCAATCACTCATGAAGCATCCCTTTGAACCTATGGTTTCGTGTGATGTTAAATTTCTTTCCTTAAAAACTGTTTCTAGTTGCAGTTACATCTGCTAGAAGAGCAAGTGAGTTGGCAGCCCTAAGGTCTGATCCTCCTTACCTGCAATTCTATAAGGACAAGGTTATGTTGTTTCCAGATGTTTCGTTCCTGCCTAAAGTTGTTGCAGATTTTCACTTCAATCAACCTATTTCGTTACCTACCTTGTTTTCTGATCCTTCGTCTGACGTCGAAAAGATGCTCCATTCACTGGATGTTAGAAGGGCTTTAGTATACTATGTTTCCAGGACAAAGGACTTTCGGAAATCTGAAAGACTCTTCCTGTGCTTCTTTGGACCACACAAGTGTTGTCCAGCGTCGTCTTCTACCTTGTCACGGTGGCTTGTCTCCACTATTACTCTTGCCTACCAACTCGCAAGTAAAGATGTGCCTGAAGGTCTTAAGGGTCATTCCACAGGGTCCATGGCGACATCTACTGCCTTACTACGTGGTGTGGACATTCCAGATATCTGCAAGGCAGCTACCTGGTCCAGAGTGTTCACATTTGTCACCCACTACAGGTTGGACCTTCGGGCAAAGAAGGAGACGAGTTTTGGAAGGGCTGTCTTGACATCTGTCCTGCAGTGATGGCCCTCCTTCCGGTAAGTTAGCTTGTCAGTCACCCAAATGTGTGATTCACAGAGACCACGCTGAAGAAAGAAAGGTTATTTACCGGTAACCATGGTTCTTCAGGTGGTTCTCTGTGAATTCACACATTCCCACCCGGCCTCCCCACTATCCATCACTGCTTCTTTTATAATGAGCTCCTGCTCTAGCAATGGCAGATAAACGGAACTGGAGGCGGGGAGGGAATGGAGCATGCATGCTAGGGGCAACCTAAACTTTGTATCTTTTTCAGAAAAGCTCTAGAACAGGCTTGTCCAACCCGCAGCCCGAGGGCCACATGCAGCCCAGGCCAGCTCATAATGCGGCCTATTGCAATTTTTTATTTTTAAAGAAATTCCAAAGTTTCAAGTTGCACTGCTGGTGCTTGCGGCCAGAATGTGGCCGGGGCATGTCACGACAGTAAAGGGGGAGAGAGGGAAGGAAGGAAGGAGTGGGAGAGAATGGGACAGGGGGGCTGCGTGACTGCATTGCGCCGTCCCCGTCAATAGGTGGACCCCCTCCCGGCCCCATAAAGCCGCCGGAGTCGAAGCTGGCAGCCTCTGCTGTCTGAGATCGCAGCTGCTGATAAGTGCGCTTGGAGCGGGGCTGCGGAGGACGGCTAGGGCTGCCCCCCCCATGTGGCCCAAACCAAATGTATGCGTGGCCCAAACCAAAATTTCATCTTCTAATGTGGCCCAGGGAAGGTGAAAGATTGGACACCCTTGCTCTAGAAGGTTCCAAAGTTCCAGCGCAGGCGCTGATTTAACCCAAATGTGTGAATTCACAGAGAACCACTTGAAGAACCATGGTTACAGGTAAGTAACCTTTCTTTTTCCAGTGAATCTTCTATTCCCAAATAAAGTAGACTCAGTTTAGTAATTTTTGTTCATACAAGCTAGAGTTCAAGGTTGATCTAGAATCCACTTACTTATCTTCCTGGCAGTCTGCAATATCCATAAGGCACTCCTCCAGTACCATATATTGAGTGAATCACCTTTTTTCCTTTTCACTTTCTTCACTGTCCTGTTTTAATCTTCTTACATTGTAACTGCAGATGCCATGGTATGGATGATCTTAGCCTTGGTCACTAGCAACATATCCTTAAACAATTTTTTGATAAATGCGTGCTGTCCTTAAAAGAAAATAGTAAGTTTGGTGAATTAGAAGGTGAATTAATTGGTAGCCAGATAATAGTAATGAACTGCATGTTTCACTTATACAATAAGCATATTATACTATAAGTGAAATACAGTACTAAGCATATGAATGTTAAGACTGGACTGTCATTTTGTAATTTTAAGTCTTCTCATACAGAAGAAACCTGAATTGCCTGTTTAAATTTTTTCAAAAGTAACAAATAGTAGGCTTGAATATACTTCCAAGCCTGCTTATATTTGGTCAAAAGCAAAAATTAAAATTTGAATTTGTAAGGGAAAATTTTTGGTGCAGTCATTTCCCCAGTAGTGTAGTAATTAGGATAACTTTTATATTACTTCACATGTTTTTTTAAAAAAGTTGTGAATTAATTCACACATGTAGCAGTTAGTTACATTTGAGAATAATTTACAAACCGATAAATAGTAGAGTTCAGTTGCTGTACAGGCTGTTACTATGGATACTTAGATTGCTAGATTTGCAGCAACTTGGGTAAAATTTTTGCTAAAGGGCATATTGCTAAATAACCAGCCTTGTTTGCCATAATGCATAAATACGGTATTTGCCGGCGTATAAGACGACTGGGTGTATAAGACGACCCCCAACATTTCCACTCAAAATATAGAGTTTGTTATATACTCGCTGTATAAGACTACCCCCTCTTCCGCACACCTTCCACACACCAAATAAAAGGTGCTATTCATTGTCACCATTGTACGGCCGCAGCATGACCACAGCGCCTCTGGCCCAACCCTGCATCTCCCTGTGACCGGCACTAGTGCGCATGTGTAAGCTCTGCGTAGACAAGGGGCAGGCCAGAGTGCTGCTGCTCCCCGCCGAACAGAACAGGCTGTTCGCATCAAAAAGGCTGGCCCCCCTGTCTCGCTGCTGATGCTTGCCGCGCCCGCGCTGAATACCGCATGATACTGGACAGTATGTAGAATGAGGTGGGCAGGCATCGGGAGGCTTCTATGGGCACCGGGCGAGCATTGGAAGGCCACTATGGGCAGCTATGTCTATCCCAACTGAAGTGTACCCGGTGTACAACACCCCCCCCACTTGGAGGCATGTTTTTCAGGGCAAAAATGTAGTCTTATACGCCAGCAAATACAGTATTCATTTCAGTAAAATACACAGCTTCACATTGAATATATCTTGAATAAAAAGCTGAAAGCATCCTTAGCTTAAAAGTTTCTTGTATTTACCTTGCAACCTATACTGCATCCTTTTGATTTTTATCCTGAGTAGTTTTATTTGAAAATTCAATGCTGATTCTGCTTGAATATCTTCCCAAAACTATTATAGCTGTGTTGTCTTTTGAAAAATTATACTCTTGGTAAGATAAAGCCCTAAAGCACTTGGACCTAAGCTGTCTCAAGGACCACATCTCTCTCTATGAGCCTGCTTGAGTGCTGAGATAATCATGAAAGGCCTTTGTTTCAATCCCACCACCTTCACAGGTGCATTGACCCAGGAGAGGGCCTTCTCTGTGGCTGCTCCCAGACTCTGGAGCTCCTTCCCACAGGTGGCTAGGCCGGCCCCATTTTTACTGTCCTTCCGCAAGCAAGCAAAGACCTTTCTCTTCTGGCAAGCTTTTCCTGAGTGAATGGCTGCCAAGTGGGGTTTTTGAAAGAGATTGTTGTAGACATGGTCTAGAGGGGCAGGGTATAAATTTAATAAATAAATACCTTACTGCATTGAATACGTTTTGGTGTTGCTTATGTTTTTTAGTATTGTATTCATTGATCCTTTTAGTATTGCTACTAACTTAAATACTGACTTTTAATTGTTGTAAGTGATATTGGGTCTTTTTTAAAGAAAAAGGTGGGTTTAAAATATTCTAAATAAATAAATAAAATAATAGAACTAGACCATCAAATGTTTCAGGACAACCGGATGAAACTAAAAGACTAGAGAAGACTAGAGTGCAATTGGAGACGAAGCCCAATGGAATATAATCGGAAAGCTGTCAGGATCATGACTAACCATTACCTTACCAGGGTGAGAGCTGCCAATCGAGCTTACTTCGCTGTCTGGATAAGCGAACCTTCAAATCAGCAGGCAGAACTTTCCTGTATAGTATGCAATCTATCCGGAATTGGTCACAGTGATAGGCCTCCCATTAACATTTTGCCTGACCAATTTGTAGCATTTTTAAAATCTAAAGTGGAGGCCATCCGCTGGGATCTTTCTCCTTCTTTGAATACAGTGGGGTCTCTACTTAAGAACGTCCCTACTTAAGAACAATTCCACTTAAGAACAGCTCCATTTGCTAAATTTTGCTTCTACTTGAGAACAAAAATCCAGATAAGAACAGGAAAAAAAAACTTTCCTGCTCTTTTTTTAACCTTAGGTCATCTTAGGTTAAAAAAAAGTTCTCCCCCTAGTGGTAGAGTACGTATTAACCAGCTTTGCATTAGTTCCTATGGGAACTAATGCTTCAATGTACGAACGCACCTCTACATAAAAAAAACAGCCAGAACGGATTAATTGGTTTTCAGTCCATTGCTTCAAAATTAGCTTCATCAGAAGTGCTTTTAACACTGTTCCCTGACCTAAGGGGAGAAAAAAAGAAAATATCCCCCTCTAGTGGTCGAAGGCGGAATAGCAGCTTCCCATTAGTTTCTATGGACGGAAAAGAGCAGATATGGATTAAATGGTTTTCAATGCATTCCTATGGGAAATGCAGATTCTACATAAGAACTTTTCCACTTGAGAACTACCTTCCAATACGGATTAAGTTCTTAAGTAGAGACCCCACTGTACAGATTGAGCAGAGATGTCAAGCGCTCCACCTTGCCCAATGAGACTCGGTCTCTTTCAGCCTGTGACACCAGATATGGTGGACAAAGTGCTTGACCGCTGTTGTGCGACCACCTCCTCTGTTGACCCTTGTCCAGCCTGGCTAATCAAAGCAGCCAGGCCTGTAGCAACCAAATTGGCCACCACAATAATTAATGGGTCTCTCCTTGAGTGCCTCAAGGAGACACTCATTAGGCCCATTAGGAAGAAACCAAGTTTGGCGGTGGATGACATAGGCAATTATAGGCCTGTCGCCAATGTTTCTTTCTTCAGCAAAGTGGTAAAGAGGCCCTTTTTGATGAAACCAACACCCTGGATCCATTTCAGTCAGGCTTCCGGCCATGCCACGGTATGGAAATGGCATTGTACGCCCTGTTTGATGACCTGCTGAGGGAGGCTAACAGGAGCAAAATTCTCTGTTGGTCCTTCTTGATATCTCAACTACCTTCAGTACTATTGACCGTGGTATCCTCCTGTGGAGGCTCTCCGAGCTGGAAATAGGTGGTCTTGCACTAGCCTGCCTCCCATCCTTCTTGGAGGACTGTCCGCAGAGAGTACAGTTTGGGGAGAGTGTATCGGCTCCATGAAATCTTAATTATGGGGTTCCACAGGGCTCAGTTATTTCCCCAATGCTGTTTAATAACTGTATGAGGCCGCTGGGTCAGGTCATCAGGAGATGTGGGGCTTCATGTTATCAGTATGCTGATGACACCCAGCTCTACATCTCTTTTTTTCCTACAACAGTGGATGCCGTTTTGTCCCTTCAGCGCTGCCTGGAGGCTGTATTGCAATGGATGCGGATGAATGGACTGAGTCTGAACCCAGACAAGATGGAGATCCTGAGGGCTTGGGAAACTCCCTCACTTTTGGGGGGAGGACTCTCACCACGAAGATTGAGGTTTGCAGCTTAGGGGTCCATCTAGATCCATGGAAACACAGGTAGCGTCAGTGGTCCATACCGCCTACTTCCATCTTAGGCGTATTGCCCAGCTGCATCCCTATCTTGATGGTGGGGCACTCATCACTCTGGTCCATGCACTTGTAGTCTTGAGATTAGACTTCTGTAATGCGCTCTACATGGGGCTGCTTTTGAGATTGATGCGGAAATTTCAAATGGTGCAGAACACGGCAGCCAGACTTCTCACCGGGGTGAGAAAACGTCAACATATCTCCCCCACTTTTGTTGCCCTGCATTCGCTGCCCATTCGATTCCCCATTGATTTCAAAGTATTAACCACCAAGATCTACCTGTGTCACTCGCGCGAGCCAGGAGGTGAGGCTGAGGAGCCTAACGCCGAGGGAGGCCCGGAAGGAAAAGACAAGAAATCGGGCCTTCTCGGCGGTGGCTCCTCGCCTCTGGAACAACCTTCCTCCTGATATTCGCGCGGCCCCCTCGCTCGGTATTTTCAAAAAGCAATTAAAAACATTGATGTTTCGGCAGGCCTTCCCTCCTAGTTAATTCCTGATCCCCTTCTCTTTTCTTTCCTAATGTTTTAACCCAATTGTTGAAAGTTTTCTTTTATGTAATTCTGTTGTTTTTACTGTGGTATCCCATGTTGTAAGCTGCCTAGAGTGGTCTATCGACTAGATAGGCGGGATATAAAATAAATAAATAAATAAATAAAATTAACAATGACATATAAAGACCTAAACGGTTTAGGACCTCAATATCTGGCAGAACGCCTTCTCACACCTACATCTACCCTTATCACTTGCTCTAGCCAGGAGGGGTGGCTGAGTGGCCTAATGCCGATGGAGAGAAAGAACAAGTAGTGGCCCCTTATCTCTGGAACAATCTACCCCCAGAAATTTGCCTGTCTCCCTTGCTGGGTGTTTTTAACAGCAAGCTCAAGACCTGGCTCTTTAGACAAGATAATTCTTGTCATTATTTAATTTATTTTTGCCATCTTGAATCATATTATGTTGTTGTTATCTTATACTGTTATTATTTTATGAAATTGTTTTATGAACTTGTTGTTAGCCGCCCAGAGTAGACTTCGGTCTAGATGGGCGGGATATAAATTAAATAAATAATAAATCAGAATGAGAAACGAAAAACAAAAATGCATCTACACCTTAAAGACTAACGAATAAAGTGCATTTATCCACAAAAGCTCACACTGGAATATAACAGATGGTTTTAAAGGTGTAATTACGTTCTTGTTTCTTGTTTCATTTTTTGTTTTGGTATTTTTGCCCAGATATGCTTGCACAGACTAACATGGCTGCTTTTTTGAAAATTGTAACAAATGTTACATATCACGAGCCAAAACATTACAGTTAAAGTTTTAATTGGATTACATTGCATGAGAATTGTTGTTTTTGTTGTTGTTCTATGCTGTCAAATTGCTTCGAAGAGTAATGGCTGTTGAATATCTGACATTTAACAGTTTTTCCCCTCCCATGGTTTCAGAGCACAAAATAAATACTCTGTGTGATTGATCAGTATACCAGCAGTGAAGTTGTGAGAATGTTGGCATGAATTACAAGGTCACAATGGAGGTGTATAGGTTTGATGAATCATTTCAAAGCGACACCCTGGACAGTTTTACCACAGGCATCATTGCAGAGGAATGATATATAATTGTGAAGTGGGAAAGAAACAGGGATGGAGCACAGTGAGAGGTAAAAGCTGGACAGGGGTATAAGCAGTTCATCCTCTAATGCTGTCTACAGGAACACACACACACAGACAGACACCTTCACAATGACCATTCTGAAGATATGTCTTCCACGAAGGAGCCATCCAGTTTTGCATCTGATGTACACGTCTTGCCTGTTTTCAATTTGGACTAACAGAGTACATGATGATCCTGAATCAGATGGATGGGGCACCTTCAGAACTGGACTGTACACAGAGTTGCTTTTACTCTGATTTAAGAACAGACTAACCATATTTCCTCAGATAAATGGGCCACCATTCCTAAACTCTTTCCCCACAAGTCATATGAAGGTGGCATCAGAAGGCACTTCCATCCAGTCTTCTTATCAGTGATGAGAAATCTGTTTATATAACCTAAAATATCAATGTAGGAAAATGAGTAGTCATACCTGTAAAACATGAGAGGAGATGCTAGGATTATTCTTTGTGGTGTATCATTTATATTAGATATTATGAAATATAAGGAACAGTTTCCTTTTTATAAACTATTGTGGCAAGCATCAGCCCTAGTTCTGGTATTTATTAAAAGTCTACATAATGTGAGTCATAGGCTTAAGGTGGTTTAGAAATGACATTAAGAATTGAAACAATAAATGTAGTAACCTCTCCAGCCCTTTTGTCCTAATGGTTCTTTAACTTTATATGTATCATTTAACCATTAGAAAGATTCTGAAAAGAATAAAAGAAGATACTTGGAATTTCAGGAAACGTAGTAAGCCCTATGCTTTATCTTTTTAAAAACCAATTCTTGATATATACAACTTGAAGCACCCTTCCCCTCCGTGGAATACTGTTGTTGTTTTCTGGTCCCAAGTTTGAAACTTAATAGTCTTTCTTTCTTAATAGTCTTTTAACACAGCTGTTAGTACCCAGTGTCCCCTAACACTCTGGTCAGACCAAGAAAGGAAGCCCTGGGCGGCCTGCTCAAAGATACTAGTAGAGCTAGGTGGGTAGGGTGGTTAATACTGTATTGCCACTCCCACTGAGTTCAGTGGGACAGGACAAAGCTGTGGGTGAAGTACAAGAATGGACCACTCTGCCTTCTTCCACCAATAAGGTTGCCAGATCAACAGCATCTCATTCCCTGAGATTTCAGAGTCAAAAAAAAATAGAAGCTGCAAGGCAAAGCTTTGTGGTATCCCCAGGTGGTTGAACCACACCTTATCTTGCTCCAAATGGGTTGACAGGCTCAGCGGTGCCCCCAAAAGTCAGGAGAGAAGGGCTGGGGAGGGAGGTGGTTGGATAAGCCTGTTTTGTCGTCTGCAACAATGCATACACAGACACTTTCAAGTGAGCTAGCAAGGCCTGGCCCAAGCTGGAAATGGGCGGGGGAGGGTGCCCTGTGTCTAAAGACCCCTCTGTGTTAAAAATAAAACTTTTTCCAGTGCTGCTTACCTTGAGATTTGTTTTATTGTCTGAAGGCCTGGCTAGGTACAGGAATTCTTTGAGACTTTAGCTTGAACACCATGACCTTTTCAGCCTGCCTATCAGAACTGATAGATTTTATTTATTTATTTATTTATTTATTTATTTATTTATTTATTTATTTATTTATTCATTCATTCATTCATTCATTCATTCATTCATTCATTCATTCATTCATTCGATTTATACCCCGCCCCCTAGACAGTGTCTACTCGGGCGACTTACAAAATCATGAAATCATTAAATAACAATAAAAACATCACAATCAAAAATGAACAACATTCATAATCATAAAAAACATTTGAACAATAATATAGCATGATAAAGATTTATAGCTGTTTTGTACACATTTAACGGTGACAAAAGTGTTTGCATGTAAATCCTGCTGCTGGAATGAAATGCACTTAGACCATTTAGCAGGCATAAACATCGTAATTGTGTTGTCTGAATTATAGTGATGAGAATGATTGCTGTGACTTTTTAACAAAAGAAAACTATTGATCATTTGTATGCTATTTAAATATATGTCAGATGTTGTTTTTTAATTGCCTGTTGCTTAATAAGAGTCTCAACCAGACAGTGGAGGAGATGATCAGACCTTTATCAGACCAACAAAGTGGCAACCCCAGGTTTCATCAGTCACCTGTTTTAGGGCAGGGGTCTCCAATCCCCGGTCCGTGGCCTGGTGCCGGTCTGTGGTCTCGGCTGGACTGGGCCACGGAGACAGATCTCCTCCCCCCCCGCACGCACTCCCCCTGCACACCCACCCACACAGCTCCTTCGTGCACATGTGCACACTGAGCCCCCGCCTTGTTTGTGCATGTCTCTGAGCGCCCCACCCCTTCACACATGCGCATCAGTGTGCGTGCGCTGCATGAACACCCCACTCCATGCATGCATGCATGCATGCAAGTGTGTGCATGTGCCACACGATCACCCCCAGCCCTTCGCATGTGCGCATGAGTTCCTGTGTGACAGCGCAAGCAAGTGCTGCCCCTTCGCGCATGCCAGTCTGGGTGTTAAAAAAGGTTGGGGACCACTGTTTTAGGACACTCAAAGTACGAAAGGGTTGGGTCTCCTTCTGATCAGAATTCTGGTCTCTTCTAGGTCAGAATCCTTTCTAGGTCAGAATTCTGGCCATGGAGCTGAATTGCAACAGGAAGAGATAGGGCAGAGCTTTGAATGGTATTCAAAAAAAGGTGTAATTTGTTCTGTAACTAATTATTTGTGTTGTTAGGTAATTTTTTAGTGTTAATATTGCCATTGACCTGTTTATAACTCATTGTGTTGATCCTTAAAAGGAATGCAGACCAGCATTATCTGCCACACTGTCTCTCTGGATCCTAGACTGTGGCCTATACAGTGGTCTGCACTATATTATAGTTGAGCCACTGAGGCTGAAATGACATACTCCAGAAAAACTGGGTGGTATGCTCTACGGCTCTTGTCACTGCACATGTCACAAGACCTACTGCAGTTTTAAAATGGTGCCTGGCCCACACATTTTAAAACCACAGTAGGATTTGCTTATAGTTCTTAGCCCCTCAGAAGAACCTGCCCCCCGGTGGAAATCTTCATAGAACCCACAAGTGGAGGGAGAAGGAGAGAGAGAGAGAGATGCAGATACATGTGATTGAGTTGTCAGAGTGCGCTAGAGTGGCCCAGTTGGCGAGAGCTTTGCTGTTGGGGCTTTGGACAAGGTGCCCCCTTCCAGGGCTCTTTGGACATCTGCATCCCAAATCCTGGCCTTTCCAGGCATTCGCCTTCTCTCTTCCTTCCATCCCCAATTCTATTACCTTTTACACAGCCACCTTCTGAGGTTTAATCCGCACATGTAGATTTGGTTGCTTTAATGTGTACTGATGTGAGGATTAGCAGTAAAAAAGGATGCGTGTTTCACACGGGTTTGTGTCTGTTAGCAGTTAACCCACAGTGAATACAGTGGGGTCTTGACTTGAGAACTTAATCCGTATTGGAAGGCAGTTCTGAAGTCAAAAAGTTCTCAAGTCAAATATGCATTTCCCATAGGAATGCATTGAAAACCATTTGATCCGTATCTGCTCTTTTCCGTCCATAGAAACTAATGGGAAGCTGCTATTCCGCCTTCGACCACTAGAGGGGGATATTTTGTTTCTTTTTTTTCTTAGGTCAAGAAAGGTTCAGGGAAGGCAGGGAAAATACAGTCCAGGCAGTACAGTACCAGGCAGTCTGAAGACTGTCTCCCAATCCACTCTCTAAACGCTGGGAGGAGTGAGGAAGCAGACAGGCACCCTTTTCACTGGCCAACAGTTAACTGAAAGTTCCAATTTTGCACTTTCCCTGCCTCCCACGTGGGTTTTTTTTCAGTTCTTAACTCAAATCTAAGTACGTAAGTCAAGTCAATATTTTCCTATGAGAATGGTTCTTAAGTCAAAATGTTCTTAACTCAAGCCGTTCTTAAGTCAAGACCCCACTGTACCTTTGCTGCAGGTTACTGCTAGCCTGACTCAGTGCTCAGACTAGCTGCCAGGGTGAGCAACACTGCAGCAACCCCTCGTCTCGGTTTCTCTATCATGATCCGCAAGGATCTAGCTGTGTCTTGCAGTGCTGTCACACACACCCTCCTCACACCATCCCCCCTTTCCCTTTCCCCTCCTTCTACTGCTGTTCTCATTTTCTCTCAGATGACAGAGGCTGACCAAAACAGGCGAACGACAACTGAAACTAACAGACTTTAATTATGTAACTCCTTTTCTCTCTCTGTCTCACCTCCATCATTTCTACCTGGGCGGCTTTGCTTTACAGTGCAAATGCAAAGCATCCATCTCTCCACTGTTCCCTCCTGCTCCACTCACTACATCTTATGGGGGAAATGAGGGAACAGGAAGAGGTGGCACGGCCTTCAAGGCAAAGCCTGTGATTCCTTCCTCCGCTCACATTCCAGCCCCTGTAGTTACTTAGAGAAGTCCTCTAAGTCAGTGGTTCTTAACCTTTTTGAAAGAAACGCCCCCTTGAGCCATTGAGGAAGTTATCATCGCCCCCCTCCCCGCGGTGATATCTTTCTTTCTTTCTTTCTTTCTTTCTTTCTTTCTTTCTTTCTTTCTTTATTTATTTATTTATTTATTTATTTATTTATTTGAGACACTTAAATCCAATGACCCCTGAAAACAACATTAAATTCCAAGAAAATGAAATGCCCCCCAAAAAGTAACATTTAATGATTTAGTTGCAAGTGAATTTTAAGACGCAAAAAGAACTATAAAAAGGGCATAAAAACAAATGCAGGAACTAAAAATTTCAAGACAAAAAGTCTGAAACTAAATTAAAATTGGAGGAAAATATATATTCATGCACACTGTAAAAAAGGCTGCAGCCATCTTCACAGGTTTGGCTTGCTCCAACGCCCCCCTACCGCCCCCCCTTCTGTTCCAGCGCCCCCACGCCGCCCCTTTTCTTTCTACCACCCCCCTGAAAAATGAAATCGCCCCCTGGGGGGCATTATCGCCCACGTTAAGAACCACTGCTCTAAGTAATTAATTCCAAGTGACTATTCATTTCTAATACAGCACTTCCAAATTTTGAGAAGGAGGTAATTTATACCAGTTCACCCCTTCTCCTCCACCATCTGCATCCGTTGAAAATGTGGTTCAGATGACCAGCAAGATTCTCAGGAATTTGAGAATACCTGCCCTGTGTTAGTATCTCTCCTATCTTTTTTCAATCCTTACCAGCATTAAACTGCAGGTTATGGGAAAGCAGTAGTGCACCCATAACCTTAAGCTGAGGATTCATGGGTCCATCACAACATACATAGCTTGTAGGTAGCCTCGTTTTGGTTAAAATATCGCAGTTTTTCTAAGAATGAAGCTCAAGACCGGTTGATTCATTTTTAGTTCCTGCAGAAGAACTGAAATAGTTGATTGGCAAGCCTGGTTGATTATCTTTATTTTAGCCTGCCCGAAACATGGCTATTGTTGAATCAAAAGCAGGAAGTACATGAGTGAGTCAGCATAGTTTGTTGCCCCACTAAGAAGACTCCACCATCTGCAGCAGTGTGTATATATGCCTATACTCTATAAATTAGTTGGGTCCTATTCTGTTTAACTAGAGACTACATATTTCCACAAAACTCATTTCTGCCAGTTAATAAAAAAAAGAGGAAAAGCAGGTAGTATTTGTTTGCCCAGTTCTTGGCTGACATTACTGAGTTAAATTGTCTATACACAATTTCTGCTAAGATTTTGCTCATACAGCTCGAAGAGGGGCCATAAGTCAAAGGTGCTGAGAAGGGTAGATAATAGATTTGCTGATAGTGACATAAATATTTGCACGTCTATGAAAACTGGTGGGAAGGTGAATGCTGTGAATCAGAACTGTTTTAATTTTGTCCAGACATCATATGATGTATGCAGTCCTGTTGAGTATCTCAATTGAGCAATTTTTATCCAAGAGAACTTCATGTTTTTTGTTTGTTATACTATCAACCCGATCCCGACATATTCCAGAATACTTTTACTTTTAAGAGAAACACATTATAAAAACTCTGGCTCAGAGAAAATATGCCATTTAAAAAACATGGTGCCAGTGTCTTGAATAGTACAATTATATATATTCACTTTATGTCAGAGAGATACATTATATAATACAGATGACTTCTTATTCAGAGCTGAAATCACATTAGTGTTGAAGAGATATGACTGAGACATTCTTTTGTGTCTGAGAAATCAGACAGATGACAAAGGAACTAATTGTAAAACAGAACAAGCTAATTTTAAAACTATGGCAGGAGAAGCAAAGTATCTGATTGACAATCTCATACAATGATTACTTAAGGAATTCCTTCTTCTAATGATGGGATAACTTTAATGTACATTTGGACCAAAAGAATTAGAAAGGGGACAGAAAGGAGAAACAAAGCATATAGGTGTGGAAAATCCACCATGCAAGAGACCTGCATTTGAAAAAGTAACAAATCTCCAACTCAAATGCTCTTACCACAAACAGCTATGAAACAATCTTATTTCTCTTACTATAAAAACACAGTGCTAAGGCAGTGGGATGGTATTCAGTGGCTGAAATCCTAATGGTGTTTGCATAAGGTTTGTGTAACTTGCTGCAGCCAATTGTAGCTAATTGATGGGCCCTTATCAGTTGCACAATCAGGTGCATGCCCAATCGTGCAATGAGATGCATCCTGGCACCTCATGAATTAGCTGCATAAATTATGCCAGCTTTCTGTGAGCACCTAGAGGATTCTGGCCAGTTAAATACAGAAATTCATAATTTATTTGTATTTATTTTATTTATTTATTAGTTTTTCTGTCCCACCCTTTTAGACAGAGTCTAAACTAAACATTATAAACTAAAACAGGTTAAAACAATTCAAAATAATAATGTTAGTAATGCTCAAGATGGGAAAAACAGAAAATTATAGTAAGAATAAAGTCAAGTATTGACAGGAGGGAAGACCTGCCTGAAGAGCCATGTTTTTAATTGGCTCTTAAAAACACCCAGCAAGGGAGCCAGGCGGGTCACTGATGGAAGGCTATTCCAGAGCAGAGAGGCCACTGCCAAGAAGGCCCGGTTTCTTGTTCTTTCTTTCCAGGCCTCTCTCGGCGTTAGGCCCCTCAACCGTCCCTCCTGGTTATGGAGAGTGATTCGGGTAGATCTAGGTGGGAGAAGACGATCTGCCAGGTATCGAGGTCCTAAACCATTTAGGGCTTTATAAGTCATCATCAACACTTTGAAGTCAATGTGGAAGTGAATGGGCAGCCAATGCAAGGTAGCCAGAGTGGGAGAGATATGCTGGTATTTTCTCACCCCACTAAGGAGTCTGGCCGCTGCATTCTGCACCATTTGAAGCTTCCGCCTCAATCTCAAAGGTAGCCCCACACAGAACGCATTACATTGGTCTAATCTTGAGATTACAAGTGCATGGATGAGAGAGGTGAGAGCCCTGCCATCAAGACAGGGTTGCAGCTGGGCAATCTACCACAGATGGAAATAGGCAGAGCGGGCCACGGACACTACGTGGGTTTCCATGGTAAGCGCCGGGTCCAGATGTATCCCCAAGCTGTGCACCACACTCTTTGCAGTGAGAGTCACCCCCCCAAAAGAGAGGGAGTTTCCCAAATCGCCAATGGAGGGACTGCCCACCCTTAAGACCTCCGTCTTGTCCAGGTTCAACCTCAACGCATTCAGCTGCATCCATAGCAGCACAGCCTCCAGACAGCGCTGAAGGGACAGAATGGCATCCACTGAGGTAGGTGAAAAGGAGATGTAGCACTGGGTGTCGTCAGCATACTGAAGGCACAAAGCCCCACAACCCCTGATGACCCCACCCAACGTCTCATATAGATGTTAAACAGCATTAGGGAGATGATTGAGCCCTGCAGAACCCCACAATTGAGACTCTATTGGGCCGAAACACTCTCCCCAGGCTGTACTCTCTGGGGACGGTCCTCCAAGAAGGATTGGAGCCAGGCAAGCACGAGGCCACCGATTCCCAACTTGGAGAGCCTCCCCAGATGGATACCATGGTCGACGGTATCAAAGGTGGCTGAGATATCAAGAAGGACCAACAAGGACATTTTGCCCCATTCAGCCTCCCTCAAGAGGTCATCCAACAGTGCGGCCAGTACCGTTTTTGTGCAGTGGCGTAGCCTGAAGCCCGACTGGTACGGATCCAGGTCATTGGTTTCATCCAAAAAAGCCTGAAGCTGATCAGCCACCACCCTCTCCACCACTTTGCTAAGAAAAGAAACATGAGTGACAGGACTGTAATTGCCAATATCGTCCGCCGCCAAATTTGGTTTCTTCCTGATGGGCCTAATGAGTGTCTCCTTGAGGGCAAGGGGAACCTTGCTCTCCTGGAGAGACCCGTTAATTATCACTGTGGCCCATTCCGTTGTTATAGGCCTGATTAGCTAGGCCGGGCAAGAGTCAAAGGAGGAGGTGGTAGGAGAATACTGGCAAATATCATTTCTCCTCATAAAAAAGAGTGACTCAATACAGTAAGATATATGGTTGAAAAAATGTTACTTTCTGTGAGATTTTTCACACCTATACGAGTGTGAAAGACCAGGACCTTTTGTCAGCCGAAGCATTAACCCCCTCCAAAAAGAAATAAAGGAAGGGAGGGAGGGAGGGAGGGAGGAAGGAAGGAAGGAAGGGATTCTGTGGGGGAAAGGAGGGCTTTTTTGGGGGGGTTGTATTTTCATGCAAAATCCACTTTTGTGCATTTTCTGGATTGGGGTGTCCTCAAAGCTGAAAAACTCACAAAACATCCTGTAATTTTGTCCAGTAAGTAAACTCTCATCTGCAAAAACAAAAGAAGTGAATGTTTACCGGTACATCCCTATACAGGGGTGACGCATAGTCCAAGTGGAAGGGGAATTTTACCCTTAAGTGTTGGGAGTGTTATTCATTTGCTTAGATTACAACCACCTATACTGATGCCACTCATGTTAAAATAATATTTCTTCTCAAAAATCTGTTTTCAAACTATAGCTCTTTTGCAGTGTGGTCCTAAGTGAGGTTAGGGTGCATACAAAATGGCCTATCTTTGGCCTGCTACAGAGGTCTCACCCTTTCCTTCTATTAATTCCAGTGGGGACCTTAGTGATACAAGGTCCAGACAAACAGAAAGAGGGAGGGGGCTTATACCGCAGCCTCTCTGAATGGGCTTTGGATCCAATGGAAATTAGAAGATTTGTGGTCCTTGTACAGAATACCAAAAAGAGGGGTGTCTGATACCTGTTGGACCACTAAAATGTCACAGTCGCTAGCTTTGAGGTCATGCAGGACTTCTGATCAGACTAGGCATTACATAGATCAGAGCATATGCAGAAGCAATGCACTAGGATCCCAGGGAACATATGCTGAAGCCATGCCTTAGCAGTTGCCCCCAGCCACAGTGCTGCCACGTTTGCTACCACACTGCCTTGAAAGCTGTGATTTCCTTTAAAAACAAGAGTTTTGGGCACATTGCACCTTGTATGAGTTGTGTTTGTGAGAGGCTCCTGAGAGCGCAACTCTATTTTTTAAAGGGAAGTATACACAGAAGTCTGGGACACCCAGTGCGGTTTAATAGATAGTATGATGGATTAGGACTCAGGAGACCTGGGTTCAAATTCCCACTCAATGGTGGAAACTAACTGAGGGTGTGAAACTGGTAAAACCACTTCTTGAAAATCTAACATACAGTGGTGCCTTGCATTACAAGCGCTCCGTTTGACGATGAAATCGCTTTACGTCGGGTTTTAATGCGTTTCTATGGGCTTTTAAAAATTGCATGACGACGTTTTCGTTTTACAACGATTTTCGCAGAACGAATTAACGTCGGTCATGCGAGGCACCACTGTACTCTGAAAGCCCTATTAGGGTACCTATCAATCTGTTCCGACCTGGTGGCACACAACAGGACAACAAAAAACACAGCGGTCACTCTTGTCTAAGAGACAAAATATGGCAGTGGGCTACATTCTTTAATTTTGCTTAACCCTGTTTTTGTTGGCAGCTTTTGTTTAAGAAAATTATGTGGGTCTATTGGGTTCCTATTGATGTACTATTTATTAAAATCAGCTTTCTGAATGATCTTCAGACCAATTTGCTCATTATGATTGCTGATATTAATAAGATACAGTGAAAAGAGGAATACTAAAGAGACCTGCTTGGTGCGGTGGGATTTGCTGTGTGTAATGAAACAGAATTATTTACTTAAGGAATTTCCTGCAGATAGTGACTGGATGCAGAGCTCTGACCTTTGGTTGTCCACCTACAAGTATTTGAGCTGTAAGCTTAACTTACTGTTTGTCTAAATCAGACATCATTTTTTGTTATGCTTCCAAGACATCTGGTAGAAACACTTTACAGTGAAATATGTTTTCTTCCTTGCAGGAACTGATCAAATAATGC
This sequence comes from Pogona vitticeps, assembly GCF_051106095.1. NCBI lineage: Eukaryota > Metazoa > Chordata > Lepidosauria > Squamata > Agamidae > Pogona > Pogona vitticeps. The sequence continues at coordinate 53,528,827 of NC_135783.1, forward strand.
AGATAACAGACAGAGTTATTGTTGTTGTTTTTAATTTCTTAAACTATTCTTTTTTAACCTCACAATCTGACAGGCCAAGGGAATGAATAAGATTTCTGTGTATTCTCGAAGGCTTTCATGGCCGGGATCTGATAGTTGTTATGGGTTTTTTGGGCTCTTTGGCCGTGTTCTGAAGGTTGTTCTTCCTAACGTTTCACCAGTCTCTGTGGCCGGCATCTTCAGAGGACTGAAGTAGGAACTCTGTTCATGCTCTGTTGTTGTTGGTTCCAGCAGATCTTTCCAGAAGACATTAAAGCCCTTTTCCAACACTGCCTAATGACCAGCTACTTTCAGTGGTATAACGAGTTCTATAAACAGACAGATGGAGTGGCCATGGGCAGCCCCCTCAGCCCAGTTATAGCAAACTTCTACAGGGAATATTTTGAAAAACAGGCCCTGGCTTTGGCACCTTTCATACCCACAGTCTGGTTCCGATACATGGATGACACCTTTGCAATTTGGAACCATGGTGAAGAAAAACTGGAAGAATTTCTAAACCATCTTAACAGCATCCACCCAAATATATAATTCACCATGGAAAAATAAGAGGGCCAACTCCCTTTCTTAGATGTCATGGTCATACGCAAAACTGACCTCCTATTGGGACACAAGGTCTACAGAAAACCCACCCACACAGACCGGTACCTACACAAAAACTCCAACCACCACTCACAACATGCAAATCGGAACTGTGAAGCTCAATTTCTCAGCATCGAATTCAGCCATCTGAATTGGGTCCTACAGGCGAATGGCTATTCCAAGAATGAAATCAAAAGAGCCATCAAACCAAGAAAACAACACCAAACTGAAGAGGAAAAACAGCCACCCACAAATAAAGTATTTCTGCCATACATCAAAGGGGTCATGAACCACATGGGGAAACTTTTGAAAAATCACAACCGACAAACAGTATTCAGACCCACCACAAAAATACAACACATGTTACAGTCAGCAAAGGACAAAAGGGACCCCCTGTCATGAGTGCAGCCAAAGATCTGGAACCTGAAGGGTTAACTGTAGCTGAGGAGAATGCTGAGTGATTAGAAATACAAACAGCTGAATCCCCTCCAGATTCTCCTCCCCCAGTAGACAGGCTGAGGGCCCGGCTTCGGGAAGACTTATGACCAAAAGGTTAGAGCACTGGTTCTTAACCTTGGGTTACTCAGGAGTTTTGGACTGCAACTCCCAGAAGCCTTCACCACCAGCTGTCCTGGCTGGGGTTTCTGGGAGTTGCAGTTCAAAAACATCCGAGTAACAAAGGTTAAGAACCACTGGGTTAGAGGATCGCTTGAAGGCTGCCTGCAGAAACATCCAATCAACTAGTCCTGAGTTCTGACAGGATGAAAAGGCTTCCAGCATTTCAAGGACTGTTTTACTATATAAGCAGCTCCCAGACGGCTGGAAGTCTGTGGAAGCAACAAGTCAAATACAGTGGATCCTTGAGTTACAGACTTTTTGAGTTACAGACTTTTTGAGTTACAGACTTTTTGAGTTACAGACTTCTCTGGCTGCAAAATTTAGGTTTGACTTGCAGCCTGAGAATTGACTTACAGACCAGAAAAAAACCAAAATGGAACAAAAATGGCCTGTTATGGGATTAATCGGTTTTCAGTGCACTGTAGGTCAATGGAGACTTGACCTACAGACTTTTTGACTTGAGAACCGCCTTCCAATATGGATTAAGTTCTCAAGTCAAGACCCCACTGTATCTGGGTTGCATCCACACTCCTGACTACCTTGAACCTAGCTCTCTGGACCCTTGGCTTTGGACTCTGACCCTGGACTAAGTTGTGTGTTTTGGCTTTGGACTCTGACCCTGGACTACGTTGTGTGTTCTGGCTTTGGACTCTGACCCTGGACTACATTGTGTGAGTTGGCTTTGGTATTTGGGTATTGGCTCTGCATTCTTTGAATTTCTGACATAGGACTGGCTTATCAGACTCTGCTGTTGTATCCCCTGGGAACGTGACACCCCGTCACCACTGCAGGAGTATACCGGATATCTTGCAGTTGTGGACAGATGAACCACAAAATGCAGCATTCATACCAGAATCAAAGAACATGAGAGACACTGCAGACTAAAACAACTGGAAAAATCAGCAATAGCTGAACATGCCCTAAAACAAGTTGGACATGAAATTCTATTTCAAAATACTGAAGTACTGGACAACACTAGCAAGCATTATGTTAGACTGCACAGGGAAGCCAGTGAAATCCATAAACACCAACAGAGCTTCAACAAAAAAGTGGAAAGTCTAAAACTTAATAAGGCCTGGCTTCCAGCACTGGAAAATACAGCCTGCAAAAGGTCAACGAACTCTACCCAGCCACAAGGATCAGGGATCTTTGCACACACAAAAAAACAGCTAAAGACACCCATCAATCACGGTGACAGATAATCTCTCCCCCCTTATCACAACAATACATCCACAACAAAAACACGCTGATCACCATCATCACCCTATCTCCTGGCTTCCCTGTGCAGTCTAACACAAAAGCTGTTCCCACAGCTATAAATACTCAACTACCCAACAAACAGCAACAGAGCATGGACAGAGTTCCTACTCCTGTTCCTCTGAAGATGCCGGCCTCAGAGACTGGCGAAACGTCAGGAAGAACAACCTTCAGAACACGGCCAAAGAGCCTGAAAAACCCACAACAACCAACAATAAGATTTCTGTTATTTTAATAATTGACTGCCATGATAGCAAGACTGGTCTGACAGTGAGCTATCAAATGGCTAGTAGATGGAATTTCTATCTTCCTTTAGGTCAGCAGAGGAAGAGAGGGATAATCCCAGTAGGAGAAGAGCGGAGTATGAGCTGAGTGATAACAGATCTCCCCCACACAGCACATTGTTCATACTTTCCCTGTAATGTACTCCCATTGTAGTTAAAAGCAGAGTTACCAAGTCAAAAGCTGCGAAGATATTCCACAGAGGTGATCAGTCCAAAAAAGGGGAATTCAAAAAGAGCTTCCATTACTATGTATGACTGTGTATTTTTTTAAAACAATACTGTATTTTCTACTGTAAAGGTGGCTTTTAGGAAAGGATTAAGAATAAGAATGCATCTCCATCCATGAGAAATAATTTTGAGGGCTTGGCATGAGGTTCGCATTCATAGTAAAAGGAAATGTGTGTCCGAGGGAATAAATGAATTATTACTGAACCAGGATGTGCAAAATAAACTGTAGCATCTGGTTCTGTCAACACTGATAAGATAACTAACATGAAATGGTAGTGACATGTAGTAAAAAGCACAGGAAACCTTATGAGGAAAATATTTGTTACACTGCATATGGAAGTGAATGATGCAGGATAAAGCCATTGCCCAAGTACAGCTAAGCTATCTAGGGCTTCTTAAATCAATATACAGGCTGCAGAATCTTCAGCTGGTTAAAACTTCAGCACTAATCATGTCAAAAAAGATAACCTCATCTATATGGTGTTTTTGTGTATTTACGAGTGCACTTTCCTAGAAATCTCATACACCGGCTTTCTTTGTAAAATAAACTTGGTATAACTAAGCCAAAACAACCCACAAAAAAGTGGTTCCTAAATTGTTAAAATGATTCTCAAATAATGATTGAATCACATTGACTGTAAAGTTAAATGGCCCCGTAAAGTGAAATCTTCCTAATAAGTGAACCCATATAATAAGGGGGGGGGGAAGAAAAAAGTAAAGTTCATCATTCTCCAGAGACCCTCTGCAGACTCTCAATCTTGTGTTATAAAGTAATTTTAACCATAGTCCCCTCCTTGTGCAGCTAGCAAAATCTAATGGTAATTTCTTTTTCTTGAACATTTTAGGGAGGCACATTGAATCCTAGTCTGTGTCAGAAACACTATTCACCTGGAAAACTAGCCTGTTAGGGTTAAAAATGGCTAGCATAGTTTTCTTGCTCAGGTTTTCATACCATTTTTTAAAAATCTGCATTATTAGTATTAAAGGGACAGTCACATGATCTTCAGAATTCTTTCTGCACAGAAACTTTCCCACATTATATGACTCAAAATAAAAGTATGTGGGCTGTATATACTTACAAGGGAATCAGACCTGGACTGTTTTGAGACTAAACAGGTTCAGTCTGATAGAATTTCAGCTATGAACTTTGTTTAAACTGTTGCCTGAGAGGCACAATATTGCTTACAATTCAGGAACTGAAATGTAGAGCAAATTCATGATTGTTTCTGGGAAGCCTTGAGAGCTGATTTGGAGTGATAACTGTATTCCCAGTTCTCAGTTTTATTGGCAGCAGACATCACTAAAAAGCAGTAACTTGCATATTCTAAGACCTTGTCTATATGTAATTGCCCCTGAACTCAGTTTAGCCTCTTTTTTTTTTATACGTTAAAGGCATAAATCAAAGTCGGAAAGTGGGAGTTGCAATCCTTAAGACGAATTGACAAAGTGTCCTGACTAAAGTATCTCTGACTTCTGTCTCCATCTAGCTTAAAGTCATCTGAAACGACCAGTTTCAGAAATCTGAAAACTGAGTATTCCACTTACCACACTTTCACAAAGTTGATACATTAAGCAATAACAGTAATAATATTTTTTTTAATTTTATGTGACTGCAACAAGTAAGGATTGTACAGAACGTTATTAAAAATGGTGAAATGCAGTCCCAAAGCCTACTATCTAAATTACACTATCAAGACATACATAAAAAGAAAGAAAAAAACAAGGTAGCAAAAGTTTTTGTGTTTGTGCCAGTTGAAATAAATAGGCTTTGAGCTGCTTCTTCAAGGATAGAGAATGTTTGGAAAAGATCAGATATGTGAATTTAAAGTAGATCCATATAAGTGAGGTGGAGCAAAGTGTTCTAAAAATTAGGAGCCCCCCCCACAAAAGCCTAAACAGCCTCCAGACATCCTGCTTGAGCTTTTCCTTTAAACTTAAGGAACACCTGAGGAATCTGTGAAAAGCAATTTTGAAGAAACATAGCAAGCATTGTGATTATGTAGCAAGTTTTTAAGATCAGAACTGGTTGGTTTGTTTGCTTATGAATGAATGAATGAATAAAATCTCATGTTCCTTTTTATCAACAGCTTGTACAGTTTTATAATGTGTTGTTTTTTATCTAGTTAAAAAGACTTGCTTCTGCCTGATATTAGGTCTGCCAATTAACTGAAAAAAAGGGGGGGAGAAGGATTGCATAGCTGTTGTCTTCTTTGTTATTCCCAAAAATAAAATGAAACAACTAAGTCCACAGGGAATTTCCAGGAGAGCAACAGAAATAGACCCAGTATTGACTTAATGCCATTAGTGTGCAGCATACATCTAATAATTAATGTGGTTTTGATATTGAATATTTCATAGCTTGTACTCTGAGGATAAAGTGAAAGATATAATGGATTATGTGAAACAAATACATGCATAGAAATAAGTACACTTCATTTTCCTTTGTTTGCTTTGAAGGATGCTATTGAAGTGAACTTTATTTATTATTGCCGGCCACAGAAACTGGCGAAACGTTAGGAAGAACAACCTTCAGAACACGGTCAAAGAGCCCAAAAAACCCACAACAACCACTTTATTTATTATTATTATTTGTATGCTGGAGTATTGAAAGGTGAAAAGTAAAAATGGGCAACCAAATAGAGAGATGTCTGTTAAGTAGTGTCTCTAGTATATATCTTGGAGAATATGTTCTCATTTTCCACAAGCCATGTGAAGCCTTGCAATTTCTGAGGAACCTAAGGGCAAAGAATTTGCATGTTATCAACTAGATTGCACGTTACCTCTCTTCTCTGCATTTTACAGACTGGTGTGTTTAAAAAGAAACATATCCAAGGAGAATATTACTCTTGTGCAAATGACCAAGTGGTGGACACAATCAGTGCGGGGAGGTGTTAGTGAGGTTACACCCACTGGCCTCACTTCCTGTCTTCATGGGCAGATGGAATTCATAGTCTGTATGCAGGAGATGCACAGCCTCTGCTTATTTATTTAATATTTGATTTAATTGATTTATATACCACCCCTCTAATAGACAACTATTCTGGGCTGTTTACAAATTAAATACTGAGAATCCCACAGGACCCCAATAGCGATACATCAATATGGCGGTTCAATTATCTAGATTTAAAATTAAAAGAAAAAAGAAAGCACAAGAAGATATTATTTATTAACACCATCTAGGATAGGTTACTGAAGCCAATTTCATATAGTTCTGTTTTTATTAATTTCCTGAATATCAGGAGGGAAGGACCCTGGCATACCTCAAATGGGAGCTTATTACATACATTGGGGCCCACCACCAAGAAGGTCTGGTTCCTTGTTTTTGCCTTCTAGCCTCCCTTGCCAAAAAGTGTGGCCACTTTATCAACAGGGCTTGAGAGGACAGGGTGATATAGGCAGCTGTTTTCTGGAAGGAATGTTTTGTATCACCCTAAACAGTTAAGGGCTTTCCAGGTCATTACCAGCACCTTGATTTTGAAACTGACAAGGAGCCAATGAAAGCATGCCAGGCATGGGGATATATTGTATTGAATTTTCTGGTCCATAAATCAGTCTGTCCACAGCATTTTGGACCTTTTGAGGTTTCCATACTGTTTTCAAGGGCAGTCTGACATAGAGAACATTACAGTAGTATATTTTCAAGATTACCAATGTGTGAACAAGTACCATTAGACACTTCTTATCTAGGTAGAGACTCAACTGGGCAGTCAACCAAAGTTGCTAAAAGGCATTTCTGGCCACAGCTGATATTTGAACCTCCATAGAGAACCTCCTGATCCAGGAGCACCCCCAAGCTGACCTAATCCTTTAGGGGAAGTGTGACCCACATCAAGGTCATGCAGATTTCCCTCTTATTGGTCTGATAATCCTCCTGTCAGTAACATCTCAATCTTACCTGGATTCAGTTTCAGTTTATTGGCCCCACTCTAATCCATCATCCACAATAGGTAGCACTCAAAGACCTGTACATCAGTGGTTCTTAACCCTTTTGAAAGAAACGCCCCCTTGAGCCATTGAGGAAGTTATCATCACCCCCCTCCCCACGGTGATGATATTTATTATTTATTTATTTATTTATTTATTTATTTATTTATTTATTTATTTATTTATTACACTTAAATCCAATGACCCCTGAAAACAAAATTAAATTCCAAGAAAATGAAATGCCCCCAAAAAGTAACATTTAATGATTTAGTTGCAAGTGAATTTTAAGACGCAAAAAGAAATATAAAAAGGGCATAAAAACAAACCACAATGCAGGAACTAAAAATTTCAAGACGAAAACTCTGAAACTAAATTAAGATTGGAGGAAAATATATATTCATGCACACTGTAAAAAGGCTGCAGCCATCGTAACAGGTTTGGCTTGCTCCAGCGCCCCCTACCGCTCCCCTTCTGCTCCAGCGCCCCCATGCCGCCCCTTTTCGTTCTACTGCCCCCCTGAAAAATGAAATCGCCCCCTGGGGGGCATTATTGCCCACGTTAAGAACCACTGCTGTACATCATCCCCTGCAGATGAATGAATGGTGAGATAAAGCTATATGTCATCAACCCCAAATCTCTGTATGACTTCTCCCAGTAGCTTCATGTACATGGGAAAGAGCATTAGGGAGATGGACTCCATAGATGAGGTCCAAAGAGGCGGAGACAACTCCCTCAAGTTGTACCATATGGAATCTGCCATCAAGGAAAGAGTGGCACAAATGAGGAGCAGAGCCTCTGATCCCAAAACTTGAGAGCCTTCCCAGAAGGATACAGTGGTTGACAGTATCAAAGACCACATAAAGATCCAGGAAGACCTATAGGGTTACATTCCCCCAGTCTGCCTCACTTAAGAACTTGTCTTGCAGGGCAAACAATGCTGTTTCAATACCGTGCCACAGCCTAAACCACGATTAATGTGGGTCCAGACTATCACTTTCTTCCAAAAACACAGACTTAGAAAACCCAATTAATACAGAGAGAGAAGGATTCATGAATATTTTGATTGGACCTCTCAAAACATATAAGCAAGGCAAGCTTTCAGGTTGTAGAGAAATCTTTTTCAGACTCAAATGGTATAAATTTGGGGGATAAAGGAAGAAGCAAAAAGTAAAAATAATCAGGCCAGATTGAAAGCAGATTGCTAGATGGATATTGTAGATTTAGGAATCCTCATGTCCTTAAGGGTATGGAGAGGTATCACCTGCAGCAGCAGGTTCTGTCTTCATACAGCCCTTCTCCCTTCAAAGACAGGGACATGCAGGTGCAGAAAAGGGACACCTGAAAAGATACCCATTTACATTTTCTCCCCTCTTTCTAGACAAAGCTCTCTAGGACTCTTGTATATAGAAAGACAGGAATTCATTCTGGCTGACCAAAGACAAAAGGAAACCCATATATGAAGATGTATTTTTACTTCCACTTTTCTCTGACATAAGGAAGAATGGGATATGCCATGATTAAGAACCAGAGTAATCAATGATGTTCTTGAGACATGATATATCTTCACCTGGTCTAACAAAAGTCTATTTTAATACTCTACCCAGCCATCAAATAGAAAGAAATGTTTTCAAGAAGCAATTCTTTCTGACTTAAGAGGCTTTTGTGTTATGGCTTGGGAGATGTCATCAACCCAAAAATGGACTGTCTCTATGTGCTGTTCTTTGTGTACATTCTGCTTCAGTATTCAATTTGTATTAATATTTAATGCTTTTGGCCATTAATGGCAGCAGTCTTCAGGGACAGCATCAAAAAGGGTTACTGTTTTTCTGTATAATTTGGTCAAAAATGGTTCTCATTGTGAACAGGAATGCAGTGCTGATAATACTTTTATCCAAAACAATGTTTTTTAAAAGCAGTGATAGATGTTCATATGGGGGGGAAATGACTCTATGAAAAAGAGGATTATACTACATGGCCTTCACTATTGCATTAGTAGCGTGGTAGGTTAACATGAATCTTCTTTGTATCATATACAATATTTTGCCTTGTTAGTAAAACCTTTTACATTCCACAATCAATACTAGCTTTCAAGGAGATAGGTGTACTTTCAATAATAACAGCTATTTCTTAAGGCTAATTTGTAAGAGGATGGAGTGGAAGAGCGTGCTGCTCACATCCAAGACCAGAATGTACAAAGCACAAGTTCAACATAGTAAATGCAGTGTGCTTGTCTCATTACAGTGAACGTGGAGGGTTACATTGATTTAAATAGAGTAGGTTTCCATACAGTTTTCATCCAGATTGGAATGTCATAAAGTTAATATTATAAATTGCAGACATGAATAAATGCATTTTAATATGAGAAAATGCAGACCTACAAAATAGGCATGCATGTATTGCCCAAGTGACAGCATGATTGAGGCATTAGGGCACCTTCCCTCAAATGTTGTGGTGAGGTATTCCCCCCTCATGGTCCATAAGCTGTCCATGCATTGCACTCAGAAATATAAAATGAGTTCTTTTTAAACAGAACCAGCCTTAGAGTCAAAAAGAAAGAGGATATGCTGACAGTGGCAGCAATGATGCTAATGATAATTTGACTGTTTCTGTAGCAGTAGGAATAGCAGCAGCAGCGCTGAATAGCTCAGTTAGCTAGGTATCTGACTGGGGAGTCAGAATTTGGGAGTTCAGTCCCTGTCCCCCCCCCCCCAATTGAGCTTTCCAGGAGAAAACCCAGCCTGTGTAGCCTTGGGCAAGAGCCACAGTCCCAGAGTGCACCCAGAAAAAAGAATTGGTAAACCTCTCCCGAGTATGTTATACCTAGAAAATTCTGAAGTAGGTTTCCACAAGTCAGAATTGACTTGATGGCACATAATTATTAGTAGTAGGTAGTTGTAGAAGTTTAACAAGGTTTTGTTAAACAAAAGTAAAGGTGGATTGAGTGGGTTTAAGAAGAGGGATAATTAAAAGTAATACAGTTTCATTGCATTAGTATCAAAATGGTATCATTTATGTAACTATAGAAACGAGATGCCTTGAGCTCCTGGCAACACAATCTGCTAATGCTACATTCACCCAGACATGACATTATTCTCAAAACAAGCCTCCTAACAAATGAGTGCTATTTCTTCTGGTATTTTTTTTAAAAAACCCTGACATAGTGTGTTAGTGTGCGCCAACCTGTTAAGGTTTTCTGAAGCATATCTGAAAGAAACACAGGTTATGAAAGAAGACATCTTGGCTAAGCAGGCATGTGGAGAAAAGGTAGAAGGTAGAATGTAAGAGCTATAATAAAATGTCACTACGCATGCTAGATAATATCTGTATAGTACCTCACAATAATCTCTTGAAAAGGCCAATATCTGTCATTGATTGTCCTTTATGGCAACTGAGAGATTCTCCCTATAAATTCAACTTAGTGTGGCAAGCAATCTCAAAAGGAAACCCAGAGAGAAAACACCAAAGAACCTCCAAAAAGCCTGAACAAGTCTAGCTGTCCTTTCTGATAAAGCTTTTTACCTAGGTCTAAGCCACTAAGACTGCAGTCAAATTCAAATACATAGTTGCACAAATAAAATAAAATAAACACACAGAAATAGGATGGCAGACATCTGGATTGGTAGCATTGCATGTTGAATTGTAATCTATCACAAGGTGATCATGACTCAAGTCTGAACCAGTTGCAAAAAAACAAATACCATTTTAACCTGAATTACCAGACCAACCATGACCTATTTATTTATTTATTTATTTATTGGATTTTTACCCCGCACCTCTAGACCATGTCTACTCGGGGCGGCTTACATAGATAAAACAGAACAATATATAATATATAAAATTATAAAATTACAATTACAACTGAACAATTAAGTTGAAGAAGATTACCAAGATGGCATGGCATAAAAGGGGAGAAAAATAAGATGTAGGATCATTACTCTGCAGTATCTGATGCATATCTATTCCCATACAGTTATCTCTACCAAGTGTATAAGTATCTGACAACTCAGATTTCACTATACATCTGATGAAGTGAGTGGCAGTCCACGAAAGTTTATGCCAAATATAATTTGTGAGTCTTTAAAGCCTTTTTTTTTTTTTTTGGCTGCCACTTTAGTCAACTAACATAAAAAAGAAAAGGCACAGGAAGTAATTATTCCATTTTACTTTGCACTTATCTGCCCACATCAGCCCTTTGTCTAACCTGAGAGATTTAGACAAACGTTCAGAGTGGGGCGGCAAAAGTGGCAAGAGTTACAGAAAGCAAGCTATGGGGAAAGTTGGAAGGAACAATGCATCTTTAGCCTGGAAAAAGAGTTATCTGAGAGAGGGGTCATAGTACTCTTCAGATACATTGGGGGGCACAAATTACTTACAGAGATTATGTCCTTTACCTGGGTTTTTCAAGTAGAAGATGAGCAGACATTTCTTGGAGATGCTCCAGACCTGGATTCCCTACACTGAGCAGATAAGCTACAAAGCCCATTCCAATGATTATATACTCACTTGTTGTTGTTTAGTCGTGTCCAACTCTTCATGACCCCATGGACCAGAGCACGCCAGCCCCCCCTGTCTTCCACTGCCTCCTGGAGTTGGGTCAGATTCATGTTGGTTGCTTCGCAGACACTGTCCAGCCATCTCATCCTCTGTCGTCCCCTTCTCCTCTTGCCTTCACATTTTCCCAACATCAGGGTCTTTTCCAGGCAGTCTTCTCTCACTTACCGGGGAGTAACTCCCACTAATCTCAGTGGGATTGGCTGCTTTCATAGGGAGTTGCACTACAAAACAAACTTGCCATTGTTTATTACTGGCCCCCTCGTCCTTCTTCCTACTCAATCTTCGGCCTACTCAGTTCTACAGGCCTGGCACGTACTTCTGGAATCATCTGTGTGACTTTCAGTAATAATGAAACTGAAACAGAATGATCACATGGTTGGTGAGTGAATGCACTTGCTTCACCAAATCAAGAATAAATGTGGCCATTTATCCTTCATTTCACTTTCTGGGATGACAATAAATAGCTAAGAATTGGCTAGAGTGGCTTCTATTTTAAAGCACTTTTATAATCCTCCAAGGGAGCATAACTGTGAAAGGAAATTTATTTCACGGTAGCATAAATACAAGCCTGTCTTGGTGGTCACCAGAGTAGAAACTACTTCAGTCATTCTGAACATTAGGTTTATGGGTTGCTTTCAGATACCTCAACACTGCAATACTGCTATGGATGTGAAAGTACAGCAGTGGACTGATCCTTTGTTTATTACTTTGTTCTCTGAGCATGTCACATTGAACAGAGTGTGTTCACATAGGTAACATGACATCCTATATTACTACAGCATCAATACAAATCATTCTCGCACATATGGCTATGTGACAAATTTCAGAAGACTTATAGCATAGGCATATATAAAGTTTAATGGAAAGTGAGCTAGAAAAAAAGATAGTTATTTTAATCACTTGTAAAGTTTGTGTGCCTAAGAGAAAATGTATGCCTAGGTAGCTTAATATTATTCGAGGCAGGGAAATCGCCCCAGAGGGAGACCACAGCTGCAATACAAGGACATCTTCAAGTGGGATCTGAAGGCCTTAGGAATGGACCTCAACAGATGGGAAACCCTGACATCTGAACGTTCAGAGGCAGGCATTGCATCACGGCCTCTCCCAATTTGAAGAGACCCTTGTCCAGCAGGCCAAGGCAAAGAGGAAGTCACAAAAGCAGCAAAACCAGGGAGCTGGACAGGGGACAGATTGGATTTGTCTTCAGGGTAGAAGAGATTGTCACTCTCGAATTGGCCACCTCAGCCACACTAGACGCTGTTCCAAGTCCTCCATACAGAGCACATTACCATAGTCTTTCGAGATTGAAGGATGCCTAACCTAACCTAAATTTGAGAACACAAACACATAGCATCACTGTTTTCTGTTGCCTAGTTTTCTTGTTGTGCAGATGGAACTTCTATGTTAGACAGTTTCTAAGAACAGTAAAAGCCAATAGGAATAGTCTGTCCAAGACTCCATGCTCTGTAGGGTTTTGTCCATTTCCTTTTTCCAGAAGTGCTGTTCACAAAAAAACTAACTTGATGGCAGATGATTGTAACAGCTGCACACCTATTGCCAATGTTCCATTTATAAGCAAGTCAGTGGAGAAGGGCTGTGGCCAACCAGTTACAGGTACTTTTGGAGGAAACCAATGCCTTCAACCCATTCCAGTCCTGGTTTAAGCCATATCACAGGACAGAGACAGCAGTGGTCACCCTGCAAGATGACCTTCTGTGAGAGGCTGACAAGGGCAAAATGTCCATGTTGGTCTTCCTTGATCTCTCAGCAACCTTTGATACTGTCAACCACAGTACCATCCTGGGGTGGCTCTTGGGGTTGGGGATCAGTGGCCCAGCTTTGTTCCAGTCCTTCCTTAAGGACCAACCCCGGAGAGTGAGACTTGGGGAGATGGTCTCCACCCCTTGGACTCTCAATTATGGAGTCCCTCAGGGGTTGATTGTCTCCCTGTTGCTGTTTAAAATCTAAATGAAGCTGCTGGGGGAGGTCATCAAGGGTTTTGGAGTCTCATATCATCAGTATGCTGATGGTACTCACTCTTTTTTCCCTTCCACCCGTCTCCATTGGATGCTGTCCTGTCACTTAAGTGCTCCTTGGATGCCATGCTGTGATGGATTAGGGATAACAGACTGAAGCTGAATCTGGACAAGATGGAGGTTCTGCGGGTGGGTGCCCCTGGTATTTGTCTGCTTCCCTTTCTTGGGGGGGGGGGCTTCTCTCTCCACTAAGGATGAGGTGTGCAGTCTGGGTGTCTTGCTGGAGCCATCGGTGTCAGTGGACATCCAGATAGCATCTGTGGTCCACTCTGCCTATTTTCGTCTTAGACGGATCACCCAGCTGTACCCCTGCCTTGGCACCGGGTCTCTTCTCATGCTGGTTCATACATTGATAATATCAAGATTAGAGTACTATAATGCTCTCTACATGGGGCTACCCACGAAGCTAATCTGGAAACTTCAGCAAGTCCAAAACACAGCAGCTGGACTATTGGGTAGACTAAATAGATACCATCACAATTCCCCCATTCTGGCCACCTTACACTGATTGCCTGTTTGTTTCAGTGCCAGCTTCAAGATGATGATATTAACACAGACCTGGGCAAAGTGCGACCCTCCAGATGTTCCTGAACTGCAAAACCCAACATTCCTCACTGGGTGGCCTAGGCCCAACTCTCCTCACACTATTAGCTGTGTGGGCTAGGCCCAAATCTCCTCATTATTGGCTGTGTGGGCTAGGAATTATGGGAGCTGCAGTTCAGTCTCATTTTGCCCACCCCTGTATTAACATATAAGGCCCTAAACAGTTTGGGACTCTGATACCTGGCAGAATGTCTTCTTTCAATGGGTTCTGCCCACCCTACTTGTTCATCCTAAGCAAGGCAATTGAGGACATTGACCCCAAAAGAGATCTGGAAGGAACAGACCAGATATTGGTCCTTCTTGGCGGTTTCGCCACACATGTGGAATCAATTCTCACCTGATACCCACCTGGCCCCATCACTGGCTACCTTTAAGATACTGTTGAAAACTTCGTTATTTAGACAGGACTTTGCAAATGTTATACCAATGGAGCACAGAGCACTTACCAACCCCTAAATCAGATATTCAGCCATTCTGATTATTTTTATTAAATGTGTGTGGGGTTTTTTGTCATACTTCTAAGTTTATAATGTTCCTAATTTATAATGTGTAGTGTATGTTTATTGTTTTATATAACTTTGATGCTATTTTATATTAATTCATTGTTGTTGACTATTGTTTTAGTTTCTGCTGTGAACTGCCTAGAGTGACCTTGGTAGACAGATGGGCGGTAGGTAAATTAAATCACTGGTTCTTAACCTTGGGTTACTCAGGAGTTTTGGACTGCAACTCCCAGAAGACTTCACCACCAACTATGCTGGCTGGGGTTTCTGGGAGTTGCAGTTCAAAAACATCCGAGTAACAAAGGTTAAGAACCACTGAATTAAATAATATATATTTAACATGGGAGGGCTTTGGTGGCATAAGTCTTAACAAATGTTAAATTTATATATTGTTAACATTTGTTAAGACTTTATATATATATAGTCATTATGAAGTACATGCTGCTGCTGCTATTCCATGTATGGCTCCAATGATTCATTTCACAAAGCATGTATACCATTAAAGGCATAAGCTATTTCTTATTTCTTCAGTGAGACATTTCCTTCTAAAACAGGCTATCCTGGGTAGCATTACAGTTGAAATCCTGCACAATAATTTTAGCATGAAAACTACTAGAGAATGTTTACAAAACTCAAGTAAAATTGATTATGATAACAATGATGATAATTCACTATTTGTGAAAAGAAACGGGAAGTGACCTTCAAACTTCTAGGACATATTTAACAGTTAGATATAGCAGATCCTCCAGAACTTAAAAATAAACTTCTTCCCATAGAAGAAAATATCTTAAAGAATTATCTATAAGTTAACTGAAGGCCTGGGATGTTGAGACGAAACTTTTCTTTATTTTCTCCATTCTGTTTCACAGGTATTCCTGTTGCTTAGTGTAGTAAGTCACAGCTAGAGTAGGCCCATTTAAATCAATGGAACTACAAAGGAATTGACTCACCAAATCCCCACTGATTCAAGGGGGCCTACTCTAGTGCAACTTACCACACTAAACAAAGCTTCAGAGAGTGTGAAGTACTTCACATCTATTCTGTTTTTGGTTTTATTTTTAAATTACTTCTGCTCTTTATTCTGTGCTAGATTGCCTACTCTGAGATGAAGTGACAGCTTGGGAAGCACTAGGAGAAAAATCCCACGAGTGAGGGTTGTACATTATCTTTGGCTAACTGTGGCTTACTACAGACATTGCAAGGGTTTAAAAGCAGTGCCATCATTAGGTATGCTCACTCTGTGGAGTTATCAAGATGAAAAAGGCAACAAAGAGAAATGCCTTACATGCTAATTAGCAGAGTATCCACAGTGGGTTTTAATCAGTTCCATTGCTGAGCCTCACAGCAGGTATCTCCCTCACATGTTTTTTCTAACAATTTATGGATTCAGCGAGGAATGAGATTGTAGAAGAACTCCTGAGATATTCATGAAGGTTTTGTATGTTCAAAAATTGTAATACCAACTTTAATCTTCTGTATATGGGTACACTGTCTTTCTTGAATTGAAACTTGAAAGGAAAGGGTTAGCCATCATAGGATAGACATACTTTTCGTCTCCTTTTGTTTATAAACCTCTGAGCTCAACTAAATTCCTGTTGAGCTCAATGAAACACAAATGGCTGCAAGATGGCACATTCACCTATTCTTCCCCATGAGTTGCATGACTAAGCAAAGGTTTTACATCAGGGTTTTCTAGAGTGGTCGCAATGACCAGATAGGCGGGGTATTAAATAAATAAATAAATAAATAAATAAATAAATAAATTCAAAGCAGTGTTCCAGTGGTGCACATATTTCAAGTGTTACATTCTCTTTATGTTGCATATGGCTTCACACTAGATTTTTCTCCATCGCCAACCGTTTCAGATTAAAATCCTTGCAGTGCAAGCTGCTGAAGAATATCCACAGTAGAATGAAGATCAACCATGCATAAGTTGCCTGTTAACCTCTTGGATCTTCTTGCTTGTTTCTAGTTAAGGTTATTGACTTTACCCTAGGGAGCTTTGTGTCTTTGATTCTCAGTTGTCCCAGATTGCTCCTAGCCTGTTCTCATCTGGAATTAAAAATAGTGGAAGTGGTTTTTGCCAGCCCCAAATTTTCAATATTCAGGTATGAAAGGCAGATTCTGCCCCCACTCTCCACACACTTGTTCTTGACTGTGGACCCCCAACCTGCCATTGTATCTGTTAATTTGTTGGCTTTCAGAAACTGTGGAAGACATTGTTTCATGTCTGACAGACTATTAACAACAAGCTTTGCTCCAGATATGCATTCCATCTCCATAACCCTTGGTATTGCCCTTTTTAAATGGTTGGATTTTGTATGCTAATCCTGAAATGCTTTTAAAAAAAGAAAAGAAAAAGCCGAACAGGAATTGTGCTTAAGGAAACACAATTTTGAAAGAAAAGGTTTACATGGAGCAGAGTAGAAATAGACAGCAAGGACTTAGATTAACCCATCCACTTTCTCCTGCTTTTGTATTCCCTAGTCCCTTTCCTGATGTTAGTGGATGTTAGATGAATACAGATTGATATTTCCAGAAGTGCTAGAGGCTTAGGTTGTAGCTTACGGTGCTCATCATCACATATGGTGATAATGACCAATATTTCAGTGGTAGGTAGGGCAGACAGGGGATTAGGACAAAAAAAATGAATGTCCAGCATTACTACTAACATACCAAAGGTCAGTTTGGAAATGGTTTATCATATAACAGAAGGAGAATGAATTTTTATGAAAACCCAGTGTTCCGTCTAGACAACTCTGGTGGCCCACAAGTGGCACATATCTCATTGAATACTTCTTTAGACATGTTTGTAGTTGGGGACACAACACTCCTGCAGTGTTGGAAAGTGTGGAACTTAACATATGCCATCACCTATCACAATTAGCCATGCTAGTGGCAGCTGTGGTCTGGCAACATCTGGTGCAAGGGTATCCCCCAAATAGTTACAGAACTTTAATCAGCTCCTATAAAACCTGGTGTGGATGCACTTCTTCTGTGGACCTGGAGTCAACACCCATCTATGATCTGGAGGGCCACAAATTACATACCCCAGCGTATATCCATGGGAATTGGTTTTAGTTGGTGGTGTTTCAGAGAAATGGGAAATCCTTTTCCTACCTGGTATAATGACTCACTCTTTTGTGGACTGAAAAGCAAATTCAATGTTTTTCCAGTGACTATAACTGTTGTTAAAAATGGACTAAACTGAGCTCACAAGTCTGATCACAAATTGTGTATTTAATAGCAGTGGAGGAGAGAGACATAATGAAGACATATGGCTTTTGTAAATAGTTGGGAATGTTGGAATGGGTTAAATAAGTAATGGATTAATTAATGTGGAGTGTTTTTAAAGAGACATACTATTTGTGTGTGTGTGTGTGTGTGTTCATTCATTTGAATTAACTTTGCTGTCAAAGCCTGTGAAATTAGTCTGTAGACAGATTTTGTTTTTTTAAATTTGTGACTAATGCAGTTTTGCAAGC
Organism: Pogona vitticeps; assembly: GCF_051106095.1. Lineage (NCBI taxonomy): Eukaryota > Metazoa > Chordata > Lepidosauria > Squamata > Agamidae > Pogona > Pogona vitticeps. The sequence continues at coordinate 53,546,937 of NC_135783.1, forward strand.
GTACATTTTATGATTTTTTTTTCCGCTTTAAGGCTAGGAAATGGGATCTTTGAATGTATTTAAATTTGCATTTTTTTTCACCTTTTAAAGGGCTTTAGCCTGTGTCTCATGCTGACACGTTGTTATGTGAAAAGTATAACTCTGTAAACAGTTTAAATATTTCTCCTCTAGTAACTGAGCACTTCCTCTCTTCTTTTTAAACATCCCCTTCACTTGGATATAAAGTCTCGTAATCCTAATCATGGGGTTTAACCTTGCTTTTACAGGTGACCTGCAACTCTTTCAGCATTAGTAATGGAGAAATGCAGGGTGTTGGTGTTGGCCTTTATCCCAGGTACTGTGGATATTATTTAATGGACAAAAAAACCTCTTATGTTTCTACTTGCATCCCACACACTGTCTCTGTCCCAGGCTGCTGAGATACCAGTCACTGTAACACATCACGAAATGAAAACACTTTGTTAAGAATGTTCCATCACTGCTCTTCCAACTTGATAATTCAAACGAAATGAAGTCCATCACTCACTGATGCCTTGAATAGGGTCTACTTATGAGGGACTCCAAATAATGTTGCTAGTTAGAAAGCTGTTCCTCTATGTGTCTCGGTGGTAAATTAATCTGTTTCTTTTGATCCAGGGAGCCTGAGTTTTTAGTATGACTCTCAGGTGCCTTTGAAGCTCTTTTCTCTAGGTTGCTATAACAGTTGTTACGGCTGCTGATGCACCTATACATAGAAGTGACATAGAAATGGACTCTGGTCTGAGTGACCTGCAGTGAGACTTCTCTGTTGTCACTGCCACCAGCTAGGTGAGAAGAGAAGGGGGCAACTGAGAATGAGCAGAAATTAAGGAGAAGCATTAGAACTAAGAGAAGAGAGGATTTTTTCCCAAGAGGTGGGGTATTTCAAATAGTTTAGCAAGTCTGATTTCAAATCATAATCATAACCATCTTAGAACAGCAGAGCTGGAAGGCACCCTGTGGATCACTGAGTCTAGGACCTGTCAAGGAGGCCCAGTGGGGGAATTGAACTCCCAACCTCTGGCTCTGCAGTCAGAGACCTAAACCACTGAACCATCTAGCAGTCCAACTGATAAGAGTTCTTCTTAATCATAGATTTAGCACCTTTTTATAAGATCTTATGTGAAAGTGAAGGGAAAGGGTCTACTAGATGGAACGCTTAGTGTGCTATCAAAAGTGGAATTTCCTTAGTAGGTAGAAGATATCTGTGTATCCTAGCTTTCATCCCTATTGCATATTGCACATGAGCTTGCTTTTGCTGCTTGATTGGTAATTCGTATGTAGAGACTGGCTTTATTTGCAAGTTTGATTGCTTAGGCACAGGATTTGGAAGGAACTGTGTTGCCAGAGGGGAAATATGTAGTCAATCTCTGGGTAAGAAGCTGCTGTCTCATCTAGTTTTCCACAAACTGCAGATGAGTTGGTAAACCTGTATTCGGGCCTTATCACTTCTGACTTCAAGAGTAGGCAAAGGAAAGGTCATGCTTTAGCAGTAAAACAGAGATCTTAGATATTATTTTCCTGGCTTATGATTCCCATTTAGTGGGGCATCCTGGGAGTTGTATGCAAAGAGCAACTATTCCAAGCTATGCCACAAAATCTATTCTTTCCATGTAGATAGTGTCAGCTTCAGTTCTTGCTATCACCATTTTAAGGGATTGGGCAGCAAGTGATGGGAAAGACCTCTCCCTGAGACCCTGAACAGCTCTTGCTAGTCAGAAAAATAATAATAATGGGCCAAATAGACCAATGGTTTGATTCCTCCTTTGTTCCTTTCTGCTCTGACATTGACCTTAAACCTTATTTGTCTTCCTTCCTCAGCATGTCTTTGCTGAACAACAGTTGTGATCCCAACTGTGTGATTATCTTTGAGGGCCCTCAGCTCCACCTTCGCTCCATCCGGGAAATTCAGAAAGGAGAAGAGGTAATTAACTTGTTCTCTCTTCCGTCAAAGGCACCTGCGGCAGTTGCATCCCCTTAAATAACTTCCAGACTGCAGGGCCACCAGCTTTAACACTTTAATGATATATTGGTGCTACTTCCTATCACATAGCTATCAGGAAGCAGATGATAAAGAGAAGCTTCTCTTCACACTGTCTGGGTCCCATAATCATTGCCTCTCATAAATCACTGGCAACCTTGATGAATTCCTCTTCCCCCATGCCTCCTCTAGGCACTTCATTCTGTTTGTATTTGAGTGCCTTTGCCCTGATAAAAAAATACCCACTTATGAGACTTCTGGGCAGAATGTGGCATTTACTAAATCATGGCAACAAGAAGCATTTGTCAGGCTGAAGCAGTAAAGCTTTCATTGGTAAGGAAAGTAACAAGGCAGAGGTGGTTTCCATGTTGATTTTATTAAAAATGACATGGAAAAATGTCCTTCCAAAATGATTTGTGTCCTTTATCAGAGAAATTCTTCACATCATCTGATTTCCACCCATCCTCCCAAAAATGGACACATGCAATACATGCCCTCAGAAGATGGTTGCTAGCAAAATGTGGTATAGTGTTCAATTCACAGGGTAAGTCAAGATGTCTCATCATCTTCTGTCCTTACACTCTGATACTGGATTGCAGTGAAGTGTATCTTTATTTAGTTACAATGTTAAGCTCTATGTTTCTTTCAACAACCTCCCTCAAGTTTTTTGTTTATTTGTTTGTTTTTATGGCTTGGAGAATTACTTTAAAGGTAGCAGTCTGAGGGCATCCATAAATGGGCAATAGGACGATGGTGTCCTGGCTCCAAGAACATCACCCTACCAATGCTCAGTTATGACTGGCTTCAACATGTTATTACATTCTTTAAGAATTACTTTCCTTGCTCTGCTTTTTTCCAGTAGTGTCTCTTCCCAGTACTGTATAACATTTGTTTGTAAGGACTTTCCAGTAAGAACTTACGTTGTATATAAAAAATGCCCCACACAGTGGTGGTGTTACAGGAAGTACACAGGAGTGGTAGTAACACTAAAGTCTCCCATATAATTTCCTGGGAATACATCTCATAAGCAGTGTGGCTAATATTTGGTACACGTTGCAGACACAATACATGGGGTGGGGCATGTATTTGCACATAGTCCCCGCTGTAATCAGCAGGGCTTAATTTAGGGGTGATAAATTTAGTGTTGAGGGGATGCAACATAAAGAGGAAGAAAGTTCACAAGGAAAAAGTTCTCAATACAGCATTACAGGAAAAATGCAACTTCTGAAATACTGTCATTAATAAAAGATGTTGCAATGTAAGAAGGGATTACTGTTTAAGAATTTGTACCTACAGCTTTTTAAAATTGATGTAAGTTTAATTTCCGTGTAAATCAAATGTGCCTGACTTTTTTAGAAGTTACATATTTTCAATCACTCTTAGAATGTTGTGCATAGAAGCAATATAGATGAAAAAGCTTATAAAATTAGGCAAGTTGATTTTCTTGGAATTATTTCAATGATGAAAACGTATACTTGACACTCAGATGACTTTTGATATGATTGGAAATACTATCTTATTCACACTAGAATAAACCTTTTCAGGGGTAAATGTCAGCTGTGGTAGAGCATCACAGACTCACACTACCAAGGGGTGTTATAAGGTTTTATAGTGCTCTGGGATCATTGTTTAAGTGTCAAACTTGTGACCTTGACACTTTATCATAATATTAGTAGGACTGAAGTTTAATTAAATTATTCCAGACTCTAGATTCAGCCCAGGATTTTTTAAGCCACATGCACGTAATATGATAAAACTTTACACTGAATGAGTGGTGGAAAAATGTCTGACCATAATGAGAATTCCAGTTTATTTAAGGTTGGGGTTGGGGTTAGGATTAGGGTTTAGGGCTATGGGAAATCCTTGCATTTCTCTTACATTTCCTAACAACAGTTTGGAAGATGTTTCTATCTCTCCAGAATAGTACTGACAACCAAGCCAAAAAATAGCACGACTCACTGTACAATGTATTCAGTGATGGATCTCTGATTACACAGGAGCCCAGTCCAACCTAAGTACTTGTGCTCTTCAGTGGGGTCTTGATTACCCCCAAACCTACTGTGGCTGCCTAGAAAGGCCTCCAGAGTTGGTTTTTGGGCAGTTCCAAGAACTGCAGGGCGGAAGGGCAAAAGACACCAGAACTCCTATCAGCATCACATTTGACTTAGGCCTTCTTGTCCCAATGTATCCTAAGATCATCACTTCCTGGCAAATAGAAGAAGATATGGAGGCAGTGAGAGATTTTACTTCCCTGGGCTCCATGATTCCTGCAGAGGGTGATAGCAGCCACAAAATTAAAGGACACCTACTTCTTGGAGGAAAGCAATGACAAACCTAGACATCTTAAAAAGCAGAAACATCACCTTGCCAACAAAGGTCCGCATAGTCAAAGTTATGGGTTTGCCAATAGCAATGTATGGAAGTGAGAGCTGGACCATAAAGAAAGCTGACTGCCAAAGAATTGATGCCTTTGAATTGTGGTACCGGAGGAGACTCTTGAGAGTCCCCTGGACTGCAAGGGGATCAAACCTATCAATTTTGAAGGAAATCAACCCTGCGTGCTCACTGGAAGGACAAATCCTGAAACTGAAGCTCCAATACTTTGGCCATCTCCTGAGAAGAGAAGACTCCCTAGAAAAGACCCTGATGTTGGGAAAATGTGAAGGCAAGAGGAGAAGGGGACGACAGAGGATGAGATGTTTGGACAGTGTCATTGAAGCTACCAACATGAATTTGACCCAACTCCGGGAGGCAGTCGAAGACAGGAGGGCCTAGCGTGCTGTGGTCCATGTGGCCACGAAGAGTCGGTCACGACTTAATGACTAAACAACAACAGCAGTCATCTTTAGTCCTTGGAAGTCTTTTTGGTGGCCTTGGGTAATTAATAGCAGTTGACTACTAGCACACAGAGGGATGTGGTGGCGCTGTGGGTTAAACTGCAGAAGCCTCTGTGCTGCAGGGTCAGAAGACCAGCAGTCGTAAGATTGAATCCATGTGACGGAGTGAGCTCCCGTCGCTTGTCCCAGCTCTTGCCAACCTAGCAGTTCGAAAAGATGTAAATGCAAGTAGATAAATAGGTACCATCATGGTGGGAAGGTAATGGTATTCCATGTCTAGTTGCACTGGCCACATGAACACGGAAACTGTCTTTGGACAAACGCTGGCTCTATGGCTTGGAAATGGGGATGAGCACCGTGCCCTAGAGTTGGACACGACTGGACTAAATGTCAAGGGGGACCTTTAACTTTTACTAGCACATAGTACCTTTTCCCTGTGGACTACATTGTGTTGCCCCACATCAGTGTGGCTACACAATGTAGACACATGAAGGTCTCATGATCTCAGGGATCCAAACACAACAAACTGTTTCTGCCATAAAATATAACATATTATAGGGAAATACAAGACAACACATAGTTCTCTGTTTGCAATGGCTGCATTATAGGTATTTGTGTAGGACCTGGAACTAGTAGAAAATACCTTTCTTCATTGTTCTTCCTTTATTAATAGATTATCCATATTCACAGATATGCCAGCTTTCTGTAAATCTAATTTTTGCCAGATTTCTGTGGTGCATGGATTTTAATGGCTAGGCATAATCATCATATCTATCCGGTCAAGTTCAAATCCTGACAATATCAAAATCTACTAAAATCATTGCCCCAAGCAATGCTCTCTCCATTTTCTAACAAACACAAGCCATTACACACTTTCCTGGGAATGTCTTGCCAAACACAGTGCTACAGCCAAAGCCAGAGAGGGGCAAGGCAGGAACATGAGTTCATCAGCTCTCATTCTGTGCTCAAGTAGTAAGACCCCTTATGGTCTATCTATATGGGTGTTGTGTCTTTGTGTGTGGTTGAGGATTTGTACCTGTGTCTGATATAAAGTAGAAGGCATCCATTACAGAAGTCAGCTGTGGTTATTTGACAGTCTGTTTCTGATTACGAGACTACATGAATTTCAAGTTTGATCTTTCACTCACAAGCAATTACAGCACTTTAGTCTTTGTTATTGTGTCAGCTGTGGTTTCCTTTTTTCTTGGTTTTTTTCCCCTATGTCAGGTTCCAGATTTTAAAATCTTCCTATAACTTGGAAGGAGAAAATGTAAGGGGACAAAATACATTGTTCTGAAGTGTGTGTGTGTGGGAGCCATGAATGGTATGACGGTTGCATGGTCACACAATGCTTCCTGTTCGGAGGTTGCTGAGCCCAGGGAAAAGTTAGCTGGAGAGGAGAATCTGACACATTACTATCTACTTAGCTTCAGCAATGCTTCCAGGGAGTTCAAAACAAAATCAACAAGGCTAGGCACGTAGAAGCAAGGCATTTCCTTTGCAAAGGAAAAGCTTTCACCCACCCACTCAAACATGAAATATTCTGGTAGCTAGGTCAAAGCAAGACCTGATTTTAGTACCACTAATCCTCTCTGCCAAAAATCTAGACAGCTGTTTGAAAGGATTTTTGTATTTTATCAAAGAAAGGGGAAAGCTTAAAGGGGAAAAAGGCAAATGTTCCAAAAAGTTACAAAGTGGTTTCCCAAAATACCCTTAATATTAATTAAGGCCATTGAAGGGAAATACAGTAGAAAACAGCAAGCACTAAGCTCAACTACCTAATGCTCATACGTTAACAGATTGGTAGCATACTGCATCCTTTGTAGGACAGCATGTAGATACAGTTATCTTGTTCTAAGTAAGACTTAAGCCCTTCCAGGCATTTAGAAACAGTGGGTGAGCAAAGCACTTGCTCCTGAGACATAGGCTATGCTGTCTAAACAGTTTTCCTAATCCCTTTTATACATAAAATGAGCTATTCCAACCTTGTCCTGATCAGTCTCTTAATTCTTAATCCCCTTTCATATTTACCCAAAACAAAAGCATTTTCTTCCCATTTTCCTTTTCTGCAACTGAAATTTGTATGACTCCAGGGAAGGAAGCAAACTTTCTTTTCAAATCAAGAGTTAAAGTGGAAGTGTTAGATCCCTTTTGGTGCTGCTTTGATGAGGCTTCTGATAAGAGCATGGAGGTGTCAGTTCCCTCTCAGTTCTTTTTGAAGTGTTCATTAACAGGAGATCAATTGAAGGTGTTAATTGGTCTTTTGTTCCAAATTAATACTGACTTTTGCCTTCTTGTCCAGCTTCCCCATTTCTCAGTTTCTTCACATATGGTTTGTCTGCAGACCATTTGGAATGAATTTAACTTACCACTATATTAAAAACCCAAATATTGATTAGTTGGGCCCTATTCTAAAGGCTCAGTAACTTTGTGTTACACAATTGCTGAATGTTCCACTTTTATTTGCATTACCATTCAACGTTAGCTCTGCTAGGACCAATTTTGCTTGTCCCTTGGGGTGGCTATCTAATTCTCTGCACTCTATAAATCTTCATGTTCAGCATATACTATTCACATAATAACTGGAGTAGAAGCTCAGGTTTTTCAAATGTATCTGCACTGAATTAAAATCTATTAGCCAATGCTTGTCACATTTCATATCTTAAAATGAATACTCTTCTTACATAATCAGACCTGACAGTCTTGCACAATAGGTTCAGCATCCAACCACCTTTGATTAACCCTCCTTTAACAAGAAAAAGGCCAGTGATTTTTTTTTTAATGAAACCTGAAGCTGGAACTGAGAGAATTATATTTTCTGAAAGTAGATATTCCTTTATCAGCATCAATGTGAATAAATAACACTTTGCAAATTCCTAATATGTCCAGGGACCTAAAGATATTTTATGGAAATATTGATGGATGATACCTGTTAGGATACATACACATCATAATAGACAAGACACAGAGAGGAAATCGTGCTGCCTGGAAAGTGGGGAAAGGAGAGTAAATGGAATGAAGAGCTAAATGAGCACTAGAATGAAGAAGGTGAAAGACCAGTGAGAAGGAAAAGCAGTAGTGGGGGAGCAGAAGACAGTTGGAGACAGAAGGAGGAATGGGCATATAAGAGATAGAAGTAGGAACGGATGTGTAAGGGAAAAGAAATAGCACCAGGATGGGTAAGGAGAAAGAAAAAGCTCCTTGGGTCATGCTAATGGTATCAGGCCAGACAGATAAATAAGCATGTCATCAACATAAAATCTGTACAAATGGGTGAATGAGGGGAAAGGAAGTGCACTGGAGCAGGGATATAATTTCTTTTCATCCCTTTTTACCTTTGTTAATGATTAAAACATTTAAATATATCTTCTGTTGTCTTAAAAAATTCTTTGGATGACTGAACAATATTTTAAGCTTTGAATCCACCATTGCTGTCTTGGAGTTTCTACACAAAGTCCTTGACAAAATTTAAACCACTCGTTTTGTTGTCTGCAGCTTACCATCAGCTATGTTGAAACAATGATGCTCACTTCCGAACGCCAGCAACACCTGAGGCGCCAGTATTGTTTTGAATGTGACTGCCTCATGTGCCATACAAAAAGCAAGGTAAGTCAGGCAAACTGATTTCTAGATTGTGACTCTGATACTGTCAATGTGTAAAAATGAATGGGCTAAGCAAAAATGAGCTTGGCCCATAGGTCTGCTTGTGTTCTCAAGAAAGATGGATCCGAAATTAAAGAAAAGCAGGAAAAGCCAAAGAACCCATGCTGATCTAATTGCTCATTGGAAAAAACAACAACCAAGGTCCAGGGTTGCAAAAGACCTTAAAAATAAAACACTCCTATTTTGTGTGATGCACATGTGTCTTCCTTTCTCTCTCCCTTGCAGCCCTCCCATATGATGAATTTGCCAAGTTTATTTTATTCATTATTGTAGGGATTGATTATTTGATACATTTATTACAACCAGGGTCTCATATGAATTGCTTCTGAATCCACAGTGGAGTGAGAAGCCAGCTGAATGTTCCTTCATATAGCATCTTATCCAAGCTGACAAAACTAGTCCCTTAGAGATCTTGGTAGAATGAGTGACATTTCTGAAAATGCGTTTAAGTATGAGTTGGTTATATTGACATTGGATTCCCAGTGTGGTGTAGTGGATAGAGTGATGGACTAGGACTCTGGAGAACAGGGTTTAAATCCCCATTTAGCCATATAAACCTACTGTAGGATGGAACTGGTAAACCACTCCTTAAATATCTCACTTACCATGAAAGCCTTATTAAGTTCCCTGTTAGAGATGGGCATGGTTGAAAAAATGGTCATTTGTTGTGATTTATAATTCATCAAGATCGATGAATCACAAATCATGAATTTACTATTTTTATTGATGAATCAGTTAATTGATACATTTTGACTTTACAACCCTAAAAAACTGTGAAACTACACTACTGGACAGTATAATACAGTAGTGCCTCGATTTATGAACACCTCAGTTAACGTAATTTTCAGTTTACAAAGGAGAATCCATGGGAAAAAATTCCTCGATTTACATTGTGTGTTTTTTTCGCAGTACGAAGTAAGTTTCCCCAGGATGCATTGTGCTTGGAAGTTTATAGCGCTGCCCCCATTCCTATGGCAATCCACGTTTTGGTTTATGAATTTTTCACATTACGTAACATCCCATAGAACACATTAAATTCGTAAACTGAGGTACTACTATATTCTGTTGATAAACTATATTATGCAATAAGAATAAGAAGACAAAACTGTTGCCGCACCTGCTATATTTTAATGGGTCCTTTCCTGAGGAAGTAAACTTGTCAACAAAATCTTACACTAAATATAACAGTTAGTCTTTAACATGCCAAAAGATTTTTGTCTTCTTTTTTATTTCCTGATATAGTTTATCAACAGAATATTATGGGTAATATTGTTCAGTACTGTAATTTCACTGGCTGAGAATTTCAGGGTTTTAACAAGTAGTATCTAATGATAGTTGGAGATAAAAGCCATTCTCTACTTATATCACTGTCAGTTCAACCAACAAGATGTAGGATTTCCTGGAGAAATGCAGCCGTTTGTACTTTTTAAAGGCAGGCTCCCTTGACAGTCCTTGACTATCTCTTTCCGTAAACCAGACTCACGTTTTTCTCTTATGCTGCCGTCTCCTTACAGCTACAGAACTTTCATACAATGAAAGTTGGGTTTTTTAATAAACGTTTACTCTGTGGTCATGGATTTCATAAAGCTATCAGTTATCTTCTCCCCGTGGAATATGTCGGGCCTGCCCTTTTCTCTACAATAATATCAGATTTATTTTAGTCTGTTGCCTATATCTCCTTTGTCCCTTCAGAGTTAGGAGTGAGCTCACCCCTGGGGCTCTTGAAAAATCATTTTTCAACTAATTTGCTCTCACAGTGATTTTCTAATTATTATTTTTGTGAATTGATGTTTCCTCTTAATACATTTCCATTTTTTCTCTTATAATTATTAAGCAGTGCAGATTTTAGAAAAATTGTGAGCACAGCTGTTGTAGTATGTGTGATTGCTAGACATTGTTTGATTTCCTTAAAAAAGTAAACTGCGCAGTTACTTAGCTTATTTATTCCCCACATTAGTATCACAGTTCAGCGCCTTTTAGTAAGGCTGTGACTACATAATCAAATAGTACAGGATTTTTTCTGATCACATTATGCAAAGGCCAATTTGAATTGACCCAACCCTTTTTGCTCCCAGTGCAGCTTTTTTCCTCAGCTGCTGGGGACTTCTACTTTTTTTTTTTTTAGCCAGAATTATTTGAACAGACCTTTCTTCATATGATCAGTTGATTTGTTCTTGTGAATATATATGGTGTGTGTCTGTTGGTGGTTTTTCAATAATGTAGGCAGTTCAAGACTGCTGGAACACTCACCCCCACATTCTTTTCCCCAGGCATCCTCCAACTTTTTATATTTGTTAAAATGTATGAGATTAGCACTAGATCACCTTATCAAATCAGTCATATTGATATATTAGTTTAGCATTAGATCGCTTCCAAACAATTTTTTTTAAATTATGAACAAAATGGAAACAACCCGGATGAAATTAAAGACATTCCTGTGGTATGTGGTATTTCTCTATACATTAAGAAGAACCTTGGAATGCTGCCGTCTTTTCTGGAACACTGTAAAACCCTTTCAAAATCAAGTGGCTTGACAGTGAACCATAAAAGGATCAGGACAAGAGGAAGGAAGGAAAGAAGGGACGTCTGTGGGCTGAAACATGAATTGCATCATATCAGGTGTGAACACAACTCCTGCATCAATCTGCAGTCACTGACTGTGAATTCAGCCATAATACAGGTTGCAAATCAAATCTCAGCAAAGCCAAATCAGAGTGACTCAGCTTTCCAGTGTAGAGGCATCTTAAATCCCATTACTGTATGTTCAAGGGATTATACCGAGGTTAATGAGCATAGGGTTTCTGACCTCTGAATTATACTTCTTTTTAAAAGATTATGATTATTGCGAAAGAATTGAGAGTTGTTATATGATCCAACAAACATCATGCTGTTCTGAGGGAGCTTTCCTGGAGAATGTGTTCCTAGCCCTCATTGTTGTAGAGCAACAATGTGGGAAACATGGCTTCTCAGATTTGTTTAGATAGCAGTTTCCATAATCCCTCAACCTTTTCCATGCTAATTAGAACTGATAGAAAGATGGGAAAACATGCAGAGAATTATTGCTAAAAGGGGTGGTGGTGTTGTAGTGAAAGTCCTAATGCTCAATGTGTGCACTTTACTCTGCTACTTGTATCTCTCAGATTCTTCCCTAAGCCTATTCTTGTCTTTCTCCTATAACCAATGAACCATATTCATCATTTATATTAAGTTCCAATTGCCCCACAATTACATTTAACATGTACAGTAATTTATAAAGGCCGTTATAATACAATTTCTGTTGCCTCGTTTGTGCCAGAGGGTGATCGTATTTTTTTCTCTAAAACCTGTCCTGCCTCAGAAATGTAAGAAAATATTCCCTTAGAATTTTAATGTCACGTCTCCCACTTGAAAGTGTTACTGCTGAATTTCTTCATGTTAACTTTTAATACTAAAATTAAGACAGAGCTACTGACAAAGAGTACTACATTAATATTCCCTATACTGATTTGACAACATCCCCATCTGCCAAAATTCACCTCCTTGTGAAAAAAATAGGGCTGACACCGAGATCAGAAAACTTACTTTTTAGAATTGCTGCTTAGAGATTGTGTTGGCTGAGGGATTGTCAAAATTGTAATGCCAAAAACAAACAAACCCACAACCGGTTTTCCAAGTTACATTTTTCTCATTTTAGTTTTACAGCGTTGCTAAAAAAAAATGCTGAATAGAATTAACATATTTTTTCTTTACTCTGAACTCTTTACTGATAATATCTTATAAACAGGATGAGGGGATTTACATTCTAAGCTTGTAAAGTAAGAGTGTGTTTTGTCTTCAGATAAGTAATTTAATGTGTGATGGCTTTTATAGAGTCTGAGACAATATTACCTTTTGTGGAGTGTGTAAGTCATCAACATCCCTAAAGGAATCCATACTTTGAATCTCTGCTTTCGCAATTTGTGGAAGATTGAGGATAATGAACCACTATAAAGAAAGCTACCTGCCATAATCTGTAATTTCGGATAGTTTTAGTTCACAAGTGTGAAGTTAATATCACTCTGCTCTGTGGTCTGGTCTTGTGCTCACTCAGCTAAATTATACTTAGAGAGAGTCTTCTTTGGCAGTCTCTATTAGTGAGAAATCTAACAGTATAGCTCACAGGAAGCTCTAGTTTCACATCCATTAACCAGATTTTGAAGGTTATTACTTCTGCATACAAACTATGAAACCCTTCATTGATCTACTTTGCAGACTATTTTCTGATTGAGCCTCAGTTATTACTCCTGTCATGTCCTTATCTGATGGCATCATTTGTGTTATTTTTAAAATGTGTACCCCAAGTTTTTAGCCAAAAAAAGGCAGTTGATAGTAATAAAATAGTGATCAATGGAGCAATCGCACACCTCAGCGGGCGTGGAACAAGAGCAGGGATTGCCGCTCCTTTTGCTGCTGCTCTCTTTCCCCTAAGTGAAGCTCAGGCCATGTTGCCTTTCCCAGTGGTTCTGTGGGGAGCCATCTTGCAGAGTTCTCATTTATGAAACAACAAAATGGGACTGAAGAAAGATAAGGTATAGCCAGCGGACCCACCTGCCTCCCCAAACTGCACAAAGCCAGTAGCCAGAGGCGTAAGAGGTCTCCCTCCACAGCCAGATGTGCATGAAAGACGTGTTCCTTCCCACCTGCTCTGTTAGGAAGAGGGATGCTTCATAAACCAGCTATTTAAAAGTGAACTGTTATAACATATTGCCGCTTGCAGCCAGTGAATAAAGTGACAAGATACAAAATATGGATTTCAAAAGACCCACAACTTTATTAAACTATTTCACATCATATTAGACAGTCTAACAAGACTAAGGATAGGTAAACTTTGTCACTTATCTATCTTCTGGGAGTATTTTCCCCACACATTGGTGGCTCCCTAGCCTAACCCCACTTTCATCTCTCTCTCTCTCTCTCAATCTCTCTCTCTCTGTGTGTGTGTGTGTGTGTTAGGAGAAAGTCTTTCCTTTGTGCCCTCTCAGCCAAAAGAGTTTGCTTCTTTTGAGCTTATATTTCCCCATATTGTTACACTTCATTGTGATTCTGTATTATGTGTCAATTCTTTAAATTCTCCTTATGCAGTTCTGTGTGAATGAGATCTACTCAGCCCGATCTATTTCAAGATGCACTATTACCAACATTCAAAGATCCCTTATGGGATCTATTTATTTATCATGCTGCCCTTTCATCCATCCCCAGAAAGATCAGGACCACACCCACCAGAAATATCACTTCTGCAGTCCTTCCCCACCCTTGAAGGACTGCAGTAGTGGATTTTCACACACCCCCTCCCCATCCTTTGTCCATCTAACAAGCCTGTTCAGACTAGGGGGAAGTGAAACCAGCGTGGAGGATATATCAGGGGTCTCAGACTAAACAAGCTACTTGGATGAGTAGTGAAATATTTCAACCTAATAAGAAAGAAGTCCAGTTGTCATGGCTCAAATTCCAGATAACCTCACCTGGATGACTGAGAATCTTCACAGATAAATCCCTTATGGGTGTCTCTCAGCATGTGTGAGTGTACCCTTGGGCTCTGAGGAACATTCCTGGTAACACTGGTTGTAGCCTGGGGCCAATAGGGCCCTAAGGAGCTCCCTGTTACTGCCCCCTGTACGACCTGACCAAATTCTGACCTTTTTAACCCAAAGCCACCCCTTATCTACCCCATATATCACATAGGAATCTGAATGTGATAGAAAAATATAACCTGGGTCCCTTTTGTTCAGTATGGGAATTAAATAGTCCAAGATTTCTGTCTGGCCCTAGAAGCAACCAGAACTGTCTGGCTAGTATCAGCAACAAAGCTAGTGGCATTGAAGCAGGGCAAACCTTTTAAAGGCTTCTGTCTTTGCCCCCAGTGCTGCATGCATAGATGCCTCTGACTCCATTACTGAAATGGGAAAATGCTTCCCCACCAAACTGCATAATAGTGGGTGTATAAGGAGGCAATATGCAAAACAGACTTTTATTATTAACAAAAAAGTTGCCGCCAGAAATAGCATACATAGGAAACTGGCTGAGTCAGACTGGATGCACACCCACAAACAGTAAGAACAACAGCTTTGTCCCTGTGGTATTCCATGGCAGAATATGCTAGTGCTGTATGGTACAAATTGTCACATGCCAAACAAGTTGATGATGTAGCTCTTAATAAATCATGTAGGATTATTACTGGCTGCCTGAAACTTACCTCCCCCCCCCGAAAAAGTATATTATTTGGCTGGCATTGCCTCCTCAGAAGTACATAAAGAAGTGCTAGCAAATAATGAATGAGATAAAGTAATACAGCACCAAACCTGTGTATCCCCTAGACAACAGCTAAAATCAAGGAAAGATTTTTTGCATACATCTCAAACTCTAAATATTAAGCCAGAAGAAGCTAAGATGAAACTATGGAGAACAAAAACAACACACTTTGCTGAATGGATGAAACATTTTAATTTGTTTTTAATTTTACCTATATTTTGTGTATGTTCATAATTTTAAATTGTGCAGTGCTCTGATATGAATAAGGAAAGAAGAAAGTGGTGTCTTGTGCGTGGCTACAGCCATCTTTCCCACATTAAAACCAGACACGGTAGCATAACTTCTGTAAGTATTACTGTTTCCTAGCAACTATAGCAGTTTGATTTCAGGGAAACAACACAAATAAAAGAGAGCTTTCTGCAGTGACATTATCTGGGTGGTGGCGTGATTTCTAACCTATGAAATCCATCCTGCACTCGACAAACACCTGGAAAGCCCCTAACATCTGTATCAAGAGTATTGGCAGAGAAATGTGTCATCCTTTTTACAGCTTTAGTGACAGTGATATGGAATTGTCTTTGTGGTGGCCAAGTCTCTTCCTGTATGAAAGACTGTCTATTTGAAGCACTGCAGGGCTGTTCAGTCAAAACCTGATTTAAAGCTAAAAGCCCCCCCCCCCAAAAGGAAATGTGTGCTGCTTATATACCACCCCATAGAGCTAGCCTTAAAGCACTCTCTGGGAGGTTTACAGTTTAATTATGAAGGCTACACATTGCACACACACACACACACATACACACATACACACACACACACACACACACACACACACACACACACAGAGAGAGAGAGAGGGAGAGAGAGAGAGAGAGAGAGCAATCTGGGTACTTAATTTACTGAGCTCAGAGGCATGGATGGCTGAGTAAACCTCAAGCCAGTTGCCTCTGATTGAACCTGGGCCATGAGCAGAGTTTTCACTGCAACATTGCAGTTTAACCACTGTATATAATCATGTAAGAGACATGCCTGTCCAATTAACTTTACATAGTCACCATGAGAGACTAGGAGTAAGGACCTGGAAGGTACCCACAGTCCTCCCCACTCAAGTGAGATGCCTGGCAGTTCTCATCAAATTATTAAAAATATAATAATTTTTATTTTGTATATGTATGTAGAAATTAGTGAGCAGAATCCTCCTGGGGTTTTTGCTTGCATAAAAGAAACAGTGTAAACTGTGGAGCCAACTGACCCTCATTAATGAAGTGTGGATTTCTGGGCATGTACCACGAAACACCCAAGAATGTTACCAGCACCTTGTTAATGGCTAGCAATTTGCCACTGTGACTTGCATGGTTCCCTTTATACAAACATAAATTGGCAGTTGGATTCTGTCCAGCATATGCAATTTCATGCATATCAGTGTCCTCCTTTTGTTTCTGTTTGGGTGATGGATACTCTTCTTTTAGGTTTAAGCAGCTACCCTGACTTTCCCTGAAACTCACTTTTTTGTTCGTTCGTTTGTGTTTTTGCTAGCCAGGCTGATTGTGTTGCCTGTGATTTAAAAGGCCTCATAACCTTGGCATAGATTTTGGAAGAGTGAAAGATAGTTGCATTGTGGTTATTGTTTTTGTCAGAAATGACACAGAAAACCCAGAAATTATTTCTAAGTTTAGGTTTTTGTTATGGTCATCTGCTTCTGGCTTCTCAGATTTGTCCTGGTCAGGATCCAATGCCTTCTGAATGGCAGGACTTGACAAATGAGATTTGAGATCCCAAAGGTTGTTTACCTTTCTTTGCTGTTATGGGATCGTTTTCTCCAAGGGAGCAAGCTGGTCACAGTGTTTTTGAGGATGTTTGAGTGGGTTGGGATGCCAGGGGAGGTGGGGGAGGCACAGGACATAAATTATAGTGCACATAAATGAATGAGAGCTTGGAGACATCTGCCAGACATTCAGATTCAGAGACTATTGGAAAAGGAAGAGGGTATTAACATGGCCTGACAATTTGGCAGGCTTAATGTGCTGTGCTGCTGAAGCAGGATTGGAATACAACACTCTCCTGAGTCCAGCCTAGTAGTCATCCGAGAGGAATACAGTGTCATTATTCACAAAGCCAGAAGGCTGGAAAGAAATGTAAGCCTTGTGAAAGATGATTTAAGCAGACTCCCAGAACAGTTTCTGTTTAGGCCCTCATGGTTTTCTCTGGCTACCAGCTAGACCAATGAAAGGAAGAAGTACATGTAACTACCCGAGGCCACTTCACGCACATGAGGGGAATGCTGAATGCCTGCCACGCAACTCAGCAAAGAAATATATATTCCAGCTATATGAGCTGGAGATTACATGTGTACGATTTGCCACCATTTCCACAAAACGTAGTGAACTGCTATCAAGAGTCACCAAGTCCGCGGCAATCACTATAATCCAGTGGAGCAGCAAACAGAGCTGTCTTCATATGTCCTCATTTTATGCTGATACCTTCAAAAGAAATTTAGTGGTACCACAGCATGTGGGAGTTGGAAAGCAGCAGTTGTTTACCCTGAAGTAAATGAGCATCTGGGATGTATCTTTTACTAAGGTGTAATAGGTAGGAGGGATTGGCTACCTGTGCAAAATTCTGTGCTGAGTTATAACTAAGGTATGGAGCAAATATGTGGCACACTGTAAGAACCCACTAGGGAACTCCCATCTGAAATCCTGGAAACCTAGCTCTAGATCAGACCTGGGCAAAGTGTGGCCCGTGGGCCACATACGGCCCGCAAGCCACTCCTGTCTGGCCCGCCCGTAGCCGCTGAATGAGCCGGAGCCCCGGCTCTGGTCACCCAGCACGGCAGTAAGCAAAACTTGTGAGATCTGACACTGGGATCTCATGAGTTTTGACTGTTACTCTTGAGTCGCAGGCTGTATAGCCTGTGGCTCAAGAGGCCGGAAGCGATCCTTGTGCAGGCGTCGTGATGACACATCACGTCGCCTACGCGGGATAGAAGACAGTCAGAGAGGAAGGCCACAGGGGAACGGAGGACAGGTGAGTTAGCTCAGTGTTGGGTTTTTTTTCTTTTCCCCCTGCAGTCAACAAATTACAGCACTCACATAGTTAAGTCCCTAAAAAGTTTAGGGAGTTAACTATGTCAGCCTTGTAGACCGTTCACCACAGGGCCTCACCCAATGGGGGCCTATTGCCACAAATTGGGGGACTGTTTTTAAGTAAAGTTGGTTCGGCCCCTGAACACATTTCAGATTTTTCATGTGGCCCCCTATAGAAATTAATTGCCCACCCGTACTCTAGATGAACAAATAGAAAGAAGCTTCTAAAAGTACCTTCCGAAGTTCCTATTCAGCTTTATGTACCTTTTATTTCAAGGAGACTCCAGGTGAGCATGCATAGGATTGCAACCGTAAACTTGTTTTTGAGGTGGTTCCTGCTTGCCATCTCTCGTTAGTTTGAATCATATTTCATCATGCTATACAATTCATAAAACCTATAAAAAACATAAAAACATCAGTAATTAGTCTAAGGACATACTGGTGGCAGTATGGCTCCTACCCTATTGCTTGGTGGTGGGGGGACAATAAAAACAATAGAACAAAGAGGGAATCAAGCCTCCAGAAGCCTCCAGGGGGCATGATTCCCCTTGTTGTTGTTGTTTGGTCGTTTAGTTGTGTCCGACTCTTCATAACCCTACGGACCAGAGCACGCCATGATTCCCCTACTAAATACTATTTGGGTCTTTGCATACATTTTTATTTTGGGTTCCATATGGCATTGTTTTGGCATTCTTCAGTCACTTCTGGTTTCAATAAAAAGGACAGATGCGGCACCTTTCAGGGGGTTGTTTATGTGTGAAGGTGAGATGCTGCAGTGCCCAAACATTCTTTGGTTGTATACCTTGGTCTAAAGCATTGTCCCCCTAGAAGCATCCTTTAAATAACAAAATAGGCTAACCGCACACCCTAGGAAAAGGTGATCTTGTCATAGTTAGATTGGACATCTATCAGTTTGCATGCATGTAAAGTTTTATTCTTAATTTCAACTGAATGAAATTTGGGTGTAGGTCCAGTAAACTTTATCCTGCTCACACTTTTCCACATATTCACTGAACAAGGTTATGTCATGTGATTCAGAGACATAAAGAAGTCTTCAAAAACTGGTTCTCCCTTCCCCTCCCCTGTAATGCCTTTGTTATTGATGACTTTATTGTGCAACTTCTCACTACTGGAGAGAATATGAATTTCCAAATATCATTTATAATCTAGCCATCTAATTGTCTTGACACTCATTGCAGTATATTTGTATTTATAGTATGTTGTGATACTTTATCTAGAAATCGGAAATTTCTTGATGGTGTTCCCACCATTAGTAACTGACCATTCTAGCATAAAAAGAGCAGGCAAGTAGCTTCAGGACACACATGGGTATGCACAGTTCCATGCACAAAAAAATTCTAGTTGGAAAAAAACCCCTGGTTCTTCCAAGCCACTCTTTTTCATTTAAGATTTGAGACACAGTGTGAACTCATTGCCACTAAGATACAGTGCTGTGCTGTGTGAATGAGAACTGAAACACAGAAATTCAGCAAATGCAATAGTCAACAGCAATGTTGCAGTGATGTATGAAATTAGAAGAGTTACTGTACATGTAGGAGTGTTTGAAAGCTTATTCTCAGAATTGACTCTCCCAATTGTGCAAATGTGACCTACAGTATTTCAGGATGATGAGTCCCACCAAATATAGCACAAGTCTTACTTCTGAGTAAAGAGAGTTTAATAATACACCAGGACCTACGTATTTAATTTATTTAAAATATTTTAGCCCACCTTTCTGCTTTAAAAGAAGCTGAGACAGGATGTATTTGGAATTCCAGATGTTTTGCCCACTAATTCTGTAGTCCGTTACCATTAACTGTACTATGTGGGGCCCACGGCAGTAGTAGGCCAAAACATCTGAAGGGCCAAACATTTTCTGTCCATATAATACGCATTGCTGTCTGAGGGGGGTGGGCTCTGAGAGATCTTTGGGTCCAGGTTCTGAAATTACCTTGGTGAACCACTGTGGGCAAATGAAGGAACTACTTGTGTCTGCAGACACAGGAAATCTGCATTCCAGATGATTCAAGTCTGTTAGGTACAAACACTGTTGCTTAATACTTTATATTAAAAACGGACATTATACTTTATATATTCTCCAGATATACAGACACAGGAGAGATTCATGAACTGGCCACATCTCACTGTGATTGTTGACTTTTACCTGTTCCCAGCCCAAATCAAATGTCTCTGCTGGGTCCACATCTGTAGTAATAATATTAATTTGATCAAATCTATTAGTCTATTAGAAGGAGAAATACAAATGGACTGTTCTGTCACAATGTACTCAGCTAATTAGCATGGGAAGTCATCTATGGAAGGTACTGTGAAAATGATGAGCTTTGATCTAAATGGGAAACAAAGCATGGTGGAGTTACAGCACTATTTAGAATGAAATACATCCATTTGGTTATGTAAATATTTTGGTAGAAGTATCAGACGTGAGATATGAGTCAATTACTGAAAGGTTATTAGAATACTGAGAAATGCAACATTAGCATTTTGCTGGTTTAGCCAATTAACTGAGCCCAGCCTCCATGACTGAACAGCTCAATAGTGTGTTCAGATTGCTTAAATATGAATATTTTAAATGTGTGTATTAAATAATAAAGATTGAATTTTTTGTTATAATTTTCATGATATGTTCACTACCTGTGTCTTTATTCACTACATGCTAATGTTCTGGATGTTAGAAACTCTGATGCATGTATGTACAAGCAAAGAAGAAAAATCTCTTAGAACAACAGAAAAATTACTCTCCTTCCCCTTTGACCCAAAAATAAGCACTAGGAACACAATGTGTATTCCATTTTTTTCAGCAGCATGCAAAACATCATGCAGTAGACATTCCAGAAGTAAGGTTCATTGAGGCATGCCAAACTGGGTCACTCTGAACAACCTGAGGCAGAAGAGAGTGCTAGCCCAGCCTCGCTCCCCACCTGTCACTGTCTCCACACAGGGGAGGAGAGCAAGGGGAGGAGACAGCCTGACACATGTGGAGATTCTCATCTCCCAATTGTGAGAAAAAGCTCCACGTGACTTTCCTATTCAGATACTCCCTCAGAATGCCAGGCATGTACAGTAGTGGGTCTAAAACTCTCCCTGCTTCTGCATTTAGATGAATGCTTTTCCGAATACCTGAACAGGTATGTAGATATACAAAGTAAGTCATTGTATAACATTGTCATCTTTGTAAAAAGGTAAAACGTCCCCTTGACAATTAATTTCAGTCATGTCTGACTCTAGGGTTGTCCGACTCTAGGGTTGTGCTCATCCCTGTTTGTAAGCCAAAGAACTGGCATTTGTCTCTAAACACTTTCCGTGGTTATGCAGCCAGCATGACTAGGCACAGAATGCCATTACCTTCCCACCAAGGTGGCACCTATTCATCTAATCGCATTTGCATGTTTTCGAATTGCTAGGTTGGCAGGAACTGGGACAAGCAACAGGAGCTCACCCCGTTGCACAGATTCAGACTGCCAACCTTCCAATCGATAAGCCCAGTGGCTCAGCAATTTAACCCACAGTGTCATCCACGTCCCTGTCACCTGTATAGTAGTAAACAATTTCACCCTGTTTCATCCATATACCATGTCCTATTTTTTCCTCAAAAAAAAAAAAAAACAGGAAAAAATTGTCAAGATATATATTCCTTTTTGTCATATAAGGTTTTGTTTAAAAAGCTCATGTTTGTTTTAGAGCAAACAGTGATGTGCCAAAACACAATTTGGTCTTACTGTCAGTAGATTGGTGCCTTTTCTTCTTTTGTGAGAGGGCACTGCAATTCACTGAGGTTACAAAACACTTCATATCAGAAGCAGTGTATGCTTTGTTTTGGTTTATCTGATTTTACTTTTACTTTGCCTTGTGCTTCACAGGCTGTGGATATCTAGGTAGAAAATGCAAGTTCATTTATCCTGATAATGTCAGTTGTGCAAAAAATCCCAGGGCAGGTACTAAACAGGTAGATAGTGGAAGCAAAACATACAATCTACAAAATGCTTTAATTTCCCCCACTGCAGTGCCAACATAGAATTGTGTTGGGAAATAGTTTGAAAGCCTATTTTAAACACATCTGCTACTAAAACCTGTTGTGTCTACCACAGGTTACATCCTTCCCAGTGGAGATGCCTCTCTTACCAAGAGGAGTTATGTACGTGGGTGAAATGACTCCTGCATCAGTTTAGACTTGGCCACTAGTACCTGTTGTTGTATATAGTACCTGTTTACACTTGCCCACTGGCTGCTGTTTCATTTCAAGCTTTGTTCCATGATGATGAAATGTTGCAGTTGGTTGATACAGAGTTTTACAAATTAGATTCCTTTAGTTAGAACATAGATCACCAAATCCAGCACCTGGCATTTGCCACCGACTTTCTCTGTTGGGAAATGGATTGAATGATCTTAGCTTTTAACTATAAAATGACTCTCAAAAGGAGTCGGAGTAACTCTGAAATGTACAAATTTCCAGACCGTGTGTGTGTGTGTATCTTACTGTCCTTATCTGTAATAGAATCACAAGTGCAGCAGTCGTGATGATGAAGATGCAAGGTAGGCAGTACTGTACAAGAAGTAATGAAGAACCTCAAAGCACCAAGACAAGCTCTGGAGCAAGCCTGTCATTACGGAGCCATTTCTATCGTAATTGCTGAAACACATTAATAATTAATCAACTGAAAGGTTCTGGAAGTTGGACAATTCAAGAGTTTGTTTGCATACAAACTGTTTCAGGCAATTTAATTTAAAAATTGGAAGAACATCCACCAGCACTGCCCATTATTTACGACAGAGAATAGTACTGTAATTATTTTCTGAGTCCTGAATGCTTTGTGGTAATTAAAGCGCTCTATTGGCTCCACTAAATGCCTCAGCAGAATTAGACCCTGCATTTTGTCATCCTGTAATCGCCATATCTTGTGAATATCCAAAATTTAGGAAAATCCACTCCATTTCCTAAGGTAGTCTTTCTCTGTCCCAGTTTATGATGGCTAAATATCGGCAAGGATTGGGAAAACATTAGTTGGAAACTTGAAACTGTTCGTTATTGTGGATTTAATTTTTTTTTTCATCTGGAAGCTAATATTTCATTTTTGCCTTTGGGTCCTGTGGGAGGAGGGTTCTTACTCAGGCTTTGGTATTCTAATAGTTTCTACCCTCAAGTAAAAAAAATCAGCTGAGAAAGTAAGACGGCAGAATTCCATTTTATTTTAATCTTAGAACACTTTTGTCGCTCACATCCAGTGTCCCACGTTTGTTTTCCCACTCACAGGTTAACCTTCGGGCATGACTTGTGCTTTTTACCCTTATTCGCTGACACCAGAGGGTATTACCCTCACTGTACGAGTTATGAATCTCAGACTATTGCTGCCAAATATAACAACGATTATTTATGGTTTGGCAGGTAAATCACAGAAGAAAAATCATGGATGTTCTTTTATTATTCATTCAATGAATGTGGAATTGATTACATGTAAGCTTGCTTATATTCTTTCACTTTAATCAAGGTCTCAATATATTCTGATTGTTTATGTATTTCTTATTACTTTAAACACTTTTATATTCTCTAACACACCAACTTTCCAATATCTTGTCTAACCGCTTCTCAATCTTCTCCCTAACTGATTCTCTGCCTCCCCCAGTTCTGCTGACTCCGCCCTTCCCGTCCTGTCATAGACTCCTGCACTAGAGCTCTAAAATGACTGACAGGAGTGACGTGTGGGCTGTCCGCCACAATTACCTTTAAAAAGTAATTAGCCATAGTTCTAGTGACAGTCCCAGAAGTAGACGCAAAAGCTAGCAGTCATGATTACAGTTTAAAGGATACTCTTTACCCCTAACCAAATTAAGTAATATTGTGATTTTTAGTTAATTTTGTAGCAGTGTGTAACACTACAACCCCCTAGTGTGTGTTACAAAACAAGTCTCCATCCCTTCACATTGTATTTCCCTACACGTTCAGAGCATGAGGCACAGCATGAGCTGGCTCTTGAACCATGTGATATTTCTCTTCTCTATTCTCATAGCCATGATCTAAAATAGAGATGGGGGTATTCGTATACAAATATCCCCCCCACAGGTGGAAATAACAAGGGTCCGGCCCCATGCCCACTCGCCATTTTGCCACTGATGCAAGTTGGGCAGAGCCTTCTTATCACAGTGTTGGCCGAAGTGGATTAGCCACTCCTGACAGGAAGTGGGATGACAAGCCTCTGTGCCCGGTTGCAGAGTGGCTAACCCATTGTGGACAACAGCACGATAGGTAGGGTCCTCCGAGCTCGCATCAGGGGTGAAATGGTGAGTGGACAGTCCAGCCCCATGGGGCCGGACCCTTGTTATTTCCACCTGTGGAAGGATATTCACATTCACATATCAATATGAATACAGTGGTACCCCGCTTGACAATTACCCCACTCCATGATGAATCTGCTTTACAATGAGTTTTTTGCGATCGCTATTGCGATCACAAAACGATGTTTAAATGGGGAAAATCCACTTGATGACGATTGGTTCCCTGCTTCGGGAACCGATTTTTTTGCTTCATGATGATCAAAAACAGCTGATTGTCGGGTTTTCAAAATGGCTCCCCGGTGTGTTCAGGACGGATTCTTCGCTTTACAGGCATCAGAATATGGCCGCCTTATGAAGGATGTTCGCTGCACGATGAGGTATTTCGCCCATAGGAACACATTGAACCAGTTTTCAATGCATTTCAATGGGTTTTTTAAAATTTCGCTTGCCGACGATTTCGCTCAACAGCGTTTGAACGGAACGGATTATGTTCGTCAAGCGAGGCACCACTGTACCCCCATCTCTAATCTCTATCATTAAGTCAGTAAGCCAGATTATCAAAAGAAATGAACATATATCTAGCAGCGTACCCCTCTCTGAATAGGCTACAAGTGTATGCCATGTGTGCGTTCTGTGCCGTCAAGTTGGAACTGAATCATAGCAGCCCTAATAGGGCTTTTAAAGTAAATGAGATATTTAAAAACTGTTTTTACCAATTCCACTACCCCAGTGAGTTTCCAAGGCTAAGTGGGCATTTGAACCCTGTTCTTCAGTGTCCTAGTCCGTCATGCTATCCACTACATCACATTAAACTAAGCACAGGGCATCTCGCCCCCAGATTTCAGGAGAGGTGCCCTCATTTAATCCTTATGATTAGATGAAAGTAGTTAAGGGAATAGCCCCAGTGATTCACCTGCTGTTCTCTTATTCTTCACATGCATAGCATCTTTTCCATTGGAACAGCTTGTTTGTACAAAAACATTTTTCTGTGTTGAAATTACCCATCTACTGTGCTGCTTTACTCTTCCAAAAGTGAAATAGATATTTCCTTATTTCTTTTACAAGAATAAAATAATGGCTTCCTCCTTAGCTTGTGATATGTATAGCTTTAATTCTAGAGAATTACAGTAATGTACAAATGGGGGGGACCTATATTGCCCATCTTTTGAGGCAGCAGGGTAATTCCATGAAAATGTCAACCTACAGATTTTCATTTTTTTCATATTTAGTTAATAATACTCATGTGCCATCAAGTCAATTCTGAGTAATGGTGATCCTTTTCAGGGTTTCCTAGGTAGAGAATATTCAGAAGTGGTTTACTACAGTATTCCCTTTTTCTGGTAGTAAATGCCTTAGCAATGCGCAGCTCGCCCAAGGCCATGCAGACTGGCTCTTCTCATAGGAGGCACAGTGAGAAATCAAAGTCCCAACCTCTGGCTCCTCAGCCAGATATCTAATCCACTGAGTTATCCTGCCAGCTCATATTTTAATTGAAGACCAGAGGGGATCGATTGAAGAAATAAGAGGAGATGGATTTGAGAAATACTGACTTATCTCGCAAGTCACACTTATGATTGTTTTCCCGATATGTAAAATGTCATTCTGTGCAACTGTGGACTAATAATGAAATGTTGGGAAATTATATTTAAAATGATATAGAACATGGCAACTAAATACGATGTTCTATATCACTGTAAATATAATTTCTCAGAGTTTCATTATTAGTCCACGATTTCACAGAATGACATTTTACCTATCGGAAAAACCATCGTAAGTGTGAAATGCAAGATAATTCAGTATTTCTCCAATCCCCCACTCCCTGGTCTTCAATTAAGCAGCTCTCCAAGGAAATAGTTCAATGTTACATTGGTCACCAAGGAATTGCACAGCAATAAAACATTTATCTGTTTGAAACCCATTCCCGTTATTCCTGTTAAACAAATCACACTTTGCTGTTCTTCCCTACCAGTAAAGATAAAATTAATGAGACGTGCGTTTCTGGGCAACATTCTTATGGCAGGTTGATACACATTTGCAATGGTCTTTCTGGCTAGTGACAGTGACACCAATTTGAAGAACTGACTGGTTGCTATAGGGTTCAGATGTCAATTCAGTTTTGCAAAGTAATCTTTCCAAACACACCATACTTGTTCTGTCTTTTTCTAATTGTACTGTCATGATCTTTAACATTTTACATGCTAACTGAGGCCTGTGGAGTCTGAGATGTAACTTGGTTTTTTTGCGATTTCTCTGAGCATTGCATGGTCAGACCTTGGGGTGAATTTGTTTGGATGTCCACTTCTGGGAAGACTGACAACTGTCTTAAACCGCTAAAATTTCAACATTTATAGAGGTGGTCACACTTCCTGATAATCAAGGGTATTTGGTTAGCAGCATCTGACTGCTTCTTAGCCTCTTAATTCCTATGGAAGCAGTAAGGACGTACTTAGTTTTTCACACACGGCTTCTCCCTTTTGGCTTTATTTTGTTAAATAAATCATGGCACAGTGTAATATGTCATGTGCTGTTGCTCATCTGAGATTGTATTTCTCTAATTTTCAGACCCGCTAAGCACCAGCTGATTTTTATTATGTCTTGATACATAACATTATAGAATTCAAAGGATATACTTTGTTTTTCACATGACTGTAGCTATTATGCTTTCCAAACCTTTCCCTTGCCAATCCTCCATTCTTTCAAGTGGAACCAAAGGTCTCAATTCTTTCAGTGACTTTAAATCTCCAGTGCCCTCCAAAAGCATACTCCAGAAGAAGATTCAACCATGTTTATGTGTCTGCTTTCAAATGGGAGCACGGTAGAATAGTGACAATTTTTTCATGCATAAAGTTGTCAGAAAGCACTACCAAATCTCCTGTCTTCTTGACACCTCTTTTGTTGTCCTGTACTTCATTCGCTTTTTAACAAATCCGTCTTTTTGAAAATATGTCAAGGTATATGGAATCTCAAATATAATAATCAAAATTCATGGTGCAATTTAAATAAATGTACCAAAAGGTACCAGTTATCTCAGAACACCGAGGTCTCAGTTGTTTGAAATGTGGACTTTGGATGCAAAGTGCCATTCATTCTGAATTTAAGAAAGCCTGGACTGCTTTTCTCCCAAATCAGAGTTACTGTCATGTCAAAAGGATGATTTACTGCTGTGCTGTCAGGAGGTAAATGTGATATCCAAAAACATCACTGGCTTTTGATATTTCTGTGCGATGCAGAGACATTTTTGCCTGACAAACTGAAACAGAGAAAATTGAAAATGTGCTCCCAGTCTTTTCTCAATGTTCACTTGGTTTTATTCTTGGCCAAAAGGAATTTTTCATGTGTCCTGGCTGGTTCCTGGCCTTTGCATGGTACAGAAACAGGAAAGGTTTTCTCTCTACCACCAATGCCTTACTGGATTTCTTTACACAATTGCACAATGTACTTCCTCCCTGGAATTATTTCAATATGATAAACCATTTTCATTATTGGTTGTAGTCAAGTTGCTTCCCAAATAAGGAAACTCTAACAAGGGTTTTGAGATATGTGAGATGTTGTAGGAGTGGTTCACCATTGCCGAACCCCAGTGACTTTCTACGGCCAAGGCGGGATTTGAACTCCGGCTGCCTCCTGAGTCCTTGTGTGACACTTTGTCCCTTACTCCATGCTGTCTGTCTATTTTCATTATATAGGACATATTTCCCATAATATGCCCCATAAAACTATTTGTTGGAAATATTTTATAAGAGAAATCACATTGTCTAAATCAGGTCTATGAATGAAGAAACAGGAAAGTATATGAGGAAATGGGGAAAGGGTGTAAGTAGGAATGTATGCATAGCAGCACACAAATGTATTTTCCCCATTCAGTCAGGTGAGCACATTAGTTGGTACAACTCTGTGCTGTCAAGTCAGCTCTGGTTTATGGCAATCCTTCCCAGGGTTTTCTAGGTAGAGAATATACAGAAGTGGTTTACCCTTCACTTTTCCTAGGGGCGTCCTGGGATTGTGAAGTTTGCCCAAGGCTGCAAAGACTGGCTCTTTTCTCTAGAGGCACAGTAGGGAATTGACCTCTGGCTCCACAGTCAGATGCTTAAACCACTGTGCTATCCAGCCAGCTCTAAGCACACTAGAAATGGGTAATAAAATGGATAATATACTTTCCCAAAGTGCAGCACTTAGAACAATTTTACTCATATTTCAGCAGTAAGATTACTGTTGCTCTTGTCATTGTACCTCTCTCAGTAACAATTCATTGCATTGCTTTTTATTCATATGGTGAATTTCCCCAGCAATCAGCAAAATATAATGAAATGCGCACTAGTAGTTAATTCTGGCATTGCACCTTGAGGAGACAAAAAGACAGAGCAAAGCAATACTTTCCATGCCACGCAGAATAGATAAGGGAATGGCCTAAATTGTTGGTTCTAAAAATACTTTGAAATAAATGTAACTTATGTAAGTGCAACTTATTTTAAGTGTTACTTTAAGTTAATTATTAATTTACTTAAAGTGTGACTTTTGAAAAAACTAGAAAACATTGCTATTTATACCAAAATGTAATTGTACAACTACTTTGGCTTTTTAAAACACTGACCTCATTATACTCTCGTTACCCACAATTATTAAGTTACAGGTAACTGCATTACTCATAGCTGGTTACTTCCAAAATGAGCTAATATATATTGTAACTGCAAAAGGCACTCTTGCTTCTGTTCATATGTTATGAAGATACAATTTCCCTTATGTGGGAAACAAAACACATATTGGCCTAAATCCTGTTGCTAATCCTAGCGAGGCTCACTGATTCAACCGTTGAATTGTGAGTTTACACATAGGTAAATCCCATTGATTCAGTGGGTCTACTCTGGTTGAGATTAGGAGAGGATTTTAGCCAATATATCTCAAAATATTGTGGCCTTTAAAAAAGATAATAAATTGCATCATTCTCGAGGATGAAGTTGAAAAGTACATTTGCAAGGAGACGAGATGGAAACTTTTGCTTTATGTTTTTTACCTGGACTAGTTCCATTCACTGTCATACTTATTTTTAACATATATTGTTCCAAAGCATACATAAGGGGAAAATATGTTGTAAAGAGGAGACAGCTGAGTGTCCTTCTCATTTATGTTGGGACTACCTGGTAGTCTAACTAAGATAGATCTGCAGATTCAACTAGCTGAACAGCATGTGTCAGCATGTATGTGAAACCCTGTTGATTCTATCCGTCTACTCTGAGCGGATCTCCCAGGCAAGATGAAGTGTTTCCCCCCAACAGATGCATGCAGCAAAACAAATGTTCATCAAAATCAAACCATGTTGTTTGTTTGCACAGAATACAACTTACTAAAACCAATGGGAGGGGGGTGTAACTCTTTTTGTTTCCATGAGCTCTCTTCCCACATACATGTGTGTAAAATTGCACCCTTATTTGTCAGAAGGCATCTTTTTTGTGAACAGGCAGCTGATTTTGTAAAATCTGAGCAAAACTGAAACTCTCCTATTTTTCTTGTCTTTTTTTTATTTAAGAGCTTACTCTATGATATTGTTTTCTACTAGGGTAATTACTTAAATTTTTATGGGTCACGTTGTGATCTGGTTATATCAACATATACCAAATCAGCTCCTCTGTAACTGATGCTGTGCCCTTTGAAGGCAGCACAATTAGATCTAGGCCAGACTTTGCTCATTCAATTGATATGCAAAATGTAACACGCCTGGATCAGTATGATTAACACAACTGACATAACTACTGCAACGTGAGCTTTTTTGTGTGCTGTTGCTGACCTTTCATTTGTAGCAGCTTTCATTTGTACAAAATTATTTCCAGGTGAGCTTACTGTGATCCGCTAGCTGATGTTATTGTAAATACCTTTGCAAATCTCATGAGGAACACTGCTTTCTTTGTAACTTCCTGATATGGAATGACATCGAATTCTGAAACAGCAGAGAGGCTATGTTGATGCAGTCATTTTTTGGAGTAGTCCAGGAGTTTACCTCCTTATCTTCCTTTTGGATATGAATGTTAAAGAAGCACTGCAGAGTTACACATGGAATTAATGGAGGCTCTGTGTGCGTATTTCCTTTTATTTGGAAGCCAAATTAATTTTCCTCCTCTGTGCGCGAAATGCAGATTAAAACCTCTTAACTTTTATTCTCCCGGGATGATGATTGATATAAAAATTGGATCACCATCCCTAAGCATCTTTGTTTAAATGTTTTGGTAATAGCAGAGGAGGTGGAGAATCTTTTCAAAATCTTATCAGCTGTATTCCTCACATAATTTGCATTAGTAGAGTATTATATTCTTATGACAAGCGCAGTAATTTAAAAATCCCTCCTCCTGCAGTTACAGCTCGCTTCAGTTATGTATTTCAGGCCATGGCTGCAATAGCTTTCTACTTTGACCCCAGTATGCAGCTAACTAGCACTTGTGTCTTCACTTCAGTAGTTGCTAACAATAGCTTTTTGCAGTTCCGTATTCCCAGGTTGATTCAGACAACCATTTTGCCTATCAAGCAATTACTTTCAAAGGCAGTGACCTTCAGAGTCACCAAGTACTAGGTCTCAGAAATTGTGTCAAGTGTGAAGCCTGTCGTATATTGGAACCCTTCTGAGAATTACAATATTAGACTGAATCCTCCTTATTGTATAATTACAGATATCTACCATGCATCAATAAAACTGGTTCTTAGATGCAATCTTTCCTGAGTTGTCACAGAAAAAACTCTTTAGGGGTGATTCGTTAATTTTACAGATTTTGTTATGCTGCACTTTGAATTTTTGGTAATTGTGTTACCTTAGTTTAATAACAGATAACAGTGATTCCAGTCATTGGAAAAAATGGTAAATAGTAAAGGTAGAAGTATATAGTGATTGATTGCTAATACATGTGCATCAGCACATATCTATGAAGGCATTATATTCATATTCTCAATAGTAATGTGAGGACAACATTGTATTTTCTTCTCTGAGACTAGTTTTTTTTTTACCAGTGCTGTACCATTTCAGAAAACTAGTACTCGACTAGAAAACAAGATTGTTGCTTTTGATTAGCAGTTTGTATGTATATTTGAAAAACAATTATTATTAGAAGCTTAAATGTTAAGGTGTTTAAATATTATTATTATTATTATTTGTTTTCTAGTGTGATTTCTTGCCTGAATGCTCAATGATTGGCAAGTGACATTTAAAATTTGTATTCATACAACTGTATTAATATTAATACACATTAATTTGAAAAAAATACAAAAAATAACTAAATTTAGTAGAATGCAGCTCCAGAACCCTTCCCCACTTTCTTTATTTAAAACATGTATTATGCATTAAATTCAGTTACCATTTTGTCATTGTCTTTAGTTGAAAGTAGGTTAGACTCTAAACTACCTTGAGTACAACTGTAGAAAACTAAACTCTTTCAGTTTCACGCCTTATGGAACATTTTTCTCTTCAGTGTGATTCAGCCTCCCATCGTTCAAGATGGCGTCCATGTCTCTCGCTCTCTTTCTCTCAGTCTTGGTATCAAATGTTTTGTCTCTTGCTTTTGTTTCTGTCAACGCAGGATGCTGACATGTTGGCAGGTGATGAAAAAGCTTGGAAAGAAGCCAAAGAAGTTATAAATAAAATGGGAGCTCCAAAATCCAAAGAAGGTATCCTTTCAATGACAAAGTAATGGTCAACAGAAAATGACTTCCCTGTGTGAGCCAGGAGCACACACAGATGGATTTCTGTGCTTCATTTGTTGACTGATCCGTTGTTTTTTTAAATGTATACCCTACTTTTCCATAAATAATATACTTTGGGAATTTCATTTTTTTCCCCGCTGCACTATCTAAAATATATTTGAACACATCCTGATGAAGACTTGTATAGGTTGGAAACTGGTTATTTAAAAAACAGTGGTCTAATAAAGGTGTCACATGCCCTTGCTTTGATACTTAATGTGGAAAACATTGGCAACAAAAAGTGACATAGGAGTACAGAACTATAAAAGGAAGTAAAAACCTGGTTTAATTAAAATAAAGCTGAAAGCAGACTCAGCAGCTTCTCTCAAATCCTTATCACATGTTTCTGAGGGCACGTAGACTGAGAGGAGGGCCTCTTCTGAATGTCTAAGAGCCTTGGCAGGTTCATATGGGAGACTGCTGTCCCTCAGATAGTTTAATTTCCCCTTGCACTGTGGGTTCATGAAAATGGCCATGTTCCCTGTTTCTTTTTAGCAACTATGAATACATGGAGGAGGTACAGTTACACATTTCCAACATTATATCTAATTTGGCCTTAATTAAATGAACACTTTTCATTTCTCGTTCTCTGATACCATTTTGTGACTTTAGGGTCCTACACATCTCCTCACCATTTCCTTACCAACTGCCAACCAGGAAATCACATATTCTTGGAAATTTAGAACATCAGTGGGATATTTTGAAAGATATCTTCATGAATGGAGGTGATAAAAAAACCTGAACAGATAACTATTGTGTGCACCTGGTCTTTTATCTTGTGTGCTAACATAAGTGAGGAAGCTTTTGAAATGTTTAATAATTGAATCATAACAGTGCCTTTTATCACATAGATCACTAAACTAAAAGCATTTATATGTGAAGTGGAGAGCTTCCTCTTGGTCAATTAAAATAGGACAAAATTCAAAGTCAAAAGAAATGACTATTACCTGTCCATGAGCTGGGCTTTAATTTTTGTAGAAACACTAACACAGGAAGGATACGTCAAGAAGATCAGTTATTACAAGAAAAAATGCTTCAGAAAAGAAATTATGTATTGAGCTACCTTCAGTTTTGTATTATCAGTTGGTAAGAGGGTATTTGTGTAATAATTGCCTTTATGATTTACGAGTGAGAAATAGAAACTAAATAGAAGCAAAATGTTTCCAAGCTGAAGGATTCTGTGATATACCGGTATGTATATAAAATAATATTTCCCATCTGCTTTTGCTTTTGTTTGCTGATGATGGGGATCAGTCCTTAACCCAAATAAATGACAGAGTGGGAGCAGGTTTTGTTGATGTGCCAGACATTTTTAAGGAACAACTCCTCTCAGCTCCCAGACACAAACATATACCAACTAAAAGTACTTGACCTTGCTATGGATGCTTGTATAAACCTTGGCCTTTTGGAGGAAGCTTTGAGTTATGGTAACAGAACCTTGGAGCCCTACAGGTAAGAGGCATTGCTAAACAATCTTCTGAAGTATTCTGTCCAGGAATGAGAGAGTCATTGTTTATTTTTTGTATGGTCTTGACCAAGAACTGGGATAATGGTTCTCACCTCAGATGTTGATCAAACTTTAGAGATATATGAAACCCTTTTGTGAATTACTTAGGTTCATATTTTGTGCTGACCAATACCATAGGTCTCATCTATATACGTCCAAAATATAACAGGCTTTTATGTATTAAGAGAACATATACATGGTATGAATCAGGGCCAATTCTCCACAATATTTTATCATCATAGCTATGACAATCTCCAATATTGTGGAAGTTTCCCCCTTAACACTCACATCTTCCTGTACCTGCAGATAACTGTCTGTATACAAATATATGCTACCTTTCCATAACATGGGATTTTAAATGACCCAATATTTTATTTACATCCGTAGACAGTGGCAATGAGATGATAAAGAAGAAACAATTCATAAGCCTTGTGCCAGATGCCATTTGATTAATATTTGCATTTCTTACATCTATAAACAATGTAAAAAACATTATGATGATTGGCAACTTCACAATCAGTACAGTATCTTCAAATATTACAAGTGGGATTTTAGCTGTTTCTACCCATTTACTCAGGGAAGAACATATGTTAGGATGCATAGAATTTTGGTGTGTTCTAAAGTCTAAAGGGCATTCAGAGGTCATGGTGGCAATAGGGGTTGACAGGATTTAGATTGCTGTTAAGTTGCCTAATAAATCTGAAGAGGCCATTTTCATTTTGATTTTTTTTTTTAAAAAAAAGGGAGAATAGAGGGAGGTTACTAAAACATTTGTGTTTGAATGTTTCACATGAAGATGGTGAACATGAAGAAATGCTGCTATAAATGTTCACTTTAGATACTTAAGTGGTCATTTTTGAAACAGCAGGCAATGACTTACCTGCAACATTTCATTGCATTCCAGCTAGGTTAAAGGAACTTTTTCCTGCTAGCATAAAGGAACCTAGCCATGCAGCCTTCCACACCACCGAAAAGCTGGCCCCAAATAGTTTTTCAGTGTGGTAGAATCAATTTGGAGCTGCACAGGAGTGGTTGTTGGGGGGATTGCCTCTCCTCAGTTCTAGTGGTGAGACCTGTTTCATCAGTGGAAACTCTCCACTTGAACTTGGCTGGAGTTTCCTTCCAGTTTTTCAAGTTGAACAGTCATGTGAAAATTTCTTCCCAGTAAGACTGAAAATAAGCATCCACTAGAAAACATTTCAAAAATAGTGATGACTATAAAGTATAAGGTACGTGTGTGTGTGTGTGTGTGTGTGTGTGTGTGTGTGTGTGTTTGTGTGTGTGTGTTAGAGAGAGAGAGAGAGAGAGAGAGAGAGAGAGAGAGAGAGAGAGAGAGAGAGAGATGTGATAGTTTTGTGATTCCTATCTCTTATCCACACAATGGCTTCTCAATCTTCTGGAAGAAACTGAGTAATTGTGATGCTATCATACTCCATGATGGTTTGTTCTTTCTTTACCTATCTCTGGCTTCAATCTAGAAAGGCAAATCCACAGTTTTAATGTCAAATACAGTTGCATTTTATAGCTAAAGAGCTAACATAAAGATACAGATTTAATTCAAGGTAGCCAGTGAATCTATGGCAAAATTGGGACCAAAAGTGGCCCATAGGCAGTTATGGTTAAAGACAACATTTTAACATAGCATAAAAGAAGCCGGGGGGGGGGGGTGAACGTTGTCGGGTCAGTAATAAAACAGATTTGGGTCACTGCAAGGCTGGATTGGGCTT
Source organism: Pogona vitticeps (assembly GCF_051106095.1). Classification (NCBI taxonomy): domain Eukaryota; kingdom Metazoa; phylum Chordata; class Lepidosauria; order Squamata; family Agamidae; genus Pogona; species Pogona vitticeps. Next base: position 53,582,027 of record NC_135783.1, read on the forward strand.
CATAGTGATTTTGTTGAAAAAAGTGTTAACTGTGGAATAACACTATTAGTACCAAAGAAGAAATACGATGAATCAGGCCAAAGGCCAATCTAGCTGAGGATTCTGTTTCCTCCATCAACATGGCAGCCAGAGGCCAATAAGAAGCCCACAAGTAGACACATACTAAGTCACTCCTGCTTGGGTTTCCCAGAAACTGATATTGACAGACCTATTAATAGTTGAAGTAATATATAGCATGATGAGTAGTACCCATGGAACTCTTATTTTCCATGGATTTCTCTAATTTCACTCACTTCAGAGGGAGGGAGAAATAGTAACTCAAAATTACCTTCCTTATTTATTTCCTATTTTTTCCTGTTTCTGTTCAGCGGTGTGTCTTTTTCCCATTAACCTGAAGAGCTTGAGCTGGAGAGCAACAAAAGTGCACATCATTTACAGTGCAGAAAGTACGGTCACAGAAAACAATTTTGGTTGTACCCATCATTTCAAATTCTCTTTCTTTGTTTGATTAATCGTGTATGTCATAATTTCGAATTACTTACTTTAGACAAGCGTCCTTCCCACCACGCAGCATCTATACAGACCCATGGCACGTTGTGTTAAAATGACTTTGATGGAATGTCCCTGGCATGGGAAGGCTGCTGCCCTTGTACCTTGGAGATGATGCTCTTAGTCTCACCAGGTGCAAAAGCATTTCCTGAGGAGAGACAATTTCTGCCTGAGTTCTTTTTTACCTTCAAGCCATCACTACAAGCTTTGACGTACCTGACAAAAAATCTTCCGTTTCTCATTACAAGAAGTTGCGCCTGGAGCAGCAGGGTATCAAATCTGAGGAAATCTGTTGGAGTGCATTGAATTTCTCCAGTTGAATCAATCTACTGCTTGACTGCTCCTGCAGTTCCATTACGGCTATCTATTTTCCTTCTCTCCATTCTGAGGAGAGAAAAAAAATATTCATATTGCTATCTGCAGGGAATAACCTGAACAACAAGCCATCCATACAAATCGGAGGCAGTATGTCCACCTTTAAAGGAGTCTGAGGAATTGGTCTGAAACCATTTTAACTTCAGAATCTATATTTACATTGCGTGTTTCCATTACGTGATCAGTAGATGTGACATCCTCAGCAGTGCACTAAGTGCAGTTTTTGAGCATGTTTTCTTTGTAGTTGTTGCTCTGTTTTTATTTAACAACCATATGTGTTCAGTCATGTCTTCAGGTTTCAAGTGTTGGTTTCTTACTTCACTAAGAAGGACCAGAATCGTGTACACCAGCCTTCACCATCATTGATATTCAGTCATTCTGCCAAGCAATAATGGGTGTTCTTGTCTGAAATACACAACTGCCATTTGTCTGAATAGCACCAAGTTGGGGAAAGGCTATAAACAAATAACATATTCCTTCTCAGAGAGAAGCCGCACACAGCTAAAACAGCAGCCTCCCTACAGTGACGTTTGCAAAAAATGTGAAGAAGAAGAAAAGATAATGCCCAGGCCCAAACACTCCAGTAAGGAGTGAGTATGCTGAGTAACAGCAAAATGCAGCCAAAGGGGATTAAAAGATCAGGGTGGAATGGAATGTAATGGAATGGCATCTTGAAGAGGAATATTCCACTGTACAGTCTCTTCTACCATAGATATGTAATGTGTATACATCAAATATGTGTATACATCCAAATGGCCAGATTTAGCATATCTTGATCCCCTGATTTTTCATTAAGTATTTCTGTAATAAAAAGCAGGTATGCTTTCTAAGTGTGTAGTTTGCTACATTTGGGAGTACAGTCAGTGGCTAGAATAAAAAAAAAAACTAAGGGCTGCTTAGACTTTTTTCTCTTGATCAAAGAGAAGTGTTAGTGGGCAAAGAGATAAATCTTTGACATAACAAACACACTGTATCTGGTTCTCTGTAGTGTTTTTTAAAAATCCTTTGCTCAATTTTGAAAATATTGCAACAAAGAAAATCTAATGGAGTGGTATATATTACCACTAGGTGCTGCTATTGTTTAAAAGTTAATGTCTATGAGCCAGTGATCAATTCCTATGGGTGTTGATTTCCCTAGAATATTGTAATTAGGGTTTTACCTGAAATTACTTGTAAAAAGGCTACAAACAAATCAGTGCCTTTTTTGGAAGGTTTGCACAAAAATAGTTATACATTTAATTTCAGAGGTGTAGCCCTCTGTAAGGCTCATCAATATCAACATGGCTGCCACATAAAATTTGCAGTGTTTTTCATAGTTCAGCCTTTTCATACATGAACTCATAGAGTGTCATCTTTATCTATACGGCGTTGAACCTTTGGGTTCAGAAAACTTTTGGAACCAGATGGGTAGTGAAAAAAGAGGCTGCTAGATTCAAAGGAAATAGCCAAAATGCCCTACAATCTGTGTTTCATGGATAAAAGCCTACAGAGGTTCAAAGAGCTGTTTTGGAGCCAAGGGACATCAACTGGATAAAACCCATCTACATTAAAGACTTCAAAGTAATAAAAATACATTTTTAAGATTTTTATTCTTAACATAGCCATACTATTCAGCCTTGGCCTTCTTTCCTTAGACAAGGATCTTGGATCCTTTTTAAGGAGAAAAACAAGATAAAATATTTTAAATAAATAAACAATGATTCCCCTTGAAACAATCTATGATTTGTTTCTTTGTTTGTTTCACTTATGTGCCACCTTTCTGCCAGAAGTGGAGGTCTAAGGTGACATACAACCTTGTGGGTTGTGTACTGCCCATAGGCTCAAGGTTTACCATCCTTGTTTTAGATGTTGTACTGCTTGTATTACAAATGTCACTCTTGGGATTCTTGTGTCGAAGAATGCAAGAGTCATTCTCCACAAAGTGAAAATTTGCTTATTACTACAGGCCAAGGTCTTTTAATGTATCCAGAATATATAACGTCTGAAGTAAATTACTAAATTGATAGTCCAAGTTCAGTTGTTTATCCTAACTAGAGTAGACTCAGTTATTAGTGATTCAGTTATTAACTGAGGCTAACAATTGGATTTGTAACAGTATGTTGATCTGTGGTCTGACTCAAGCTCTGCCCCTACTTCAGATGGGAAGCGAAGTGCTGCCCCCACATCATTCCATGCTTTCCAACCGTGAATGAAAACTGGCCCCTGCAGACAGAAGAGATTAAATAATAATAATAATAATAATAATAATAATAATAATAATAATAATAATAATAATAATAATAATAATAATAATATGTTGACCCTGAGGACAACATTGTTAACTATAGAATAAACATTTTAGATATAAATATTTACCGTATTTTTTGCTCCATAAGACGCACCTGACCTTAAGACACACATAATTTTTAGAGGAGAAAAACAGGGAAAATATATTCTGAACCAAATAGTGTAATAAAATATTTAATAAACTATAACAGAATAACATTTGAACCATGTAAAGTGAACAGCAGTCAACAGTGGCATTAAGAACCATTACCACTGTCATTAACAAATGGAGAGACTTAAAGCTTTGTGTACTCTAGTTTATTTACCATAAATTTATGTACCATAAATTTAATTCAAGTACATATAGACCAATATCAGACAGTGATAAGACCTATACCACTGTACCTATATTTTACATTTCCTTTCATCCACCTCCTCCCCATGCTTATAGAAATCTCTCAATGACAGATGCGATTGTTGTGCAACTCTGCCCAGCTACAGCTCAAGCCTATATTAAGTTAGAAATGGTTTCTCTGATTTGGCACTGCATTGAGAGGTCCCTTTTAGTTGTGTGGAGGATAAATAGTAGAATTAAACTATTTAACAGCTGGTTTTCCTTGTTTACTTTAGGTTATTCAAAAGAACAGCAACACAAAGCTTAACCTGATCCCATTCACCAGCAGTAGCACATGCTCAGCATAAGACCAAATCTCCATTTTCTGACATAATTGAACATTTATAGCATGCAAGGCACAACAGGTTAGGCCACACAAAGCCATGAACAATGTTCTTGACGAGCCAAAAAAACTGAATACAAACTATAGTAGCTGAAATCAGGAAGCAGGTACTGTAATCCAGTTAGAAGTCATGAGACACAGTTAGTTTCCTTGCTGCAACACCCTTTGGAAATACATTCTCTATTAGATGCCCAGAACTAGTTGAAAAGTTTGCACGTTGAATCCAAATTTCCCATAGAAATGCATTGAAAATTAATTAATGCATTTTATGGGGGGGGGGGAAAGGTCAGAAACTTTAAAAAACTTAGAAGAAAGTCACTTACCAGGTACTGTAGACTGAGCCTGCCTCTTGATAGTGCCTTGGTAGACCCCAGAACAGCCAAAAAAGAGCCCCAAACAGCTAAAAGCCAGCAGACGGCCGGCAGATGGCAGGCATTTTGTGCTCTTCTCTGCTCCTGCTCCTTTCCCCTCCCCTCTCCCCACCTAACAGCTGATCGGCGCTGGTCTGAACCGCTTCCCAGGCAGCTTTTAAAGCAAGTACTGGTATGCACATTTCTACACAAGCAGGTTTCAACTCAAATGGAGCACCTTTTCACCCAAGCACTAACCCCAAACAAACAGCTTTTAAACTAAATTTTACATTTTAAAACTACCATACCAGGCAGTCCCAGGTCTCTCTCCCAGCTCTCTTCACTAACTGAAAGTTTGAATTTCCCCGCTTTCCCGCATATTAGGTATGCTAATATCTGTGCACTAGAGGACTGTGGGAGGAACATCCAGCCCCTGATGTCCTGTGGGGTACCCCAAAACACTGAGTAGCTCTCTTGGCCTCTTTCGGGACTGGGGCTGTGCAGCCCTGTTCTGATCAAGAGGTGCAGCCAGGGGGTCACCATGACTTCGGGGGACAGGGCACAGAAAGGGGCAGGTGGTTCAGGGGCCATTCCAACTCATACCTGGCAGGGGAGATACCACGATCATCAAAGTGGTTTTCTCAGGGTGTGGCTCATCTATTGCACTTTGGATGTGCTGATCCCTGTGATTTCCCCAAATGTGGGAAAATCAACTGCCTAAGTGGGGGACTGTGTTTGTGGTTTCCCCTGGTCTTTCTAGAATCACTCTTTCCCCTTTGGTCCTTGGCTGTTTTCACTGCCTGCTGCCATAGGCCTGTTGGCTTTGCTGGTTTTCCAGGTGGGCTGCAAGAAGCAGATGCTGGAAAGCCAGCAGTGCAGAATGGTGAGGTCCAAATAGCAAGCAGTCTCTGGAGCCAGTTCAGAGGCCTCTCAGCATGGCAGTGGGAGGCTTCTGGGTGGTGGTGGTTGAACCCTTTTTTACTGTATTCGCTCCATAAGATGCACAGACTTTCTCCCCCGCTATTTGAGGGGGGGAAATGCGTCTTATGGAGCGAAAAATACGGTATATAAAATTAAATATTGTGTTTTAGTGTTTACAAATAGATTTCCGATATAGTGGATAGAATAATGCACTAAGAAAACAGGGATTAGAACTGGTAAAACCACTCCCTAAATATTGCTCTGTTAGGGTCGCTATAAGTAGTTTCTAACTTGCGAGCACTACACACACAGACACAGTCACCTAATCTCAGGTAGGTGAATTTGATTCATTTGACTATTTTGGCATTGTGAAATATCTTCAATGGATGCTAACTAAATACAGTAATTTGCATGGGCCCCCAGTTTCACTTCTTTATTACAGTAACTATGCAGTTTAGGAAGGTTTTGGGCCTTGGCATAATGAATTATGACCATGTGGAAGGGTAGTCAGAAAGCTGGTTGTTTCCCTCCACATTTCTATCTAATGTCAGATTTTCAGTTTCTCAAAGTAACATTTTCTTATTACTAAGTGCTTCTGGAGCTGAAGATGTCATTTAAAAATTAAGGAGGTGCATGTGTGTATACATATACAAGTGTATCCCAAATACTGGCATGACAACAAGCATTTTCTAAAGAGCAATATTGGGTTTCTTCAGCTGTGCTGTGCACATTTGGAACAAGTTGTCAGCTGGCTCTCAGAGACTGGAGGAATAAAGTCTAGCATCAAAGTAAACTCATTATTGCTCCCAGTCAAGTCATCACTGCCCTTCTGTAGCCACTCAGGTGTATTCCCAAAAGCAATATACTACAAGCAGTTATTGTACTTTAAAGGCGGCTAACTTTTTAAAACTATATTATAAATCCGTTTAAAAAAGGAGAGCCCACAGCTGCTCAGTCTGTGAATTTCTACAAAATAGAAAAAAGGACATGCTTGTAGAGCTGTTGACTTATTCACAACACTAGCAAGAATACAGTGTAAACGTCAAATGAGAAAATATATCTCAAATTTAAGAGAAAAAATTATTGTTACTGTAAAATTATAGCAACTATACAATTATTATTACATTTCATAATAACATTATTTTCATCACTTTCAAAACGACCTACAGTCATAACAAAAGTTAAAACAGAAAGTAACCTGTGGTTATTATCTTAAATGAAGTTGTTAATTAATTTGATATTATATGAAATACTTTTGTAGCAACAGTGCAAATATTTTCCTTTTAGCATGTTTGCAAATAATTAATTTTATGGGGTGTTGGCTTGCTGGCTTTGGAATACTGCTGTGCCTTGTGCTGCCCAGGAATGTCATTACTTGAACCCTCAGCCCCCCACAGGTACCCTGTCATTACCTAGGAGATTTCACAAAAGGTCACAGAGTCATAGAATACGGGTGATGATCATAGATATATTCAGCTAACTGCTCGGCGGCTTGCGCCAAGAAGTGGTGATAGGTTATCATACGGGGCTCATCTTATGGCTGCCTACTATATTTATTTATAAGCCTCTGCCTTTTTTCAGATAGATTTTAAAATGCAAACCATAAACTAACAATGTCCATTTGGTATTTTAACATGGGAAGCATGTGATATCTCTGAAGAAGATAATATCCTGTTCTACGTACCTTCTTATGTTTTGCTTTTCTGTCTGGACTCTGGACACCACTCGTCTGCATAGTGTATCTCTGGTGTGTTTGCCTTCTAGGTAACACCCCAGGTTTTGGGCAGTTATCACAAAAGAGATAGTAATGTGAAATATTACGGATTAATTGTATAGGCAGAAGATTTTCTTTCCCCCATAATCATATACTACGGTATATCCTGCTGTACCTATTTTGAAACTTTAACAGCTTTAAGTATTTCTTGAAAACTTGTATTTACACAAGGAAATTTTCATATTACATTTAAGTTAATTAAGTTTCTAAAACCTGAGAGGCGTATTAAGGAATTGGGTACCAGCCATAGATAGAAAGTCAAGGGTTAGCAGAATTTTTGGAATACCTATCACTTTCTTTTCTTAACTGATAATATCTGAATAGTTTATTGATGTTCTTAAATGATGGCCAGGATCCTTTTGGTGCTCATGTCAGCTTTGAGTAACTTCCCATGACGAATTGTGGCTAAATGACGTGATGTTCAGTCCTATCTTGGCGGCATGTCTGGTCACATGCTTAATGGTGCAACTGATATGCATGCTTGCACCTCATCAGTTAGCCGTAATTAGAAATGATAAGTTACACAAATCTTATGCAAACACCAGCAGGATCCTGGGCAGTGTATATGAAGAATAAAGTAGAGCTCTAAAATTCATCCTTACCAAGGGTAGTACATAGATTATTTTCACTCTGGTACATCTCAAGCACCAGTGGCACTCTTTTCTAAAATAGCTTCAAAGTGCATGAGATATCCTCTCGTTCGTTCTGTTCAGATGCAACAGCCAGTATAAAGTGTACCATTCCACCTTTTTATTGTGGCTATATTGTGGAACAAGGCAGACTATCTTAGCATGTCCATATCCACCACATGTTTCTAAGTGCCTATATACATTTTTATAACAAATTATTTGGATAAAAAGTATAGATTAGGCTACAAACAATGTTTTAAGTTTTCCTATCTTTGTTTCTTTAGATTGTTACCCATCTACTGGCAAATTTTCAGTAGACATTGTTGAATTAAGGTTTTCAAAAGTTACTTGACTGTCTGAGATCATGACAGTACTGGTGACAGCTGCGGCTTATACAGAGATATCTTAGTCCGATAATGAAGCAAAGTTAAGGCATTGTTTTCAATACAATAACATTACCTAAACTTGTGATTAAGCACTCACTGAGTTCCATTTCCTTATAAGAACATGTGTAAGAGCCAAAGAATGTATACCTCAAGTGAACTAAGCATTAATCTGTCAGCAGCCTAAGAGTGTTTAGGATAGGGCAGTGGAAATATGCAAAAAGGTGACACTGTGTGTTTGCCGGGAAGCATTTAAGAACAGATGGAAGCTGTAAGGCAGACTGCTTCATGAGAGTGCTTAGTGTGTATCTCTTTCATTAGCTGAATTTTTTTTGAACCTACAGAAAAATGAGATTCATAGTTATGGACCCTTGACAAAGTAATAACAGTTTGGGAAAAGTATTAAATACTATACCTAGTAGTTGTAATTTTCCCCTTGTAAAATGTGTGGGCTCCTTTCCTGTGTGCCAAGATTTTGTGTATGATGAAACAAAGACCTTCATAATATATGCACACGTTCAATGTACATTGAAAGGATTAAATGAGGACCAATGCATCTTAGCCCACTATGGCTGAAATCCTGTTGCATAGTATAGTAAGCCACAACTAGAGCAGATCCATTGAATCAGTGGGAATTTGATGAGCCAATTTTGGACCTTCTAGTTTTGTGAAAGCAAAAGATGCAACTCACGTCAACCAGGAGCATATGCTTGATAATATAGCCGATCATTGATCTATAATGCAGTTTGGCACATCATATACTGAGACAATGTGGTCAGTAGTCTTTACTCTCTAGTCACCTATTACGACACATTTTAAAACTCCAACGGTCAAGAAAATGTTCTAAGGATAAGGAAGGAAATGGGGCTTTTTTAAAAATGCATGTTAAAAAGTCTTTTCCTCATGTACAAAGTGAGAAAAAAGGTGCAACCCTGGCCTTGGGAAATCAAAATGTATAAATAATTAAACATTTTCTGTAACTATCCAACCATTTTTGTTATTTTTTTTTCTATCTCAAAGGCTTTCTGTATACTCTAGTTGGCTCTCAGAACTTTCCATCCATTGATAATTGGCAGTCCTTCAAAACCTGATGTGTCTTTCTTTGTGGTTTTTCACATTATTTTTGTGGATGTCTAATTTATAAACACGGTAAAAATGGGCCAAATGATGTTGTGAGGGGTGATTAATTGGTGGTTGAGGGCTGTGTTATAACTTCATTTACACTTTTAAAATGGATATATGATGGATAATTCCATGGTCTGACTCACTTCTGGATTCCTGCCCCCCAGTCCTTGATAAATCATCAGTGAACAAATTGGTGGACAATCTATGTATATGAAGACTTTCCCCCTGTGTACACTCTAGACCTGCCATGTGGCTGCAAACCATTACATGAGGCTTATCTTATACCCTGGACCTTGGGGCCTTTTTAAGGAGAAAGGTGGGATAAAAATATTTTAAATAAATAAATAAATCTGAAAGATATCTCTGCTCTTGCTTCATTGACTTTTCAATGAGTGTTTTCCACTTTTCTCTTCCTTCTTTGAGCTGATCCTCTACCAACATTGTTTAAAATGTGGTTAAATAAATGTGTTCTACAATTTAGGACCATGGTTTTCCCGCCTGCCTGAATCTAGCAACATGCTCTCAAGAGACCACTTTCTCTTCTTTACATTTAATTTTGCTTTTCTTAAGCCATAGGGTTCCCAGAAGTACCATCCATAACCACTCTAACATATGCAAATGTCGGCTACAGCTAGGTACTGTATGGGGACTTTTATGAACAGTAGCACCTTAAAAAATATAAGGCTACAGGGCCTAAAATGTACGTGTGCTTCAACACTGCTCTTTTCTTAATGGCTACAATGCTTGCTAACACAAAGCCATCCCTCATGGAACTCAGACCATGTAATTGCATTGCAGGGTTTTGTAACCTGGGGCTTTATAATTCCCCATATTCAGTGCACTGCATTTGGTAACTCACTAAGAAAACCACCAGTCTTCTTTGTACATGCCTTTTCTATATTCTGCTTTTTCACACAGCCACAACTATTTCAAGAGGCATTTTGCCTGCATGTTATTATTCATATTGTCTAGTTTGATAAACTTTTATTTGTTTTGGGGGAGCTATTGGTGGCCCCTCCAAACCCTTGTGAAAATTGAAACATGAAACAATTAGCTTCTACAAAGAATTCTTTTGGAGCAGTGAGCAACAAAATGCTTCAACAAAAAATTAACCGCACCCACTTAACAGAATACTGAAATCTATCCAGTGCATCCCGGAAGCACCCTAGGGAAAAATTGCAGTTCGCATGTATGTATGAAAACGTGTTTGTTGTTTAGTCGTTTAGTCATGCTGACTCTTTGTGACCCCATGGACTAGAGCACGCCAGGCCCTCCTATCTTCCACTGCCTCCTGGAGCTTGGTCAGATTCATGTTTGTAGCTTCAATGACACTGTCCAACCATCTCATCCTCTGTTGTCCCCTTCTCCTCTTGCCCTCATACTTTCCAAACATCAGGGTCTTTTCCAGGGAGTCTTCTCTTCTCATGAGGTGGCCAAAGTATTGGAGCCTCAGCTTCAGGATGTGTCCTTCAAGTGAGCACTCAGGTTTGATTTCCTTTAGAATTGATAGGTTTGTTCTCCTTGCAGTCCAGGGGACTTTCAAGAGCCTCCTCCAGCACCACAATTCAAAAGCATCAATTCGTCGGCGGTCAGACTTCTTTATGGTCCAGCTCTCGCTTCCATACATCACTACTGGAAAAACCATAACTGTGACTATGCGGACCTTTGTTGGCAAGGTGATGTCTCTGCTTTTTAAGATGCTGTCTAGGTTTGTCATAGCTTTCCTCCCAAGAAGCAGGCGTCTTTTAATTTCGTGGCTGCTGTCACCATCTGCAGTGATCATGTAGCCCAGAAAAGCAAAATCTGTCACTACCTCCATATCTTCCCCTTCTATTTCCCAGGAGGTGATGGGACCAGTGGCCATAATCTTAGTTTTTTTAAGGTTGAGCCTCAGACCATTTTTTGCACTCTCCTCTTTCACCCTCATTAAGAGGTTCTTTAATTCCTCCTCACTTTCTGCCATCAGAGTGGTATTATCTGCATATCTGAGGTTATTGATATTTCTTCTGGCAATCTTGATTCTGGCTTGGGATTCCTCCAGTCCAGCCTTTCACATGATGTATTCTCCATATCAGTTAAATAAGCCCGGGGACAATATTACAGCCTTGTCGTACTCCTTTCCCAATTTTGAAGCAATCAGTTGTTCCATATCTAGTTCTAACTTGCTTCCTGTCCCACATATAGATTTCTCAGGAGATAGATAAGGTGGTCAGGCACTGCCATTTCTTTAAGGACTTGTCATAGTTTGCTGTGGTCCACACAGTCAAAGGCTTTTGCATAGTCAATGAAGCAGAAGTAGATGTTTTTCTGGAATTCTCTGTCTTTCTCCATAATCCAGCACATGTTGGCAATTTGGTCTCTAGTTCCTCTGCCCCTTCGAAATCCAGCTTGTACTTCTGGGAATTGTCGGTCCACATACTGCTGAAGCCTATCTTGTAGGATTTTGAGCATAACCTTGCTAGCCTGTGAAATGAATGGAATTGTACAGTAGTAGGAGCATTCTTTGGCACTGCCCTTCTTTGGGATTGGGATGTAGACTAATATTTTCCATTCCTCTGGCCACTGCTGAGTTTTCCAAACTTGCTGACATATTGAGTGTAGCACCTTAATAGCGTCATCTTTTAAGATTTTAAATAGTTCTACTGGAATGCCATCACCTCCACTGGCCTTGTTGTTAGCCATACTTTCAAAGGCCCATTTGACTTCACTCTCCAAGATGTCTGGCTCAGGGTCAGCAACCACACTATCTGGGTTGTCTGGGACATCCAGATCTTTCTGATATAATTCCTCTGTGGATTCTTGCCATCTCTTTTTGATGTCTTCTGCTTCTGTGAGGTCTCTGCTACTTTTGCCCTTTATCATGTCCATCTTTGCATGAAATGTTCCTTTAATATCCCCAATTTTCTTGAACAGATCTCTGGTTTTACCTTTCTATTGTCTCTGTATCCTTTGGAAGTCTGTGTTCAGTTTTCTGTAACTTTCTCTATCTCCCTTGCATTTTGTTTCTCTTCTCTGCTATTTGTAAGGCCTTGTTGCATAGCCACTTTGCTTTCTTGCATTTCCATTTCTTTGGGGTGGTTTTTGATGCTGCCTCTTGTACAATGTTATGAGCCTCCATCCATAGTTCTTCAGGCACTCTGTTCACCAAATTGAGTTCCTTAAATCTGCCTGTTCTTTACTTCCACTGCATATTCATAAGGGATTTGGTTTAGATTTTACCTGACTAGCCCCCTGGTTTTTCCTACTTTCTTCAGTTTAAGCTTGGATTGTGCTATGGGAAGCTGATGATCAGAGCCACAATCAGCTCCAGGTCTTGTTTTTGCTGACTGTATAGAGCTTCTCCATCTTTGACTGCAGAGAATACAGTGGTGCCTCACATAGCGAAGTTAATCCGTTCCGGATTAACCTTCGCTGTAGCGAAACATCGCTGTGCGGAAATAAAAAAGCCATAGAAACGCATTGAACTTTGTTCAATGCGTTCCTATGGCTTGAAAACTCACCGCTGTGCGAGGTTCTTCCATAGCGCCGCCATTTTTGTGCCCTCGGTAAGCGAGGGCAGGGCGCGAAAATGCGGCGCGGACCTTCTGGCGGCCAGTTTGGAACCGCCGATCAGCTGTTCTCCCCCGCTTCGTTATGCGATATTCGCTAAGCGAATCGCTTAGCGAATATTGCAAAGCGAAAAATCGCCATAGGGCCATCGCTGAGCGAATGCTCCAGCGATGGCCCAGAGCGCCTCATTAAGCGATTTCATCGCTCAGCGAGGCGCTCGTTAAGCGAGGCACCACTGTATAATCAATCTCATTTCAGTATTGCCCATCTGGTGATTTCCATGTGTAGAGTTGCCTCCTGTGTTGTTGGAAAAGAGTGTTTGCGATGACCAGCTTGTCCTCTTGACAAAAACTCTATTAGCCTTTGCCCTGCTTCGTTTTGAACTCCAAGGCCAAACTTCCCTGTTGTTTCTTTTGTCTCTTGACTCCCTAATTTAGCATTCCAGTCCCCTATAATGACAAGAACATCTTTGTTTGGTGTCAGTTCTAGAAGGTGTTGTAAGTCTTCATAGAATTGGTCAATATCAGCCTCTTCAGCATTGGTGGTTGGTGCATAAACTTGGATTACTGTGATGTTGAAAGGTCTGCCTTGGATTTGTATTGAAATCGTTGTATCGTTTGTGAGATTATATCCCAGTACAGCTTTTCCCACTCTTTTGTTGACTGCAAGGGGTACTCCATTTCTTCTACAGGATTCTTGCCCACAGTAGTAGATATGATAATCATCTGAATTGAATCTGGCCATTCCCATCCACTTTAGTTCACTGACACCCAGGATGTCAATGTTTCTTCTTGTCATTTCCTGTTTGACTACATTACCAAGGTTCATAGATCTTACATTCCAGGCTCCTATGCAGTATTTTTCTTTGCAGCATCGGACTTTCCTTTCACTTCCAGGCACGTCCACAGCTAAGCGTCCTTTCGGCTTTGGCCCAACCACTTCATTAGCTCTGGAGCTACTTGTACTTGTCCTCTGCTCTTCCTCAGTAACATGTTGGACATCTTCCAACCTGAGGGGCCCATCTTCCAGCGTCATATCTTTTAGCGTTTTGTTTCTGTCCATGGGGTTTTCTTGGCAAAGATACTGGAGTGGCTTGCCAGTTCCTGCTCCAGGTGGATCGCGTTTAATCAGAACTCTCCACTATCACCTGTCCATCTTGGGTGTCCCTGCACGGGATAGCCCATAGCTTCTCCGAATTACTCAAGCCCCTTCACCATGAGAAGGCAGCAATCTGTGAAGGGGGAACAAATGTTTATTCAGCATTTATATACCACTAATTCAGAATTAGTTCTCTAGGCAGAAATAAGAGAAAGGAGGGCAGGAGACAAACTCAAGGTCTTGGGACCACAGTTGAAAATGCCCTTTTGTAAATAACATGCCCCCATCTCAAACATCAAAGAGACCAAAACTGGGAAGTCTGGTGAAGATGCTGTAAGAGATGTTACTGTTGTTCTCTGTGGACAAGTTGGAACCAATTTACAGCGACCCCAATAGGACTTTCAAGGCAAGTGAGAAATTTAAGGAGTGGTTTTACCAATTCAATTAGGGATGTGGTGGCACTGTGGGCTAAACCGCAGAAGCCTGTGCTGCAGGGTTAGAAGACCAGCAGTCATAAGATCGAATCTATGCGACGGAGTGAGCTCCTGTTGCTTTGTTCCAGCTCCTTGCCAATCTAGCAGTTCGAAAGCATGCAAATGCGAGTAGATAAATAGGTACCACCTCGGTGGGAAGGTAAAACAGCGTTCTCTAGTCACGCTGGCCACGTGGCAACGGAAACTTTCTTCAGACAAGTGCTGGCTTTATGGCTTGAAAACGGGATGAGCATCGCCCCCTAGCGTCAGACATGACTGGACTAAAAATGTCAAGGGTAGCCTTTACCTTTACCTCTTTTTTTTACCAATTCCACGTCCCCAGTCAGTTTCCATGGCTGAGCAGGGATTTGAACCGAGACCTCCTGAGTCCTGCCACTCTATCCACTACACCACACTGAGAATACAGTGGTACCTTGCTAAACAACGACCCCGCTAAACGATGAAACTGCATGACAATGACTTTTTGCGATCGCTATAGCGATTCACAAAACAGTCATTCCAATGGGCGATTTTCACTTAACGACGATTTGGTCTGTGCTTTGCGAACCGTTTGTTCGCAAAATGACAATGTTTCCGGCTCCGCAAAATGGCTGCCCTGTGTTTTCTGGACCCATGCTTCACAGGGCAGCCATTTTTACAGCTGATCGGCGCTCGCAAAATGGCTTCCCTATGGATGATCTTCGCTGGACGACAAGGTATTTTCCCCATTGGAACGCATTAAACCGGGTTTCAATGCATTCCAATGGGGAAAGGGTTTTCGCATAACAACAATTTCATTAAACAGCGATTTTCCTGGGACAGATTATCGTCGTCATGCAGGGCACCACTGTACTGGGAAGATACTGAACTCTGTTTTAAATGAAAGAAAACATTTTAGGTATACTAGACTCAAATCATTTCCAGCATTAAAGGTTTAAAACAAAACACTTTAAATTTGGCCTGGAGATTGAACTGTGAGTCAGTGAAATTCTCTCTGAATTGGTGTTGGGTGTTTCCTGTAGTCAGACCCAATTAAAAACTAGTAACTATGTTCTGATGTTCTGATGAGATGGTTGGACAGTGTCATTGAAGCTACCAACGTGAATTTGACCCAACTCTGGGAGGCAGTGGAAAACAGGACGGCCTGGCATGCCCTGGTCCATAGGGTCACAAAGAGTTGGACATGACTAAACGACTAAACAACAACAACAACGTGTTCTGAAGCAGCTGTAACTTCTTAGAATTTTCCAAAGGTAGCCTCACACAAAACTGTTCTTATGGTCATTTAGCTTGGGTGTGACTAAGGTATGAATAGCCATGGGTTGTTTTAATATTATGTATTTCAAAATATAAACAAGTCTTATAAAAGCCAACTGAAATTGCTGGGAAACAAGCTATTATTAACACCTAGATGCTGATGCAACACCTGATACTAAGCCGTATCTGATGTCACAGCATCCTGTCATGCTGTGCTTTTCTGGTCTTAAGATCAACTTCACACCTTTGTATTGGAGAAAAGGCCTCAACTGTGATGTGCTCTATGTGGGGCTGCCTCTGGAAAGTGTTCAGAAACTTCAGCAGGTCCAAATTGCTAACTGGGGCTTGTCACAGGGATCACATAACTCCCTGTTACAGTAGCTCTAGCTGCCAATCCATTTCTGGGCACAATTCAAAGTGTGGGTTCTAACTTAAAAAGCCCTAAATGCCTCGTGTCCGAGCTATCTTGAGGTCTGTGTCTCCCTTTATGAACCTTCTTGAATATTAAGATCATCAGGAGAGGCCTTTCTCTCAGTCCCGCCATTTTCATAGGTGCGTTTGGTGGAGACTCTGTTGCTGCTTGCTCCCAGGCTAGGTTGGCCCCATCTGTGTTGTCTTTCCGCAAGCAGGCAAATACCTTTCTCATGAAACAAGTTTTCCCTTAATGACTGGATGCCATGGTGGGGGGTTTAAATGGATAGTTCTGCCTTACTGCTTTGAATGTGTTTTTGGTGTTGCTTTGGTTTACTGTCTTTTAGTGTGGTGTTTATTTGATCCTTTTTAGTATTTATATATTTATTGTTTTTAACTTTAAGTATTGTCTTTTAATGATGTAAACCAACTTTCTTAAGGAGAAAGGTGGGGTAAAAATATTTTAAATAAATAGAAATAAATAATAAATAAATAAACTGGAGTCTTTGAGACTTAGCAAGGACTAGCATATATAGCAAACAAAATGCAAGAATACAGTGGTGCCTCGCACAACGAGTGCCCCGTACAGCGATGAATTCGCTCTACGAGGACGTTTTTTCGATCGCTAATGCGACTGCAGAGCGACGGCCCCAAAGGGCGAAAATCGCAGAGCAAAGGTTGGTAAGAGGTTCGCTTACCGACCTTCGCTTTGCGACCCGCCGATCAGCTGTTCTGCAGCTTCAAAATGGCCGCCGGAAGCCCCAAAATGGCCACGCGCAGCTTTTTCGCGCCCTCGTTAAGCGAGGGGAGGGCGCGAAAATGGCTGCCGGCCATAGAGGAACATCGCTGTACGGTGAGTAAATCAGCCGAATGGAACATATTAAACTAAGTTTAATGCATTCCAATGGCTTTTTTCTTTCCGTACAGCGATGTTTCACACAGCGA
The DNA here is from genome assembly GCF_051106095.1 of Pogona vitticeps. Classification (NCBI taxonomy): domain Eukaryota; kingdom Metazoa; phylum Chordata; class Lepidosauria; order Squamata; family Agamidae; genus Pogona; species Pogona vitticeps. The sequence continues at coordinate 53,598,868 of NC_135783.1, forward strand.
GGGTGTAATCCGGAACGGATTAACCTCGCTGTGCGAGGCACCACTGTAATGGTAAATGGAGAGAAAACTAATCAATGTCAGATTTCTAAAGGAACATACCAAGGATGTCCACTCCTACCCCTGTTGTTCATAATAACATTGGAAGTACTACTAAGGAAAATAAGAAAAGAGAAACAAGTTAAAGGTTTAAAAACTGAAAAGCAGCACTTTAAAGTAAGAGCCTTCGCGGATGATATGGTAATATTTCTGGAAGACCTATCATGTAGTATTATGAAACTTAAAGTAATAATCAGTGACTTTGGAGAACGAGCAGGTTTAATTATAAATGACGGAAAAACTAATATACTGACCAAAAGAAAAATGACAGGAAAAGAAGAGAAAGAATTAGAAATTAAGACAGGTTATAAAGTAGCGAATAAAGTAAGATACCTGAGTATAACAATAACTAAAAAGACAAAGGACTTATTTGAACAAAATTATGAGAAGAAAGGGAAATAAATTAAGAAATTTTAGAAAGATGGAAACACTTAAAAATCTCATTGATGGGCAGAATAGCAATTATGAAAATGATAGTATTACTTATATTGGTATTCCTATTTCAAAATATCTTGATAATAATAAATAACACACCATTTCATTTGTGGAGAAAACAACTCTCAAATTTTATTTGGCAGGGGAGAAAACCAAGAATAAAATTGAAATACTTGCAAGATGACAAGAAGAGAAGATGATGGGGTCTCCCAAACCTCCAATTACATTATGAGGCGAATGAATGAATCAATGCGGCGGCAGCACTACAATGGTTAAGAGAGTGGATAAAACTGAAGGATGAAAAAAAATATTAATACTAGAAAGCAAAGATTTAAAATATGGACTTTATGGTATGGAAAAAAGAAAGTGAACAAAGCTTTTGATAATAATATAACAAGAAAAGCATTAATAAGAGTATGGGAGAAATATAAAGGGAAATTTTATCGTGGGATTCAAATGTGGATGTCCCTCCCCATGAAGCTCTCTCAAAGGAAATTGACATAAAGAATGATAAATGGTTAACATATAAAGATCTACTCATAGAGGAAGATGATGGACAACTAAGATTAAGAACAAAACAAGAAATGAATCAAGTAGGAATAATATGCTAGTGGTTTCCACACAGACAGCTATCAGAAAGAAGGAAAATGGATAATAAATTAATAGGATTGGTTAAGAATCTACAGAACTAGACAAGATAATATGGGGAAAAGAAAATCACCAAATAGCAAAGTTGGAAAGAAATATGGAACAGGAAGTAATTAAAGAAAATATGATAAAATGGATGCAGGAATTAGGTAGAACAATTCAGAGGATTGGTTTAGAGCATGAAATGATAACAAAAAACTATTAATAAGTACAGATTTGAAAATATATATATCAAAATATTATATAGATGGTATATTACACCAGAGAAATTGGCAAAGGTGAAGAAAAATGCGAAAGATAAATGTTGGAGATGTAAAACTATAAAAGGAACACTATATCATATGTGGTGGGGTTGCAAATTTATTAGGACATTTTGGAGAGAAATAGAAAAAATAAACACCATAGATTTAAAAATAAAAATGGAGATGAAACCTGAAACTTATTTGTTCAATATGGTAAAGCTAAACACGAGACAAGAGACAAAAATTTGTTTATACATATTAAGCACAGCCAGAATCCAAGTGGCAAAACAATGGAAAGACAAGGAGGAACCTTCGGTGGAGGATTGTTTAATAAAATTACAGGAACTAATATTAATGGACAAACTAACAAACTCATTGAAAGGAAAGAGTAGAACGGAGCACAAATCTCAGTGGGAGAAAGTAAGGTAAAGGTAAAGGTTCCCGTTGACATTTAGTCCAGTCATGTCTGACTCTAGGGTGCGGTGCTCATCCCCATCTCCAAGCTGTAGAGCCAGCGTTTGTTTGTAGACAGTTTCCGTGGTCAGCGCAACTAGACATGGAATGCCATTACCTTCCCACCGTAGTGGTACCTATTTATCTACTTGCATTTACATGCTTTCAAACTCCTAGGTTGGCAGGAGCTGGGACAAACGACAGGAGCTCACTCCGTTGCGTGGATTCGATCTTATGACTGCTGGTCTTCTGATCTTGTAGCACAGAGGGCTCTGTGGTTTAGCACGCAGCACCACCACATCCCCTGGGGGAACGTAAAGAATTATCTTAAAGAGAAATGGAAGAAAGATTCAAAACCTGTTCCAATTGATTTAGGCTTAAATTAGAAGCAGAACTGTTCTCAACAGAGGTAAAAACAAAGTAAAGCAGATTGTTAATATGGATATAAAATAAGAATTAAGAAATGTATTATTAAGATTGCAAAGAAAATAAATGTTTGGTGGGAAACAAGGAAGTAAAAATGTTAAAGACTTACTGTTTTGCGAAAGAGATAATAGAAAGTTATTTTGGCTATGTGCTAATATTGTGATAATTATTTACTTATTTTTATAATTTCTTTTTTTTATGCAATAAAGACTAAAAGTTAAAAAAAGAGAAAGAAATAATAAATAAATAAACTGGAAATCTTTGAGACTTAGCAAGGCCTAGCTCTGCCTCGCTTCCTGTTGAGAAAGAAAGCTCCCAGCTAGCATGAGAGTAGGGGCAGGAAGCTTGGGGGCAATTAGGCCTAGCCAAGCCTTCATTTTTTTCTCTCATGTAAGCCACATTTAGGTTTCTGTTAAGGTATGTGCAAGTCAGGCAGAACTTCCAAAATAGGGAAATGTGGGATTTGTAACCCAAGAAATCTAAAAAAAATTCCTATGACTTCCCTCATTTCAGGTCTTTAAACAGAAATTTCTACCAGTTTCTAAAGGGATACCTTAGGGATATGTATTATTAATTTCCTTCAGTGGAAAGCTCTTGGACTAGATTACTCCTGGAGGCCATTCAAACTCTGCAATTCTATAATTGTATACTATAGATGTATAGGCTACCTATAGCATCAGTGAAACAAAATAAGAAAGGTTACTGTATAATTCATATTTGTCGGTTCCCTTGGTATTCCTACAAATAGCCCAATAGTTTACACACTCTTCTGTAGCCAGTAATGCGTTTGCACACTAGTAGGCAGAAGGATGGCTGCCAAGGGAGCTGGAATGTGCACTCATTCACAGGCTGCATGATGATTTCACACCACCGGCTATGAACATGTTCAATCAGTGGCCCACCTGTCATTACCCATGGTGTGAAATAAAGTTTTCCAGAGTATGTGTGGAAGAGAATGTGCCCCCAGACTTATGTTATTTAAATTGCCCATCCATATGTATGTGATGTGTATGTCTCTGTCCCATGTAGTTCCATATCAAGGCAATCCGATATATGCAGAGTTCTTGTTATCCAAATTACTGTGCTCTGAAGGAGAAACTGGTAGAAATTGAGACAGAGGTATTTTGTCTCTTCAAAGGGAAAATCTCGCTTTCATCATGTGTACAAAGGATATACGTATATTTGTTTTTAAACTGATCTAATGGAGTCAGAGTAAAATCTCAGCAATCCTTCCAAATTATGTTCATTATTTGCTTCCTTTCAGCCCTCATTGGATAGATATCTTCCTCCTTTGCTTTTGACAGCTTTCTCTGTAGAAACACACTTTTTTTTTAAAAAAAGTAGCTGTTTCAGCAAGTTTCTGCACTTTCTGTATTTCAGGAGTTCTGCTGCTGTTTTTTTACACACAAAAATTCTATACGTGATGGCATCACCCACTTTGATCTTGCCTTGTAAAAAAAAGTCAGATAAATTAATCTGGAAGGAGCTTTCCTTTTTAAATCCATGGGAGCCTTCCTGTTGGATTTAAAGATACATTCTAAAGTTATGTTATTGCAGTAAGGCACGTCTTCAGTCATCTGAGATTTAAAATGAAGTCTCGTCAGGCCTAGTCTGACACTCCTAACCATTACATCACAGCTACCAGGAATAAGACATTAGAATCAGTATGGTAGATGTGTAGGGGAGAGTTTCAATTGGGAATAGCAAATTTGTTGAATGAACTTGCCGGTAACATGAGGAAAGATTGGAAGGGCAGAGGCCAAAGCATTTGCCATGAGAAACATTCCGCCTGATTTTCCACCACCACGTGTGGGCGGGGCTGCCCCACACACGTGGGGTTCTGACCACAACCTGAACCAAGGGGGGGCAACACTGGCAGAGGGTGGGCAGCACTGATGCAGCACTGTGCAGTCGTGCAGCCACACAGCTTAGAGTGAACATTGGTCTGGAGTACCTAAAGCATGCACCTTGTTCTAGTGTAATCCAGACAACTTCCTCTGGGATATACTCCCCTTCCTTTTTAACTAGGAAGCCTTAAAGCAGCAGCTCCCTTATCTAGAGCATAATTCTTCATCTCCTCTCAGAGATCAATTTGTCAGGGCTAACACTGGCACTGGCATACTACCTCCCAGTGGTGCAATCAGTTTTTCAGTTGCAACAGTGGTTGTAGGTTTGGTAATGTCAAATTCAGGAAAGGCAGGGCAGGGCAGGGCAGCTCTGGAGTCTTAAGTCTGGCTGGCTTAAGGTCTGAATCCAGGTTCAGAAAGGATCGGACAGGGTCAGCCAGAGGTGTCAGAGGAGGAACATAACACAATGTTCTCTTGCTAAGGGTGGTGTATGAACAATGGGATCAGCCGGGCTGATAATGGTCCTGTCATTGCTTCGTGCTTTATTTCAGTGGATTGGTTTGAACCTGATGGGCTGAGCTACATCTGGCTAAGTAAAGTACAGATTCTCTAGTCTTTTACTCTAGTCTCTAGTTTTACTTTTTACTTTTACTGACTTTTTTTTACCGATTAGTCTTATCTGGCCCCTGGAAGTGTCTCTTGTGGCATTAAATATATATTTGGGTGGAAGAGAGGATAGAAGGGATACTGCTGTTTTAGTTGTAATGAGCAGGAACACCTTGTGGTTGTTCCTCTTTATAGGTTTGTTTAATTTATGCTGCCTTTCTCCCCATGGAGAGACCCAAGGTGGCTCCTAGTAAATTAAAACAACATAATTTGTTTACCTTCCAGCCAACAGATTCCTGACTGTTCTTGTGAAATCCCATCAGGTAAAATATTATTAATTGCTAATGTCTGGGAAGAGCTGTTTGCTGCATGATCCAATCCCGAATGAATGAGCTGATCTAGCTTGTGTAACTGAAACTGGTGGGGCAAAGAGGAGTTTTTATTGAACCCAATGGTGCCCATCAGGTTTCTAGGTACAACAACAGGCAAGATCTGCTGAGTGGAGAAGTGGAGTTATAGGGATCTGTTGTAACCCTATTCTTCGGGTGAGGTATACTGACTGGCAGTCCGTATGTTTGAGTGTATTCCTGATAACAGAACAAGACCGGGATTCTGTTGCTATGCCATCAGCTGTCTCCTGGGTTAATATGATGGATTTAGTCTCAAAGGTGAATTTTTATTTTATTTTATTTTATTTGGAATAAAGAGCTGTTATATTCTAGTCATCTGAGCATTGGAAAGGAATCTCCAGAAACCTGCTGTGCTGAATTTGGTGGTGGTGGGGATTGATTCATATCTGTTCCAAGTTGCACTGTACATTAAGGATAGCTTCCGGGTTATTAATTGAGGCAAACTCTTGTCCAATTTTGATGGATGAGATGTGTTGAACCACCTGATGTGGTCAAATTGCCTGAAGAAGTGAGATAATCCCCTTGGTTGTCTGGCCCCTATTTCTTTGCTTGGGAAATATTTTGGAAGCTAAAAGTGCTACAAAATGAAGCAGCTGGACTGCTGTCTGGTGTAGGGAACATATAGCACCTGTCATGCACCAATTTAACTTGATTTCAGTGTGCATCCAAGCTCAGTTATAGGTGTTGGTTTTGATCTACTAAGCCCTAAACTTTGTGGGGTCCAGGTATCAGAAAGACTGCTTATTCTATAAGCGTCTGCCTAGAATGTGAACTCTTCAGCCGAGGTGCTGTCGCATGCCACCAAACCCAGAGAAACTTGAGTGGTGGGCACATGAAAAAGGGGTTTCTCTGTGGCAGTACCTCAATTATGGATTTCTTTTCCAAGGGGAATCAGGATTGTTCTATCCATTATGGCCTTCCAACAGACGGACAAGGCTCTGTTTTTTAATTTGGGATTAAGGCTATAAAAGATGTTTTAAAGCTTGCTTCTAGGTTTTTGTTGTTGCTTTTTTAACAAATATTGACTTTTAAAATTGGGCCTTAACATTAATTTTATTTATTTTTAAGGAACATTTTGCTTTTTTGTGGATACAAAATGCTTTGGAGGGGCCAAGAAGCAATAAATGAATACTTTAGATAAGTAATAATAAATAATGTGCATAGGATTGTGCTGCAAATGAGAAAATTCCATAAATGATATTACTGTCTGTAGACTGAGCCGAATATGAAAGAGTCAGTGGTGACTAATGTGGTCTTTAAAGCAATAACCATAAAAGCTGGCGGATGAATAGCTAACTAAATTATAAACCAAAACCCCTTCCCAAAGCTGAACGAACTAGGCTCGTTTTTGTGACTTACGTAACTATCGAGCATCAACACTAGAGCTGTATATGGTCTTAGCAGGAATCTGTCATAGTAGTCAATCAATACAAAATATCAAGTAATGAATACAGTAGAACTCCTATATCTGTGGGATTGGTATCCAAAGTTTCACTTATCCATGGTTTGCAGCAGCTCTATATACAACACAGAAGGATGTCAGCTTCTGGCCTTTACCCCACCCCCTTCTGGCCATTGGCCCTTATATGGTGTATACAGGGTTCCTTTGTATGCGTGGTTTCAAGCATACACTGAAGACAGCATTGAAAGATTTTAATATCGGCCATGTTATCTGAGAAGCTCTCACTCAAAACCAAAGTGCCTGGCAAACAAGGAGCTAAAGAATTTGAAGTAAAAAAATCAAGGATGCACAAAGGAAGAGAGAAGTGAGAAACCAAGGTTGTCACTTCTTGACAGCCTAATAAGCTCAGGTAATCTGTCCCACTGTTTCTGCATCTTCTGGGCTTATATTGAGCTAGTTAGTCACCTACATGTCACTCAGTGTGCTACTACTCAACGTTAATGACTCACTTCTTCTCTTTTCCCCCTCCTAAATGGTGAATCTGATGGAGATAAAGGATAAAACATAACACAGCACAAGATATTCAGCAACAAGGGCCAGAGGCATTTCAGGTCAGGAACTAAAAAACAACCACATTTCATGTGGCTAATTGATTAGGGCAAACTTCCAGGAAAAGCTAGTTCCTGAAAGAATGTTACAGATCAGGCACCAGAGTCTGGAAGGGGAGGGGAAACCCAAAGGGAGCATGTTGTTTATATAATTCATATTTCCTATGATTTCTTGATTTGGCTGGCCAGAACTAAACTGTGCCAGCCAAGAAAGGTCTCTTAGGATATTATAGTGCAAAGAATTCGGCCCTATCCTTGGTGTGATTAATTAATAGCTCTTTCACAGCAGCCTGACTGGCTTTTTCAAATTGTGGATTGTGACCCCTGGAGGATTGTTAGCATGCTGCTACACTTGAATATGTATGTGGGCGTGCAGACGTGTGGGTGTGTAGTGTATACGAAGTATGCCTGCACAATGGTGCAACTTAATATCTAACCATTGTTTCGATAACTTTGTTTGCAAAAATGATGTGAGTGAGCTGAATATTTTAAATTGGTGTGCTCATTAAAGCTGTTTTGTATGGCTATCATTCATTCAGCCGTCCAAAGGCAAACTGCTTGTAAGCTAGCATGAACTGCACACAACGTTAATTATATCATGGAAAAACAAACGAAAGAACGGGAATGAGTCAGTTAGACAGCAGCACCACCAGGAAAACCAGTAGCAAAACCGAATCAAAGGGAATTCTGTTGATTGCAGGCTTGCTGCTAATGTGAGCATTGCAGCGAAATGTGAGAGTTTATAGTTGGTATTGCTGATGTCCCTCCTAGACAGCAGCCCCAGTTCATAAGGATTTGGATTATTATTATTTTTTAACTCTTCTATTCCATCCCTCCTCCCTTTTTAAATTTTAGTGCAAGCAGAAGGTAAATCATACTCAGGGCATCCATTATTTCTTCCCATAATTTGCTGGGGAAAAGCAGAAGCTATTAAAAACTGATGGCATGCATATCTCATGCTATTCAGCTGACTGGTAATTAAAGAGCAATTAAATTTTTCATGCTGTAGATTATGACTGGTTTTCAAAGACATTAGAAACTGTGCTTCCCTGAGAGTTGCGCTGCTGTGAGAAAAAAAACATGTATTGCTATGGCATTATATTGGAAGCACTGCTTAATCATATCTGAAAATCTTGTACTCAAAATGGCTTTGTCTATGTCCATACTATGTATGCCCATACACTGTGTAGTATTTTCAGTCTGGTGGTTGGTCCTTCTGTGTGGTCCTTTGGGGGAAAAGAGATATTTGTTCAATTGGTAGCACAAACTGCATGTAGTATTTAAAGCTCGAGGTGGGCTCAAAATGCAAAAGAGACTCTCTTTCATGCAACTCACGCTCTTTCAGCAATTACCAAAGGATAGTCTCTAAAACACAAACGATTTGTATTGATGAAAGAGGGGTACACAAAAATTTTTGGGTTTATTTCGTTTTTATGTAATCTTTTGGTGCCTCTTGTATGACAAACCACCTGAGAATTTGCTCATCAAATAGATTGCCAAACAGAGTGTTGCGGGGGGGGGGGGTCGTAGCTGGAATTTGAGTCTTTAAATGGGCCTGGAACACAGCAGGAATGGTTTTTGCTTCTTTTGTTCCTGGCCCAAATCCTGTTGCTTAGTGTAGTAAATTTGTAGGCACATCGGATCAGTGGGGATTTAGTGAGTTAACGCATCCATAAATTCTGTTGCTTTAAACCAATCTACTCTAACTCTAACTTACTGTTCTAAAGTAGACCTGTTTGAATCAATGGAACTTAATCTAATAAATAAATAAAAATTATTTTGATCTTTTCCCCCCTTGACTTTTGGGGAAGATTCCCCTTCACTGCTTTCTTCCTGGCTTGCCTGCTGGACTCAAAGAAGCCTTAATTTGCTTGCTTGCAAGAGAGGGCTCGCTGTGTGTATGTGTTTGCTATTCTCCCCCTTTGTTACTGTGTATTTATAATGTTAAAGGTATGTATTTTGGTGAGGGGTTTTGTTTGCTATGTGGGAAGATATTGGCCATGGTGGGGCATACCTATCTTGGACTGAAAACATGAATCATAGGTGTCTTCTTCGGGAACATCACACAGCTCTGTTGGTTCTTTTTTCAAGGCAGATACATCCACAGAGCACCATGTATTCCCCACAAGGAGAGACAGGGCTGCTGTTATGGCCACAACACTAGCTGTCTTGTTATATCTTGTTATTCTTTGAGGGAGTACATGTTGACAAGACAAAAATCTGTCTCTTACAGTGCTTCACACATCAGCATAGGGAGAAAAAATGCATGCACTCTGACCAAAGAGATTTCCTGGTGTCATTTCACTGTATTTTGCAGAAGCTTCTGCTGACCCAAAATTAAGTGCAAATTAATACACATTGGCCAAAAGCCTGTTGTGTAATGGAAGCAAAATCATAAGTTTCAGTCCATTCTTTGCTGGTAAATAAAGAGCTCCCACTGCAGTTTTCTGGACAGTATGTACACACTGGCTTGGTGCAAGTGTGTGACTCCTCCCTTGATTAAGGGCTACGTAGTAACATCTGTTCAAATGAATAGATCAAATATAACAACACTTAAGAACTGCTTCTATTAGATAGGGCAAGAAGAAAGACAGAATAACAGTTAATATCAAACTGAAGATTGGGAGCTGAGGTATAATACTTAGATTCATCATCTCAATCAGATGGCTGAACACTTCTCAGGAAATTTCCAGTTCTTAGCCATACATCGTGTGCAGTCCTGGAAGCAGATTTCATTCAAACCCTTTAACGCTTAAGATTCTAGCACTAGCTTTTTATTTACAGCATGCCTGTGTTAATGGATGAAGTGGATAGGTTTGCTGTACATTAACCTGCTGTTTGTTTATCTTTTCTTTGCTGCACCTTTAACGTATGTGAAGTTCAAAATTAAATTTGGGGATCAGAATCCACATTTTTTTAATCAGTCTCAATTTGCTAAGCTCAACATGATTAGGAAAACAGCAGGGGAGCTGCAGTGAAGCAGGCAAGGGAAGAGCTGGGAGCAGGAGAGTAAAGCAAGGAGCAAACCAACATATAAAAGGAAGAAAAGGAAGAAAATAAAATGTGAGGGAAAGGTGGCTGGGGAAAAGAGGCAGGAGAGATAAAAGTCCAGTGAAACAGAAAGGTTTGCCTGAAAACAGCAGTGTATAGAGTAAGTGGCAAAAGCCGGTATGTGAAGTTTTTTTTTTTAAACTGCTAGTATAGCTAATGTGTAACATCACACAACAAAGTGAATGGGAGGTGTCCCAAGGAAAGGATGGTATCACTCTTCCTCTTTCCCTGAAGCACCTATTGAAGCCAATTGCGGGGTGGTGGTGGATAATCTGTGTTTGCTCATAACAATCCACTTTAGCCACTTGTACTGAGACAGAGTCAAGAGGATCTGTATTGTGAGGATAAGAAAGATTCAAAATTCTCCATGATAAGAAGATAGCGGTATTAGAAGCCACAGATTGGTGAGAGCACACAAGTAACCATCAGTGCTTTTTTCTTTTTTAAGGTTAATTAAATGTAAGATAAAAAGTAAGAGATCATTGTAAAGCGCAGTAGTTGCGGTGTAAGTAAACCGTCTCCTAGATGGACAGACTTGACATCTATAGACACCTTCATTGTAACTCATTCAGTGGAAGCAGGGAGGAAACAAAGAGCTGAGATTCAGATGGTTATATCGAGCTAGCACTGCATTTATTAAAAAAATCAGAACTTTGAATGGGCGATGGGTATTCACTAAACTCATGTCAAGCCTGCCAACAGATCCACCACCCCATTCCTACACTTCTGATGTAGAGGCCCATTCCCGTATTATTTGTTTTGAGGTTCCGTAAGTCCAACCAAGTGAGCCAAATTAGTCCCCAAAACAATCCACATCTTGCCCACAAATGTCAGAAGGGGTCAAGAGTCCTCTGTCACCTCCAGGGGGACTCCTCCTCATGTTTACCTATCCTATCTTTCTGAGATGTATCAACACATACACAGCAAGAGGTGACCTGCAAGCCTCCCTCAAATGGCATCAGGCAGGCCCCTTTGCAGATCAAAGAAAAAGGAAGTTGTTACCCGTAGGAGACAAATGGATCCCATCCTATACAATCTAATGCTAGAAAATTGTGGTAAGTAATAATCTTTCCTCTTTTATTCAGAGGCCAGTGTTTTCATTAACCAAGGCACATAACTATGTCTTGTCCAGGTGAGACACCCCTTTCTCCTTATTATGTAAGGTTTAAATATATTGGCTTTGCCTATGGATACATTTATTTACCTTTTGTATTATGGGGGTTCTATGTCTGTCAGGCAGAAACACAAGTAGAGCCAGTGTGAGGTACTGGGGTAAAGTACAGTGGTGCCTCGCTTAACGTTTGCTTCGTTTAACGTTTTTTTCGCTTAACGTTTATTTTTTCAGAGGCAGATTGTGCTTCGTATAACGTTTTTCCCTATGGGCGATTTTCGCATAGCGTTTTTGGGACCATGCTTCGCTTAACGTTTTTGGTTTTAGGTCCCCTGCTTCGCTTAACGTTTTTTTTGTTTTCAATTTAAAAAGTGTCTTAGAAGGGTCCAAAACGGTTCTAAATGCTTGGATTCGTTAGAGGACCCCTTAAGTCTTGTGCAAACCTGATTTGGCTTTGATCTGACGTTTCGTTAATTTTTTGTGAATTTTTGTTTTTTGGCCCATAGGAACCAATGGACCTGTCAAAATCTGACAGCTTCATGCTTTCCTATGGGGGAGAAAACAATTTACAAAAAATTAACGAAAGTTCAGATCAAAGCCAAATCAGGTTTGCACACAACTTAGGGGGTCCTCTAACGAACCCAAGAATTTAGAACAGTTGCTGAGTCTTCATTAATTTTTTGTGAATTTTTTCTTCCCCCATAGGAAATAATGGAGCTGTCAGATTTTGACAGCTGTCAAAAGTTGGGGGGGAAAAATTCACCATTAATTAACGAAAAGTCAGATCAAAGCCAAATTAACTTTTGCATCCGTTTTAGAGGGTGCAGAAGCTAATCCAAGCATTTAAAACCATTTTTGACCCTTTTATGACACACTTAATTTTGCAAAAATTGACTTCGCAAAGCCATTGAAACCTATTGAGTCAGCTACAATACATTCCAATGGAGGATACATTGTATCGTTTAACGATGTTTCCTATGGGTTTTTTCGCTTAAGGACGGCAATCCGTGCCTATTGGAACGGATTAACCGGTTTCCAATGCATCTCTATGGGAAATGGTGTTTCGCATAAAGTTTTTTTCGCATAAGGTTTTTTTTTTGGAACCAATTAAAAACGTTATGCGAGGCACCACTGTATAGGATTTCATCGTGGAAAAACACACATAAAATTCTCTTTTGATGGTGAAGCTAACTGGGTGGTCACTGTAGCTCCACAGAACTTAGTACACAGGGCCACTGTGTGAGGATTAAAGGAAACGGCCTCATGTAGGCAACTATGAGGGAGGAAGGGCTGGCTCCAAAAAGACCTCTAATGTATGGGTAACATCGTTTTTCACACTGCAAAAAGAAATATGGAAGCTAAGAGGATCTGCTAACAACCAGAGCTGACCTGCTTGTACAAGGAATATTTTGGGCCCGCAAAGTTCTCAGACAGACTGCAATGTTAGTAAGTTTCAGTGAGCACATAAAAGAGCTGTATCAACAGTAGATGCAGTACTTTACCAGATGCTGTATACCACAGAAGTGTATGCCACAGCGTGCTGGTTCATCTTACTATTTCTTGTGAGCGCAGAAAAGTATTGCTATGTCCACAGTTCAGCACCCTTTATAGTACTCATTATAAGGACTGTTGGCATGTTCCTATCTGACCCTGTGGAAGCATGAGGTAGAAAGTGATCTTCTCACACTGCACCCGTTGATAGTTATAAATCATGACAAACTCCCTTTGCAAGGGAGCAGGACGTACTAATAGATTTACAGATTTGCCATTCTCTAGGACTCTAAAAACGTGACCTCAGGCTGCATGAGTTTCCAGAGAATCCACCCACCCACACTCCCAAGACAACCCCTTTGCCCCTACATCCTTCCAAAGTGAAGGAAAAAAAATACTCAGGAAGAAGGCTCCTCAGCCACCTAGGAAGAATAGTGGGTAATTCTTTCAGACCTTTGGCCTACCATGGGGAAGGGATGGTACAGTGAATTCCCAGAGATGTAAAGGCTGATTCAAGTAGAGCACGTGGTGTCATTTTGCAGCTTCTATTCTGGTGTACGCTTCTGCAGCTAATGGCAGATCTAGTTCTGGTCATTAGGAAAGTTACCTTGTTACTTTTTACCCATATTTCTACTTTTATTGCCCCTCTAGTAATACTGGGAGAAAATGGGATGAAGCATCTTCTTAAGCCTATTGTTGTGCTAGGGCCAGAGAAGGTTCCTAACCACAAGAATATCAGGTCTCCTCGTATACAAGAAGTGACTCTTATCCAATTTTAGACACTGTTGTGTTGTGTACTAATATTGGCTATGAAACAATAATAATGAGAAACATCAACAAAGTTTAGCACAATCAAGCTAAACATTAAAGATTGCACGTGATTAGGAAAGAAAATGTCATATTCTGCAGTTAGCAAAATAGCTTGCTTTGTTTTATGATGGGTTATTAGGTAAATACATGCTTTATTAGCAAGAATGAATAGTGTGGAAAGTAAAGGGCTAAAAATTTCTTTCCGTACTTCTGCCTGTGCTTAATGTAATAGATAAGTCCTACTTATTCATTTTACCTATATGTGTGGAGCCCGTGTACATGGAGAGAAGTATGCTAGCTTCTTCTCTATTGTCAGTTTTAACATGAAAGCAACAACCTGAAGCAGGGAAGGCCATTCTATCTGACTAGAACATCAGATTTTTGGCTTATGTGGAGTAGCTACAGCGACAGCAACCATATCTTTTTCATACGGTCACTTTCACATGTTGAAAGAGACCACAGGGAAGAGCAGGGCTAGAATAGTCCCTTGAATGTGTGTGGGCTCCACAGACTTAGATAACGAGGGAACAAGGGCACAGTTTTGAGTCTAACAAGCACTCCTTGCAAATCTGATGTTGGCTTCTAGGTCACTCGGCTGGATTTTTGCCATATGCTATGTGAGATGGATGCAAGGTGCTGTCAATTGATAGATTCATATTAAAGTGGAGAGGGACAAAATCTGTTTTTTTTTGACAGCCAGAAAAAATAACTGCACAAAAATGGCAAAAAATTGTTCAGCATCTTAAAGACCAGGATATTTATGAGTTTTCATAGGCAACATTCCCCCTTCATCAAATTTAAGCCAACTGCACCTGGTAAAGTAAATCTGAGCCCTCAAAAGCTGACACCAGAATAAATTTACTGCTCTTTAAGAACTCTGTATTGATGTATTTATAGCTACCCCTGTAGAGAAAGTGTAAAAGGACAGAAGCAAGATGGACAGTTGACTGACTCAGTGTGTCATGGTGCCTCAAGAAGCCTTATTCTACAAGCAGGGTTAACTTATTCAGGAATCAAGATGAGCGGTTTTCATCTTGTTCACAAATTTGAATGTAATAGCGCTTTCTCTTCTGTGTAAAGCATTCAAGAGTCAAAGGGATGAGGACAAAGATACCCATAAATGACAAGTCAACCAAGCAGCAAAAGCCTGGCAGCATAGAAAGTAATGAATATAGAACAGCACACTGAGGGGAAAAAACACACACACAAGCAGCACAACAATAGACACAAAGCAATTTTCCCGACTTTTCCTTTCAAGCAAATTATATTATAGCTCTGGCTTGGCAGAACATCAAAAACGTCTGCCTATACAACCTCTGCTCTCTCGCTGCTCTTCTGTGACTTGATTTGGAGAAGAGAAGTAATTTAATATTTTTCAATTTTATTTGATTTTCTGCAAAACGAAAAGGACCCAGTGTGCCCCCCTTCCTCAATAGCGCACGCAATGAATTTTTGATAGAACTGTCAGCGAACATACCAGGCAAAATATTATGTAACATGATGGGCCCTCCCATGCTAGGAGATTCTAATAGTTTTGAGGTGTCATTATAATTTAAAATTCTCAAAGGGCCTTCTTCCATTAAAAAGCTGACCATCTAGTCCAATGCTGCAATGGAATAGTAAATTATCTCTGTGTTAGTGGTAGACAGAAGTGGGCAGTTTGCCATGTGAGGTGAAAGCCAATGTGAGGTAAAAGTCTTATTGCTAAAGCAACACAGGAATTGCTCAGGAACGGGGAATAGGGAGATGGGACCATCATTTCCAAATTTCCAGGCCAGTATAACTGAGGAATATCAGTAGTCCCTTTTAATTGTGAAATCGTAACAACAATTTTCTCCCCCTCAGAAGGAAGTGGTCAGTAGAGTAGCTGAGAAGGAAAATAGGGAAGCACAACTTCAAGACTACTTTTACAGCAGGATCCTTGACATTCTCTGTTGAAGCAGCCTGTATCTGCATTGTAAGCTTGAAGGGCTGTTGTAAGCTGACACGTAAACCCTTTATTAAGCATACTAGGTCACCCAATGCAGTTCGGTACTGATCAAGGCTATGAATCTGAATCTTTTCGGTATTTGCTTAGTACAATAGTAATTGTATGCAATCAAGTGAATTCCAACGTACAGTGACCCTTTCCCGGATGTTCTAGAGATATAGTATTCAGAAGTGGTTTACTATTCCCTTCTTCTGGGGGCACTCAATAACTGAAACCTGTTGGGAGTTTTATTTGCAACCTCCCATAGTGTCTGTGGTTTGAGTGACTGAAAGAGATTTTTCTGGGCTGGTGTGGTTGTCTGTCTATACAGCTCTAACCAATTATTCCTTCCAGCCTTTGAATTCAAAGAGAGACCTGCTCTTTTCTTCTCCTTAGCCTCTTGGAAACAATTGTTTTGTTTGCTGTTGATCTGTGCAGTTGGTTCCTAAGTATTTGGGCAGTACAAAAAGCAGCATGCACAATTCTGTAATTTCAAGCAATTGTAAGAAAAGAATCATTTTTATTCTTTCTCAAACAAATGTCTCAAAAGGAGTTATTAAGACTTCAAGAGCTAGTAAACCTCGGGGAAATTGTAGCTAATTTCCTCTGTGACTCTCTGTACTTCTATTGTGTAGCAAAAGGAAATTTACCAAAAATGCAATTCTGCAACAAAACCAAAAGTGCAGGAAAATTCCACAAAGTGATACATGTGATACATTCATAAAGAAAGAATGGAATAGTAGGATAATCTCATGAACTGGAGGACTATCTTCTCTTTTTGATTACACAAATGATGATGCCATTGGACTCACCATTCCTCCAGAATCACTGCTTATCACCAGCTGTAATGGGTGGTAAAATGCCCTGCTTATTTTCTTCTGATGTGATTTTCAATTTTGAGTGTGATACATGTATTAAAACCTTTTAAGTCACCGTGACTTTGAAGTAATCTGACAAGCATTTTCTTCCATTATATACAGTGGTTTCAAGGCTTACGAATTATGTGTGGTTGAGATTCCATCAGGCTGAAGGTGGAGACACAAATGCTACCTTGCAAATGGATTTACAGAAAACAGTGTAAATCAATTAACCCATTTTAAATTGTGAGGAATCAAAAACAATCATCATTTTCTTTACTATGTAGTAAGCTTTTAATCTAACTCATGAGAGGAAGAAAAGTATTTAATTTGTTTTGCTTGGGAAATGAAGAAATAGGGCTTAAAAACATGTGAAGTGTGTCTAGAAAATATAAGCGTCCTTCCTCTATTTCTTATATTTGCCTGTACAGTAGCATGAAAAAATACAAGACATCCAAGTAAATAACACATACCTTTCAAAGTAAAAGGAATATTTCTCCCCAAAAGTGGAGAACCAGCTAATAATATTTATTGACACAGGAGATTGTCAAAGAAAATAGGTAATCCACTTTCTGTTTTGAAAAGCATAGATAATTTCCAATGAAAGATTATCAATATTGTTTCAGGGCTCTAGATGCATGCTGTTCAGAGCTATAGGCGAGTCCCTGACTACAGTGTAGGCAATGGCCAAAATCCTCCCTCATAGCTATGCAGATAGTGTAACTTTTGGAGCTAAGTCACCCCAAGTAAAGAAATTGCAGTATGCATTATCCATTCCATTCTGAGTCATACAATTCATGATGCAACAGATAATGTCTATAGTGATTTCTTAATCTAAGACAACATGGCCCCCCCAAATTATTAAATTATTATTAAAGCTGTTAAAGCTTATATAGGCAAGAAGATTTGGGCCCATGCGTTATAAGACACTGAAAATAAAATGATGTTTTTATGTTTACTGCTTTTGCTTTAAATTGAAAGGAATTTTATAATAATCATTAAAATTATGATGTTTATCATTAGCTACTTGGGAGTTCCCGAAGGAAAATTGGTGATTTTAAAAAAAAATCCTAAATCCAGAACTGGAACAGTTGGGTTCCCTGCCTTTCATGGATTCTGGCTGTAGGATGTCTTTACTCTAGCTGGCATTCATGAGAAAGAAGTGACTTCAGTGAGTTTTATTATGTGAATTTGTTGTTTCTTAAGATGAACAACTAAGTTTTTATAATTCTCCAGACCTCAGGGTTGCTCAGAGTCAAAATGAACACCATCACCTCCCCTGATGAGCCCTGTTTAACTGTTGGCATGACTTCCCCCCTCTATTATTTGTTGTGACGCCATGGACCAGAGCATGCCAGGCCCTCTATTATAGTTCAAGACAACTACAAAAACTTAAGATCAAATTGGCTCCCCCTCTGTTTGCTAATTTTTTTAACATCTGGGTCCTGCATACTTTTTTGCACTTTTTTGTTGGCCAAATGAAGGTGTCAAAAAGATACCCAATATTATACAGTGATGGACTGGGACTCAAGAGACCTAGACTGAAACTCCCACAGCTATGAAAACTCACTTTGGAATGGCAGTAGTAAAACCACTCCTTAAAGAACTCACTTACCTTGAAAACCCCTTTTAAGGTTGCTATAAGTTGGTTTTGAGTTGATAGCACGTAGCACACAATTAAGGCATCACCTCACCATGGATCTCGAATTTATTTTAAGGTGAACACACCTTGAAATGGAAATGCACTGCAAGATTTCTCACTCATACATGAGAGCAAAAAGACTGGAACTTTATTTCATCAGACACAACATTTGCAAAAAACAAAAAAACAAAAAACAACCACCCAAAGCCAAATCAAAAGGAAAAAAACAAACCTAAAACTTTGCTTGATTTATTGAAAGCCCTATTAGGTCACTTAAGACTTAATGGCACAGAACACACATACTCACGCACACACTCTCTCTCACACACACACATCTTTGCTTTAGTGTGAATAGCCAAACCAAGGGCTTTGTTGTGTTTTGTTCAATAATCATTATTGTCAATTTTTCACAGTGCTGAAATGTAAAAATGCAAATGATCTAATTCAGCAGGAAAATAACTTTTGAAATTCTTCACAGTTGTTTGGAAGAATGAAATAAGCCAGGGTTTGCATCCCTAGTATGAAATAAATTGGGGTATTGAATACTGTGTGTTTTTATGTTATTTCATGAAGTTAAATGGACTCAATGTACACTGCCTGTTCCCCTCATAAGCTCCCATATTGATTGCACGTTGTACACATTGTCCCCAAGAACGTCTCCAGCATATGAGCCTACACAAGAGATTTTCTAATAATTTAACAGATTTACTGGGAAAAATAATAGTAAATAGCTATTTGACATGTCAGCTTTAAAGCTTGTGAAAAGCAACTAAACACATGCATAAGACCAGTACATAAATCAGCCCAATAAAGCAGCTTTGTAAATATTTATGTACTCAGTGCTTTCAGTTTCACGCTTGCTTCCTTTACCTTCACCTCTTAAATTTCCCTTCTCTTTAGTTTATGGCTGTGAGTGGTTTTGGTTGTCTGCCAGACATTGCTTAATTACTTACTGCTTCCTCTAGTATCATGTACCATAATCCTAAATCTTCACGGATTCTGATTACCACTGCAATTGGATGCAATTATGAAACAAGTCTCAGTTGAAGTGTTGTGGGAGTAATGGAGGTCTCCTCTTGATGAATTTATTGCTTCAGTGTTAGGAAGCCACCAGAGCTAGCCACCCAGCAAACTGGGCAAAAGTCCAAGCTCTGGTGTTGGTGAAAAAGACCTCTGTGCCATGCTACACTGCTCTCCACCTCTTCTGGCATCGGTTGCAGTGGCCACAGTTACTTCTTCTGCCTCTTGCTTAGCCAATTTTGTTTTTTGAAAGCAGAGAATTCTGATAAATAACAATTCTGCTTTCTCTGAGCCACTTGCAACAGCTGCAAAAGTCAAAACAAGTTACTGCACTGGTTCTTAACTTTAGCTTACTCAGGAGTTTTGGACAGCAACTCCCAGAAGCCTTCACCACCAGCTGTCCTGACTGGGGTTTCTGGGAGTTGCAGTTCAAAAGCATCCGAGTAACAAAGGTTAAGAACCACTGAGTCACTGGATCGTGGCATTCAGGTTCTAAAAAGAAAGAAAACTGCTTTCAGATTGGATTGGATTTGTCAGCTTTTGGTTTGACAGAGACTACACACACAAATTCAACCTGTGTAGCTCTATACCCCTCAGGTCGCAAGGCGTCCAACATGCTACTGAGGAAGAGCGGAAGACAAGTACAAGTAGCTCCAGAGCTAATGAAGTGGTTGGGCCAAAGCCGAAAGGATGCTCAGCTGTGGACACGCCTGGAAGTGAAAGGAAAGTCCAATGCTGGAAAAAAAAAATCTGCATAGGAACCTGGAATGTAAGATCTATGAACCTTGGGAAGCTGGATGTGGTCAAACAGGAAATGGGAAGAATAAACATTGACATCCTAGGTGTCAGTGAACTAAAATGGATGGGAATGGGCAAATTCAATTCAGACAATTACCATATCTACTATTGTGGGCAAGAATCCCGTCGAAGAAATGGAGTAGCCCTCATAGTCAACAAAAGAGTGGGAAAAGCTGTAGTGGGATACAATCTCAAAAATGATAGAATGATTTCAATATGAATCCAAGGCAGACCTTTCAACATCATCTTTACCTTATTTGGCTCCATGATCACTGCAAATGTCGACAGCAGCCATGAAATTAAAAGACGCCTGCTTCTTGGGAGGAAAGCGATGACAAACACCTTAAAAAGCAGAAACATCACCTTGCCAACAAAGGGCCGCATAATCAAAGCTATGGTTTTTCCAGTAATGATGTATGGAAGTGAGAGCTGGACCATAAAGAAGGCTGACCGCTGAAGAATTGATGCTTTTGAATTGTAGTGCTGGAGGAGACTGCAAAGAGAACAAACCCTGGACTGCAAAGAAAACAAACATATCCATTTTGAAAGAAATCAACCCTGAGTGCTCACTGGAAGGACAGATCCTGAAGTTGAGGCTCCAATACTTTAGCCATCTCATAAGAGAAGACTCCCTGGAAAAGACTCTGATGTTGGGAAAGTGTGAAGGCAAGAGAAGAAGGGGACGACAGAGGATGAGATGGTTGGACAGTGTCATCAAAGCTACCAACATGACTTTGACCCAACTCCGGGAGGCAGTGGAAGATAGGAGGGCCTGGTGTGCTCTGGTCCATGGGTCACGAAGAGTCGGACATGACTAAATGACTAAACAACAACAACAGCTCTATACCTTGTGACTAGGAAAACATCAACAAGATTTGATGGGTTCTATTTGTTCCTTCAGAACTAAGATTCCTCTAGCTGTCCAGATTTAGCAGGGAATGACTATGTTTTCTTGGTCCTTCCCATTCACTATCCATCGTGACCCCAATTTTTCTTTTGGGTGTGCACCTATGGCATTTAATAGGCAGGAAGCTAGTCACGGATTCTGACTTACAACCTGTGAAAGCTGAGGGCTGAGCTGTGTTTTGGAGTAGGAAACTACAGTAAAGCCCACAGTTGCTGTGTGGAACTGAGTCTGTGTTCACACCAGCAAAATATCTCCCTGGTTTCTCACACCTTTTACTTGTTGAGCAGTAGCTCATTACAGTCACGTGACATATATCCCATGACGTGTGTTCTCACTTTTTTAAAAGTGCTGTAACATTTAAAACAAAAAAGATGTGGTATGTGCAGCTACACCTCTTTAGCAGAACATATCCCTTCCTGGTTTTTCTACAGTTCCACCCCCTTTAAAAAACCATCCTGTTACATCAATCTGTTGAAGTGCAGTGGACAATGACAGAAGTTTACCAGCTCATCAACATTGCACACCCCAGAAAATAGAAGAAGAAGAAGAAGAAGAAGAAGAAGAGATCGGCAGCCAAATGACATCAACAGTAGGAGCAACACATGGCCACCCACAAATAAAGTATTTCTGCCATACATCAAAGGGGTCATGGACCGCATAGGGAAAGGTATATGACTGCTGTCCTCTGAAGATGCCGGCCACAGAAACGGTGAAACGTTAGGAAGAACAATCTTCAGAACACGGCCAAAGAGCCTGAAAAGTCCACAACAACCAACACATGGCAGCTTGCCTGGGAATGTTTTGGGATAGTTGTTCACACATCAACACTGTAAAGATTGTTGCGCGATAAAATACGGAATTAAAAAAAAAGGAGCAGACTCCTGGTGGGCGAAATTTGGTATGGAGATAGCACGGAGGCAGAGCAAAAGAATTGGTAACAGCTATGCGTCATTTGAGCACAAAAAACAAACCCGAAACCTATGAGCAATAACTGGGAAACATTTTGCAAATGCTGTACATTACAGCCCAGCGATCTCTTGCACTGGGTTTAGTTTCTATATAGACCTGTGTAGAACTGAGCTTTTCTGCACATTCTTCTAGGAAATTTTTCGAGTGGTGAGAATTACATCTGATCTCACTGTACCCTGCAGCCTTAGCTGGGTGTGCCTTTGACCTGCAACTTTTTCCAAATTGGACTTCAACCCCCAGCCAAGAAAAGGTTCCTCATTCCTGATTTAGACCATCGTAGAACTCTTGCACCTATAGTGTGAGTGGCTTGAAAACACTGACATTTCCAGTACATATTGCAGGTAATTAGTGACACCAGGACATTACATGTGTTCCTTCAGCTAGAAACAAGCAGCCTAGCTCAGTCTTCCAGCTCTTTGTAAGTGTAAATCAGTACTAATGGCCAGGCAGTTGATAGGGAGTACTGGCCTCATCAAATTAGTGGAAGGAAGGAATAAAATGTTAGCATGCTATGCTCATCCTCAAGTAGTATCCTTTTACAGCATTGCCAGAAGCAAAAAGCTGAACAAATACATGCTCAGGTTTCATCAGGATATTATCCCAGAATCACATTATGTAGCTAGCAGTGCTGGCTGACACACACAGCTATGTCTGAAATATTTTTTCCCATTTTTCTTTGTAAAATATGTGTTGCGAAGCACTCGGAGAATGGTTAACCGCACATGTGTTACAGTGTCACTTTTATTGTTTTTGTTGGTAGTAGTTGCAGTAGAAACAGGAGCCATAGTGATGTTGTGTCGTCATTATTATTAGTAGTGCTGTTGACATTTTATCTAGCATCTTTGCAGTGTTAATTATCTGAAGAATCTTATCAGCACCCTTGTAAGCCTGGCCGATATAATTATCCAGAAATTATAAATCAAAATGTGGTACATAAGTAGTGGTTTGTGTAACAGCAATTGTGGGATTCATGGTTGAGTGAAGATTTGAAGGGGAAACGTCTCAACCTGCCCTCTAAGCTGTTCATACTCCCCCAACCTTCTTGGGTCAATTTCCTTCAATATGATAATTTTGATACTGCAAATATATATTTCCTTGCAGTCATTTCTGCAGACTCATTTTTTTGGTTTAAAACATGGCTGAGGAAATATAAGCCTAAGGGAGCCCTCTAAAGGTCTGACTCTCTTTAATCCTGACTTCTATGCCAGTGGGTTTTTTTCCCTTTTTTAATGGAGAATTGGCTACACATTGAAACATCTTGTGTCTAAAGGAGAGTGAATGAAATCAGCCCACTGGTACTCCAACCGAAAGCCTCTTTGTGTAACACAGAGTGTAGCTGGAGCGATTGCATTGTTTGACTGAGGTGTGTGAATTAATCCCACCCCTGTCACTTTCTAACAGGATAATGTAAAAGCCGTTCTCTGGGGACGTAAAATAATAATTTTTAAATTCTCCTCAATATTTCACACTCCTTCTTGGTGTTGCTAATTTCCTTCTGAATACCATATTAAAATTCACAATGGCTTTGCAGACCCACCCTAATAGCTCTCCGCGGTGGCAGGAACTGTGGAGGTGAGAGCTGACAAAAATGCTATGATTTCCCCCCTCTCCATCTAGGTTTTACTATTCCGGCTTCCACCCTTTGAGAGCTGTCCAGTTGATGAGAGTGGCCAAACTGCAGTACAGCCAAGAGATGTTTTCCCAGGCCCTGGAAACGCTGAAGCAGGTTTGTTTTGCCCCTTGTGGTTCTTGCCATTTTCCTTTTCCTCATCCCAGATCAACTCTCTCCAAACACTTCCAAGTGCCTAAAGATTTCCCACCCTTCTGGCTCTTCAAAATGTCATCCACCAGTTCCCCCTCACATCTCTCCCTACAATCAGTTCCTTAGGCAAGACCAGTAAAGTGAAATTATAGCCCATTGCTGCTTACACAGTTTTCAGGGGTGACTTCCTTTAATATCCGTTGTTGGTAATTACTGTTCAGTAGCTGGGGGGTATCATTAATCACCCCTAACCTTGTAGGGCAAATAGCTATTACACTGCAGGAAGGAAAGACTATTTCAGTACCAGAGCCTCTTTCTCATCTTTCTTTTAAAATATTGATCATGTTCTGCATCTAACTGAATGGGCAAGTCAGGAGAAGAATAAGTGGAAACCTGTTTCCATGTTGTTGATCATAAGGGAGGCATGTCTTTTGGGTAAGAGGTGCAAAACTCATTTGAGACATGCCTTGAAAAATTTAAACATCGTAATCTTAAATGGATGAGTTGATGCATAGAACAGCTGGTGTCTGCATTTTGATTTTTGATAAATATAATGGTCAGTTGCTGAACTTGACAATAAATTCTGGTGTTCAGCTGCTATACCTGAATTAGAAACCTCTACTATAAAGGCTCTCCTTCATGGATTGCTGCCTTGTCGTGGCGAAGGGGCTTGAGTAACTCAGAGAAGCTATGGGCTATGCCGTGCAGGGACACCCAAGACGGACAGGACATAGTGGAGAGTTCCGACTAAACGCAATCCACCTGGAGTAGGAAATGGCAAGCCACTCCAGTATCTTTGCCAAGAACGCCCCATGATCAGAAACAAAAGGCCAAAAGATATGACGCTGGAAGATGGGCCCCTCAGGTTGGAAGGCGTCCAACATGCTACTGAGGAAGAGTGGAGGACAAGTACAAGTAGCTCCAGAGCTAATGAAGTGGTTGGGCCAAAGCCGAAAGGACGCTCAGCTGTGGACGTGCCTGGAAGTGAAAGGAAAGTCCAATGCTGTAAAGAAAAATACTGCATAGGAACCTGGAATGTAAGATCTATGAACCTTGGGAAGCTGGAGGTGGTCAAACAGGAGATGGCAAGAATAAACATTGACATCCTGGGCATCAGTGAACTAAAATGGACAGGAATGGGCGAATTCAGCTCAGATGATTATCATATCTACTACTGTGGGCAAGAATCCCGTAGAAGGAATGGAGTAGCCCTCATAGTCAACAAAAGAGTGGGAAAAGCCGTAATGGGATACAATCTCAAAAATGATAGAATGATGCCAATACGAATCCAAGGCAGACCGTTCAACATCACAATAATCCAAGTTTATGCACCAACCAGCATTGCTGAGGAGACTGAAATTGAACAATTCTATGAAGATTTACAACACCTTCTAGAACTGACACCAAAGAAAGATGTTCTTCTCATTCTAGGGGACTGGAATGCTAAAGTAGGGAGCCAAGAGATAAAAGGAACAACAGGGAAGTTTGGCCTTGGAGTTCAGAACGAAGCAGGACAAAGGCTAATAGAGTTTTGTCAAGAGAATAAGCTGGTCATCACAAACACTCTTTTCCAACAACACAAGAGGCGACTCTATACATGGAAATCACCAGATGGGCAATATCGAAATCAGATTGATTATAATCTCTGCAGCTAAAGATGGAGAAGCTCTATACAGTCAGCAAAAACAAGACCTGGAGCTGACTGCGGTTCTGATCATCAGCTTCTCATAGCAAAATTCAAGCTTAGACTGAAGAGAGTAGGAAAAACCACTGGGCCACTCAGGTATAATCTAAACCAAATCCCTTATGAATACGCAGTGGAAGTAAAGAACAGATTTAAGGAACTAGATTTGGTGGACAGAGTGCCTGAAGAACTTTGGATAGAGGCTCGTAACATTGTCCAGGAGGCAGCAACGAAAACCATCCCAAAGAAAAGGAAATGCAAGAAAGCAAAGTGGCTGTCCAACGAGGCCTTAGAAATAGCAGAGAGGAGAAGGGAAGCAAAATGCAAGGGAGATAGGGAAAGCTACAGAAAATTGAATGCAGACTTCCAAAGAATAGCAAGGAGAGACAAGAGGGCCTTCTTAAATGAACAATGCAAAGAAATAGAGGAAGATAACAGAAAAGGAAAGACCAGAGATCTGTTCAGGAAAATTGGAGATATTAGAGGAACATTTTGCGCAAAGATGAACATGATAAAAGACAAAAATGGGAGGGACCTAACAGAAGCAGAAGACGTCAAGAAGAGGTGGCAAGAATACACAGAGGAATTATATCAGAAAGATTTGGATATCCCGGACAACGCAGACAATGTAGTTGCTGACCTTGAGCCAGACATCCTGGAGAGCGAAGTCAAGTGGGCCTTAGAAAGCCTGGCTAACAACAAGGCCAGTGGAGGTGATGGCATTCCAGTTGAACTATTTAAAATCTTGAAAGATGATGCTGTTAAGGTGCTACATTCAATATGCCAGCAAGTTTGGAAAACTCAACAGTGGCCCGAGGATTGGAAAAGATCAGTCTACATCCCAATCCCAAAGAAAGGCAGTGCCAAAGAATGCTCCAACTACCGTACAATTGCACTCATTTCACACGCTAGCAAGGTTATGCTCAAAATCCTGCAAGGTAGGCTTCAGCAGTATGTGGACCGAGAACTCCCAGAAGTACAAGCTGGATTCCGAAGAGGCAGAGGAACTCGAGACCAAATTGCTAACTTGCGCTGGATTATGGAGAAAGCCAGAGAGTTCCAGAAAAATATCTACTTCTGCTTCATTGACTATGCGAAAGCCTTTGACTGTGTGGACCACAGCAAACTATGGCAAGTTCTTAAAGAAATGGGAGTGCCTGACCACTTTATCTGTCTCCTGAGAAACCTATATGCGGGACAGGAAGCAACAGTTAGAACTGGTCATGGAACAACTGAGTGGTTCAAAATTGGGAAAGGAGTACGGCAAGGCTGTATATTGTCCTCCAGCTTATTTAACTTATATGCAGAATACATCATGCGGAAGGCTGGACTGGAAGAAACCCAAGCCGGAATTAAGATTGCCGGAAGAAATATCAACAACCTCCGATATGCAGATGATACCACTCTGATGGCAGAAAGTGAGGAGGAATTAAAGAACCTTGTAATGAGAGTGAAAGAGGAGAGTGCAAAAAACGGTCTGAAACTCAACATCAAAAAAACTAAGATCATGGCCACTGGTCCCATCACCTCCTGGGAAATAGAAGGGGAAGATATGGAGGCAGTGTCAAATTTTATCTTCCTGGGCTCCATGATCACTGCAGATGGAGACAGCAGCCCTGAAATTAAAAGACGCCTTCTTCTTGGGAGGAAAGCGATGACAAATCTTGACAGCATCTTGAAAAGCAGAGACATCACCTTGCCAACAAAAGTCCGAATAGTCAAAGCTATGGTTTTTCCTGTCGTGATGTATGGAAGTGAGAGCTGGACCATAAAGAAAGCTGACCACCGAAGAATTGATGCCTTTGAATTGTGGTGCTGGAGGAGGCTCTTGAGAATCCCCTGGACTGCAAGGAGAACAAACCTATCAGTTCTAAAGGAAATCAACCCTGAGTGCTCACTGGAAGGACAGATCCTGAAGCTGAGGCTCCAGTACTTTGGCCATCTCATGAGAAGAAAAGAGTCCTTGGAAAAAACCTTGATGTTAGGAAGGTGTGATGGCAAGAGGAGAAGGGGACGACCGAGGATGAGATGGCTGGACAGTGTCTGCGAAGCAACCAACATGAACCTGACACAACTCCGGGAGGCAGTAGAAGACAGGAGGGCCTGGCGTGCTCTGGTCCATGGGGTCACGAAGAGTCGGACACAACTAAACGACTAAACACTATAAAGGCTGGAACTATGCACAGTGAATTCTGACAGATTTTTAATCCAGAAGTTTTTAGAAAAGTCATTGTGAATGAAAGGCATCAATGGAAGTACTGCATTTTGTATTCCCACTATTGCAAGAGGAATTCTAATTAAAATAAGAACAGTTATGGATTTTAGGAGGATATGAAGAACAGAGCCAGTTATATTATTGAAATACCTAACCAGACTTCATAATGTAACTGTGACAAACCCAGACCTACTGGGATCTATCACACAGTTACTAAGCTGCCACCAACCATTCCCTATAATAAGTCACACAGACCAGGGATGGATTTTTAAACAATAAAAGAATAAGGTTTATTTTAAATACAAACAGGGTAAATAAAACAATCAGGTGAATAAAATAAAGTAACGTGGCTTATTCTCACACACACAAGCATACAGTTTGGTTCACCTAGAACCTTTAACTTAAAGCACAGACCCTGAACCCATCAGTTCTGGCTAACCAGCAGACCCCTGAACCTTTCAGGCTGGTACTCTGACACACAGTAGTACCCTGTCAGACACCCAGACTCCCACAACAGCTTCTTCTTCCCCAGCTGCTGCTTCGTCCCAACCCAGTGTCTCACAGTCTGTCTCAGCATCTCCCTTCACCACACAGGCATCACATATTTATACAGTACAGCCCCTCCTCCTGATGTCCCGCCTTCCACTCCCCATAGGATGGAACTTTCCCTCCAAACCCATGACAGACAGGTAACATCAGTGCTGTTATGTAACACCTCCCCTCTTTATAAGTTGTTTTGTAGGGGGAAAGCTAAGGTGCTTTTTCCCAAAAAAACAACCTGTATAAAACACACAACACCAATTATACCTACCATATTATACTTACTTACATTCTAAGTTAAACATTTCAAATAGGCATTTAAACATTTACCATATACATTACATCAATTTACCTTTATTAATACAAACCAATTTAAAACCAGGTACATTTTAACTTTTTGTTTTCATTATATACATATAGTCCATGTTCTTTCGCCGTCTTCAGTCTTCAGGTCTTCTTGATAAGGCGTCAGCAACACAGTTCACTGACCCTCTGACCACCTTCACTTCAAAGTCATAGTCCTGTAAGTTCAAAGCCCACCTCATAAGTTTGCTATTGTGGGTTTTCATTGTCTTTAACCATTGCAATGGTGAATGGTCAGTACACAGAATAAAATGTCTTCCCCAGATGTAAGGCTTGGCCTTCTGGATCGCGTAGACTATGGCCAAACACTCCTTCTCCACGGTTGCCAAATGTCTCTCACCTTTTTGAAGTTTCCTACTCAGGTAGGACACTGGATGTTGGTCACCATTCTCATCCTCCTGGCACAGAACTGCTCCTACCCCGCTGTTAGACGCATCGGTGTAGATGATAAACTCCCGGTCGAAGTCTGGAGCACGCAGCACAGGATAGTTGATTAACGCCTCCTTCAACCTCTGGAACGCCGCCTCACAGTCGCTGGTCCACGGGATGCGGTCATCAGCCTTCTTCCTCGTCAGATCGGTCAGCGGAGCCGCAATCTCGCTAAACCTCGGGATGAACTTTCTGTAGTAGCCCACCAACCCAAGAAATGATTTGACTTTTTTCTTGGTGTTGGGTCTAGGCCAATCACGAACAGCTTCTATTTTGGCCTCCAGGGGTTTTATCATTCCTCCCCCTACCATGTGACCCAAGTATTTTATTTCTGGGCTACCCAGCTGACACTTGCTGGCCTTTACTGTTAGCCCTGCTGCACTTAACCTCTGCAGCACTAACTCCAGGTGTATCAGGTGATCTTCCCAGGTATTACTGAAGATCCCTATGTCGTCAATGTAGGCCACTGTAAAGTCACTGAGCCCTGCCAAGGTCTGGTCCATCAGCCTTTGGAATGTGGCTGGTGCATTTCTGAGACCAAAGCTCAGGACTCGAAACTCATAGAGACCAAAAGGGCTGCAAAAGGCAGTTTTTTCTTGATCCCTGGGATCAATTCTTAATTGCCAATATCCCTTTACCAGGTCCAATGATGAGATGAACCGACAACCCCCTATGGTTTCAATCAGGTTGTCTAGCCTGGGCATTGGGTAGGCATCAGGAGTGGTTACACGGTTTAATTTCCTGTAATCAACACAAAACCTAATGCTCCCATCAGGCTTGTCCACAAGGACTATCGGAGAGGACCAAGGACTAGAAGAGGGGACGATTATGTTTTCCCTCAGCATTTCGTCCAGCTCCTTCCGCACCTTGTCCCTATAGGGTCCCGTTACTCGGTATGGGGATACTGCCTGCGGGGGTGCATCCCCTGTGTGGATCCGATGCATCACTCCCTTCACTATCCCCGGCTTATTGGAAAACACCTGTTGATATTTACTAAGCAGCATTTTCAGTTCTTGCTGCTGGTCTTGGGTGAGTGCAGGACTGATCTTTACCTCCTCTGGGTTGTATTTTACTTCCCCTCTACCCTCCCAGAAGGGTAATTCCGCTTCCTCACTCTCAGCTGCTTTTATCGCGAATAAAACCCTCTGTTCCCCTCTGTAGTAGGGTTTTAGGGCATTCACATGAACCACCCTCCTTGCTTGGTTCTCCTCCTGCTCTATTAGGTAGTTCAGGTCTGACATCTTGGAAATGACCCTACATGGTCCTGCCCATTTGAGCTGCAGTTTGTTCTCTCTGCAGGGCCTAAGCCACAGCACTTCCTCCCCTGGGTCAAAGTGCCTCTCTCTAGCTTTGTGGTCATACCATGTTTTCTGTCTGACCTTCTGAGCTTGCAGGTTTTCTGCTGCCAGCTCTAGATTTCTCTTTAGGTCATTCATCAAGGTGTCTATGTATGTCACAACGTCTTGTGGGTCATCCTGGGTGATCTGCTCCCAAATTTGTTTGATCAAATCAAGGGGCCCTTTCACCCTTAAGTGTGCAGCAAACATGTCAGAGTGACCCCTTTGTAAGATCATGGGGCGATACTTTTCAGGTACCACCAGCTGACTTCTGATCCCATCTCCCCCTTTTGAGATATTCCTCAGGGTTTCTCTATATAAAATCCCCTTTTCCTCCAGAAATCTCACTGGGGTCTCAGGTGTTAGCTGGGCGTCAGTCACCTGTTCAAAACACTTTTGGAGAGTGGCGTCTGCCTTTTGCTCCTGTCCAAATCTGCTGTCTGTGGTTAAGGTTTCCACCACAGCTTCTGAACTTCCCCCACCTGCTTCCGTCTCTGGCTCATCATTACCCCCCTGAACTGTCCCTGTGGTGGCTTGTGAGCGTGTAATCACTAGCACCCGTTTCACATGTTCAGCCAGGTCATTTCCCACGAGCACGGCTGCTGGCAGAGTCGATGAAATCGCTATCCGCCAATCTCCCCTCCAGCCTTGAAAGTTGACAGGTACCTCTGCTACTGGCAGAGAGATTATCTGCCCCTCAATCCCTGCCACCTTCATGCTCTCATTTGGGATTATAAACTCCCTAGGAATAATATCTGGATGGCACAGGGTTACCTGGGAACAAGTGTCCCGCAGCCCCCTATACTGACGGTCAAGTACTCCTACGTCCACCCCTGCTGTCTCAAACAACTGAGAACCTGTTTTTATCAGCAAGCAGCGCTTTACCTCCACAAGAGGACCATTTTCCTCAGCCTGATCAGCATAGGTAGCTGTTCCAGACTGAGTAGCCATGGCAACAGGCTCCCTCTGTGACACTGAGCCTTGCTCTTTCTGGACACAGAACACAGCTTTTGGCTTGGTCCCACTAGAATTCTGAGGCACCATCCCTTTTAGCTGCTTCAATTTCTCACACTCTGAGATCAGATGACCCTTTCCCTGACAGAAATAGCATTTTCTAGTGTATTTGGATTCTCTCTCCTCTTGTTTCGGTTTTCCCTCCAAATTCTGAGGGCTTGGTTTCATGCCTGAGGGCTTCCCTTCACCATGGGCCCCTCCCCCTTGCTGGCTTTTCCCTGGTCCCTGAGAGTACTTGCTGTAGGTTTCTTTGGGTTTACCTACAGATTTCCCCTCACCCAAGGGCTTTCTTATTTGGGAGATAAAATCCGCGATTTCTGCGGCTGCTGCCACAGATTTCGGTTTCCTTTCCCTCACCTGGAATTTCAATTCCCCATGCAGAACTGAATAGAACTGTTCCAGGGCTATCAAGTCTTTAAGCTGTTCATAGGTCTCTGTCCCCTCCTGCGATAGCCATTTCTCAAGCAGCCTCACCAATTGGGCCCCCACTTGGGTAAAAGTCTGTTCTGGCTTCTTGGTAAGGGACCTGAATCTTTGTCTCAGCTGCTCTGCATTTATCCCATGTCTTGCAAACACCAGTTTTTTGAACTCTGCAAAATCTTTCATCAGTTCCTCAGGCATCTCGGCATAAACCTCAGCCAGGCTACCACTGATTAAAGATCGCATGATGGTCATCTTCTCAGTTTCCCTCACTGAGAAGTCCACAAACGCTCTTTCCACTAAGGAAAAGAACACCTCAGGACAATCTCCCTTGTGGTACACAGGGAATTTCTTCAGGTCAGCCTTAGACAGTTGGCCTCCCTCAGAATCCCTATTATTATTATTGTTCTGGTTCATCATTTCCAGTTTTCTTAATTCAAACGCCATTCTTTCTTTTTCCAGAGCAATTCTCTCTCTCTCCCTCTCCATTTCCATTCTTTCTCTCTCTCTCTCTAATTCAAATTGCCGCTGTTTCTCTCTTTCCCTTTCCTCCATTTCCCTCACCCTCAGTTCATGCTGTTGGGCTATGAGTATTTTTCTGAGTTCTGGGTCTTGCTCTCCTGTGCTGTCACCTTGCACTGAGCCAAATTCATCCTCAGAACCTTGGTCAATCTGGGGGTCTTTCACTTCACTCATGTCTGCTACTTGGCTTCGAGTCAAGGGCATACCCCCCCCTCAGAACAGGCTGCTTTAAAAAGTCAAGCCTCAGAATAAAACGACCACTTTTTTCCTTTTTGCCTCAGAACCAGCTCTCCCTAGAGATTGCTGCTGTTCTTCAGCACTAAACTTGCAACAGTATCGAGTCAGAGCCTACCCCCCTCTGCTGGGCCTCTCAGCTGGCAAGCTAGCTCGCTGTTGCTACGCAGTTTTTCCTCAGCTTTTTCCCGCCAAAACTAGGCTGCCTCAGAGCACCTTAATCTAAGTCTCCCCAGTTGGCACGTTCTTCTACTAGCGCACCTCCCCGTGAGGTACACCTAGAAGATTACCTACGCGCCTCAGACTGTCCCTGACTAGACCCCCCTTGCTCTGGGCACACCTGCCAAGGCTTTGCTGGACCGCTGGACAACTGGACCAGTCGTATCCCACCCGCTGGACACCAATCAATGTGACAAACCCAGACCTACTGGGATCTATCACACAGTTACTAAGCTGCCACCAACCATTCCCTATAATAAGTCACACAGACCAGGGATGGATTTTTAAACAATAAAAGAATAAGGTTTATTTTAAATACAAACAGGGTAAATAAAACAATCAGGTGAATAAAATAAAGTAACGTGGCTTATTCTCACACACACAAGCATACAGTTTGGTTCACCTAGAACCTTTAACTTAAAGCACAGACCCTGAACCCATCAGTTCTGGCTAACCAGCAGACCCCTGAACCTTTCAGGCTGGTACTCTGACACACAGTAGTACCCTGTCAGACACCCAGACTCCCACAACAGCTTCTTCTTCCCCAGCTGCTGCTTCGTCCCAACCCAGTGTCTCACAGTCTGTCTCAGCATCTCCCTTCACCACACAGGCATCACATATTTATACAGTACAGCCCCTCCTCCTGATGTCCCGCCTTCCACTCCCCATAGGATGGAACTTTCCCTCCAAACCCATGACAGACAGGTAACATCAGTGCTGTTATGTAACAGTAACTTATTTGCAAGCAGATTCAAGATAAAAATTTCTACTAGTTGTGAAAATATTATGTGACTCAGAGAGCGACTTTCTATCCAAAACAGTGCTCAGAGTAGCTGGCAATAGTGAAATTGTTAATTTCAAAACCTTAATATAACTGTTTAAAAAACCCCTAAGACACAACTGTAGAGGTTTCTGTGAATCACACATTTGGGTTTCCTCTGTGCCCACACAGAGACCTTCAGAACATTCTAGAGCCTAAAAGAGTTTGTTAGTCCTCACTCTCTGTTCTGCGCATGTTCCCCACCCTGTAGTTAATCCTCGGTTCATTTTTAGCTGCCACTGAGGTAGCACCTTGGGAACATACTCAGAGCTTCTGTTTCCCCTCACATTTGTATACAGTTCTTGCCTCCCGTTTCCTTACCTTTATTCATCAATCCCTTCTTCTTTGTTCCTTCTCTGAGTTTTGTCTATCTAAAAAAAAACCAACACCATTTGTTAAGCCATTGTTCATCATTCTGCAGCATTCCTGTTTTTTTATGGCCTCTGTAGGCCCATTCAAGAAGTGCACAGTCTGTTCAAACAAGATCCCACTCACACATAGACACTCTAAGTGCCTCTGTTGCTTTGGTGAGAGGTACCAGGCTCAAAATTGCCAATTTTGTGAAAACTTTAACAGAGTAACCTTGAAAAACAGACAATCATTTCTAAAGCCCAATCTTTGGGGACATCGCTAAAAGCAGTCAATACAGCTACTAGCCAGACTACTCCTGTACCATCTGCAAATCCCTGTTGAAACAGGCCCTTATGGAGGCAATTCATTCTGAGTCTTTATCTCCCCAAATCTCTGACATATCATTGGAAGCTATAGACCTACAAAGCCTCCAAAACTAAGGACAAGTGTAGCTTCTTCCCACCGCACTGACCTTACTTCTACACAGTCAGCTTTGAGATCACCAGACCCAAAATGCAAATGCCACTCTGCAATTCCAAGGCATAAACATCACTCTCCAGTTCGGGGGGCATGTGAGCTAAAGGAACCTTGTCATCTCCCACATGATACCACCCATTCACAATCCCAGTCGGTTCCGAGGTCCCCTGCTCCAAAGCCTAAACATGCCTAGAGATCATCCACATTGAGAACTGGATGACAAACACTTTGGAAGTCTATGGAATCGTGTCCTTGTGACCATGTGTCTTCCACTGCCTTTCTATCCTCATGGTCTCTATCACCAAGAAAACATACACTTTCCCTTTTTGTAGCAGTTGTATTCTTATTTCTGCTAACAAATATCTCACTCAAATTGCAGACTGCAGATTACACCTCTGAAGGGAATTTGTCAAAGGCTATGGGGGATTACAATTAATTTTATCTCAGCTGATTTTCAGTACATTTCTAACAGGACTTTTGGAGAAAGCCGTTTGAGTGTGTATAATAGTTCATAACAGAACTATATCCTTCAATAACTGCTAATAATTGAGTGAGATTTTTTTTGAAAAGTGCTTCTTCATATTGCCTTGGTTTTATTTAACAGGCGCATACTAATCATCATGAGTATGTTGTGGCCTGCAATTCCAGAGATTTCTGTGTGAAACAGATTATATCGATCCGTTTCAGTCTGGTTCTGGGCCAGATTTGAGTCAGTCTCTGTGGCTTTTATGGACGACCTCTACTAAGGCATTCT
The DNA here is from genome assembly GCF_051106095.1 of Pogona vitticeps. NCBI lineage: Eukaryota > Metazoa > Chordata > Lepidosauria > Squamata > Agamidae > Pogona > Pogona vitticeps. Next base: position 53,633,807 of record NC_135783.1, read on the forward strand.
GAAAAGGGGGAATTCTTCCCTGTAGGTTGTGCTGGGTATCTCAGAAGCTTTCAACACCATCAGTCACTCTGTCCTGGGAATGGGACTCTAGGGCACCATTAATTTACTGAAGGCCTGTTTCAGAAGGTGATGCCAGTAGTTTTATTTATATCCTTTAATCAACATCTTTCTGTCCTGCCATTCACAGAAGCCTCAGGGTAACACATAATGAGAGGAAAACAAAATGAGCCAAATATCTATCTCAATAATGTTTACATATAAAGGAAACCTCTTTTATTTCAGTGTCTCTTTGTTATTGCAAAATATTATTTAGGGGGGTCCCAAAATGAACTCCATGTTTAAATATACTCCCATAGAAAGCAATGGAAGCCAATATTTTATTTATTTATTTGATTTCTATCCCGCCTATCTGGTCTTATTCAACCACTCTAGGCGGCTAATAATACAACCTCACTACAAAACTCACAATGAAAACTAGCAAACCAGGAAGGCTCCTAGCCTAAAAGTCTTGTATCACATGACAAAAATGAGGCAACTAGCCTTACAAAGAAAACTGGTAAATCAAACAAGAATTCATGCTTACAAAGAGCATAGCATATAGTGCATGAAGTCTCTTTCTAAGTGAATGCAAGCCAGTGTAGTATGTGAAGTCTTCTGGTTAAAACTAGGAAACTTGTCTCTTGGCATATTCTCAATCTACATCAGTCCCCTCCTGGGAAAAACACAAAGGAACATAAACATTAATCCCTTCTGCTCCAGAGTGATGCGTAATTCTTTCTGTCTGTGCTTCATTTGAACTGGTTCTTTCCAGCTTGCCCTGTGCGTTATTAACAGCATGCATGATGAAATTTTTAAAAAATGAGTTGCGCTTCCTAGGCATTTGTCCTTCCTTTGCTGTCTCTAACAGGCATTCGTTTTAATCAAGGGACAAAGGAGAAACGGAAATGATTTCCCCAAGACCCTGCCCTTCGCTTTGTAGTCCAGCAGCACGATGGAGTTGACTTCTTCCTTTCATCATGACTTAGTAGTGCACTGACATATTTGCATACTGTTACATGTGTCTCTAATGCTAGGTACCCTGCCCAGTCTCAATGCAAATCAGATGCAAATGAATGTATTAGGCTTTTATTTGCATTCGAAGGCACATTCGTACCAATTATCTAATGGCATTCAATTCTTGAGCAAGAAATGCTGTGGCTTTGCTATTTGTATGTTCCTATTAAAAGCAATTCCTGAGATGATGGGAGAGGCGTTGCCTCTGCAGAGCCGCTTATTAACTTCCACTGACATCAAGTGCTGTCATTATCATTGTAATATTTTTCCTAATCATTGCACATGTGTTTTCTGCATAAACAACACGGATACCCCAAAGCATACATTGTACAGAAATGTCTGGCTACCACTGAAATGAAGAGGCAAGCCTCAGGTAGCAGCAAATCACGCTCTAGGTGCACCATTACAGAAAAGGTTCTGCTTTGTGCCCATTGACCACTCAGTTTCACAAATGGTAAGATATATGAGGGTTAAAACAAGTTTTCGGGAAAACACGTCTTTCTGTTCTTACAGCGCTTGCCCTCCAGGAATGGAATCTTCTTTGTCATGTGTACTTCAGCAATCAGATCTGCACAGAAATTCAATGTTTACATCCCAAAGATGAAGCATTTCAGGTTGCACTCCTGCTGTTCTTGGGTTGCCCAGCAATTGTCTGTAGCTATGGGGCATATTGTTGGCATCAGCTTCATGCTCTGTCACAGCCAGGAACCAGACTCCTGACTTATCTTCCAAGGAGATTGATATGGGGAGAAAATGTCATGGGCAAGGGGGCAAGGAGGCCCATTCCCCTCAAGATCCTGAATTTATTATTTTAATATATGTAATATACACAGTGTAGGTGCTATGCATATGAATTATAGTAACTTGCAATTATTAACATACAAACACACCAGACAATTCCTGTGGACAAATTTTGGGAAATGGCTTTTTTAGGCAATATACACACAAGCCATATGGCTTGAAGAGTAAGACTAAAACTTTGAAGGAAGCAAGGATGATGAGTGGAAACCAAGTCCCATGAGAAAAGAGTGAAAGAATTGGGTATGTTTAGCTATGAGTAAAGAAGACTGAGGGGAGCAATGATAACACTCTTCAAATACTTGAAAGATTGTCATACAGAGGAGAGGCAGGATCTGGTCTTGATCAGGATCTGGTCTTGACCAGAGTTCAGGACACATAATAATGGGTTCATGTTATGGGAAACCACATTTCATTTAAATATCAGGAAAAACTTCCTGACTGTTAGAACAGTGGGATAGTGGAACCAAGAGGTGGTGAACACTCCAATATAAGAGGCATTCAAGAGAAAATTCGACAACCATCTCTCAGATCTGCTTTGATTTGGATTCTTGCATTGAACAGGGGTTGGGACTCGATGGCTTCACAGATCCATTCCAAGTCCATTATTTTATTATTCTCTATGATTCAATGATTTCAACTGGTACAGGTTCAAGGATGAAAGCTGAAGCGGCACGGGCATAATAAAACAAAACAAAACAAAATAATGCATATTGTCCAGCACAGTTGAGAGCACAATGTAGAATATTACTTCTAAAGAGTAATTACTTACAGCTATAGTTCTCTGACCAGTAATTAATTAACATTAATTGGCTTCTTTTTAAGGAGAAAAGCAGGATAAAAATTGTTTAAATAAATAAAATAAAAATATTAATTACAATGATTAAAAATAATCTTCTATTGTTTCTCAAAATTAACTATAAAATAGTAACTTTTTACTTATCTGTTAGAAAAACCTGAATGCCACAAGCTGCCAACTTGTAGTGTCAAACACATATCCCAGTCCACCTTACAGCACAGCCAGCAGACTGTAAGGTGGCAGCAGCTGTAGTGGATTTTAGAAGAAGGGGGGCATTTGCCTTTTGCCTTCCGTTAAACAGCTTTTTACATATTTTTATGGATTTTTGGGATTTTTAGTGTTTTTGTATTTTAATAGAATTATTGCCTCGTCCTGTGGCATTCCTCCTCCATCATATAGTGAGATCATAATCTTGTAATTGTAATAAAAATTAAAAGTTATTGTTACATCAATAAAGAAGTTAAATCATTCCTTGATGATGTTTAAGGTAAATTAGCTTTCCAATAGGAAAAAGACATTAATTGCTAAGTAACTAGTAACTAATTATTTGTAAATAACTGATTCAAAGCTCTGGTCTAAAAATGATGGATGGTTTGTCTTTCTTTTCATTTTGACTTAAGGCTTATGATATTATGAAAGTGACCCATGGAACAGAACACAGCCTAGTCCACGACTTGATGATGCTGAAGGAAGACTGTGAGGCTGGCCTGCTGTCGGAATGAAGAAGGCTTGCAAACTCTGCTCTCCAGGTGAAGAGAGTGTCTCCCTGTATATTGCAGGGACATTTTCTTATATGCTAAACATATCTGACGGATGAGCTAAGAAAACGTTCCAGATGTTCTCTTGTATAAACACAATGGCCAAAATCCTTTTGCTTAGTGTAGTAAAATCATACTAGAGCAAGCCCACTGAATCAATGGGGATTTAGTGGGCCAACCCCTGTGAAAAGTCAAGTGATTCAAGTGGGCCTGTTCTAAAGGAAGTTGCCATTAGGCCCATATGAATCAATGGAATGTATGAAAGAGCTGACTCACCAAATCCCCATTGATTCAGTAGGACTGCTCTAGTGAGATTACTACATTAAGCAACAAGATTTTGCCCCATATTGTTGCTTCTGTTTATTAATGAAATAATGTTCCTCATTTGTTGAAATTCCAGCAAATATATCTTCCCTGTAGTGCAAATAAGCTTTCAAAAAGTGTGAACAGTTGTTTCTGAGGGTACAATTTACTATTAAAATAATATAATATGCAAATATCTGTAAGTATCTTCACTGACCATCGTTCTTAAGTTACATTACCATAATCCTTTTGATAAAATGGGCATAAATTTAAAAGCATACATCCATATTCTTCTGAATGCCAGAAGTACTATCCTACTGTTGGGTGCCCTGAACACACCTGATCTTTAGCAAATTTCAGATGCTAATCAGCCTCAAGCTCGGCTAGTATGCAAACGAAAACTGCTTTGGAATGTCAGGGTAGGAACAGGATCTTGCCTAAAACCCTGGTAAGCCACTGGCATTCAGTATTGACACCACACTGGGTAGAAAAGCCAGAAGTCTGACTCCATATAAGGCAACGTCCTGAGTTTCCAACATTTCCTAAGCACCTGAACTCAGTTTTAAAAACTAACTTCACTTACCTTGCTCTGTTCTCCCCACATTATTTCCAGATGTGGAATATTTCTCTGTATTTACATCTTTTTCCTATTTTGTTTTGCCTATGATTTATTTGTTAATCACGAACTGTGCAGATGCAATTTCAATCCAATTTTATAAAGATGAACATTGATTGGGCTTCCTGGTCATCAGATTTAGTAGTGTGTGAGCGAGATTAGTATATTATGGCTTTTATGGAATACAGAAAAGAGGAGGTAGTTCTCCCACTAAACAAGATCAGTCCTCAGAAGCTTCAGTCCCAAACATGCTTATAAAAGGGTAAGCCCAATTGGATGTAATGGGGCTTCCTTCCAAAGAAACACACACAGGATAGAGCCAATGGTCTAATTCTTTTGTCTTTCAAACACAGATGTTGAGCCTTGTTCTTTTACCTAAGAAACTGATTTCATGTACAGTAATTTTGGGAAACAGGTAACTAATTGATACCATATGCAAGCAGTAATCCCCAGACGTTCATCATGCCTTCTGTAATTGGAAAATTTCTAGGAATCAATGAACTTCTGCATTCTACAACAGGCCCCTAGAAATTTGAGCAAAGATTCTTGCTAATCCTTCTTGAGTTTGAAGTAAACAATCCATGGCTTAATGCAGCTTCCTATATTTCTATATAACAATACTGTCTTTAATGGACAAGTGGCTGCCACTGGATGAGGTACTTAGGCCAGTACTTTAGGCCTTACTTTTAGCCCATAAACAGACATTAGAGCAAGGGTATCTCATGAGTGGGACACAAGAAATGTACAGGTGAGGTAACCCTCCATCACAGCCCATGTCATTCTTGTGTTGCAGCCAAATACTTATCGCAAAGCAGAAACCATGTATGTGCTTCAAAAGACTCACCCAAGGTGTGTGTCTCCCACTATTCTCTCTCAAAGATTTACTGCTGTCTCCGTATCATTGGCTGTCATTTCATTAACTTCAAACCAGCTTCTTCACGTCTATAATGTGATGCCATGCATTACAATGTAATGAGAAGAGATTTCCAAGGAAAGGAATACTCTGGACACAATTTACAGCCACAGTACATGAATGCCAATGTGTGTGTGTGGGGGGGGAGAGAGAAGGAGAGAGGGAGGGAGGGAGGGAGGGAGAACAATTTGCTCTCAAAGTGATTCAGCTAGTTGCAACGCAGTATAGTATAGTACATTTATATGGGAAATATCTGTGCCCTTCTAACTGCTTCAGGTAGAAGTCTGAGTCATGTTGGCCACAGAAGGAGTGAAATAATCTGGGAAGGCTCACTGTTTGGCTTTCCCAACTAATGTTATCCAAGAGAAATCATTTAGAGAAGAGACTATACTTGAGCAGATAAGGAATGAAGTTATAATTATACTAAATATAATTAATATGTACTCTTTAGTGTAAGTTACTAGAGCTTTGGTGGTGACCCTGGAAGAACCGGTGTGGCCATGAGGAAAATCCGCCAGCATCAGTTAGCTCTCTTCCCACTTGTCATTGTGGTTTCTGTTTCTTCTCCGCTTCCTGATATTATTTCAGAAATTAATTTAAGAACATACACACAATTAATTACTTGCCATCTTGGGATCAATTGGTAAATTTAATGATGAACAGGAGCCTCGAGCATCGGTCGGACTCTTGTATGGGTACACCCAGAGCAAACAATGGCAGCGTATATGGAAATAGTCAAAAATGCATGTCTTTCGTACTGGTTTTCATTGATTACCGTTTATTTCATTTATTGTATTTCCCTCAGCAGGAGCAATAAATGAAACGGACATTTACTTTTGTCCAAGAGTGATTTGCTGGATGATTTAATTTCTGGAGGATGAGTGCTGCAGAGCAGCAAAGACAGCAGGATGTTCCTCTTCTTGTTGTTCTTTTTGCCCGTCACAAACTGCATTGGAAAACAAAAACAGCCAGAGCTTGACAGCTCGGTGAGATTTAAATAAAGGAGAGATTTTAAATGGAACAACCATTCATCAGTTCAAGGAGAGGGAAAGGACTTGCATTCATGAGGCATGTTCACTTGTGTCGTGATCCTGGGCATCTGAGTGCAAAATGTATTTAGACTGCAGCAGAAATGAAGGAAGCACACATATATACTGGTACATTTCTATTTTTCCCTTTAAAATGCATAAAAAGGAGGAGAGATTGTTGGGATTTGGTTTGTTGGCATCATACGAGGGCGCAATATATCCAGCAGAGATTGGGTTAGACCCAGGCTTTTAAAGAGTCAACAATAACATTTGATAATGTATGCCTTATATGCTGGATACACTAGTCAATATCCTAGTCAATGTTTGTGTAGCATAAATCCCCACCACCATCTTGTAAAACTGTGCTGGATTACACTGTAGCTTAAACAACTGCAAAATGGGCCCTGCAAACCCTCAAAAGCATTGTGTAAGTATGGTAGGGAACCTTGAGGATCACACATATGCATACATAAACATAGGCACATTAAACTGTGCAAACTTCTGCAAGTGGAAGAACCTAGTGTGCAAAAATTTTGGGGGGAAATCACTTTCTGTTAGTCCCAAGAAAATATTACTACTGAATTTTTATGCAATGGGTTTAAGCATCTGATTAATTTTTCAGTGGAAATCAATTGGAATTTAGCTGTATTATGCTTAGATATTATATACAGGGTTTGCCCTGCTGGAAATATGGTCCTGTGAGCTCTTGGCCAAAGAAGTAATTTCTCCACTCTTGGGAAAGATTTTCAAGCACCTGGCAAAGATGATGGGAACAAAACATTATATCAATATTTGTATTTTATTTGTGATGCATGTATAAATATGCCCAAATTTATGGAGAACTGGTTTATCAAAGACTGGCCTCAATGAGGCACTCTTGTTTGAACAGGATACTTCAAGCTACCATACATGAGGATATGTCATATGGTAAGGTTGTGCTGGCCTTCACACTCTACAAGTGAAGAGTGTGAAGGCCAACACAACTCAGAGTGGGATATGGCCGTCTATTCTGAGAAACAGGATTTTAGATCAGGTAGATGATACACATTGTCCACCAGAGCTCTTCTGAAGGTCTTCTGTATGAGTTTATTTATATTTGAGAGGGCTAAATAAAGCATACGTATATCTATATGCTACATTTTCCTAAGTCTTTGAAAATTCAATTTAATGCGCTACTTACAACAAAATCCACCATTAGTGTCATATATAGTCAGGGTAATTCTGTCTACAGAACAAATTAAGAACTGCAAGCCATCTGGTTTGCTCACAGATCTGTCTGAAGGAGTGCTTTTTTCTTGCTGCTCACACAGAGGTTTTATAGGAACCACATTTTCTGTTGCAAGGGATCTGACAGCTTCCCTGAAATTCATCACAGACAGTTATCAGTGGCAGCCAAAAGTCAGAGGGATTTATTTGTTTGTTTGTTTGTTTGTTTATAATATTTTTTAGCCGCACCATTGCCAGTGGCTTCTGGGCGTACAACATTAAAACTTAAAAACATTAAAAACATTTTAAAGGACAATATAAAATAGCATATATTAAAATAATTTTTAAAACATTAAAATTAATAAATCCTGCTGCTCATATGGCCAGCTAGGGAATATTGTTTAATTAAAATGCTGGCTGAACAGAAAGGTCTTTGCCTGGCGCCGAAAAGCCAAGAGTGTTGGAGCCAGGCGGATCTCTCTAGGGAGGGCATTCCAAAGTTGGGGGGCAACAGCCGAGGAGGCCCTATTTCGACATGCCATCCCCCTCACCTCTTTCAGGGATGGCACCTTCAGAAGGGCCTCCTGGCCTGATCTTAGAGGATGGGCAGGCTCATATGGAAGAAGGCGGTCCTTTAGGTAACCAGGTCCTAAGCCGTTTAGGGCTTTATATGTCAAAGTAAGCACTTTGAATTGGGCCCAAGCAGCAACCGGCAGCCGGTGTAAATTTTTCAGAACCGGCGTGATATGAGTCCATGCGGCGGCACCACTTATCAGCCGCGCAGCCCGGTTCTGTGCCAGTTGCAGTCGTCAGACCGTCTTCAAAGGCTGCCCCACGTATAGCGCATTGCAGTAGTCCAGTCTGGTTGTTACCAGTGCATGAGTGACTGCTGCCAGGCTCCGCTCATCCAGGTAAGGGCGAAGTTGATATATTCTCCGCAGCTGTAAGAAGGCACCCCTGGACACTGAGTCCACCTGGGCTTCCAAGGTCAGACTGGGGTCAAGGAGCACCCCCAAGCTGCGGACCCTGTCCTTTAGGGGGAGTGTAATCCGATCTAAGGTAGGGAAATGGCCCTTTAACCTATCTGGCGGGGCACCTACCAGCAGCACTTCAGACTTGTCTGGATTGAGCCTCAGTTTATTGACTCTCATCCAGACCATTATCGAGTCCAGGCACGAGTTCAGAACAGTGACTGCCACACCTGGATTGGTAGAGAATGAGAGGTAGAGGTGGGTGTCGTCAGCATATTGCTTACTCCTCAGCCCAAACCTCCTAATGACCTCGCCCAGCGGTTTCATGTAGATATTGAACAGCATGGGGGACAGTATAGAGCCCTGAGGAACCCCATGACGCAACCGCCATGGGTCAGAGCTACTGTCCCCAGCACCACTTTCTGGACTCGATCAGCCAGGTAGGAGTAAAACAGTGCCTCCGATTCCCATCCCAGCCAGTCTGTCCAGAAGGACACCATGGTTGATGGTGTTGAAAGCCGCTGAAAGGTCCAGGAGACTCAACAGGGATGCATTACCCCTGTCTTTCTCCCGGCAAAGGTTGTCAAACAGGGCGACCAAGGCAGTTTCCATCCCATAACCCGGCCTGAAACTCGATTGAAATGGATCTAGATAATCCGTTTCATCCAGGAGAGCCTGGAGTTGCTCAGCCACCACGTTCCAACACCTTGCCCAGAAAAGGGAGGTTTGCTATTGGACGATAGTTGTTCACTAGACCTGGATCCAGATTAGGTTTTTTTAGGAGTGGGTGAATCACTGCCTCCTTTAATGGGGCAGGGACCACTCCCTCTCTTAATGAGGAGTTGATGACCTCCAGGATCCAGGTGCAAACTCCCCTGGCAGATTTCTTTATTAGCCATGATGGGCAAGGGTCGAGTTGTGTAGTGGTGGCACGAACCGATCCAAGCACCCTGTCCACATCCTCAGGTCGCAACAACTGAAACTCATCCAATAAATTATGACATAAGTCCGGAGCACTGGACACAACCATGGGCTTTGCATCAACAGTGGAATCCAAATCTTTGCGAATCTGAGCAATTTTCCCCTCAAAGTGTGTAACAAATTCGTTACAGCGAGCCACTGAGGAGTCCAGGACCTCCACCGAACCATTAGGTTGAAGAAGGTCCCAGACCACTCGAAATAGCTCTGCTGGACGACACACCGAGGAAGCGATACGGCTGGAGAAATACTGGCGTTTCGCCAGCCGTATTGCCACAGAGTAGGCCCAATAATGGGCTCTAAGCTGTGTTCGGTCATAGTCACAGCGATATTTCCTCCATCTGCGCTCAAGCCGTCTCCCCAACCGTTTCATGGCCAAAAGCTCCTCTGTGTACCATGGAGCCTTATAGGCTCTGCGGGCAGGGAGAGGGCACCTAGGTGCGATCGTGTCGACCGCCCGGGCCACCTCCTTGTACCACAAGGTGACCTGGGCTTCGACAGGAGCGCCGACCATATCAGCTGGAAACTCCCCTAGAGCATTCAGGAATCCTTCAGGATCCATAAGTCTCCGGGGGTGGATCATTTTAATTGTTCCCCCACCCCTGCAGAGGATAGTACTGGCAGAGAGTCTAAATTTTACCAGGAAATGGTCCGACCATGACAACGGAGTCAAAGATAAATCCACCACATCCGGACCACCATCCCGCGGTCCCGTAGAGAATACTAGGTCAAGTGTATGACCTTTCTCATGAGTCGGGCCGATGACATGTTGAGACAGCCCCATGGTTGTCATGGCGGCCATGAAGTCCTGAGCTGCCCCTGATAAAGTGGCCTCGGCATGGAGGTTGAGGTCTCCCAGTACCAAAAGTCTGGGAGTCCTTACCACCAGATCCAAGATCACCTCCATCAGCTCAGGTAGGGAGACTGTTGGTAAGCAGCAGGGTGGGCGGTACACCAGCAGAATCCCTAATCTGTCTCGCAAGTCCAACACACAATACAGGCCCTCTAGACCATTTCTCAAGGGGACAGGGAGTCTGGAAAAATGGAAGGAATCCTTATAGACTATTGCCACACCTCCTCCCCGCCCCTCCGGGCGACCCTGGTGTTGGACCAAGTACCCAGGGGGCCATAACTGAGATAGAGGAACTCCTCTTTCTCCTCTCACCCAGGTCTCAGTAATGCATGCCAGGTCAGCCCCCTCATCCAAAATTAAGTCATGGATGAGGGCAGTCTTTGCTGGAAGATTGGAGAGTGTTGGCTTAGAATATGGGCACAAGGCTCAGCTAATAAGAGGCTAACTTCTGTGTCATATTGTAATATGTATGTTGTTTCCTTTGCCACAGTCTAATGTGTCCTCCTCTGGTACACAGGTGAAGGATCCATGTTTGTAACACTCAGCATGATTCAGTGGCTGCTGCATCTTTATTTCTTCTGAAAATAGTGGATGCGGGATAGGGTGAGAAACCTCGCAAAAGAGAGCAAAGAACAACCAAAATCCTCAGAAATATACATGCATCTCAAAAGACCTTTTGAGCTGAAGCTGCAAAAGGTAATGCTAATTGAAATGATGTCTTGTTGCTTTTGCTGCAGTAGACTAACACATCTAATCCACATCCACACTCATTCCAAGGATGAACAACAAATAATGCAGCCAAGAAGCATGGCTGTTTCACCACCCTGGACATGTCAGATAGAATGGTCAACATGGACCAAATAAAATGAAAATTATTGTCAATCTCCAGTTCTGAAGGTTTGCTTAGAAGGTGCAAAAGCATATCTGTTGTTCATTGAAGTAAGGTGATTTAAGCAAGTAAATATAGTTGACTGTACATGACAAAGTACTGTCTAAACAACTTAAGCAATTATTTCAACACCTTTGTCTAGTTGGTAGGAGTTGACATTTAAAAGTCCCCACATCTCGTGCTGTGCATGCTATTTAAAGCAAGAGATTAAAAGAAAAAAGATAAAAAATGTGACAAATATTTTCTATTCTCACCAAAACGATCGGAAGTCTGGGAAAGGCACAGACTTAGGGTAATTTGTGTAACCAAATTTGAAACATTTTGCAATTTTCTCTCTCTCCACCCACCCACACACTCACCCACCCACACAGACCATCCAAGTGGTGATACTAATTCAGAAACTGCATCTCTGCTCAAGCCCAGCAATGACCTGTATAGGTATCAGGATATCTTTGTTGCAGCTTTAATATTTCACTGTTGGTGTCTCTTCATAGAATTGAATCAATGCTGCCGTTTCTTCTGGGTTTGCACTGATTGGGGAGGCTGCAATCCCTCACTGCTAAGAGGGATGATAGGTTTAAAAATAAGGACCTTAGGGATTCCCTCCCAAAAGAAAACGAAGAAGTCAGCCTTGGTAATTAGGCTGCTCACAGTCTCCTGAAGCTAACAATTTCACAGTAGGTCTCTAGAGACCAAGTGACCTTTTAAGGGTGTGTGTGAAGAGGAAGAACTTGAGACCGAGCTAGCAATGATGCTGCTGATGTTCAAAATAGGGCGATTCCCCACCCCAAGATGTTCTAGCTTTAATGGTCCCAGTAAATGAAAACCTGAACAGAAACAAAGAAAGGTGTCCAAACGCAGGTAAGCAATACTACATACTTTCCATACCTGTTATCTCAGATTAGTACTGACAATTCTTCACATTTTATTTTTGCATTACATGAGATGGCCTTTGATAGTGGTTGCACAGTATGTGATCTTCCCTTACATTCACCAGTAGAGCATTATATGATGATGTAAAACCTTGTTGGATAAATGAATGAATCTCCTTTCTGCCATCTCCCATAACAGAATAATCAATGAGGATTTTAAGCATTGCCATGAGTGGTTTCTCTCCTTTTTTTTCCTGGCTCACCACCATCACCCTTTATTGTTATATGGTGTTGGTGTTCTGTGCTGTCAGGTTGCTTCTGAAGAATAACAGCCCGAACAGGGTTTTCAGTCTTTGTAGGATGCTCAGAGAAGTGTCTGCCATGGCCACCCCACCTCATGCGCTTCCATGGCCAAGCAGGGAATTGAACCCAAATCACTTGGGTCCTGTTCTGGTACTCTGTCCATTACACCACACTTGATCCCATCTTGTATGGTATGCCTACTAATATACCTGGGTTCTGATATAATTTTTTTTTGTAGGCCTAAGCTGTGTTCTTGAAATGGCACCCATAAATCAAGTGATCACTGCTACACAGGATACATACTCTTTGAACTGCCCATGTCATTCAGTTCACATAGTTATGGTGGTCGTGTGTTCTGTTCTAGGGAGTGTCAGTATCTGAAGGGTAGCTGGAGGACAATCCTCGTTTGACCGTGTCTCCAGTTTGAAGGGCTGCCTAGTCAAAGATAAAGAAGAATCCTAAGGGGGAGGATCGGGGATTTCAAGTTGCCCATCCACATTGAGTAATACCTGGACAGCAGAATCGGTGGCTGCTACACACAGGTCTCATATTCACTCTCTTTTCCATTTGGATAAGATGCACTTGCAAATTCTGTTTAAATGGCAAGATCACTTCTAACTTTGTATCTGTATGCATAAACCAGCACATCCATTTTATGCAAACTGGTGCCCATTTTTGGAGAGGCGTGCTCCCCCTTTTTTATGATGTGTAAGTGACCACTCTACACAACTATACATCCAATACATTGGGATGGGGTGCTTCAGTGGGCCCGGAAGCCAACTTTGTGCCCTCAGGATCATCCAAGGCTACTCAGACTACCAAAAATGTTTTTAAAGATAAAGGACAAGTGTGAATGACTTGGGGTGTAATTCTGGTTTAAGAAAACTGGTTTTTCTTTTATTTTTATTTTTTGGTCTTAAACACTGCATGGAGACTCTGATACTTAAAAGCTAAGGCAGTGTTCCCAAAGGTTCCGAAGAACAATTCACATTTTCCCCACTATGGAAAACATTTTGTGTGATGAGTTTGGGAACCACAAAAACAACTTTAGAGGGCCAAATATGGCCTAAGAGCTCCACTTTGCTATTCTTGCTGTATGCCAAGGTTTCTCATTACCAAATTTGGCCAATCTGGCCTCTGGGGAGGGTCTGGCCCTCAGGGAAGGGAAAGAGTGAGGTGATCTATTGACCAAGCTGCCACTTTAAGTTTACCGTTGCTGAATCACAGGTGGCTTCAGTTCCAACTTCCTGGCCCAAGGTCAATTAAACATTTTGGCAAAGGGAAAATTCTGGTTTCTGGTCATATCATACAAATCTTTTACCTTTTACTAAGGATTTCCATGGAGAGGAACATTTATGACAGCTGGAGACCCATCTTTTCAGGCAGGCTTTTTACAGCCACCAGTGAGTCCCTGAATACCACTTTTAAAGTTAAGATACTTTTCAATGTTTACCTGCTTTAAATTATTCAGTTGTATTTTAATTAGTGTACTGTATAACTTAATTGTCTTTAATGTTTAACTTATGGTTTTAAATTCTATTAGCTTAATATTGTGAGCTGCCTTGGATCCTCTTATTGGGAGATGGGCAGCCTATACTTACTTACTTACTTACCTACTTACCTACGTACCTGTAAAATTAAAAATGGTTGGATCATTTGGAGACCTTCAGTTTTGGTGATCTAGTTGCTGCCAGTGGGTTTTGATCAGCTTCTTTTGGGACAACTATATGATTCCAGATAGTGTTCTGATATACGTATGGCTTCATAAGTAATGAGGGCATGTAATTTCCTTGGATATCATTAGTTGTGCCCCAAAAACTCTTAGATGTGCATATATTGTGCAAAGTCTTTCTAACAAGTGTCATCATTTTCCAACTTATTCAGAGGTCTTTCTCTTGGTAAAATATTAAGTTTGCAAAATATTTAGATTGAATGATGGAATACTCAGATACCATTTCTTCCTAACCTTATGGCTTCATTGACTGCACCTACATGTTGTTGAGCTGATGTCTGCAATTTCTGCTCATTCTTCCTCCAAAATGTCCTTATGATTGCCCCTATCTCTTATGCTTTCTTGCTGGGTCAGACTCTTGAGGATTCTGCATATATTTGAGATTATTTCATTGGCATTGACAACTTCCTCCTTCTTCAGGCTCATTAACCATCTCTGTGCATTTATTTAAATATATTTTAAAATGTAGGAAGCAATTGATTTGGAGAAATAAACACAATGGAAATATGGGAGTCTGTGCTTTAGGATATCAGGTTGAACATGTGGTATGTACCAACAAATCAATTGTGATTTATGGCAATCCTAATATGGTTTCGGAAATATGTGAGATATTTAAGTTGTTTAACCAATGCCACCACCCCCTTGTGAGTTTCCATGGGCTGAGCCCAGTGTTCTGAGCCTTTGGGCATCACATAGTAAAAACTCATTCCAAGAAATAAGATGCTTAAGTCTAACCCCATGGTTGGCTGCTGGCCGAAAGCACTTGATAGTTTTCCCCTTGAGTCAAAATGAAATCTGGCAAGGAGTGGATGCCTTGAAGTGTAAGTTCATTTTCTTCTTTACTTTCCCAAATATTGTGAGAGTTTTAAGTCTGTCTTTTAGGCAACCAGTTGGCACAATATGTAAAAGAAGCAAGAATGGCCACTGAAGTGATGTGTGCATTCTCCACACCTAATTTTTAGAGTATATATTTTAATTGTTTTATCTTTTTAATTATATTTTAATTGTTGTAAACCACCCAGAGACCTTTGGGTTGTGTGGGCGGCATATAGGATAAATAATTAAATAAATAATGTGCAAGATTTAAAGATAGAACAAGTCCATCTTCTCTGTGGAAAGATGTGTGACGTCCATGGAGATTCATGTGTTCCATCTTTGGATATTACATGCCAAGCATAAGCAAAATATGTACAGGTGGCTGCCCTTGCTCCTGAATAGGATGCACAAATGCCTCAAATGGGGAAGCAAATCATTATTACAATGATTTTCATCTTCTATCCCTTCCCACCAACTACTACTATTTGTCCACTTCTCTCATAAAATTATCTTGAGTTTGAAATCTGTAGTGTCTGTACGGACTATGAATACTTCCACTTCCCTGTTACAGGAGACGGTGGAAACAAACATGTAGATCAACTCAACCTGTTGTTTATCACTGTTATTTTGAATAATTTCAATACAAATGGGTAGTATTCTTAAACTTCATGGGTACAACTTCCTTTGTGTTTGTTCTCTCTTCAGAAGTTTTCAGCCTAAAGAATAGACAGAGAGGCCTGAACCATAAACTTAGCAACACACCAGTCCTGCGTTTGAGAATGTTTTGCTTTCAGATATAAAATGTATTAAATTTCATTACATTGCAATGCATGAGGCAGTAGCTATTAAGGTAATTTTCAACACAGACTTCAGTGCATTGCAACATTTATGTCTCAGGTTCTATATATCAATTATCTTACTGTAAGTGACAGTTTATGTCCTGACATATATATACAGTGCTGCCTCGCTTAACGATGATAATCCATTCCAGGAAACTCACTGTTAAGCGAAAACATCATAAAGGGATATAAAAAAAAAACACTGAAACACATTGAAACCCGTTCAATGTGTTCCAATGGGGTAAAAACTCACCGTCCAGCGAAGATCCTCCACACAGTGGCCATTTTCGCTGCCTGTATAGCAAGGAATCTGTCCCTAAACACAGCGGGGAGCCATTTTAATTACCCGGTGGCCATTTTGAAACCGCTGATCAGCTGTTCGAAAAACATCGTTTTGCGAAGAATCGGTTCCCGAAGCAGGGAACCGATCATTGCAAAGCGAAATTCCCCCATTTAGACCATCGTTTTGCGATCACAATCGTCAAAGTGGATTTGTCATAATGCAGGGCAATCGTAAAGCGAGGCACCACTGAAATTTGAGTAAAAAGGGCGACTTCTCTAACTAAAATTGACAGTCTTCATTATGACAGGCCATGAAGAAATTGGGATTTTGCACCCATTGTTTTCATTTGGGTACATTTGCACATTTTGATGTTCTTTCAAAAGCTGAAGCCCTTGTTGTGTGTTAGTGGAACTCTTGTCATTTGTTTTGTTTCTTCAGTGTCTTCTCAAAGACCTGATTAGATCCCCTGTCAAAGAACTCACTAAATAGTCAGTCCATGCAGTTGGTTTTGCAGAAGCAGCATATATTCCATTCTATACACCTCTGCCCTTCTTCTTTCTTATTACATGTGTTAACATCAAGCATTGCAAAAGGTTGTTCTGTCCATGTCTTGTACCAGTAAAAAAGCAATGTCCTCAGAAAACTGCCTGACAAGGGTGGGGAGGGGTATTCTTCTGTATCCAGCTAGCTGATCCAAGTATTCATTGTGCTTTGTTATTAGGAACTAGGAAGATTCATTTCTGAATAATCAGCGGCAAAAGGAACCAATAAATAATCATATTTAAAAGGTCATTGCAAAGAAGAAATGCAATGTGATTGCCCCCTTCTCCCTTTGTCTGAAAGTGTTTTATGTGCAGCTTAGTCTATAATTCATAGCAAAATATAGACAAAACCTAAATTTGCATTTCATACCATTTTGCACTTATTATTAATATTTATTACTTCTGCCCTTTATAGCAAATTTGTAGCTCACCAGAGGGAGGGGAAGAGAAAATTCAAAAATGGTTATTTCTTTCTTGTTCTTAAAGGTTTCCCAACAGTATAACCTGGTAAAGAAATTAGACCTTCATATTAGTGGCTGAAATAGAGCCAAATTGGAGTGGAAAACTCCAGATTACATGATTCACCTTAAATCCAGACTGCTGTTAAGACAAGACTTCTGAAGATCCTTATTGATTAAATAAAAACAGTACCGAAAGTAATCTGTGAAGCTTTTATGGTTTCGGTCTTCTCTTCTGCTCTGTCATGACATGTTCTGGAGCTCCCCTCATTTTTTATCAGCAGCCAGCACAGTATGGTAGCTCTATCATACATCAATTTTATTCCCATTTCTAATGGAACATTCTTCCAAGAAAATCAATGCAATGGTTCTGGCCTCTGGAGCTTCCTGGCAGCAGACAGGTTGTTCAGAAAAACAGAGCATTTACATAGAGGTTCCCCAGATTGTTATATTCCTCCAAATGACGACAGTTAAGGCTGCAAACATACTATTGTTGGCATCAGTTGAATCCAGAGGTGTAACTCACAATGTCTGTGTTTGAGACATCACAATCCTACTGGTTAAGCTTGGGTCATATGAGATTGGCACATCCAGGAGGAGGGTGGGAGAAGGTGGAGGAAAGGGGCGGAACATCTGAAGAGATCCTTAGGATGTGACCACCATTTGGATTATCCACTGAGTCTGCTTGTTCTCTGCTGCCACGCAGGAGGAACTGGAGGTGGGACGTAAACTCCAGGAATGTGGATTTGTGCCTTTCCAGCAGAAAATGCCAAGAGGAAGTTTTAACTCCTCTCACGGAGAATGTTTATGCTGTCTAAATTTTGGCGCCCGAAATTAAAACCCCAGTTGCACACACACTCCTCCCCCACTTAAGACTGTCTTTTAATCTCCATCATTAAAGCAGGACAACACTTAGGATTTTCTCTCATTTTTATCCTCACAGCAACCCTCTGAGACAGAGTGTGTGCTTGGCCTTAGGTCATCCAGTGAGCTTCCTGGCTGAACAAGGTTTGGATCCTCCCTTTCCCTCTCAGACTTCTGCTAATTCCTACTTATTGCAGTTGAGAAAGATAAGGAGGTGTCAAGGACTGCAGGCACTGGAAAAGTTGGGAAAGAGGCTAATGGTGGAATATGCAATGCATTTCCTTAGCGTAGTAATAAACACCTTTTTTCCCTGCTGGAGTCCCATGCAACACGAAAGAAAATCAGAAGGAAAAAAGGTCTGAAGCTGAACATAGGATTATTGAGACTCACAAACACCTTCATAAAATTGGCACATAAAATGCCAAGGATAGAATAATGAGTGTGTTTAGTCGTTTAGTCGTGTCCGACTCTTCGTGACCCCATGGACCAGAGCACGCCAGGCCCTCCTGTCTTCTACTGCCTCCCGGAGTTGTGTCAGGTTCATGTTGGTTGCTTCGCAGACACTGTCCAGCCATCTCATCCTCGGTCGTCCCCTTCTCCTCTTGCCATCACACCTTCCTAACATCAAGGTTTTTTCCAAGGACTCTTTTCTTCTCATGAGATGGCCAAAATACTGGAGCCTCAGCTTCAGAATCTGTCCTTCAAGTGAGCATTCAGGGTTGATTTCCTTTAGAACTGATAGGTTTGTTCTCCTTGCAGTCCAGGGGATTCTCAAGAGCCTCCTCCAGCACCACAATTCAAAGGCATCAATAATAGAATAATGAGGTGTACTCCAAACTAGAGATGGGGACCACACACAATTTTGGTGAGTCGTCCTCATTCGTGGGTCATCAAAAGTTGACGACTCACGAAGCACAGTGTTGCCCCCATGAACCGAAGAATAATGAATTTTTTCATCGATTCGTGGGGGTTACTTTAAAAGACCAGACCCCTCCTCCCCACTCCCATCCCCCACTGCCGTGCTGGCGCCCCCTCCACCTCACCCCCATCCTCCGCCGACACCTCCATACAGAAAAAGCCATCCTATGGCTTTTTCATTCTGCCTACCAGCAGATGGGCAGCCACTCACCCCCATGGCCACCCACCCCCACAGTCTACCCCCACCCTTTCCTCTCCCTACCTTAGCCCCCCGCCCCACCTCCACGACACTGCCTTACCGTGCTTGTTGTTGCCACTGCTGAGGTCTCCATCAGGCCTTTACAGCTGTAGAAAGGGAAACTGGCTGCCCTTTGCAAAGATGGCAGCTGCAGGTTCATTTAGGGTAGGGAAGCTGCAGCTGCCATCTTTGCAAAGGGCAGCCTGAATTCCTTTCTACAGCTGCAAAGGCCTGATGGAGACCTCGGCAGTGGCGATTACAGTAAGAGGGTGTTGGGGTGGGGTGGGAGGCTAAGATAGGGAGAGGAAGGAGGTAGGCTGTGAGGATGGTGACTGTGGGGGTGAGTGGCTGCCTATCGGCTGATCAGTGGGCCAGTAGGAAGAATGGAAAATCCATAGGATGGCTTTTTATATTAATATTCAGATGAGGGATGAATCAAAACAGGGAAATATTCATCAATCTGTATTCATCAGGACTTAAAATTTGATTAATACGGATCGATGAATATTTGACGAATCGGCTATATTAGTTGAAAAAAATGATCCATTTTTATATTCGTCCCGATCTCTACTCCAAACCCATCCAGAGAAGTATTAACAAACAATTATTGATACTGGCAATAAAATGCTGAAATACTATTTTCACCATAGGTATAAGTTATAAAACATGTAACATCTAACAATATGGACCCATTCCCTTAACCTCCTGGTGAATATGCAAGAATAGATTGTATTGTATCTTTGCTGCTCTGTAAGACAGGAGGGCCTGGCATGCTCTGGTCCGTGGGGTCACGAAGAGTCGGACATGACTTAATGACAAAACAACAAAATTACTCAGAGCTGGAGGCGGATCAAGCAGAGCCAGGTGCAGAGGCAGAAATTAAAATGTGTTTAGGTTAGTCAGTGGTTCTTGCTAGATCTTGAGTGGTTCTTACTGGAAAGGCTTACCCTCAGGGTTGTCAGGTCTTACATTCTTGGCCTTGAGACTCAAGTTTTGGGCTCTATTCTCCAGGTCTGATATTTTGGACTGGAAAACACTATTTGAGAAGTCGTGTCCTGGTTCAGGACAGGCTCAGGAGCATCTTCATCTTGCTCATTATCTTGCCTGCTCTCAAACTGCACATGCTGGCAATGGTTGGGTCAAGGAGACATTTAGAGGGACCTCCCAACTTAACAGTTCTGAGTGTAGTGGAGAGCCTTGGCCTATCACCAGTACTGAAAACAGAGGTGGCGCATGACCCCTTCTCCCAAATTCCGGTGACTCCCGCTGCTTGATCCACAAGGCACCCCTAGCTGAGGGAAGTTTCAGTAACTAGTCCAGTCAGTTCTGAAACTGGGGTGGGGGTGGGGAAGTATCTTGAGCAAGAAAAGTAAAATGGTGCAGAAATCAGAAGAAAGCTTCCGTCTAAGGGATCTGAATTTCTTTGTGTAGAATAAACATTTTTTGCTTCTATAAAGTGGTCTTGGCCAGAAGCAGTTTTAAAGCCAAGGAGCTTGTTTTTGAGGCCAGGATTTCTATTTCTATTTTTTTTCTTTTTGACAGATTTTGTTTGTTAAACCCTCCTGTAAATCACATTGGTCCCGCTCACACTGGTACGTATTTTGTTGTAAGTAAATCACATTGGTAAGTGCTTTGAATTGCAAACAAGATGGGATTAGCCGCTGCCTTTTTGAGGTCTTTGTTTGGGGCTCATATGCAGAAACAATAGCAATCAAATAAGCGTAAAGAATTCCAAGGACTAGGCACCTTCCAATGAATTTCTCTGTACTGTCCAGAACGTTAACTTTTATTTCACTGGTTGAACAAGCCGCTTAGCTAAGCAAGCTGCTAAGCAAGCTGCTTAGCCTCTGAGGCCACAGAAACCTAAGCCTGGGATTGAATCCAAGCCATCCCATCTGAGGGCAGGAAAAGTCATTCACCACAAGGCAGGGATGAATGCTCTTCTGCATCTTTCTCCTTACCTAATTGATTTGCTTGTGGCTGACCTTGAAAAACATGACAAAAATAACCAATACAGCAAAATTTTTGTTCATCTATACTCCAGGTACGACCTTTCCAAAAGAGTGTGATGATCTGGCCACTGTGACACATACCTTGTTATGGGATACTGTCTGTGGGAGATTTCCTTTGAAGACCACAGGGACTCTTTAATCAGTTCAGAATTTTACAATTAGTGTTAACAAGCTGATGAAAGCAAATCTCCTGTGGATGGCAATCTATTTCTGGGCACGATTCAGGTGACTTTGTTCCATATTCTGGCTTCAGATTAAACTAGACGGGTGGACACAAAGTGCCAAAAACTTTGGGTAGTTTAAGTTGTATATTCAGTCCATGTTCCACAGGTTTTTCGTATTGCTATGTTTTGGCATTTTAAAAATTCAGTGTTTTCTTTTTTTTTGTCTCTTTAAGATTTATGAGCATGTAACATATGCTTATTTTTGACATTATTTTAATAATGTCCTGATTCTTTGGAGGCATGCTGTATATTGTACAGCATACAAGAAAAAGTATTTTAAAATAATATATGTAAAGTCAGTTTTAAAGAGAAATAACTCATCAGCATTACAAGGACACCGCAGCACAAGTTTGGGTCTACTTCAGCCTATTACTTCAGTAGGTTTAAGGCAAGAATAGTGAACCTCGGGCCCATAGGCAGCCAGAATCCAGCCTAAGAGGGTTCTCTCCTGGGCCTTACTTCCTTTCCGAGTCTCCAGCACTCTTACAGAACTAGAGGAAGTTAGCACTGGAAAAGGAAATCGAACTTTTATCACTTGGTGACTAGATAGAAGAGTTGTACCTCTATGCCTTTTTCTAGTGTTGGGAGCATTGTTTGGCTCATGAGCAAAGACCTTCAGATGTTACTGCTTACTTAGCAGCCTAATGTATTGTGCATGCGACAGCAAGTCCTCTCATTGATTACCTGATCTAAAATATTGCATGGTGGGGGGGGGGAAGCAGTTGGCGGTACAGCTTCTGAGATGGATGAGAAAGTTATCAGTTTCAATGTATCAAGCCTCATGTTGTGGAAGAATGAGGCCTTGAAAGATGTCCCAAGCTACAGGGAGGCTGAAAGATACAGAGCACCAAGTCAATAAACTGAGAAAGCACAGTAGGGGGTGATATGGCAATAGCAAATATCAATAATCTAGGAATGCATGACATACTGAACTAGAGTCAGCTGACTAAAGCAACAATATTTTCTAGGAACATATAACAAGTCAAGGAAATAATCAAAGTTTACAACAGAGAGGGAGAAAGTAAGAGTTGCAGAATATTCTGTGTTCTGATTTCTGGTTATGTATTTCTGCTTCTTTCAAACCAATAAAATCAACAAATCTTTTGGCCTTATCAAAGGATTTGGCAGATGAAAAAGAAGGGATAAATAGTAAACGTTTTGGCACCATTTTAATCCTTGCCTTCAACCTTTGTGTAGAGAACTACAATGGCGGTCTGATAGGGAGCTTATAGTGAACAATAGTTTTCATAATTAATCTTTTAATTCTTTCAACTTCAAGTATTTGGCTCTTAATTCTCCAAGGGATGTTTTAATTGGCCAATCTGCTGGTGGAATTGGTGAGACTCTGGTTTATATCAGTAGTTCAGGTCACTTCCTTACCTCATTTACACATTTCTGCAAGGAACTACTGTACCATGTTTCCCCGAAAATAAGACAGGGTCTTATATTAACTTTTGCTCCAAAAATGCATTAGGGGTTATTTTCAGGGGATGTTTTATTTTTTTTTTTCATATACAACAATCACCTTTATTCAAATACAGTTACGTCATCTTCTTCTGGTTTGCTTCACAATAGTGGAGAGCAGGGTTTCACTTAACTAGGGCTTATTTTGGGGGTAGGGCTTATATTACGAGCATCCTGAAAAATCATACTAGGACTTATTTTCAGGTTAGGTCTTATTTTAGGGGAAACAGGGTATGTAATGCCACATTTTATACTCACCAAATCTTATCCCAACAACCTGTTGAAATAATTTTTTCCCCTTGAAGTCAATTTTTTTTTTTGTTTTAGAAAGCACAAGAATTAATAAGATAAAAGTAAACATTTAATGCCACTATATTGATATCTTTTAAACATCATATTTTTGAGACAATATGTTTCACACCTCATATACCACAAATGGTAAGAGTTTCTTTTTTTAAGCCAGCAAACAGAAAACTTTACATTTTAACGGCAAAAGGCTTGATATATTTGTTCAGTGAAGCTTCAGATCCTGTGCTTCTCCGATTCTTTTCCTTTCTTAACCTACTGCTGTCTGTTTTCTGTTGTTCCAATAAACCTTAGCTGATATAGCACTATTTAGCTTTGTGGGTCTGTCTTCTTGTGGAACTTCTCATCCTTGTTCTGCCCATAAAAGAGGGCACCTTCCAACCTTACGTGACCGTATTATACCACTGTTACTATGAAAAAGGACATAGCCACAGACAGAATGAAATGGATCCAGCAAATGTACACTTCAATGCATAGCACTTAGATAAGCATTTCCAATCGTAACGGGTAAATAAATTATAAAGTACAAGCAATTCTATAAAGCAAGAACATCCTGAGTTTACAAATAAATTATGTCCTTCATATGTCAAATATGTGATGGATGTCCAATAGCAGTTTCAGCTGAGGAAAGGGAGGAAAGCATTAAAATGTAGAAAAAGTAGTATCTATGTATACATAAAATCTCTAGGTGAATGTGGTTTATTTAGAAACAATTCAAATGCATATTATATAATATACAAGACTGCAAAATTCATATAGAGAATATATGTAATATAGATAGAGCTGAAACTGCTTTAAGCACCATTTTAATACCATCATTTTAATATAAAGTATGCTCCGCAGAAGAGTAGGACCACTCAAAGTTGCACAAAATGCATGTTTCTGATTTCCTTTGGAAGAGACTGAAGGCTAATGGGATGAGTATTGCTCAGTTTTTTCAAATATGAGCATCATCCAAGGAACTCATAATGGATTTTCCTACAACATGAGCATCATGGACTACTCTGACTGCGTTGGGCCTCCATATAAAAAAATCTAACTGCCAGATATAGTCTGACAAAAGATGCTCTTTGAGAAACATGGGTCGAAATCCTGTCACACAGTTACATGTACGCAACTCAAGGTTTCTCCTGTGGTTGCTGCAATAGCACTGAGGCGCATGTGCTGTCCACAAAGCACTTTCAGCAGCCCATTGCACAGTTGGTTGTGTTGGAGACATGCAACTGGTTGCGTAATTGAATAGTGTGATGCCTTGTTCATGGGCATAAAATCTGACACATTTACACTGGCATATCTTTGTTATTATGCCTGCATAAACAGGATTTTGCTCGTATATTAAGCCTGGACCAAAGGGAAATGGTTCATTAAAAATGTTAATTTGGAAATCATTTACAAAAGTATGATGGGTGGCTTTCATTTCTTGACTGGATGTTTCTATTAATCATGAGTGTCTATTTATTATTTTGTAAACGTAACACAAAATAGATGCTATCAGCTACTCCATCCCAAATAATATTAGTTTTATAAAATCCTGTATGTTCTGAGAAATCATCACAGCAGATATTTTACGATACAGCACGCTGCTGCACACTACAGTAAAGTACAGCAATGAGAATATATGGGCTGACGTTTAGTCTGCTGACATTTGTGATAGCATGTCACTACTTAATGAGAATGTAATGTTTTACATTTTGGTTATGATCACAGCAAGAAAGCAGCAGCCATTTTGGATGCATATCAAGACAAAAGAAAAGAAAAGTAAAGAAATAAAGAAGACAAAAACATTGTGGCACCTTAAAGACTAATTAGTACGTTTTAATGTGAGCTTTGTGGGCAAGTCTTTCCTGTCTGAGGGAGTGAACTGTCCACAAAAGCTTACACTAAAATATGAACCATAACATTTATTATGCCACAATTTTTTGTCTT
Source organism: Pogona vitticeps (assembly GCF_051106095.1). Classification (NCBI taxonomy): domain Eukaryota; kingdom Metazoa; phylum Chordata; class Lepidosauria; order Squamata; family Agamidae; genus Pogona; species Pogona vitticeps. Next base: position 53,658,769 of record NC_135783.1, read on the forward strand.
CTTGATTTCTCTTTTCTTTTGGCATAATATACTAGCACAGACTAACATAGCTACCTCTTCTAAAACTACATTTTGGATGCATGATTCTTTCATCTTATGTGTGTTTTTTACCATCATGTATATGTAGTGTATATATAACATGGCCACACATATTGATGCCAAAATGTCTGTGGTATAACTCTTTGCCTCAACATGGCCAGAGAACAAATTTTTAAATATAATGGCTCATACGCTTTGTTGCAATTCTACACCAACTGGACAAGCCCATATATTGGGGCTAGAAATATCACAACAGTGGTAACGGTGAGTGTGCAGAGAGAAAGAGAGAGCACAAAGATTTACTCTTTGTTTTAGTCATACTGTCCCTGTTTGTATTACTTGGGTGACAGAGCTAACCTGGCAAGTCTAGAGTACATCAGATGTTAAATTAGTTACACCCAAATGTGTTTTTCTATTGATTTTATGGATGTTAAAATTTTTCAAAGGTTTATATGAGGCAAACACAGCAGCTTGATTTTATAAACTGAAGAAGCAGCATACATGGTAACACAATACTTATTTTTAAAATACAGTTTCCATAAAATGTGGCATACATAAATGGTCAGGTGGCTGGTGAGTGGGGTTGTAAAGGTTTTATTGATATAGCTTAGTATCAAGCTTCATAAGTTATGCTTTGCTGCTCATGAGAAATTACATTAACTCAAACACATAATGTATCACACAGATTTCTGCCTGTGTTTCTCTATGCATTTCTTTTATTGCCTACACTCACCCTCCCCCAACCCTGTTGTTTTATCCCAGCAAACTGAGAAATATGTGTGTGCAGTGGTTGTTAAGAACCATATCTGCTTTCTAGGGCCAAGAAGAGTTTAAAATCATAGATATGGAACATAGGGCCAGGGATGGTTGACTGACAACAGGAAATAGTGTGCTAGTTCTATGCCCTGTTGCAGGTGATTTGGGAACGAATGGAACAGGATTTCTACATTCGTTCTTCACCAAACTGCCCTTCAAGAATTGAATCTTCCTCATGGGGAAAACAGATTACAAACGGAGATCAGAGTTTGTAAAATGGCTCAGATAGAAGGCTTAAAACTGTTCTTTTCCAGAGCAAGCTCTGTCAGCATCAGAAAGCCCATCACTTGTATTTCGCCTTTCAGAAAACTGCTGCAGTCTCCCAACGTCCCATCTAATGGGGTCCAAGAATGCAGACTTCCATGTGTTTGATGAGCATCCAAAGGTTACCTACAGGTCCCAGGTTAGCAAGTGATACACGCACAGACGTCCCCTTAGCCTGATCTAGTGAAGTTCTCTCCAAATAACTGGAAATAATTTATCAGGGGATGTCTTCAAACTCCTAAGGGGCAAGAATCATATGTTGGTTCTAGCAAGCTGAAATGTTTTGTTGCACTCTAGTAAATTCAGATTGTGGGGTATAATCAGAACTGCTGATTTTAATTTTTTTTTTTTTAAAGAAAATGTCAAACACATGAATGCTGGTCACAAGAATGGGGAATGAGAAAGAAATGTTATGGAAGACATGCATCCTGATCCCAGGGAGACAGAGGGAGGAACACACGTTGAAACACTGTGGCTGTTGATACAAGTAGACAGGGACAGCCTATATGCTTGTCATTCTCTCTCAATCATCTATCTGACTGCATATGAATGAAAAAACTACCCAGATTGCATGCTTTAATTGGACAGATGTTCACTGTACTATTCCTTGGCTCATGCCAAGTACTGGCTGCGGTTGAAAACAACAACAAGAAGACTTTACTTGCACTTCCATAAGTGGGAGTCAAAGACAACTGAATTTATATGAGAAACCAGAATTAGATTCACAACCCTTAATGCTTCCAAAACAGAAGCACTACTATGGATAGGGAAGCACGTGCATTATTTTGTCTTTGTGCAGCTAGAAGTCCAAAATAGGAGTGATATTATACTACTCATCACAACAGCAAGCCATTAATTTAATTACAGTCAAACACTGCTAATTGTCATACTGCTATATTATATTCCTGAAACAGCTCTTACTGGCTGACTCTATTATTCTGATTCCATTGTGAGATGGGGCCCAGCAACAAGGCCTGCTCTTGTTATTTTTCAGTTCAAAAAAAGTTAGGGTGAACGCTGCTTGCATAGATGTCTCCCGACCTCGTAAAATTCTGCTGATACATAATTTCTTAGAGAATTACTGATTTTGAAGAAAATGATCTGCTTCTTCTCCCAAAAGGCAGAATGATAGCATTTGCACTTTATTAAGAATGGTCTTTACATGTGCATCTGGCTGTGGGATCAGGTAGGGAAGGCAGATGCTAAAGATCAATTCATGCACAAAGTTCCTCACACTGATAATGGAAGTCTCCCATGTCCTTCATTGAGCCGGACTAGAATAACTGAGTAAATGACATTGCGTCTCTACGTGTACATCCCTGGTAGTGATTATGGACTTGGTCTTCCCCCTTGAATATTTCTAACATCTATGAGGATCATTCCATTTTGAATAAAGGTGTCCATATTATTTATTTATCAACAAGAACAGAAGCTTGAAAGTTACTTTGTTGACATAGTTTACAATACCCAAGGCAGTATAGCTCATAGCCACACTAGCTGGTGGGTTCTCAGTGCTGTAGTCTAAAAAAATACCTTGCCCAAGTTTTAACCAAGGCTTTAGATAGAAAACACGCAAACAACTTGTGCTATGATTTTCTGAAAAGCAAAATTGCTGCTGACATTTTTATAATGTTCTGATTACATCTGATTGATCTGTTAGGACCCTACAATACTGCTTCAGAGGAGAATATTTCACATCTAATATATAATTGATCACATATTTATAAAACTAGGACTAGAACAGGGAAGTTCATGATAGGACCTTTCAGAGGTCATTAATTCAACTTGATGCCATGTAATAACAAGGCTAGAATCCTCAATGCATACTTACTGGGAATGGGATCAAGCTCCATTTTAACATCAGAGATCTTATTTATGGCTGAATGGCTCAGGGAACCTATGGGAGGGGATTGTGCAGCCCCTCTTGATTGAAACTATTTGGTCTGGAAAAAATCTGCAAATGTATTGTTGACATGTTTAGCACATAAGCAGAAAATCTGGTATTCCTTTGGTGACAAAAAAACACGGATTAATTTTTAATAAAGCAGGAGTGACGGTAATTTATGGTGATGACAACTAACACTTCTGAAAGTCTTGTTTTGTGTCTAAGAATAACTAACTTAAAAACAAGAAACTTTAAGTAGATATTCAGTGTAATGTCATTTTGCTAGCAGAGGGGAGGCCCAAATCTTCATTTTTGTTACAAACAGCTTGGTAAAGTTACTTTTTAAAATGAAAACTCCCAGAATCCCCCAGCCAGCATGGCCAATGTCAAGACTAGGAAGAGTTTTAAGGATTCATAGCACAGAATCAGTGTGTCCCCTTCCTGACATAAACCAGAGGGAGGCACTCCCCTTAGACTTCCATTGGGGCACCAGTGTCTTCAGAATGCTAAAACACTGCTCTGCTTTTAAATGCACAAGAAAAATGATGAGTGGCCAGCCAAGTGGTCATATGTCACCTGTATTTATTTCCAAGCTGAACAGAACACAAGTTCCTCCTTATGTAAAATGGTGATTATCAATGGAAGGACAAAGAAGGTACATTTAGAAATCAAATGATCCAAAAAAACTTGATTTCTTAAAAAGTTGACGTGTCTTATTTTCTGAAACTTATGCTGGACAGTATTTCACACAAAGTACTGTAATTTTAGCAGGCAAGTTCTTACTTTTTACAACCTAGTAACAGAAAAGTGTAGGACTGAGGTGTGTCCAACTTTTTATCTGATGATGCAAGGTACAGAATGTAAATGTTCCCTTAGAACACAGACAGAAAATGGTCATCCTACAATTGATCTATGACTGGAACCTCCATCACCTCAAACCACTACACATGGTAGCTAGGCCTGATGGGAGCTGTAGGTTAAACAGTGATTATTTAGTTCTTCTAAATGGCTCTTAAAAGTGCCCTTGTAAGGTTATATTTCATGCAACTATGACCAGTTTTAATTTTGGTGGTCACATAAAATTTGCCAACTGTCTTGTAATTCTAAACTGGGGAAAGGATGCAGAAGTGAGCTTCACCTCGATGTGGCCCAGCGCCATTGCATTGGACATAAGACTGTGATGTGAAGATCTATCTGAAGCTCTGTAGCAGCTGAACACTACTACAGAGCTCCCTTAATCAGGAACCCCGCCTACACACAAGCAAGGATCAGCTTACACAAGCCTATTATTTTCAGCCCTATCACAGAACAGATCTGGTACAAGAACCCCCAGCCCCATTTAAGAATGGGCAGTTGATAGACTTAGTTGTGTACCACAAACTACAGGATGGCTACAATGATCCCCCAGGAAGAAACCATTGTAATGTTTCATTTGAACATCTATTGAAAACGCTTGGTATATAAAATTGTTTCAGTGCTTGCTTAAACCCCCAAAGACCCCATTTTAATCAGTGAGGTCAATGCTCAGTCTTGCCCTGTTGCTGGATAATCCACAACTGTGTTATTTAGCAACAAGAGTTGGGGGAAACCTTTCTTCCTCCATTTTTCTTAATTATTTTGAAAGTTTATGTGGGCGCTTTTCCTTTGAGTGGCCTTACTCTGATGTGTAACAAGAAAACACAGTTAACATTTACTTATATGCTGCATCAGTTATGAAATATCTCTATAAACACAAGTTACATAGAAACAGCAAGTCAGAAACAGGATAAAACACCAAGGGAGAGGGGGAGTGAACAAGTTGTAAATACATTTCCAGAAACAAAAAGGATTGATTTTTTGTCTTTTTTCTTTTTCGTGACTAGCACCATCTGTACACGACAATGTATGGACATAAATGTTTGGATAATAAAGGTTTGCAAGGCACTTAAGACAGTTTTTCTGTGTATTTTACTTTAATGGTGCTCTCAGCAGCGGCATTCCTACACCTGCTCTGCCTCCCTCTTCCATTATTATTCAGGAAAAAGTCACTTCTGCCAGCAGTTCCTATGTACAAACATGTCCTTAAAGATTTCTCAAAGTGCTCTTTCAGGCTAGGAGAATCCACATCCTTTTTTTTCCTCAGCGTCTTTGCTTTTCATCCTCATCATCTATCCAGTTTATGCTCTGCTCTTCGGCATAACAGAGAGCGGGGGAAAACATTTCTGCTCACACTCATGCACAAACAGTCAAAACGTGACACCAACCTTCATTCTCATTCTGCGTCTTTGGGGTGCTGTTCAAAAGAAAGAAATGGGGGTGGGGTGGGGGCAGCAGTAGCCCAAACCTTAAAGATGGATCTTTTTCACCGACGCCTCGAAGTGATGTCGAAGCACGTGATCATCATGAGGTGGGCCTTGCAGTAGTTGACACGGTTTTCTAGCCGCTCAGTCACACATTCGAGAGCCTCCAAGTATTCCAGGGAATCCAAGTCAAATACTTGCTCCAAGTCAACTGTGAGAATGCAAAGGAAAGCTGGTAGAGAGAGGACACATGGCCAGAACAGGATTTCTTACCTGTGAAACCCTTAAGAGTTAATTCAGACATGCACATGTCACATTTAGTGGGATGGAGTGCAATGCTGCTGTCACAGAAAAGCTTCACATCAGGCCTTAAACCTTCTTGACATTAATCTTTATTGTACTAGCAGCACTGCATTCTACCTCACTTGCACAGATTCTTCTGCAGTACAAGCACTATCTATCTCATTGTTGTTTTCATTTTGGTTTTCGTGCTGTAGTGCTTTTGTTCTTAATTTGGCTTCATCAGAAATGGGAAGCATTTGGTCGTTTGCACTACAGCTCACAGTAGCCATTCTGGCTCTAGGATTCCTGTTACTTGAAAGCCAAAGAAAACTAAATGCTTCCCATGTCAGGGCTGTAGCTGTAGCTGTAGCACGTGCTGACTTCATCTGCGGTTTTGTGGTTTATTTTTAGTATATCTATTTAAATATCTGTTTGAACTGGGTGATGTTTTTGTTCTTGTCTTTATACACTGTCTAGGTACCTCTGACTTATGGTGACCCTATAAATGAAGTGGCCTACAAAGTGTCCTGTCATTGACAGCACTGCTCTTCTGAACTCAATGCTATGGCTTCCTTTATGAAGTCAATCTATCTCCTCTTTTCCTGTCTTCCATTTTTCCCAGCACCACTGTATCTTCCACAACGAGTTTTGTCTTCTCATGATGTGCCCAAAGTCCAACAGCCTCAGTTTTACCAATTTTTGCTTCTAAAGAGAGCTCAATCTTCATTAGATATAAACCCCACTTGTACACTTTTTGATAGTTGAGGTTGTCCACAAAACTCTCTTCTAACACCACATTTTAAACACATTTTTTCCCTGTCAGTTTTCACTACTGTCCAGCGATCAAACCCACAGATAGTAATTGGGGATCAAACACTGTGGATGATCTTGGCCTTGGTCTCCTGTGACTCTTCCTTACTCTTAAAGTCTTCTCTAGTTCCTTCACTGCTGCCCTTCTGAGTCTCGGTCTTCTTTTGATGTCCTGGCTGCAAATCCTCAGTTAGATTGATGTTGAAAATTTCTGAGGGATAAATCTTTAACATATATGGTCTTCAACTTTTCCTGCTTTAACAATTAAAATATTTAACAATTTCAGTTTCTTCATTCTCAACATTAAAGCCACGATTTTTGTCTTCATAATATTCAGCTGCAGTCCTGCTTTGGCACTTCCTTTCAATTTCACTAAAAGTCATTTCAAGTCATGACTACCTTCTGACAGCAAGATGGTGTCATCTGCCTATCTTAAACTACTGATGTTTCATCCACCAATTTTCCTTCCTCTTTTATTTGAATCTAATTCAGCTTTCTGTATATGTTCTGCATACAGATTAAACAGATAAGGAGATAAATGCATACTTTTCTCCATATTTTACCCCCCTCCCTTTTTGTTGTTCTTTTCTAATTCTTTAGAGAAGAACCTGTCACTTTTTGTATAGGTCTTTAGTATATTTCTCTTCATCCTATCCTGGTTATATATCATGTCCTCCTGTTAGGAGGTTATAATTCATGCAACTATGACCAGTTTTAATTTTGGTGGTCACATAATCTAGGTTGAAAAATGTTTTGATCCTCTGGAACAGCTCTCCCCCCCCCCCCCAATCTCTTTTGTTGCTCTTTTCTAACTTTTTGCACTGGCCATTGTAATTATCTTTATTTCTACACTATACTCACAGCAAAGCTGCATTCAGGATTCTGACCCTGCTTCTTTTTAAATTCTTTAAATAGTTTTTGCATATTTAAAAGTCTTTTGCATATTTAAAAAGCTCCTAAAAGCAGATCTGTTCAGAGAAGCCTTTGGGGAGAATAGCTGCGACACTGGTGGAAAGAGGAGACGAATAATATAGTATATATTCCAGAAACTGTAGAATATTCCAGAAACTGTTTTGCCACCTGTCTTTGGTTATGATTTATGTATGTTTTATAATCTATGTTTAATTTGTTGTATTCCACCCAGAGTAGAAGTTTGCTAGATGGGCAGTATATAGTAAATTGAATGAATGAATGAATGAATGAATGAATGAATGAATGAATGAATGAATTCTTCATTAGTAATATCTGTGGTTTCAATCCATAGTTCTTCTGGTTCACTGATAGTTGAATTTAGAAATGCAAATTTATTCTTTATGTGGAATTCAAATTAATAAAAATGTTCTTTATATTATATTTCTTTTACTGATTCTTTTAATGTTTTTTTTTCAGCTCTGCAATGGTTTTTGGCATTAACCATCATTAACTTGTGATCAGTAAGACAATCTTCTATTCCTTTTCTTTTGGCAGAAGTTCCATTTCCTACTTTCAACTATGTAGTCAATTTGAGTTCCATGTTGGCCATATGGTGGTGGTATTCAGGTATGCAGTCATCTATTTTGTTGCCTGAGACATGTATTTGTAAGAATCTGATTGTTGACTTCACAGAATTCTGTGGATCACTCTCCAGCTCCATTTCCGACCCTAAGGCCAAATTCTCCAAGATTTGGTTCAGTTTTGTTTCCTACTTTTGTATTCCAGTTTCCATCTTCTCATATTCAGACAGAGCTCGCACTGTGACCCCTAACTGCCTAAACTACATCTTGTCTCAGTATTAGAGCTACTATATATCATCTGAATTTGCCATTTCCTGAATAAAACACTTTATAGTTGTCTGACTGAAAATATTCTTGTTCACTTTTGTTTGCTCACATCAATAAATAAATAAATAAATAAATAAATAAATAAGTACTATAACGCACAAATGTTTCATTTCTTGCTTTACAGTTTCCAGTTTACCTTGATTTATACTTCTTACTTTCATGTTCTAATTGTACGGTTGGCAAGCATCAGAATTTTCTTTCACCTCTGTGCATGTTGGCCACCAAATGTCCTTTCAGTTTTAATTTAGGTGCATCATTAGCAACAGCGCTATTTGTACCTGTCCTTTGCTCTTCCCCAGTGGCTGATGGAATACCTTCCAACCTGGGAGTCACAAGTTCCAGCACTTTCTTTTGTTTAATTTTGGATTGTCTTATAGGGTTTTCAATGTAAGAAATATCCACCAGTGGTTAACCATTGCCTTCTTGTCAGCAGTACTAACAAAAGTTATCTTGAGGGTCATTGCTGCTGTCTATGAAAGATCCTCCATCCTTATTACCTTCCATTACTACTTTTGCCCAGTAGGTGCTTCTCTGCCTCTTCACCACTGGAACTAACTATTAGTGGCTCATGCCAAGTACTAATTGGAACTTCCCTACAGGAACACCCCTAGCCCCCTTCAGCATATTATATAACATTATATAATGTTAGCTGGGTTCTATAGGTGATAGCAAGTATTTTTATGTCACCTTCTCCTCTGCACCTATCCAGCAGTTGACAACTCCACCCAAACAGTCTGGCCAAGAAGTCATACTGGGTTTCCTTTTCATTATATATAACACGTTAATATCGAACAGGTAAAAAAATTATCACAAGTGCTGCTGCAGATGTTATACATTCTCTCCCTTTTAACATATACATCTCTGTCAACCGAGATAACATTTTATGCCTCTGATAAAATGGAACATTTTTCTTTGTAAGCATGGAATATTCCTTTGGTTTTATACAAGATCAGATTGTCTGCTAGTACTAAGTATGAAAACCACTGGGTTTTAAAAAAATAATGAGTCCCCACCCATTGCTCCCTGACAGCTCAAAGCAATTTGTATCAAAATTATATATATAGTTTTGGTCGTGTCTGCATCTTTTAAAAATTAAAAATCCTCTTTAGAAGTATCCTTCATACTTTGAATGTAGTAATCCATTTACAGCTGAGTTGTATGAACTTAGTATATATAGCAAACTAAATTAATCTCTTTTAACCAAGGGTCAAATTTGCCTCAAAAGTATTATTTCACAGCAGGGAGCAAATTTATAATATAATTCATATGTCTGGGCAACCTGAGAGCAACAGGCAAGCAAAAAAATAAAAATCTAATTTTCAGAAGCTGTGGAGTGAGACGCATAATCTAATGACGGCAATATTCCTGACTAAAGTACCTTACAGTTCCTCGATTCAGCTCTTGAACAAATGGGCCCGCTTGGTTCCAGTGTCACAATTTAAGAGAAGCATTTGAGAGCTTAGGTCTGGAAACATAGCCAGTTCAAACCTGTCTAAAATCAATATCAGCTCAGTCTTCGCTTATGAATACTGTGGCTCATGGTTTTATTCTAACACCCGTAAACTTTTATATTCCTTAAACAGAGGGGAAAAAATAGCAATGATATCTTACATTCAGTAAGCCATTTATTAGGATCCAGCATCAGGTACTGTTTGGTGACTTCCAGCTCCCTCATTAACCACTCATACTTGGCCTTGACCTCTGCAATTCGCTGCTGACGGTGTTCCAGGATCTTCAGTTTAGCATTGAAACAAATCACCTCCTGCCCAATAAGGCATGTGAAGAGAAAGGGGGGAGGGGGGGAAACAGAAGGGGAAAAAATGAGGCAAGATTAGATTTTCCCCAATTAAACTATCTTCCATTCAGTAGTAAGAATTTCAGAAATTTAAGTGAGGAAAGTGATGGGAATTAATTAAACAAGTAAACCTTTGCCACTGAAGGGATTGTTGGATTATTGTGCTTTATTTGACACAGGTAACGATCAGGCGTCTCCTTAGACTGAGCATGCTTAAGGTAATGATAATACATAAAATATTTTTCCCAGTTTTGAATGGGAAAAGTATTTTATTATCATTACCTTAAGCATGCTCATGTTTTAAAAGCACAAAACAAAAAACAAAATTGTGTTACAAGTGTCTGACTAAAAAACTTTGGGTTGCCAGGTCCATATTTCCCTCACTAAGTGCTAAGGGGTTTTGGTATGAGGGAACCATGGGTAGGGCTGAGATGTTTGCCCTTCCAACACAAAACCTGTTTTTCCCCCCTTATAAATGCATCTCCTGTGTCAGTGTTTTCTCCTGGCTAGTGTTTGAAATCAGAAATGAACCTATCTGACAGAAAATGAGTGAGGTGATATTGCAGGGAGATACATTGCAGGGAGAATTAAATGCCATCAGGTGCCCTTCCCTCCAGCTTGTTCTTCTGCCTTGGAAGGCTACTGCAGTCTCATGAGCTTAGAAATGGGGACTAGACAATCTACTCCTCAATGTAATACCTAGTTTGGTTCTGAAAGCAGAATACTAATGTTCGGTAAATGCTATATAATGCTCATATTCCAGCACTAAAGTCCCAGCATATAAGGCATCTATGGTGGTCGGTAACGCGTTACATTATAATTCACTGTTATAATTTACTGTAGGTAACTCTACTAGCTGTAACATCTTTCCAAACTCTGGGTTTTAAATGGGTGTTTCGGGTTCAGTGTTAGTTTATGAAATAAATGAGGATCTTGAATAGGATATAAAGAGTTATTGCCTATGGCACAGCTTCTTTATTATTTAAATTTCCTTTACTGAGCAAAGTGGAGTAAGATAAAATTGCCATCTTTGCACTTAAAAGGAAGCAACATCTGTCTATTAGAATGGTCTTACATTGTTGTCCCCCATGCGCCGTCGCTGGAGCCTCTCCACATCATCAATCTCATACACTTTGATCTCAAAGGGCTCCCCCATTCCTCTCTGGGCACTTCGCAGGGGTCCATCCACCCAGCGTACTGCTGGGCTGGTAGGTTTCCGTACAGGAGATGTTGTGTCGAGTGATAACGCTGGAATGAGTCTCCGTCTCTGAGAACCTAAACAGTATCAAATATAAAGTTTTGTTATTAAAAGATACATCTTTTGTCCTACAAAAAGTTTACACCATGCAAGATAAATACAGTGAAGGAGATTACCCTTTAGCTCTGTGTTATGAAACATAGTTCTGAGGCATTTTGTGGAATGAGAATTATGAGGTGAGAGAAGAGCTGAAAAACACTATGTTGTTGTTGTTCTGCCATCACGTCACCTAGATAGTCAATCCATCTTGTATTTGGTCTTCCTCTTTTCCTGCTGCCTTCACCCTTTCTCAGCATTAGAGATGGGGGGTATTCGTATTAGTATACGAACACCCCCGCACAGCCTGACTTAATGAGGGTCCGGCACTCACGCATCTGGTAGTAGCCCCTCTCTTCCTTCCAATCACTCCCAGAGCCCCATTTGGCTAGCGACTCAGCAGCCTTGCAGAAAGACTCATCCTCACTCCCACTGCCAGGAGTGGCTAGCTCAGCAGGGCTCTGTGAGCAATGTAGGAAGAGAGGAGCCACTGCCGCACACATGAGTGGATAGCCTGGCCCCAAGGGGCTGGACCCTCGTTAACCCCATCTCTACTCAATATCATCGTGTTTTCCAGAGAATCTTGTCTTCTCCTGATGTGCTCAAAGTAGGACAGCCTCAGTTTCAGCATTTTTGCCTCCAGAGCTACAATCTAAAGGGAACTTCTTGACTGCTGAAAATTAGTCCTGTGCTAAAGGGGAAGGGGGCACACATAATGATTATTTTTAGTGAAAATAAAATAATTTTGATGATTCTAAGACGCATATTGGACACAAACTCTTACCAAGTATTGCCAAAGTGCTGTTTGTTTTATTTTGGAAAAATTACTAGAAACCCCTTGCCCAGCTGATATTATTATTCCAATAATTTTAGTAGCTAATTAAAAAAAATATTTAGAAAAAGCTGAAGCTTTTGATAATAAATAGAATTATGGTTTCGTATAGCACTGTTTTGTTTCTGCCTGTAAAAGAGATCTTATTTGGCAGTTGTACTTTCTGCTACAAACTTAGAAACTGCTATTGTTAAGCCAACATGTGGATTTTCTCAGGAAGGGATGGATAAAAAGATGAGCAGCTGAGCAACAAGATCACAACCCCCACTTGCCTTGGTACACTATCTACCCATTTCAGATTATTATTAGTTGCAGTTCTGGAAGCAGATCCATATCTTTTCTGTTGATCTAGTTGTGGATCTGACTCACTGGAATCCTGTGTATTGGGATTGTCATCTTTGAACTCCATTTGTAAGTGCTTATTCATGGATGAGATGGTCAGACAGTGTCACTGAAGCTACCAACATGAATTTGACCCAACTCCATGAGGCAGTTGAAGACAGGAGGGCCTGGCATTCTCTGGTCCATGGGGTCACAAAGAGTCAAACACAACTTAACGACTAAACAACAAATTCATGTTGTTGAAAGCAAAAAGAAGCAAAGTGGGGAGAAAGCTATAAATTGCAAGGTGTATTGGCCAATTTGTCTGTATTCAATGGCACAAAAATCAACTACCTATGATTTTAACTTATCTTTCATGTTCAGGTCCAAAGTGAACATGGCAGCACCTCCAGAAAAGTTCAATGTAGAAGATCATAGGACCATAATCAAGTACCTGTTCCTCCAAGGGAAAGGTGAAAAGCAGATCCATGATGAAATGTCACAAACTATGGGTGACAGTGGCCCTTCATATGCAACAGTTAAACGTTGGGTTGTCAGTTTTATAACTGGCCCTTTCAGTGTGGAAAGTGAGAAACCGAGTGAAAGGCCTGTTTCTGTTTCTGTCCCTGCAAATGTGAAAGCCATCCGTGACATGATCATGGAGGACCACTGAATATCAGCCAGAAGTATTGCTATATATCTGAGAATATCACATGAGAGAGTTCGTACCATTATCCACAACGACTTGGAAATGAGAAAGCTGACAGCAAAGTGGATCCCCAAACTTTTGACAACTGAACAAAAGAGGAAACTTATGGAGTCATCGGTGGCTGTTTTGGAACACTTTGGAAGAAATGAGTCAGATTTCCTGGGCAAACTGGTAACTGGTGATGAGACATGGATCTACTGTTATGATCCTGAGACAAAGGAACAGTCTAAGGAATGGAGGCACAGTGGTTCCCCCAGGCCAAAGAAGTTCTGAGTGCAAAGGCCGGTGCAGAAGCAAATGGCAAGAGTTTTTTGGGATAAGAAGGGAGTTCTGCTGGTGGACTGCCTCCAACAGGGTTCAACCATCAATGCAAAATATCACTGTGGTTTATTGATGAAGCTGAGGCAAAACATCAAGAAAAAACGTTGAGGGAAGCTCTCCAAAGGTGTCATCCTGTTGCATGACAATGCCTCATCACACACTGCAGGTGAAACAATGGTAAAACTGACTTCCTTAGGGTTTCAAGTGATGCCCTATCCACCTTATTCTCTCGACCTGGCTCCTTCTGACTATCATCTGTTCCTCAAACTCAAAAAACACCTAAATGGAGAATGATTTGGGAGTGTTCAGGAGGCAACTAATGCTGGAAATGAGTGGTTACACCAGCAGTTGGAAGAATTTTATTTGCAGGGACTTAAGAAGCTGCAGGACAGATGTCGCAAGTGCACCGACTTCCTGAGGGAATATGTAGAAGAGTGTAGCAGTTACAGCTTACTAGCTCAATTTTTTTTCTGGGAAAGGCTCAATACTTATCTGCACCCCCTCATATCCAGTGTGTATCTGTGGTTAAAGTGATGGACTAGGACTCAGGAGACTTGGGTTTCAATCCCCTGCTCAGCCATGGAAATTCACTGGGGGCACTGGCAGAACCACTCCTTAAATATCCCCCTCACCTCGAAAGCTCTATTAGGGTCACCATAACTCAGTTCTGATTTGATGGCACAGAACAACAACAAAGTACTACCCAGGAATTGCTCCTCTCAGATGTTGGGGAGTAGACCTGTCTCTGACTCCACTGCAGAGCTCCCCTCTGCTGGAAAAGTGCAGAGCTCTCTGTTGCCCCTCTGGAGGGTCCAGGTTCTTCCTGAGCTGGAGTGTCTGGTGGGGGTTCTGGGTCTTCACCTGACAAGGAGTCTTCCAGCAGGGGCATATCTGCTGTTGATTTTGATTTGAGCCTAGCAACATAAGCCTTATAGTATGTGTAGATACCGAGTCCACAAACCAACCACCAATAAAGTGTAGCAACAACTTAACAATGCAAGGAATAAACAAAGTTTCCTCCAAGGTGAACAACTCTTACTGTTCCAGTATTTCAGCATACCATGATGTAGCACTGACCTTTTCATTCATGGAAACTCAGGAGTGAAATCTGAATAAAAATCCACATTTTCCCTCTCCAGTCAATTTATCCATTGTGCATGCATGTCTACCAGTTAATTCTATCAGCCATTGCCACAATCTTTCCACATCTGCCCTGTGTACCCTTATCTAACCTCATTTCAAGGCAGACCATTTAGAACCTGTAAATGAATACAATTTCTCAAGAGGCCAGCCCCTCAATGAGTATGGCAGATTGACAAGCAATTTGGGAGTCCCAGGAAAGATGTAGGTCATAGCAGACAGGTCATAACATCCAGCCACCAGCTGCACAGTGACTCCTTGCACCCTCTAAAAGCTTATTTTTTCACAAAAGCTAGGTTTCGATCCACTATGTCTATGTCAGTTGTTTGGCACTACTGCATTTGGATGATACTGATCTGGTTGTTGCCCTAAGTACAAGGCATTTTAAAATTATTTAATGAATTATCTTGGTCACTTTTCTAGCCTTCCTAAAGAGAAGTGGCTCCAGACAAGCCAGTAGCAATTATGTCCTTGTGAGCTAATTCCAAGCCAGCCAAGTTAGCAGGTTTTATTTACTAATGGTGTCCAACTCAATCATGCATGTTCCACAGAGTTTTCAATGTGCACAATAGCCCAGTGCTACTTTCTCTATTAAATCATTCCTATATTCATGCGGTCAAAAAGCTCAGTGCTGGCATGTGGCAGTCAAGCGTGTAAAAAATGATTACTTGAGTCCCTTTCAGCACAGATTTGCGGCACAAAATGGCCTAGCTGTGACCTGAGAAAATCAATGCTGTTGTTTTTAATGAACAACAACAAAAAAATTGTGATTGGGGGCCCATTCCACCATCTATGCTTTGAATTCAACACTTCAAGGGTTTAAAAGGGTCACCAAGCACACTGAGGTTCATCAGTTCCTTTACTATTACGACCATCACCTGTAAGGTTAAAAAATAACTCTGTATATGAATTATCATTATATTATGCATTAGCATAAAAATAATTCTGTATATAAATTAGATGCTATTATCATGATTTATGGATGAACTAAGAAGCAGCTGTGCATGATGTCGCTTTGGTTCAGGCATCATTCCAAACACTGGTCACAATCCTGCACTGAGTTCACTATAGTGCAGCCACATTTTACTCTGTTGCACTACAGCTCCTGCACAGGAGCCACATTTCTGTTCTTTTGGATACAGGAAGGAAAATAATCCACTTAATCAGTTCACCATAAATATCTACATATTTTCTAATGATACAACTGTTGGAAATGATTTAATTGATTTGAGGGTTGGACTCCAGGACATCTGTTCTTCACTCAAATAATAGTACAGCAGGAAACAACCAAAATACCGTTAGTTCCTAACCTGCTCTCTTCTACACACTTCTAGGCATCAGCCCCCATAGCCACATAATCCAGAACACAGGTAGCATTACAAGGAACACCTGTTATGCAGTGGGAGATACAGTGGAGCCAATCTGGTCTTGGATAAAATAATATTTTAGATTCCAAAGGACAACTGCAAGAAAATGAGTACACCGATATAATTATCTAATGCTCACTTGATGTCCACAACCACATAACTTTTTAAGTTTAGCACTGTCATGAGAAGATACTTTGTTACCATTAGTAGCCCCAATATTGGAAAGATTCTAGCTTTTTCAACAAGCCCAACCGCCCTCTCCCACATGCCCCCCTCCAAAAATCAACAAATAAACCCATAGAGCAGTGGTCCCCAATCTTGGGGAATCAGGTGTTCTTGAACTGAAATTCCCAGAAACCTTGGCCAATGCAGCTGGTGATGGTGGGGGGCAGAGGGGGGGCAGGGGTGGGTGGGTGTGTTTTTAGTAACCCCCACAAATTGATGAATAAATTCATTATTCATCAGTTCATGGGGGCAACTTCGTGCTTCATGTTTTGTCAACTTTTGACGACTCAAGAAGCAGGATGACTTGCCAAAATGGTGAATCATCGCCATCTCTAGCAGGTCTCTTTCTGATACCAATGTCAAAACATCCTTTGTCTTGTTACTTGACTGTTGAGGTCATGGCTAGAGATGGGGGTATTTGTATTCATATACGAATATCCCTGCACAGGTGGAAATAATGAGGGTTATAACTCACGATTTCACCACTGCCGCCGACTCTGTAGAAGCTTCCTATTGTGCTGTTCTCCACAGTGGATTAGCCACTCTCTGACCTAGTAGAGAGGCTTGTCATCCCGCCTCCTGCCAGGACTGGGTGGAGCCAGCCCTATTTATTTATTTATTTATTTATTTATTTATTTATTTATTTATTTATTTATTTATTTATTTATTTATTTAATATCCTGCCTATCTGGTCGGTTATGTGGCCGGACACTCATTATGTTCACCTGTGTGGGGATATTCGTATTCGTATCCAAATATCCCCATCTCTAGTCATGGCCTCTCAAATCTTCACAGAATAAATATGTTTTTCTTTAATAGATTTCATTTATTTCCACACTTCCTCTGCCACCAACCTTCAGCTGCCCCTATGTGTGTAAATCTGCCCCTTTATTCAGAACCATATAACACTCCCCACATAGCAAGCCCTCAGGTATTGAACTTGGCGCTACTCTGCTTGAATTGAACAAATACGCAAGGCTTTATCAAAATAGTAGTGTTGATCAAACGTTGTTTACGCCTAGACTTCAAATTCTCAGCTAATCAGAACCATTATTAGCAACATTCCATACTCCTCACTCAACCCTTCCCATCATATACTTACCAAACCAATGCATTTCAAGTAATAAATCTATTGTCATCATAATATAAATACTGTACATTTAAATTTAATTGTAATATAAACAATACATGTAAATATAATTGTGTGTCTGTGCATGCGTGTGTACAGATAGCTATATGAATGCCCACTTTTGCTCTAGCGGTTTCTGACTCCATCTGTTAACGGCTGCTGTGCTGTCCACCCTGCTACCTACCATGGGCAGCCACTGCTACTAACCCTGAACAAGGATGCTTCTTTTAGGATGGAGGACAACGTTTTTGTTCCCGGTCTTATTGGTATGGATTCCCAAACTCTGTACTGCCTTCTAGAAGCTGTTGTAGTTTGGCTAGTCCTCTCTTAATGAGCACTTTTTTTCTATATGACGTGTGGCGGCCAGATTAAGTCCTACTAGTCAGATCTGAAGAACCTGCGGCCTGATCCTTTCTCCCAGAATGGTCATCCATTCAAACAACGGCATGCTTCCATATCCACAACCGGATCTCCCTTCCAAGTGAGCTAGCCCAGTCTGTGCCAGTAGCCAGGCAGCCAGTGATCTTGTGACAAAAGGATACTGGGGCCCTTCTCAGACAAGCTGCTCTCTACAGGCTGGTCCCCAAGCTTCCATTCCCTAAATATCCAAGCCTGCTATTTGGATCCATCTCTTGTGGGCTTTCCATAGTTCACATTCTGGGCTAATTGCTTTGCAGAAAAGTAAATGCCTTATAAAAGAAAATGAGTGCCAAGGATCTATAGCAGCCCATGCAGGCGCATGCTCTTAACGATGGAAACGGTTCTCTCCTGAACCAGCATCAGAGGCAATAATTAGTCACAGTTTCAGACAGGCCAAGAGCCCTTTGATCTATCTGTCTATATTAAACGGACAAGGGCCTGTTTTATAGAAACCAAATAAACTTTAAAGGGCCAGAGGGTGGGGAAGCCTGAGGAAGATCTCTCTAGCTTCCTTAGAAAACCTCACACTGTTTCAAATGATATTCATTCAGTGCTCAAGGGCTTGCTGTGGACTGCAAACACCACAGGGGGACAGGAACCGCAAGCCAATAAATACTGTGTTGGAAAAAGCCAAATCCTTTGAGAGCTTAAGTGGTGCCTTGGTACATGAGGTAAACCTAATTACAAGTTTGAATTTGTTACATTTTTCACCATTTTCTTTCTACTTGCTTGGAGTGATACGCCTGAAATATTTGATACTTGTACAAAGAGCCTCAGATTCAGCTCTAATAAGATTTGCAGTATGTTTCACTGGCTAACACTGGAAAATAAAGAAAACTAATAGGATCACCTAAATACTATATCATCACACTATATTGTGATTTCATTCTTGCAAGTGAGAAAGATGAATTTCAAAACTATTTCCTGATCTGGGAAAGATTACATAATGCATTTTTTTTTATAAAAAGTTTCTGAGAGTTTTTGTGAAAAACTGGCTGAATTCTATTGGCTTTGTCAGGGTAATGCTCACATTGAGTAACTGGTATGCAGAATTAATCTAGTTGGAGGTCACATGCTCAGACGTGCCCAGGTCATGCACTTAGTGGCACCCTTGGTTACACACCTAGAAGCAGGGCAGACAGCTAGAAAATTGTGAAGATACTTGCACAATTTTCCTTATAGATGTAGCATTTCCAAAAAGAATTCTAGTCAAAGTATATTTTTCAGGGGGGAAAATGCTTTTATTTTTTTCCTCAGAATCTTTATATTTTGTGCAAAATACTTTTTTGTGTGCGCAAAACTGAACTGTTGAGCAAATCTCTCCCCCCCCCTTCTTCTAATGGTGCTGCTAACGAAGAAAAGGCTCTGGTCTTTTTGCCCTCATGCAGGAGCAAAATGTTTTGCAGCAGTTGACAGTTCTTTTGATTGGTGTCTCAGTGTGTTGAGACATCTTCTTTCGACAAGGATGAGAAACCTTGTACTGTATCTGTTACATCCTTACTGTGAACTGCTCCACAAATCAAAAACAGGAATATATTTAACCGGACTGGAACTTCCTTCATCTCTCCATCTTGGCTAAACTGCTGATGAGCTGATGAGCAAGCCAACAATATCCAGAGGCCCACACATACTCCACAGAAGTTCTCTTATCAGGAGAAAGGGCTTTGACAAAGCAGGCTGGGAATGTCAAAGATAAACCATTTCCTTCATCTTGGCTACACCTTCAAGACTTTTAGCAAGAGACAAAAGGCTGAACTTAATTATGGAAAGAAAGAAGGGTCATAATCTCAGGGGTAAGCAGTGCCCAATATTGTAATTCTGGAAGAATAACACAATTTGGTTTTATTTCCATCAGTGTTGTAATGAAGTATCGCATGATCACCTTAATATAACAACAACCAGAACCTAGAATCCTTATGATTAAACAATGTTTTCTGATTTTGACAGCCATGCTAGTTGGAGGACCTTAGGTGTCATATTCCATAAAATGCACTTTTTCAATCTCTGGTTAAGGGCTCCTGATTTAGCCCTCAAGGTTAAGGTCCTAAGTCCAATGGCTTCTTCATCAAAAAGAAGTGGTGTGAGGAAATAACTCCCACTAAAAGGGAGGAGAGCTAGGAAGTATCTTTCAGGGAGAAGGGCTGGAAAATGCACTGGAAAGCCACTGTCACATAGGTTTTGCTTAGCAGGAAAGGACCCTATGGACCATCGAATCCATCCTCCGTCAAGGAGGCACAGTGGGGAATCAAACTCCCTGCTTCTGGCTCCACAGATACCTAAACCACTGACCTATCCAGCATTGAGAGAGTAACAAGGAGAGACTAGGCTTGGTTATTATTAACAACGGCATTCCTGATGTTTAAAGCATAAGGTACAGTTTGGCCAAAATGAAGAATATTTGACTTCTACTAATTTCTGTGGGAGAAAGATAAGTAGCGATTGAACCTACAATAATCAACAACCAGCTATTGAACACTTAACTTATTTATTTATTTATTTATTTATTTATTTATTTATTTATTTATTTATTTATTTATTTATTTATTTATTTATTTATTTATTTATTTATTTATTTGACTTATATGCCGCCCACACTACCCGAAGGTCTCTGGGTGGCTTGAAGTCAGTGGGACCTGAACATCCTCCAGTTTTCTCCACTGCAACTTTTTTCTTTCCCTACCACCTGCTATACCAGAGTACCTTCTCTTCGGTACTGATAAAGCCTCTTACACTTTGTTGAAGCCAGAGATGTTATGCATGCCATGCTTATAAGGAGTCACACTTTTAACTTAGGGTCACTGTAGTTATCTCCTACTAATGGCATTTGAGCTCAGTCATGTGTGTGTGTGTTAAGTCTTGCCTCCTTGAGCTATGCTGCTACTAAATCACACTTTCCTTTCTAGAAAAATAAAATGACTGCCACTCTTGGAGGCAGAGGTTAGTGAGGGGAAGGAAGAAAGCAAAGAATAGATAGCGGCACAGATGATCAGAGGTGTCATGGGAGAGAAGATCTGTCACAAAATGACAATTATAACTCAAATTCTCCACTCAGATGCTCTAAAATGACAATGGCTTTAGGAAATATGAAATCCTGTTAACTGAGCCCAAGGCCAAGAGCCAGAAAAAGCTGCAATCTAATTGCATGGGCCTGATTCTGATTTGCCTTTCAGCCCAATCCCAAGAACATCTCTGGGAAATAACACTATAATGTTACGCTCAGTCCTACTGAGTTCAGCAAAACATCTTCATAGAATCTGAGAATCTTTCTCTGTGCTGCTCTTTTTCTGCATCTTGAATGATATAAAGAGAGGGAGAGATAACAAGGCTTACAAAGAAGAAGTGGATGCTAGACACATAATGAAAAGTAATGAAAATACAATGGAATTTAGGAACTTCCATGCTTTTATTCTTTTAAAGGTTTTAGTAAACTGAGTAGAATGTACAGCGTTAAAAAAAAAAAAAAAGAAGGCTTGCGATTTCTGGAAAAAAAGGTTCCAGGAAAAGCCAATATATACTTAGAAATAGAAAGATACTCAGTGACTAAAGGAAAGATCTGTCCACAGAAGTAGCTGGGCTAGTCTATCTAAGCATGTTGGCAAAAAGAAAAGAAAAAAAGATAGCGGTGGTGGAGACTAAAGACTAACAGATTTATTTCAAAGTCAGCTTTTATGAATCAAAATCCACTTCCTCAGACACAAAGCATAAGGGATTTGTATTTGTGCTACTTGTGCCTGAAAGAGTGGATTATGATCCCCAAAAGTCTTTCAAGTGCCACGATATTTAACTGTTTTTCCCTTCCTCCCACATTTATTTTTGCCAACATGGAAGGATATCCATGTATGTACCTAGAAAATAATCAAGCATAACTGCAGTTTCTTCTGCTTACTCTGCAAAGAATCGAAAATTTAATTTGGTTTAAAAATGAACGATAAATTTGTCTTGGCTTTCAAAACACACCATGTACCTTTCACCACCTAAGGTTCTAAAATCTTTACATAAGTATATACAAGAAGTCCACTTAAGAACAAAACAAAAGGCAACAAGACCGCAACCTTTCAGAGCCAGGTTAAAGAACAACAGCAAAAAACAGCCTTGGCACTGTGTTGAAACTTCAAAAGTGTCTGTGAAATCTAAGAAAACCGCTGATGGTTTCCTTAAAAGTCTTTGTGCCTCTCTTTAAAGGGGCTCTCTTGTGATTCATGTTGATCATGCCTGACAGCTAGCATTTCCGTTAATAATAATCATAAATAAACTGGACAAGGTCACCTGACCTGAAATGAGCATAGCTACAGAGCCGTATCCATTATAGCAATGTGTACCTGTGACAGCAAATCAAGATGAGTCCAATGCTCTTGACACCACAGATTAAAATAACAGCTAAACGGAAATGCCTGAGCTTCTGAAATATTGTTTTTTTAATTCACAAAGGCAATATTTTATACAGTAAGAAGGATTAAGGGAAAGATACCTTTTGTTAAAAGGAGTAAAACACTGACGTACTACTCTTCTTATCCATAGTTAATGCTAAAAAATCCCCCTTTTGCATCTCTGCTAAATGTTGACCTGGTACTGAAATCATAATCTTGCTTTTATGACCTCATAAATCCACTGACATGTAAAAGATTGTGCTTCCACCAAATCCAGAAGTATGATTTTATTGCTGGGAGCACAATGCAAAAAGGAAACCTAGTGGAAGGCTTTAGTCATTGACAAGAAAATGTTTAATGGGGAGAAAAAAACATTGTGAATTGATTTTTAATTTTAGTTTCAAAGCATTGTGAGATGGGTAGGAAGACCAGTTAGAAGATTAATTAGAACAGGTACAAGTCATTGAAAATGCTGATCAGAGAATGAATGAATGAAAATAGAGGCACCCACAGTAAAAAAAAATTAAGCCTCTCCATTTGCACAGCCTTCCTTGCACAATTTTGTAAAGATGTGCTTTACACATTGTGCTGAAGGTCAATGGATTCAAACTCTAGCAGGGCTAACAGGCCAAGCAATTCCCTGGGAGCCTGAGTACTGGAAGGGAGCCCAAGGGTCAAGCCATCCAAACACCTGCATTATACTAGGATTTGCTAGACCTAAAGCATTTTTGACAGATGCTTTATTCAGCTCCTTCTTGGAGCTCTAGAGGAAAACTCCCATAGATGAAGCAGACCTTGGCAAAGGTAGTTTTTCTGTACTGCACATCCCAGAATTCCTAGTTAGTATTGCCAGTTGCCACGTTGGCTACAGGAATCTGGGTAGCCTGGATTTAAAAAAAAAAATCTAAAGTTCTTGTATCATGACAAAACATGTTCTGCCTCTCAGCAAGCTATAAAATGGCATGAACAAAAAGAATGGACCTATAGGTCTTCATATTTATGAACATTCTCAAGCAAAAAATACCCTGCTTCATTGGCACAATAAAACCCATTTATTCATAATAAAACCCATTTATTTATATACTTATTTATGGAATGAAAAAGCCAATCAAAGAGGCTGAGGTCTAGTACTGTAACGTTATGCCATGAAAAGCTGGTGAAATATATCAGTTGTGGCTGTTTTGGGGGAATTAAAAACGACTGATTCCCCCTGCCTCTCAATTTCCCATGGTTTCTTTAGTCCCTTTTATCCCGAGGAAACCCTTGGGGGTTGTGGGATGGGGAAAAATCTTTAATTTCTGAAAATCACCATTCCCCAGAGTGATTCATTGGTCACAGAGTTAAAAAAAATTAAAGACCCCCCCCCCTTGGGAGTTCTCACAGGAGTCTCAGAACGTTGGGGTAGGGGGAGAGATATTAGAAACTTTTATTTCCTGAAAAACAGCCATGGCTAATGACATAATCAGCCTTAGGTAGCTTATCTTCACATTGTTAGATTTCAGCTATAGGGTGTTACAATGAACAAAGCATTGGCCTATACCTGGTCTCCTAAATCTGACCAGGAGGTTCCAGTAACTTAAAAAACACATGGCATAACTTGGGTTGCTAAGGCCTAGTTTGAATCCCTGTCTTAAATGTAACTGAGTGGCCCTGGGTCAATCTTCCTCAGCACAATATATCTCATAATGTTGTTGCATGAATAAAACTGATGATTCCCATACTGTACCTCTAAGCACATGAGAGGAAGAAGTCGAGACTCTTCTTAGAGCCAATTTGTGTGCAAAAGACCCCCAAGAGTTAAAATATATACCTTCTGCAACTGAACGGGATGTCCTATAGTGTCACACATTATTCCAGTTTACAAGTTAGGATTTCCGTGTTATTCTTAATTGATACAGCCAAGGACATACCTGAATTTGAGCGCTTCTTTGGATTTTTGAGACTTCGGCACCTCCCACTGACAGAGCTGCTGTTCTCGCTCATAGAGTCTTGAGCTGACGAAGTGCTTCCTGTTGCTTCGCTATCTCTCATCATGCTTTCATATCCGCTGCTTCCTCCACTGTGGTAGAAAAGGGCTGTTTTCCCCATGGCGGGGGGAAGTTCCCCACTCAGGACGCTACTGTTGTCACTTCCATGGCCACTGCTGCAGCGATGGGGCTTTCGAGGTGGGGTGATCTTGCTGTAAGGCGAAGGCAGCAGATGAATGAGGGGCTTCTCCTCTCCGTGAATGACACCACGCTCATCAGTGTCTGAGTTTCTGCGCAGCTGCAATCCTCTGGTACTGGTGCTTCCCTGCAGCAGTTCTGAAATTCTACCATTCACAGCTCTCAAGGGCAGTTTTGAGGAGAGGCCAGAATTCCTATTCCTGCTGAGAGACTGAGTGGACCAGGACATATTCTTTCCATTCGGAGGCAAGTTTGAACTCTGCCCCACAGACTGAGGAAGGGACTTCGTTGAAAAGCTAAGCGTTTTGGTGGTTGAAGCAGCTAGGCTTCGGGCTTTTGGACTTGCCAAAAGCAGCTTGCTCACCGCAGAGATCTTGGACTGACTGGCCTTTGGCGAAGCCCCTGCCGATTGAGAAATGGCCGAGTTTGTTGGTGAGGACATTAGACTGCGGCTGAGACTCCTTCCCGCTCTTGGCATTGTGGTATCTTTCCCAGGACTCATCTTGGAGCTCACAGAGGAGAGACTCTCTGCCCTTTCCAAGGACAGGCACTCATAATGGCTCCCGCTGGGCCTTCCTAGGGAATTACTTCTGCTAGCCAGCTGTTCAAGTTTGGCACTAAATAACTTACTACTGCTATTAGTACTATTCTCTGTAGTGGCACCCTTTTGTTTCCCGTTCAGGTCATCATTAAAACTAGCCAGAAAAGATACTGGTTGGTTTGAAGGGCTGTTGGTGCTACTACTGCAAGCACTGTGCTGAGGGCTGGCCCTGTTCTTTTGATCAAGGCTTGATTTTCTCACAGGAGGCAGTGGAGGGTTTCCTTTTGGACGTGTAAGAACACAGTGCTTAGGGGAAGCAATTCTTCTTTCCAGGCTAGCTTTTGAGGTCTGAGATAAAACTGGAGAGCCAACTATATTGTTCTCTTCAAGATAAGGAGAGGACGCCAAATCCAGTTCCTCTTGCTTGCTGGTCTTCTGGAGTGCCCTTGTGAGGCTCCCGTTTTTAAAGCTCTCGGTAGAATGAACTGGGCTATGGGTTCCAGAACTGGGCAGTCCCATTTCACATCCATCTACAACTCTTCTCAGGTTTTCTGTTCCTGGAGAGCTAGAGGTATCTCCACTGCTGCTACTAAATCTGTCTGCCAAGTTCTGTTTCTTACTTTGGTCAGGTACAACCTCGGCCTTTGGACCGCCATTTTCTTTCTTTACACTGTCTTCCCTCTTCAGCCAAGGATCATCAAATTTGATCTCTTTCCTTACACTGGATTCTTTTACCTCTTGAGGATGGGGAGCTCTGGCTGGTGACGTGACAGCCGAGATAGCCTCATGAGTCCCTTGTGCCTTAAAGGGACTAACAGCAATACAAGGATAGACGGTGATGTTGGTCTTCATTGGAATGAAGCCTTCACAGCTGCTCAGGCCCGCAGCGTTTGATATTGTGACTGTAGTCTTTCCTAGGGCTGATATTTTACAACCTTTGATGGATGACATTTTATTAATACTTTCATCAGCCACCTCGGGTAATAGAAATATATTCTCTGTCGCTGGCTTTTGCTTATCACCTATACAAGCAGCACTATTATTCTCCCCAAGCTCGGCAAGCTCAGGAGCAGAGGTTTCAGCCATTGCTTCCCCATGACCATAGCATGCTTGGGCTATGAAGCTGTGGCAGGACTGTTCCCCATCACTTCCAGTGCTCATCTCACTCAGCCAGGAACTGATAGATGAGCGTCTGCTTTCATCTTCTTCGGCTTTGTTGCTCGGGCCCATTTTTGGAAGGGGCAGAAACTGAGTAATGCTAACCTCCGAAACGGGAGCTGTACTGGCATAGCATTCAAGATCTTCACTAATACTGCTGATAATGCTAACTGGCCTGGACCCAGAAGCCAAAGCCTGCACAGAACAATCACTGTTAAAGCTGATGATACTTGTAGGCCGTCCATTCTCCAGAACCCCACTAATGGTCAGCTCTTCAACTAGGGTGAATACCAGCTCGTCCTCCCCATTCAACTCTAATGGTTGCTGGACTGTGACCATGGTGGTGCTCAAAATCTCCTTCTTTGACTCTGGGGACCGTTGTTCTTGCTCTGCACTATCCATCATCTCTTCATAATTGCAGCTGCTGGAAGACAGTGACCTTTTCATGATCTGTGGGCTCATTCCAATGGGAGGGGTGCGGATCTCTGGTTGCATCAAAGACTCACTGGACACCATCCCCGAATCTTTGCTTAGTGATGATGGTGGAGGTGCAGGGTTGGGCAAGACCCCTTTCTGGGTGTACACCTTGCACCTCTGTGAAGGAGAAGTGGGTGGCTTATACTCTGATGTCTTGGAGAGGCTTGCAATGCCAAGCCGTGGTGAGCCCATACAGCGAGGTTTGGTTTCTACAAAGCCACAGGTGTTGAGACTTTCTCGGCTGCTTTGCAGGTCTGTGCAATGAGATTGCTGGGAAGAGGTCATTTGGTTACTAGGGCTGCCTGTAACACTCCTGGGGGAGGGAGGAGTGGAAATCTCATTAAGTACCCCGGAGTGGACAGGGGAGTGATTTCCTTGAATTCTGTTGGCTGTTGCATTTAGGTTTTCCCTGACATATTCATCAGTGTCCTGGCAGCTCAGCAGGCCTTCTTCCTTGTCTGTCTCTGATGTATTACTGGGCTCTGTCACTTGGCTTGACCCTGGGCACTTCGTTGCGTGGTCTGAGCTATACTGAACAGGCAGCTCTTCAAAAGGAAACTGGTCTGTCTCCTCACTGCCATCAATGCAATCTAACCGCTCCTGAAGTTCCGCAAATGTATTGCATTTCAGGCAGTCTCTCTCAGAGGTGCAGGGGGCTGTCTCACTCATTTCCTCTAGCTTGCCTTCATTTTTCATTTTCTGAAGGGCAGGAACGATGGGGACAAAGTCAGGCGGTCCTTCATTATCTGTTAGCTCCTTATCTGAGAGAGCTGTGCCATTAGGGCCAACATAAATGACAGTGTCACACGACTGTTCACTGCTAGAAGAATAGTCAGGGTCACTTGACAAGTGAAGAATAGGAAAGTCTGGATCAACAACGTTCCGAGAATGGAAGGGTCTCAGCTGGGTGGGCCTCCGCATTCTCCCTTCCTCACAAGAACTTTCTCCCCCAGAAGAGCTTGATGTGTACTAGGAAGAGGAAGAGAGATAAATGGTTAGGTTTTCAAACCACTGAGAAGTAGAGATGATGTAGATCTGGTACATTAATACAGCCAGTGATGTGCACAGTGGTGAATTAAGAGGTGATCCAGTGGATTGTTTCACCCAACATCAGGTGAGATAATCCACTTGACTGTAACATGGAATGGGGGCCTTCTTCAAACCAAATACAATCTGTTGCTCCACTGAGTCTTATTTCCTCCCATGAATGCCACACTGGCAGTGTAACATCAACTTGATTGTGAAAAACCTGCATCTCCTAACTTCAGCATAATGAATTAGATGTTTGAACTAACTAACAATTATATAAACAGTTATTCCTTTTCTACTAATATCCTCATATTTGGTTCCAACACATGGCAAAAAGTGAATGAAAATTCTGTAAACAAAGCCCATCACTTAGGCTGTAACTGAAAATACACTCATTTGGAAATATATTGCACTGAAATCGCTGAAGCTATTTTTCAGGAAATCTATGTATGATTATACTGCTGGAAATGAGAGCGGAAACTGAGAAATAAAACAATGCCCTTACTTTCAATATTCTCACTCATTACCAATTCCTCCACCCAAAAAACCAAAACAACAACACACAAGTGTGGGAGCGACTTCAGACAGGCTATTCTCTTCTCAGTTTTGTAATTTCCCTCCATTTTAAGACCTTCCAGCATGGTTTGTTGATGGGGGACACAGCTTCCTGTACCTCTAGGTCTAGTAACATCAAATACTGTAAATACATATTGAGTAATTTCTTTAAAACCCTCTAAAAATGTATTCCACAACTCCTCTGGGCAAGTCATACAAATTTAATTACAGCTACGACATGTTTCCTTATATCAATCCGGAACACAGTGGGACTTGTTTCTAAATAAACATCCTTAAGATGTACTATAAGAATCATGTGAGTTTTATTTATTTATACATTATAGAAACCTCCTTTCTAAGTGACTTCCAAAGAACTTCTGAAATGAATAGCAAAGAAAAGAATAAGCAATATAACAAAATAAAAGGATCTGAACAATCCTACACATGAATTTGACATAGCTTTCTCTCAGGTAAATAGGTGTAGGCATGCAGCCTTAAGCTGAAATAATAAAAGCCCATTTTGTGATTATGAGGAAGAATTTAACAAAACAACCTCTCTCCCAGATGGCATAAACTACAGAGTGGCAGAATCATTTGGGAGGAGCTTCCACATGCAGTCACCAACAATGTTTTGGAAAGCTTCACAGTGCTTTTTAGATAATAGCTCCCAGAATATTCCAGCTTTTCAGGATTTGTAGTACAAAAATCTACTTCTAGGCTCTGAACACCAGCATTGTGATCTAACTTTTAAAAGGAAGGAAGATGAAACAAGCGAGCACTAATAGATATCAGTGATTCAGGGTGGGGAAAATATATTCTTTTTCCAAAGTTCTAGGCAACTCTGAGCATGCACTCCTGATATCAGGGTACTCTGTTGCTTTTGAAAATTTACTGGGCGTTGTACAGAGTAACACCTATGGTTGTATGAACAGACTTCAGCGTGTATGAAAAGACTGTGCCCCTTCCTCTTCTCCCCCCTCCCCCACACTTCCTACACAACCTAAATTTACCCTACGTCCTCTTGAGGTAGTTCAAACCAAATTTTTGAGATCTATTCTTACAGTACCCCCATGTATACCTAATGTAGCCCTTTGTTTGGAGGCTGGCCTAATCACCATAAGAGCACGTGTCAAAGTCCACATGTTTAATTACTGGCTAAAGCTTCTCTTCTCTTCAGAAGGCTTGGCACAGATGTCACTTTTTGACTCCTTTCAATCAGAATGGAAACTACAATTTACGAAAGAAATAAGGCAAATGGGCTTTTCCACCAGTGCTCTTTTGGCGATGGGGCATGTCGGTGCTAAAGCAGCACAAAAACAAGGTTCACTGATTTTAGCATGAGGGTGGTTTGTAGTCAAATGTAGAGAATGTTGTGGTCCCAACTGAAGGGAGGAAATATTTACAGATCTTTACAAATATGTAGGAAGGACTCCCTATAACCCAAAGACCCTATCCAAGCCAGTTTGCCCTAGACAATCCAATGGTTCAAAGGATAGCTATAAAAATACTGTATTTGATTCTCCCCATATTTTACAGCCTGTACAACCAATACATTATTTGTTGTACACTTTTAAAATTGCATTTTGTATATTTTAACCACATAATATGTTTTATGAACTGATTGTATATTTTTAAACTGCATTTTGTATATTTTAGCCACATAATGTTTTATGAATTGGTTGTATATTTTTAAACTGCATTTTGTATATTTTAGCCATAAATATGTTTTGTGAGCTGCTCACCTGACCGTAATAAATAAATTAATACTCAAAGGGGGGTATATACTGCTGTGGGTAAGATGCAGTGAAAAGAGAGAGAAAAAATAACCTTTCAGCAATGGTAACTGTTCCACTATAACCAGAATAGTGTAGTGGATAATGCCAAACTGTCACTCAGGAGAACTAGGTTCAAATCTATTCGCGAAGGCTTTCACGGCCAGGATCTAACAGTTGTTGTGGGCTTTTCGGGCTCTTTGGCCGTGTTCTGAAGGTTGTTCTTCCTAACGTTTCGCCAGTCTCTGTGGCCGGCATCTTCAGAGGACAGAATGCTGTCCTCTGAAGATGCCGGCCACAGAGACTGGTGAAACGTTAGGAAGAACAACCTTCAGAACACGGCCAAAGAGCCCGAAAAACCCTCAA